>NC_087475.1:120832825-121457825 GCF_036417665.1 Passer domesticus | reverse complement strand
CTTATTCACCAAAGGCTACATAAGAAAACTTTGATTGGAAGAGAAATCAACACCACATTTCATCACCCCTAACACAGCACTTTAGGCATAAAAATAATTTTTCTGTAATTATCAGTTTTCCCTCAGCCAATTTCTGCCCTCACAGCATCTTACTCAGAATTCATTCTGCTACTGATACCTAAAGTAGCACAAAGTGATTTAAGATGAGTTTTTTTTCTTTTTGACAGTGTTCTTTTAGATGTTCTTCTGATCTCGTTTGAAGCCATCTATGTTCCTTCTTCATTCCCCATTTTTCTTTCCAGATATGGCTTCTGACTCCTTTTTCTCTTTGAAATCCCCACCTTCTTCTACTGAAAGAAGGAGCCTAAGGGAATAGAGTACTGAAATCTCACCTCCTGATGTTCTTTGAGGACCATTTGGACACTCACTACTTAAAATCTTGAGTCCTACAGAAATCTGCAGTGAAACTGCAAAAATGAAGAGAGCAACAAGGAGTACAGAGACTTCCAGATGATGTGAGATTAAAAAGTGAAGTTTTGGTGAAAACTAAACTTTACCCATAAAGTGATGATTTAGAAAAACTAGAGAATGACAAGTATCTAATTCCAAATCTATGCATTTGAACTTAAATTCTTTAGGACTAGAACATTAGGGTGGGAGTTAATAGTGCTTATGAAATATCCTATCATTCCCACCAAACATGGCCTTCCCAAATCTCCTTATTATATTTAAAGGATTATAGCACAAGCCCAGCACTGGCCCAAGAGTGAACATGCAGTTCATTTGCACATTTCAATTTGAAGGCATTGCTTTCCTTCTGAGTTGTTTATAATAAACAACTTGAAGTTTACAGCATGAATTTGTTGAGATTAGGAACCCAAGAATTCTGCTTGCTGGTGTGCTGTGAGAATGTCACTGCAAATGGCACCAGTGTACAAAGCCCTTTGGTGACCTTTCTGTGACACTCCACACTCATCAGAACAACCTGGTGAGACAGGAGAGTTCTCATTGTTCTGGAGAGACACAGGTTCAATGATCAGAGGTTCTAAAATCTCCTTTAATCATCAACATCAGAATCAGTGACTCAGATGTATTCAGAGGGAGAAGCTGTGGGGGAATTTCTTCAAAAAGAGCAAGCAAAACAGAGTAAGCAAAGCACAAAACTAATTAAACTTGATGCAACAAAAAACTTAAGCATTTTTGATGCAATTTATTAAGGAGAAAAAGCTGTGAAATTAACAGCAATCAAAAACTAATTAAAGTTGATGCAATAGGAGCAGCCAAAGAATGCCTGATAACATTTATTGAACCAAAGAAACATGGCTGTCAAGCTAAAAGAAATCAACCAAACTCTGTTTTTGAATAGTTACACAAAGATAATTATTCTCTGGATGACACTTACAGAATAAGATTCAAGTCATTACCTCAAAAGACAAAAGGACTGACATGCTGTGTTAAACTGCCTGTGAAGAAAAGGGCCTTAATACAGAAACTTCGTAAGTAATTCCTAGGTCTTGCATATAAACAAATACGATTCATCAATCAAAAACAATGCACTGCTACTGCTATATCAATTACTTCTATAAACTATTATTTGGAAAATATTTGGGAGAATAGAGAATACCTTGTGCAACAGGGTACTTACAAGGCAAGGATTCCTGGTTTTTCATCCTATCTTTGAAACTCATTGCCTCAGCGCCTGGGGCAAGTAATTATCATCTAGGAGTCCATTTGTTTTAGGATTAGGATGCAAAACTCAATTCCTGATGTCAAGCACCATTTGAAGTATGGCTAACTGCCAGAAATTCTTTTCCTAAAGAAGGTCCTGGTGGGGAATTGTGAAGTGGATCTGTCTGCAGTGAGAGCGAGGCACTTCAATTTTCCCAATGTAGTTGTACATCTTTTGTATCACCATCTCAGATTCATATATATAAAAAAAACCAGACAAAAATAGATATTCACGGATTCTAAAGTATGTTAAAAGCTTTCTGTTTAACTAAAATTGCACCTTGTAAATGCTGTAGGAAGGGTCACAGTCAGGGTCCCAGTAATGTCCATCTCATCCAAAATACTCAATTTGCAGCACCTGTATTCTGAAATAATCACTTAAAACTAAATTGGGTTTTAAATTGGTGAGGCCTATAGGCTTTCAAAATTTTTGCTAGTAAATCTCCAACATTATCATCATCATTCTCTTCCTAAAAACTATCACAAGGCTCCCATTCACCAAATGATCAAATAAAAGTCTGTCTTGTAAACCATGACATCACAGCCAAGTGTAGCACAGATCCAAAGCAAACTATCAGATTTGGTTTGTTATCTTAACCTCAAAAAGATAATATCCTAAGATGAGAAGCAAAATTTGCTATAATTAATTTAATTGTTTAAGGTTCCCAATTCTTATGCTAATATAATAATAATAGTAACAATAATAATAATAATAGTAGTAGTAATAATAATAACAACAACAATAACAACAAGGACAACTACCTGTTTCTGGTGTAGGGCATATCAAAAAAGCCATGTCTGAAGCCTGGTATTCAAGTCCAAAAAGCTGCAGTCTGGTATTAGTGACTTGGCTAAGGTAGGTTTTGATAATTTTTAAGCATAAAATATTGAGTTAGTCTGTTCAATGGTTCTGATTTTCTGTTTAACCCCAAGAATTTTTTTAGAAGTGGGTGAAATCCTCATTACTTACACAATCTTTTAACTGCACTTCTTTTTTATAAGAATGCTCAGCCTTACACTGTCAAAATATCCATTTTACTTTCACAGACAGTTTATATCATTAACATGGATATTTAATGGCTCCTTTATTCCTAGTCTGTTGTGAAATTGCTTAAAATTTCAGAAGGAAAGTCAAGACGTTAAACTCTTTATCTTAGAAATAAACCCTGTCTTGCAGGGAGCACTTGTTTATATTCACTTCAACAGAGATGAATAAGGATCCAGCAGAGCTCCAGTAAAGAGAACATTTTCATGTTTGTGTATTACAGACTTCAGCAGCCTGGTGCACAACTTTACACTTAGAATTTCACCACCAGGTTACCTCCTTACATAAGCAAGATAAAGCCACTGCAGACGGCAGAGTTGCATCTGCTACTCTGTGTCATGATTTGATCTGTCACAGGCAAAACCTGCCTATAAGGCAACTGTTGGGAGTGATAAATTATATCTTAATTTCTTGAACACACAACGTGTTTTAAGGAACTATCTCTTTGTGGATTTTTTAGTCAATTATTCAGCAAAGAGTTTCTAAAACATGAAATCCCAAGAATTCACACTTGTTCTGTTTATAGTAATTTGCCCTTTACAAAAATTCTCAGCTTTTTTGTCCATCTTTTCCTGATAGGTGAGAAAGAATTGGGACTTACCCTCCTGGTCTAGAGCTGCCTCACTCTCTTCTCTCAGCTGCCTGGTCAGTCTCTGCCTCTTCAAGTGGAGAAGAAAAAAAAAATTCTACCTGCCTTTCTTGCAGTGGCAGAATATATTTAGATCACTTTTTTTCATGTTCCTAATACCCATGAATTTATAGATATTTGATACTCGTACTTTCTTTAAAACAGATTGGAACTGGACAACATAATAATGAGGGAGCATTTGGAAGAAGAAAATGTGAGTTAAATGACAGTGCAATCATATGGTACAATTTACTAGGAACACCAGCTAAAAATGCTTTCTCTTCCAACACTTCAGATTAAATGAACACTCACAAAATTCCAGAACAACTCTAAGAAAACCACACTCACAGTATGCCAGTACACCCCTTGCAGGAGCATGACTTGAAAATACCTGATCATTTCTAGCCACTGAGGAAAGGAAAACCTTTGAAGATTCTCAGATGATATTGTTTTCAGTGCCACATAAATTACATCAATTCAATTTCTATTACCCTCTATTCCAGGCCTATTAAATCTTTACTAATAGGTCTCCTTCATGTCATGCCCGTGCAGTGAGATGCAAGGCCCTTTTTATCATAAGTTAAACCGTGGTAATGGGGGGATGGCTGGGTGACATACTGCTCTCAGACAAGGAGAGTAATTTGCACATTTTAAAATAAGAAATTAATCCTTATCGCCTCTATAACAACTTGAAGGACAACTCTGATCCACTGTGCCTTGATCAGCTTGATGTAAAAAAATACCCATTTATTGTTGTAGATAAAAGAAGGAAAGGAAATATGAGTGCTGGAATATCTTTCTTCAAAATTGTTGCAAAGCACATAAAATGAATAAAGACATTTTCATATCACTGCCATTTGATCTTTTCCTTTGCTACTCTCTGCCATGTTTGAAAACATAAACACAGATGTAGGCTGTTTGACTGTCTCAGAAGGGAGGATCCTTTTCTTCTAAGGGAATCAGAGGGGGAGAATCAGAAAGAGAAAATCTATGTTAATAAGGGTGTGGGGTAGGTTTTTTTTTTCAGCAAAGTGAGTTTATTACTGACCAGTGTAAAAACCATCCTCTGAGGAAGCTGCAGTGCACTGATAGATTGTACACAGACCCCTTAACTTCCCTCCTTGCAAATTGACATCATCATTGCCAGCAGATTTTGTTAAACACGGATGAACTGCACCTCTTAAAGCCTTCAGCAGCAAGGCTGACATTTTTTGGACAGTAAATCCTCTCATTTTTGAAAAAGCAATGATATACACTTTAGGACACATCGATCTGGAGGATGAGTCCAAGCTCATCCAGGCTTAAAAACCTTGGAAATAGCACAAGCTGACCTGAGTTGCATTAACTTTTCTGAATTCCCCTATAGCCTCTCAAAAGAAGTGGTTCAAACATAACATGATAGGAGAGCATTTACAGCTGTCGTCAGGAGCCTCTGCATTGTGTGCTGATGTGGCCCTGCATCATCCTGGGATGATGAACTCTGGCTTGAGGAGCAAAGGCAGAACAGAGAGAAATATGGTTGGAATAAACTTTTCTTACATCACCTTAACTGCCGTACAGTCGGAGAATAATGTGAGTAATAAAGCAAGGATGTAGCTGGCAGGAATGGATAAAATACGTCTCTCTGCTTAGCACACTTTCATCTATAAATGCGTAAAAGTATGCAGGTCCTTGGTAACTTCAACACTCAAACCAAGCTGGATTTTAAAAGTCTAACTCACTACAGAAGTGGATTATTTTACACAAAGCCACAACATGTTTCATATCATAGTTTTCATTTCCTCAGGAGTTGGAGTAGAAGAGTTCAGCAAAAGAGCAAGGCATCAAAACAAAGATACACCTTGCTTTTTTACCCTTCTATTTTAGCAGACAGGTGTGCACAATTTTTCATAACCAAGGAAAAAAAGAAGTTTAAAGGACTTGTAAACTGTACCTTTGTTTTGTCCCCATTGAGGCTGCTCACTTTCTGAAAATGAGCATAAAAACCTCAAGATGCCCCAGAGAGAAAGCAGGACACATCTTTTCTGCTTCTGCTTCACCTAGGAACAAATCCCACCAGAAACTGGCACAAAAAAGAAACCAAAATATGCAGTTACCCTACTAGCAGAGCTTGCCACAACACAAATTAATGCTATTTAGCAGCACTTTACCTTGTAATGCTGCCCCTTCACTTTCTGCAGCCAGGCACCCGCAGGTGCCTTAGCCCTGAGCGGATCTGGGATGGAGCAGGGAATGAGCTCCCAGCTCTGATCCAGGGCCCTGAGCTCCCCTCTGTCAGAACGGGGTGTTCTTCTGACACTAAGGTAATACTTGAGGGTAAGAGTCATTCTAAGAAGCAGTTTGTGCTGGTGGTGTTGTGCTCTGTAGTGCCAAGGTTTATCCCTTACTCCCATTTCCCGAGAGTGAAATTCAGTTTTAGGTCAACTCCTACACATATAAACCTGATTCTTGAAGCAGACCTTTCCATGGTTCCAATGGACCACACTTGTTATGGCCATGTGAGGCAATAAAACCAAACTCTAAATTACATTCAGTTTTCAATCAGAGGCTCTTGAATAGAGCCAATGAAAGGAAAGATGTTTTATCAGTGATCTGTGCAGATAGGCTGATGTGTTTCACACAAAACTAGCAAAAAGCCCACATTGACAAAATCATCATATTGAGAAAATCACTAATTAATTGATGTAGTAATGCCTCATTTTCTACTTTCTATTTTAAAACTTTATGTTAAATTTTCTTTCTATTAAAAAAAAAATTCTGATGCTAGAATGGTGTGCTGGTTTTGGCTGGGGTGGAATTAAGTTACTCCACAGTGGCTGGAATAGGGCTGTATTTTGCTTTTGTGATGAACTTAGATTGAGATTTTATTTCAGATCAAGTTTCCATTCCATACCTATAAGCCTGAACTGAAATAAACACTTTAAAATTATTTTTAAAAGATAATATGTTTACATCAGGCATATTTCTCTCCCCTCCCCCAGATCAAGTTTGATACTTAATGCTACATTTTGAAGAGAAGAATATTAAAATGGTGATATTTTCTGAAAAACAGAAAATCCAGATCTCACTGCAGTTCAGTTTTGAAGGAGAATAGTTTTAAGAGACATGAAGTTTTCATTATTAACACCTAAAAGCTTCAGTAAAGAAGCTTGTTAAGCATCAATCCACAGCTATGCCTGAAAGACAAACAAAGGTGTCTTAATGACTAAGGATGTCTGTTACAGAAAGTGGGGGTACAGTGGTCTAATACTTTTTTCAAACATTTTCTGTCCTCCACTGTCAAAAATGTTGTCTTTTCATAGTCTTTTCCAGAAGTTAATTCAGGGTGAAAGATCAGGCAGGTGTCATTCATGTGAAGCCTTGATATTTTATTTATAACAATTTCTTACTGTGAGTGGTGAGCAACCAATTTACCTGGAAAACACACAGGAGGGATCCTTGTCAGACAGAAGGAACTGGCACCCATGAGGTCTCTCAAACACTTCCCCAAGAACCAGTGAACAGAGGCTGACACAGGTATTTTAACAAGAACACCTCAGGTGGTGCTCTGCCTCCTGACTAAGAGGAACAGCATCTTGCATGATTTCAAGGCTCCTACTTGCCTCAGCTCTAAGGTGACCCTCCCAGGTGAGTACAAGAATAATTCCAGTATGAAACTGTACACTGCAACAAACTAAAAAAGGAACAAGCCCTCCCCTTTCCATGCCCCACCACCCTGACAGATGCTCAGGCACGGGGAAACAGCCATTTAAAATTCAAAACATTGACCAGGCAGCATCAAGGCGCTGAGGAAGAAAACGATAAGAAAATGTTTTTATGCTAATAAGGGGAAACTGAAGCCTTCAACAGGTCAGAAAAAAATACCCATTCACAATCCTGGCTTATCTGCACAGAGAGAAAATTCCGTGTGTGTGAGTCAGTTGCTAAGAAAGCTCTGACTAATGCAGATACAAGTCTGACTTTTTAAGTTGACATTTCTACTTTTCCAGTGGATCAGAACTGTCAGGAGAGTTCCCCAGGCAGAGCAGAGGATTGCAGAGCAGAGCTATTCTGTAGCAGTCTGAGTTGTGGCGTAAGTGCTTTGATGGAATTAGTAATGGTGGTTTAAGGAACAGCCTCGGATTCTATTCCCAGCACTAGCAATTACCACTCCCATAACAGAATCAGAACAAAGGAACAAAATCAGATAGAAACGAGCTGACAAAGAGCAAATTCCCTTCTGCTGCTGCTTTCACAAGGCCATTAAATAACATCTGGCAGTGGGGCAGGGCAGACAACTGGAGACAGGAGCATTTTAAAGTGCTGCTACTAGACCGGCCAAGAGCTCAGCTGTACAGAGTCCTTCATGTCTCTTCTGCTTTTCTCACAAGATGTGACTGTGATAAACATTTACCGTTCAAAAATTAAAAAATGATCAAAAATATCTTTTATCAACTATATCAGCAGAACAGACTGTGCATCTGTAGATGGATTAAATATAATTTTGCTAGGTAGTTGGAGAAAAAAAGTCTTTAAAGACAGCATTTGGCATGGGTTAATCACCTCTTTCATTAAAGAAAGGAATACATACTGAGAACATCTTTCTGCCATCCGATTAAGCAATGAGCCAATACAATTGTAAATCTTCCAGAAATTCCCCATGGTTCAACTCAACAGAGGCAATTCTTTACTTCTCAGACCATATCTCTCATTTTCAGATAAGCATTGCATTAATTGTGTACAAAAACTTTCTATCATGCTGTTAAAAGAAATGGAATGTGACTGTTCTTTTTCTCCTTAGCAACCTTTGACAATTAAGAGATTGAATTATTCATATGTATGTTTAATAATATAATAACATTTTTAAAGCTTGCTCACCACTCAATTGCTTCAACAGCACACAGACCCAAAACTGTTTGATTGCAGCATGAATAGTGCCACTGTTTCCTTTCTGCTGTTATAGTGGCTGACACAACTTACTGTCTCTGTAACTGAGGTAAAAAGGATTTCAGAGTAGGATTCTGAGGATCACATGCTATGGATTGATTTGCAAGTCATTGGAATTTCTTCTTCCTTTTAATGAGGCAGATTTTAAGCCTTGTCTGCACTTATTTTATTGCTTACAATTAATGTAAGTACTAATTCTCTGCACCCATATCATGTAAGTGTGTTCAAATTTGACTCATGTTCTGAACACAGTTCAATGCAGACACGTTTTCTCTGTGCTAATAAGCAGCACAACCATGGTATTAAAATAGAATGAGACTTGCACTGAGATTAATGATAATTTCATTTAGGAATGGGCAGATACAAATGATACCTGCTTCATTTTTTAGGAAAAAAAAAAAAGACTGGAAAAATCTGAAGAATATCAGGAAACACATCTTGCATGAAGAAAAATAAATGAATACACATGTGCTAAGACTGTACATTGCATTGTACATTTTATAAACTAAGTTTTTGTTTACTGGAATAAACTAAATCATGACCCTTGTGGGAAGACCCATTTAGTAAGAGGGGTTTGTATTTTTTGCTTCTAAATATTATTTTAAATAATGAGAAATTCTATTTAAGTTGCTTTGCTTTCATCTAACATACATGTGAACCATCAGTGTAATTGCATAGCATTATTATTCCCTTAGGCTGCTGCTGGACAATAGAGATACAGATAGAAATAAAACAGTAACAGCTTGTGACAGGTTACACTTAAAATGTTTGATCAGACTGATCAATGGTCCTGTGCTTCCAACGCTAAGCTGAGGTTCAAGGAAGGAAAAGATAATGGTTGTTCCAACACTTTGGATGTATCTCTGTGAATTAGAAGGCACTTGGGATGCTGCTCCAGACTTAATACAGCTGTCACATACAAGAAATGCTTTTCACCATCTCAGACTCCACGATGGAAATTCTCATCTGCATTATGTCTTTCAAAAAACATTTATGTTACTCTCTACCCACTTGTTTTGCATCTTGGTTTTATTTTAGATTTCAGAAGCTTAATTTTTTTACCCAGTTTTGTAATTATTTTATATTATCTAAACAGCATACTGAAAACCTATTGATATTTGACAGTGAATATACAAATGTCAATAATTACCTGTTAGTTATTGTAGATTAACTGTTAAAGGCATTTTAATTTTTTTAAACATCTGTTAATATGAGGTTAAACTCTCTCTGCTATCAGTTTGTTGGTTTGTGTTTTCCTCTTCTTCATTTACACAATTGCCTTTTGGTTTTTGTGTTTCCTCAAGCTCCTTTTACCCAGAGAACAAGCCTCTGAAAGTAATCTCATTCAGGTTGATTCAGTTCTTGTTTCAGTTAAATTTAAAGTTATTTTCTTTGGCTCACAGCAGAACATTGCAGAGTCTCTCACTGAGGTATTGAGGATTTTCACCCCATATCAGCAGCTTATCAGCAATTACTTTTCTGCACACAGATCCTTAAAGATCCAGGACACAATGATTTGTTACAATTTCTGTGCTGAAACAATCATGTTCCTTAAATAAGTTTCTACCAGAAAGGGAGAGGAAAGATGAGCACTTCTAATAATGGGAGATCCCATGCTTCCACCTCAGAAATTGAAAACAGTATTATTTTCAGGCACATCCAGGCACTATGAAAGCATACATTTACTGCCTTTATTTAAATCTTTGGATATATTAAAATCCTCAGTTTGCCTGACCTTAATACCACAATCCTCCTGAAAGCTATTCATCTGGCTTTTGGATTGGCTTCATAACATCTGATGTTCAATTTGGTAAAAATTGCCTTTAATTTATTACCCACTGCTGACAGACATTTAAATATGGTATTCTATTTTTGCTAATAGAGCAGAATTTCTATTCACATGACAAGGTGTGACTCTAATGCACAGCAGGCGTTCAAAAATTTCTCTTAGATTTAGTACATATCTTTTACAAATTTGTTTTAATGGGTATAATATACATATATTTAACATACCCAGTGAAAAGAGACACAAGCTGTCCTCACCCTTGTTGAGTGTGTAGAGAAAAGCCTTCTACAGAGATGTTCATGCTCACTGTATTGCAGCCAGCTCTAACTCAGAGAGGATTTATCTCCCTGAGCCAACAGGCTCCTAAACCCTGCTAATTCAACATTGTGAGGACAGAACATTTCTGGGGTGTCTCCACCCTATTTGCCTGAGCAAGATGGAAATGTCTCCACAATCTGGCAAGCCTTCATCTCCCAGAAAAGCTGTAATTTCAGAGGACACAGGGCTGGAGCCCACAGGTAGAACTCTGTTATCAAACCAGGTTCTGGGGCAGGTTTGGAATCAATCTAGTTGTCTCAGGGCTAGGTAAGGCAGAGTGGGAATTCTGAATCATGCTGATAGAAGAGGCTTTTGCTATTCCATTAGTATTTTCCTACCTGGCAGTCACTGTCCTTCAGTCATATCCTTTGGAGTTCTTTTCCATCCACTTGGGTAATTCTCTAAAAATGTGTTGTTGAATCACTCTGAACTACATTTCTCCTTGACCTGCTGTGTTTTTTATTCCTGCAACATTTACTGACTGTTAATCTCCATGTTAACCCTTCTGAAAGCAGCTGGAATGGCAGTGACTGTACCACCTGCTGTTACTGTAGGACTGCTGAGATTATATTGCATTTCATTTCAGTTCCTGTTTCAAAGTCGGCTTTTGATTGACTGCTTCCAGTACTACTACACAGAGTGGTACAGAATCTTAAATTTTAAATGTGTTAAGTTACATCTGTGTCTGTGAGCCATCCTAAAAATGTTCTTTTCAGCTGATCTAATTTGCTTGGAGAAACCCTGTGGAACCTGGACAGATCTGCCTGCAATATCTTAGCTAGCTCAGATGCCTCTTCATGGCACTGTGCCACGCAGATACTGTCATGTTTTCAGGGGTTTCTGCTTTGCCCTTGGAAGATTTTTATCCTCCAGATGCAAAGTCATGACTATGCGTGTGCTGTGAATTATTTCTTATTTCTGTATCCAACATCACACATTTTTGTCTTGGGAATATCTGAATGTTCCATGATTGTCTTTCCCTTTTAATCATAACTATTCTTATGCTTTTATCCTAAAGCTAATCATTTATATACTGATATGATGTTTCTAAATATTTGCATTTCAACATTTTCCAATGCTACCGTTTTCCTCCGAGAAGCATAATTTTCACCAGACCTGAAAATATCGGATCGGGTGAAAATTCAGTTTTCAAAGGCAGTTCTTTCTGTTCTCCATAGTTCAGGGGTTTTTTTTGGATTTAACAATCACTTATATGACAAAACATTCAGGTACTGGTCTGTCTGGTGACCCTCTTATTCCTATGACTCCACTGTACTGAATACCCTGTGATATAACAATCAGCATTCTTGCCTGTCACATAGTTTCTCAAAAAAAATAACCTTCACCTTCCCTAAGGAACACTCCTCGCTGTGTTCCTGATTAAAAACAAAATGTCTTTTTTCTGCCTACCTTCACGTTTCTTATGATGTACAATGCTGAGCTCCACTGCTCCGGGATCTACCGCTTATCATCGCAAGTGTATTGTCCTTCTTGCCCTTCCCTGCACTCCAATTGTTCCTCACTATCATTCGCTCTAAGAGTTGTCTAAAAAAACCCCAACGGGTTCAGAATTTAATGTAACAGGTCCATTTTGTTCAGAAATCCCAGGAAGTTTGGCTCATCCACGTAAACAACTAGTGCAGAGAGTGCGGATATAAGAAATTTCTTTTTGCACCTCTTTTCAACTTCACCCCCACCCCTCAAAAAAAAAGGAATTCTCACTCATAAAATATTCTTTGCCATTTAAAACAAAAATAGCCAGCAGCCTAAGTATCATGAAACTTCATTACAGAGTAATCTGAGCAGTGTCATCACAACTACTGCTTCAATTCATCATATACCAATGTATCAGCTTCATTCTCCATTTAGCTTGAGTGCTGGTAAACTCAATTTCTGCACATACCCACACTTCAGCACAATATAATGCAAACTCCTACACTTTTTAACCATCTCTACAATACAGCCATTTACTCCCTTAATTCTGCTAAGAAATGGAAAAATAAATGCTGTAAGTGGGAGTAGTTCTACTAATTTATTGCAATGAAATAATATTCTAATGCATTGTAATACATTTTTAAAATGTAATTTTCATATCCATGCAGACAATAGCTGTCAAGATATTTTAACAGACTCCTGGTCCCTTTTATCACGTTATCTTTTTTAAAATGCATGAACACAAACATTCCAGGTTTCAAAAGTGGCAGCATGTTTTGAAACCATGGGGTTTAAGGATAAAGAGAGACACTTGATCTCAAAAGCTCTAAGACAGCTTCTGTCCTTCCCCAGAGCACTATGGAACTACCAACCAAAATGATTTAAGCTTGTTTACTATCCGTGACCCAGAGGGAAGCTGCATTGGGTTTGGTAGGGATAGAATTAATTTTCTTCATAGCAACCTGTATGGTGCTGTGTTTTGGGTTCATGACCAAAACAGTGTGGAAAACAGATCAGTGCACTGAATATTGCTGAGCATTATCAAGGCCTTCTCTGTTTCTCACTCTGCACCCACAGTGAGAAGGCTGGGGGTGGCCAAGAAATTGGGAAGGTACAAGGTATAGTGAGGACTTCTGACCCATATGACCATGGAATAAACACAGTAATAAAAAACCTGGGAGTTTCTTTCCCCAAGTAGGGACTGTTTGGAGTCTGGCTGGCACATCACACTGCTGGTGGGACAGAGTGAGTGACTGCCTTTCTATTATTTGGAAATTTTTATTCCTATTTCCTTCTCTTATTAAATTCTCTTAACCTTGATATGTAAGTTTTTCTTGGTTTTGCCCTTCTGATGCTCTCCTCTACTCCCGTGCAAGGGATTGAGAGCAAGAACCCATTAATAAGAAAGAAAATTACAGCTGAACAACTTAACCCAGGTTATCTGTCCCTATATGTCATTCTGTGGGTCTCAAGGAAAGATAAAACCTGACCAGACAGCCACTGATATTTGTCTGGCACAGTTGTGAAATCAACAGATCTGACTGACAGAAAAGGTGATCTCAACTACATACCTTGGAATGACTACTCTAAAAGATTTTTACTGAAAGCTGATTGTAAAAATCATATTTCTTCTTCATACTTTTTTTTTTTAAGTGCTAGAAACCTCCCAAATATTATAAAGCATTTACAGACTATTGCTATTCTGGTCAGGGAGAAAAAAAGATAAAATAAAATCCTATCCCTATGCACTAACTTCTCCCAAACTTGTTGGCTGTAAAATAATCCTTCAATAATTATCTGTATAGTTTTCTTGCATTTTTCCCATTGCTTTTCAAGCTACTTCATAGGTTGACTACAAGGTATTCTCTCCTTGAAAGGGTCTATTAAACTCTAAGTAACAGTGAATCTAATTTATATGTGTACCCTAGGATGGGGTTAAGCTTGGTCATCATCTCCTGTCTGATACCATCTCCACTCAATTATATAACAGGAAACAGAGCATGTGAAGGTGGAGACGTAAGTCCATTCATCATTGCTACTCGATTTCACATTACCTAAATGCTAATGCTCTCCATCCTCCCCACAATACAGCTTGTATGCCTCCCTGTCTTGCATAACTAATTTAAACCATGTATGTTCTGCTTTCCTTTCTACTGCAAAAAGAAACATTATTTTCTTTGCTTCTCTGACTCATGTTTTGTACAAACCTATTCCTTTTGTCTACACGCTCACCTACATCTTAAATTCAACTACTTACTAGAATCATTAAATGTCTACAAGAGGAAAGTTCACGATTTCTCCCCAGTCAGAAATATCCTCAAATTATTTTTGTAACTCACAAGTACCTCTGCTTGTTTATGCAGATTAGAATCTGAGGCTGAATCACCAGAGAATGGCGTAGATTTGGTTTATACTTAAATTCAATAGCCAGAGCCTGGCTGCCACAAAGCAAGTCAAAGAATAAATACAGCTATCTAGGATGGAGTTCTGTATCTATACCATCAAAAAGACAGGATTTCCATACCTGAGAAGACCAGCTTTTTAGGTGGCAATTTGATCACCATTTTAGTGTTAGAGTAAAAAAATTCTCTGCACTAATGAATCCTTCCAAACTTATGCACATGACACTGGAACTAAAATTCCATGCCTTACACACAGTGAATTTTCAACTCCCTCTAAATATCTTTCTACAGAGAAAGAAAAAGGTCAGCAGTTGTTTTCATGGAGTTGATAGCACATCCCAACAGTCACGATGGTTTGAATGGAGATACGGCTGAAACTCTCTAAACTCACAGGAGAATTCCAGCACAATATTGCCACCCCTGTGAGGGAACAAATGCTGAACCTCATGGGCTGCTGCTGTACCCAAACATGTTCCCAAGATTACCTGAGGCACTGTGCCTATCAGGGAAGCTCTTGAGGGCTTTACAAGAACAGTGGCCTCTCACAACCCTTGTTAAGTGCACCACTATCTCTGAAAGGTATTGAGATGATAGGGAGCTACATAAATGCCAAGCACTCTTACACGTGAAAAATCAAAGGTCATCTAAAGAAACATATTCTGCTGCTGAGGGATGAATAATTCTGAGGCTGGAATATCCTTTCTAATTTTTCAGTAAGACATGAAAGTGCTACTACTTGATGAAAGCACAGGGGACGTGTACCCACCTATGATTAGCATCAGGCACATGTCTCATCAAAATCTATGTCAGTTTGTGGCAAACTTATCATGGTCAATGTCAACACACCCTTGTTTTACTATCAAGAGACCTGAAAACTTCCCTGTTAAGGTGGAGAGCAGCTATTTTACACTTGCACTTGCCTGACTGAGCAAAACTGCTAGGTCTGGACACACCAGGTACAGATTCTCTTCCTTTTCGTGGTCTGATTGCACATTTTTATACTGAGGAGATTAAACACCTTTGATATCAACAGCCATTGTTCAGTTGCACATTCCTCCTTTATAACTCAATATCCTGCTACATATTTATCTATATTCTTTACTGAATGGGAATATGAGATGGCTGCTATAGTAAGTTGCATAAAGGTTCTTTTCAGTCTTTATCAAGTATCTCTGTGTTTGCATGCTATGGCCTTTTTCTTATAGCTCTGCATTCATATTTATGTCTCTCTGCATTTATTGCCCTCTCAAAATCCTTAAGAAGTGACACCAGTGAAGATAAAATAAAAAGAACCTATATTAATTTAAAATAATATCTGCCAGTTCTACACTGTTGCACATTGTGCTTCTTCCAAAGGCAGCTATGCAATTATAAGTACTTGGGTGCATAAAGTGATATGGAGGTTTCTATGGCAATTATTCATTTTAATTGAAAATTGTGTAGGGAAAGACTAATTTCAAGTGCAGCACACAATTTGCATTTTTTTTTCCAGAGAATCTGGACTTCCTTAGGGTGAGTTGTGAACTCCTATTTTTCAGGAAGACACAATCTTTAAAATTCTCAGGGGGCAGCAGAGGGTGGGAGACCAAGGTAAGGTTGTTAAGCTTATTAACATTTAGAAGTATGTATCCACTTCTTCAGTACAGTATTTTTTACTGTCTGGTAAAGATTTGATGATTTAAATGAAAGAGAAAGAATTAAAAATACAATTGATACACAATGCTCTTGAATCTCTGAGGTAGAGGAACCAGAAAAAGACAGAAGTACCAAAAAGGACAGCAAGGAGACAGGTCATCAGTGAGACCAAGTCCACCAGATCAAACATTTCTATTTTCATATATTTTAGCTACTCTGTGTTAGAATAATAATGAGGACAAAATTATTTCGGATCTTAATATATTTCAGAGTGTCAAAGAAAGAGTTAGAGGGAAGCAGCAGTTTCACCTTGGTGAGATAATAAAAAAAAAGCTATAACTTAATTTTCCGTAGGAAAATAGGATTTCTTTCTCCTCCTTATTCCCGTCACTACAATGAGTCAAACACGTTTTAGGCTGAAATTTACAACAAAAACAAAGTAGATGTGCTGCAAGTGATGAAGACCTGGAAATCGCCTCTGAACTGTGATTTCACATTCACTAAATTCAATGTTGCCTTTTCTGAAAAAAGGCTTACCTGATTTTTTGTCTATATCTTTTCAAGGCTGTATAGGCCAAATGCCGGAAATGTCCCAAGTTAAAAATAGCTCCTGTCTCCTTCATAAATAATAAATAAATATTAATTTGATGTGAAGGTTGGGGGTGGAAGTGTTCTTTACCAGCCACACAATCCTCCTAACTGAGAAAAACACCTCTTAGAAAGATGTGGCCAAAGCAGTATGTGAGGGGAAGCAGAATAGTAATTTTAATAATGTGGTTTTGGTATTGGTGTGTTTGGCTCATTGCATTTCTATACTTTAGAATATCTAGAACAGAAAAGGAAGAATGACTCCTAACTTCAATGTCATTGCATCACAGTTCAGAAGAATGCAAAATTACATGAGTGTGATTTTCATAATATATGTGTCAAACATTTTTAATAACCTGAAGACTAATAATTCACCCCTTGCGGAGAGGCACAGGAATTTGAAGCCACATTTCTTACAGGTGACTGACTCTCTTTTCCTTTTTCACTGGAAGTTCTATTTTGGTCAGAAAATGGCTTTGCAAGACAGGGGAACCAACTTGCTTGAGAAATGAGCATGAGCATGGAAGGGGTCTTGCCAAGGACAATCCAGCAAGGGAGAGATTTTCACTATATGGACAATTTCCTCTATTTTTGGCACTTGTTCTGCCATATGGTGGTGGTCTTAAGGTCTATGGTTGGACTTGGTGAGATCTTAAAAGCCTTTTCTAACCCTAATTATTATATATACTGGCAGCTCTTACCTCCCTCATATTCTGCTGGACTCTCAAGCTTCTTTTGACACTTACATGCATTCCTTCATTTTACCATTTGACTCTCTCATCATTATTAAAATATATAGCTATAAAAAAAGGTTTCTTGAATTTGTTTTATGTTCCCAGATATGAAAGAAATACTCTCTCACTCCTATGTGTGCCAGCCATATAAATAACCTATTGAGGGGAAGTAAAGTTCAAAGTAAGCAAATTTGATTTATTTCTGAACATGGCAACACTCAGAGTGACTCAGCTCTGATGGTGATGAAAGGCTGCTGGTGATGCTGCTTGTCCAAGCTTCTGTTTTCCACACAGAACATAACTCTATAGCCATTCAAGCTTCCATTAATTTTCAGGGTTTGAGAAACACAGCTATTAAAAAGCAATGTTCATGGTGTTGAAAGGACAAGTAAGACCTGGAGGTTGGTTTTGGCTAACAATAAGAGACAGGTTTGAATAGACTCTGGCAGAGGCACTACTGTCAATAAATTAAATGCAATGACTGGTTGTAGTAGAAAGCTGCTTTTTTATAGCCAAATTGTATTCCTGGCTGGGAGAAGTGGGAAACGAGGAAAGAAAAAAAAAAAAAAATGGGGAAGCCTTTACAGTTTCAATTGCCATCATTTCCTGACAAAACCACTAATAAATAACTAATAAATATCTCTCTCAATTTTGGCTCAATAATGCAACCATCAAAAGCATGTGAAGGAAATATCTTTCTTACTTACAGGAACCTATACATATACAAACAGGAAAAATTGCCAGTGGAAGCTGTAGCTTCCCTTTCAGAAGTGGCAGAATGTTTTCCATGCAGGAATTGGATGTACTGCTCACTCCCTTCAGTATACTTGAGACTGGAAATATCACACAGAGTGCAAACTGCTGCTGACATAAGACTTAGTATCTCCAACTAAAGGATCTGAAGCTTTTCTTCACCACATGAAGACATTTCCATGTGTAATAGATGCAGAGTAATTCCTCCATAAAATTAATCATCAAATATTCCTTCAAGTCATGGGACAAGCTAAAAGTTCAATAAAGACTGTGGTCCCTTAAATTCACACACTTGAGCTCTGCACATTTCCTGTGGGGAATATAAATTGCTTCTAGTACTTACTACTCTGCATGCTATTCAAATTCTGTTGCTTTAATTCATTATATTCAAAACGAATACAAACTTCAATTATTTGTTGTAAAAGTAGAGATTTCGCTAAAGCACACAGAAAATTCAACTCACACCAAAATGGCTACAGTGCTCAAATTAATGTATTTGCAGTCCTCACACGTCCTTCTCCGCAGCCTTTAAAATGTCACTTATTTTATAAAAGATATAGATTTTCTGAGTATTGATGTGCCCTATCAACACACAAGGTGCCTATGCTTTTAGTTTTGCAGACATTACTTACCCATCCCAAATCACTAATGATTACAGCTAAAATGAAGGGGTGCATGTGGGCAAAGGTGACAGCACAGGACTTGCAGCTGGAAAGTTTGCACCTTATAAACCTCTCATCTTCAATCCTACATTCAAAAGGTACTTATGATTTCAAAGAAATTGCAAATCAAATGATTACACGCTACAGGAAATTAGATAAAAGAGAAAGGAACCACTTCAACACCATCAAGAGATTCTATTCAGCTATTATATTAATAGTAAAAAAACATTTTGATTGCAGCTTCTGCAGGTATAAAATGACAGGTTTTAGATTCTTTTTTATTGAAGTGCACAGATCCACAAAGCGTTTTTAGTCCTACAAGGTATTTTACACTCTTGTAATCATTCAGCAAAGCATTTGGACAGCAGTTCTTTAATTTTGAGCAGAGTAATAACTGCACTTGTTAAAATATGTTCTAGAGTATGTAGCACCTTTCAAAATAAATTCAAGCACCAGAATTAACTGTTGAACTTTTGTACCACTGAAATCAACACCAAAGCTTTTACATTTTTTAAAGCCAAATGATGAATTCATTAGTCCTAACTTTAATTTCTTTACGGTATCTACTGCAATCATTACATTAACATTCTATTATGTAAAATGCAATGCTTTTTTCAGTTCAATTTGACATCTACAAATATATATCACTTAATAATGTCCTTATTTTTGTAAGGAATGGATGTTTTCCTGTCTTTTGTTCTTCACTAATTTAACGAAAATGTAAAAAAAAATCTGTGCATGGAAACATTGGAAACATCTGGACATAAAATCCAAGCATTTTTTGTTAGTTAAGAACAGCTATCACAGCAACTGTTCATTGCACCAACAACCAGACTTCTGTACACTAGTGGCAAACTGTGGGAATATATATATAAATGTAAAAAAATATAAAATATATATTTATGCATGCACACTAATAAAAATGAGTCACAAGTTTTATGGGCTACTACTTATCTTGCCACTCATAAATGCTCTTCCAATATATTTTTCAACAGGGCAAAATTATCTTAAAAGAAGCCTTTCAAATCCTATTCTTGTTCTTTAATAATTTAAATATAATATGATAAGAGAATATTTCATTGAATCCCAGTCAAAAAAATAAAATCACATAATAATTATAATAGAAGACATCAATTCCTAGAATATATGGGACATATATTCATATCAGAGTATTAAACAGAAATTGTTTTAAACTTTTTTTTCTTATGAAAAAACACAGTGCAGAAGCATGAGTTCAGGAAAGAGTTTACCTTTCTTGTCATCGAAGTACAGTGTCTGTTGAGCTGGATTTGACCACTGGAGGGAGGTGTTATCATTTTGATCGACCCTGCAGGTCAAATTTGCTGTTCCACCTTCAACAACTGTGACGTTCTGTGTGAGTGGGAACTGCCCTTGGCTGCCTGAGGAGGGAGGGAAGGGATGCAGACAGGAAGAGAGCAGGAGAAAAAAAAAAAGAAAATATTTAAGTTGCAGGATTGAATTTATTGCAGCAGCTTCCCACAGATGATAGACCCGGAATTCAATGTGATCTAGTCTGACCAAAGAAAGGTAGTACAATAAATTTTTTAAAACTGCATTTACAATATATTCCCTGTAACCAAGAAACAGCTGGATGAATTATGAAATAAGGGTTTCCCCCCACCCCCTTCTTCCCCCTCTGTGAGTCATACTATTTAGTTCCAAAGAAATACTCAGCATTTTTGTCTCCTGAGACATACCAAAGACAACTTAGTGCAGGCAATGCAGTTAAATCATTGGTGAAAACATCGCTGAGAACATAACACAAAAATCCACAGAGTTTTTAACAGAGAGGGATGGGGCAACTTTGACTCCCTCTTTCTTTTTTATACATTTTAAAGGCCTCTCAGGATGATGTTTTCTGGGTCAGGTTTGGGAAATTGTTGGAGAGCAAATGTAGTGTGAATCTAACACTTGATGCATGCTCTGTTGGGGGAATATAACCTGATCACATATGAAAACGGAAGAGGTGATATAGTAGGTCTCTTTCACATCTGTGATTCAATCCCAGAGCATTATCAATCACATTAAGTGCCTCCTGAAAAGTCACTGGGATGGTTTCCAAATGCCTCTACACAATGCAGGAGCAGTATCAGTCAGGTTCTTGAATCACAAGCATTTCCAATGGCATAGTTAGACTAAAGTGTTTATGTAGTGTGAGGATAGCACACCCCTTGTCAAACAGCACAACACATTCTGAAAAACAGGCCTGCAAGAAGTGAACACAGTAAAAAACATGGAAGTGGTTTTTAACATGGGTGGGGAAAGGAAAAAAAATCTTGAATAATTAGCAAGACATTTCATTGAACATACGATTTCTATCTAGGTGATATATTATTTATTCAAGGGTACAATGCAAAAGAAAGAAAACCTAATACTCCAAATGAAATATATGCTTCTTTCTTCTTCTGCTTTTATAGAGGTTCTATTAAAAGAAGCACTGAAGAGTAGGTAGAGAAGCTTGCATAAGAAGTGTAATGCCAAGATTGACACTCAAGTGGGATGTGTCAGAAATTAAAAACCTCTCTACAGTCCTACAGGAGGGAACAAGCTCATAGATGTGTCACAAGCACATCAAGGAAATAATATATACAATATCCATTAATGATACAATACAAAATCATAAACCCAGCATAAAACCTTCAGAGAAATATCCTATTTTAGTGGCTGTCATCAGACTTGTTCCCAACTAAGTTAAACTGAGGCACGTCTTCTATACAAAAGCGTGATAATATGAAAATTTATTATCTAGGATAGAGGTTTGCAGATGACCAGAGTAAGGAATTACTAAATAAAGCATTAACAACTGAACTTCTATTTGACCTACTGATATTGCACAAAACAGAATTCTAACCAGATTTGGATTTCCCTATATAAAATAATCTTGATGGACTTAGATATGGAACAAAGCCACCCACATCAATGAAATAAATAAAATATTTCCATCAAAATGCAGATGTGAATAACTGGTATAATTTTTGTATAAATATCAACTACAGATATCTAAAGATCAAGATTTAGCATGTACTGATATTTACTCTAAGAGGATATTTACTATCAACAGGATAACAGATATAATAAAAAAAAAAATTAGGAATACTAAAAATACCATAGCTAATTTAAATGCTGCAAATAATAAATGCCAAAATTCTCATGACATCCTCTGTATCTGACACTTCATTAATCAAACCCTGCTTCTTGAAAACCACACATAGAGAACTATATGATGAGAGAAAAATCATAAACAAGGATGGGGAAAAAAAGAAAACAGAAAAGATTTGTAATTTCCTTCCATTTCTCCTCTTTCAATTCCAATGTGTCAAGGAACTTCAAGATATTGCATAAATTGCTTATCATATAAATTAGAATTTCTTTAAATCCAGAAAAATGCACACAGCCTGTTATTACTTCCACTAAATTACAGGCAACTTACCAAAGAAATAACCTTCTAAAGTACGAGCTGTGAATAGGAGGCTATGTGGGCTAAAACACTTTTTGCCTAGAAGAAGCATTAAACAGAACCTAGTGCCAGAGATTAGCACAGTGAAATCTGTCACTTACATTAAAGAACTGGAATGGGAGGTAGTTTAATAAAGAACCTGCTGTAATGATTCAGGACCCTATTAACACAGATGAGGAGATCTCCCCATAATTACCCTGTGTTCTCTGTCTGATATTACAGCTCTTATCATGAAGGTGTCAGTGTACGTGCACTCTGTCATTTGTTAATGACTGCCAAGTCACAGACTCATCTCTGGTCAAGAAGTAAACTATTCTGATCAACCATATAAATGGAAACTACAGATGCTGTAACCTGAATAAGTTAGAAGAACTTTCTTTTCTCTGGCCAACCTAGTGATTGCTGATGATTTAGAAACAAGAATTAATTTAAACTATAAAAATAAGACCAAAACATTCATCTTATCTCTTGCCAACAGAGAATCTGTATGGTTCTGGAGAAGATGCACAGAGCTTCATGGGAAGTTTGCACTGGAGAAAGAGGCACAGAGAAAATGAGAGAAAATTTAATATGGAAAGTAGCCTGAGTAGAAAGAAGGGAGCCTTTGCAGGACAGAGAAAATTATATAAAGCAAGTCCAAATTAATGGATACTGCAATCCTCTTAATGAAGACAAAAACTATTAGCAAGTGATGGGAAAACTAAGACAAAGAAAAACTTATGAGATTTATTTTACTGTTTGCATCTAACTTGGGATACTGAAGTAGGGCTGGAAGGACAGGAGAAGGTTGTAAAGCCCTATATGAAACAGGTGAACACCAAATAAAGCATCAGCATCCTGCCCTTTAACTACAGTAAAAGTGTCAAAGAAGTGCTTTATGCTACTAGAGACTTCTGGTTCTTGAGGATCCGACAATATTTTGTGGGAGAGCCCTTAATGTCCCCTAACAAAAGCATTCCATCTTGACTTAACAAGTGCAGTAATGGAAAAATTAGTGGCCCCTTCAGTGACTCATTTCGGAGAGTAACAGTCACCATTGTTCAAATAAAACCACAAAATCCACTTCTGCTCTGAATCTGTCTTGCTGTAGCACCCAGCTTCCCCTGGCTCTTGTATCTTTTTCCCCGCTCTGAAGAGCCCTCTGTTATGAAATTTCTCTTGTAGGTACTTAGAGACTGTGATCATATCACCCATTAACCTTCTTTTTGATAATCTAAATAAATTGAACTCTTAAGTCTTTCTGCAGAAATCTCATTTTTCTAATCCTTTAATTAGTCTGTGCCTCCTCTCTGTGCCCTCTTCCATGTGTCCTCTCCTTTCTGAAGTGTGCAGCCCCCCTGCTGCAGCTACAGAAGGCAGAAATCCAAAGGTGATGCCACTTCTCTGCCAGTTTTCGGTATTCTTGTTTGCACTTAAAAAGAGAAAAGAGTCCCTTGGCCCCACGGTCAGATCCAGGTGTGGCTGAAGGTTTACCATGGAGCTGGCATCTTTTCTCAGACACCCTTCCAGTTCTCTTCACTGCATTCAACACAGCTCTTCAGGTAAGTACAGTAGAATTTATTTCCTATTTAACTGAGATGATTGACAGGTATAATTGAGATAATGAATATGAAAGGGACCATCCTAAAGACAGGGTTATTACCCATCCAGCTTACTTGCTATCCTCCCAACAAATGGCTGGAAATGGATGACATTTCCAACCTCCACCAGCAGTTCAAGTCAGTCAAACACACACACATACACACACACTCATATATATATATATATTTTATTTTTTTTTACTGCCTGTATGGAATACACTAAAAAAGACCTAAAAAAAACCCCCAACCAAACACTGATGGCTCACATTAACAATTTCCTTGCATCTGAAAAGGAAAAAACTACAAGGTTATGCAAAGGTAAATTGCAACAAGCAGTGATATTACTGCAGAAAGGAGGCTGCATCAAGGCATTGTCATCATGTTGTATCCCAGCTCCTTTGCTCATTTTAGAAGCTTTGTTAGCAACATTATTTCAACTTTTTGGACTAGATGGAGCTCTGTTGAAGTGTATTCTACCACAGGTTGTTTCTGAAATGTTTTGTGGAGGACCAGTTCTCATATCTCATTAGCCACAAGCTGTTTCCTGTCAAGAGAGGCTATTTTTTTTTCTTTTTCTCACCCAGAAATCATGGCTAAACTGCTTTCACATTTAGCACTGATTTTTATCTCAGTATGTGACAAGTCTATGTAGAATAATTATCATTATTTGGTCCAGTTTGTAAACATTCATCATGTGAGTTCACCTCATGTTTTTTTGTTTATGCTTGGGTTAGGTTTTGTGCTTGGTTTTGTGGTTTTGATTTTGGTTTTTGTTGTTTTGGGTTTTTTTTTTTTCTTTTTGCAATTACAATGAAAGCTCTTTAATGAGTTTAACACTCCCACTTGATGCTTCGGTGATACATTCTAATCAATTTACCAGGCTAATTATAAATGTGACTAGGTGGCTGTAAGGACTGAGAAAACATAATTCTCTCTTTAGTTTTGTTTCTGCAAAGGTCTCTTTTTGTAAAGCAAACAGTTATGCCACAAATTAAGAGCATTTCACATTATCAGGACAGCAAGCTTTGCCACTCTGTATCAGAAAGGCAGAAAAAGAAATGGTTTTAGTTAGAGAGGAAGGCTGGGAAAAGAGGTGAGAGAGAGCAGTGAATTATCAGTGTTTTGGGACATTGGTTCTACTTTTGAGAGCCTGGCAGACCAGTGTCCCCATGAGGTGAATTAAGTTCATCAGCATGAAAAAAGGAAAAAGTAGAAACAATAGCAGGGATTTATCCTTTGCATGGAATCACAAAGCCATGAGACTTTTATTTGATACCTCTATAGCATGGTGTCAGCCAAAACCAGAGCCCATAAAAATGCAAAGGTTTAGCAGAGGAAATTAAAAAAAGGGAAAAAAAGCCAAAAAAACCCAACAAATTTGAAAAATAATTTTTCTGATTTTTAATATTGATTTTAACAGGACCAGGCCCTAAAAATAAAGTAAATGTTTAGGTGAGAGGGAAAGCAGCGTACTACTTCAAATAGCAGCTTGCATCTATAGGGAGACTAGATTAATTTTGGCCTTCTTTCTTAGTAAAGAAACTAAAACATTAGGGGGGAAAAAAGCCATTATGATGAAATATCTAATACACTGAATCACTTTCCTGGCTTTCTCGCTTAATTTATATATGAAATAATGCAAACATCTCTCCAAGGAGACAAAGTGTTATTAGCTTGTCTTTACCTAATTTAAAGAGCAATGACATTGTGGATTGCATTTCAGCAATCAGAGATCTGCATTACTGTGCAACTGTGTGCTTCTTCTGACTCTGCAATAGGAATGAATCCACTTCTCTATTTTGTCAGCATGGAGACCAGATTGAAGGGTCATGTCCTGGAAATTCTGAAGGAAGAAACTACACAAGTTGTTGCCTTTGCTATTTTTCAATTTTTTTAGAACAGTCCTTAAGAGTGTGGTAAAAATATCTATGACAGAATAAAAAAGGTAGTTTAACTCCTAATGCATAACCACCTGCTTTGCTTTATTCTACAAGAAAATACAGCAATGTACCTGCATGTTAAACTGCATTCACACAGCATTTTTAAAGAACAAAAGATTGCCTGAGCATTATTTGATACACAGACTCCTTGACTGGAGGAATTCGCCTTCCTGAACTTGCTGTTTTAAATAGAAGTAATTTAGTTCTATATCTGGATTGTAAATACTTTTTGAGTTTATGCAGTTATGCTGTTGAGTTTATGTTTAAATTGTTTGCTCACTGAGGAAACATCGTTTAAAAAAAGAAACAAACCAAACAAAACAAAATTGTGTCCTCTAATAACTGTTACATACTCCAGTAACAAAACCTCTTGCAGAGAACACAGGAATTAATGAGAACACTACAGAAACTTACTATAGAATGACAGGTTTAGGAGAGAGAGAAGAAATAATGCAGAGAATAACTGTTAACCCCAGATTGTGCATTCAAGGTCACTGAGCCTTTTTAAATGTTTCAGCAATACTAAAATAATGCAAAGGCAAAGGACTAGAGTGCTGTCTCTGATTTCAGATGATGAAATTTATGTCTGACAGCAAAAATAGAAAATTCCTTCACTCCGTGTGTTTCAGGTGTATGTTTCCAAACCACTAGCTAACTCAAAATATAATTAATTTTGACTATATGACAGTGAAAGAGATTACAGATATAATTTGGAAAAAAAAAAAGCAACAACAAAAAAACCAAAACCAAAAAACATATTGAAGTAAAGTATTCCACAATGATAAAAAGGAAAAAGTATGAGAGAAACAATAGGGGGGGGTGGAAAAGTGGGCACAAACAGTGCTTTTTCCTAGGAGTCTTACCTAAGTGCCTATTTTTTACTCTTTTCAGGCTGTCACCATGGTATTACTTGCTTGTCAATGGAGAAGAGTATCCAGTGATTTTCTTCAGTTATCATTTATTGAAAGGTAGTCTCTTCCACCACTTTGAATTCTTGAGGAAGTTATAAATCCAAACATAACTGAAGTGAACCTCATCTTTCCACAAAAGTTATAACTAACTGATGAATTTTCTGGTTCTCATAAATGCAAATATGGCTCAGAGCTTTTTGCCACCTGTCACTTTAAAGCGTTATGTTCAATTCTTTGTGCCTTAACAAATTGAAAAGTCCTTTTCCTCTAAAAGCAGGACAGATCCAGTCCTGACATGAAGAGTAAGGAATTAATTTTCATTTCTTTCAGGATCTGGTTCTTATTGTCACCATATTTCTATTGCTAATCTCTAATATATACCAAAGACACCTTTGCTAATCTCCCAGTAATTCAGAAAGCCAACCACAGCATTTCCCACAATTCTCCTCTATTTTAATCCTGGTTTGAAATACTTTGGGCAAATTGCCCAGAGTAATTTCAGAGTAAATAGAAATATAAGTTAACATTAATGCTGGGGGAAAATATTTTGAAAAATAATACTTTTATTGCAAATAGGTAATATGTAGAGAAGATGGATATTACTAGAAATTACAAAGTAATTAAGAAAATTTTGACCAGAAGAAAAGATGGACTGATATAAATAGAAATTTTAACTTTTTACACAGTATTAAAACAAAATAATTTTTCTTCAGCAAAAATCAAAATATTCTGGTTTTCATTTTTTCAAAATAAACATTCCACTGAAAGGTAATTACACAAAGAAGAAAAAAATGTATCAGTGGATTTGATTCATCTTTTCCCTCCTCATTTTGCTACAATCCCTTTCATGATTTCCTTTCACTCATTTGTGAAAATTGTAAATCTATTGGAAAAAAAGTGCTTTCTTATTCTTTCCAGCTATTGAGTTCTATAAAATAAAATATATTTGCATCTCTCCAGGAATATACTTTTCCTCCTTCCTTCATCCTTAAAGACAAATTATGATATTTGAAGTCCAACATGCAGGTAACCCACCTGGCAAGGACTTTCTTATGGTATACCTATTTATCTTTGTTCTCTGTTTGACCTTTTTTTTTCTATCTCAGCAGAACACAACCAAGGTTTAAAATCCTTCCACTTTTAACTTTGTTTCACCAACTCCTGAAATGTCATTCGAAGAGAAGTTAAAAGACAGAGAAGAGGCAGCTCCAAGTAGTGCTGTTATTTGAATGTTTGTGATCTCAAAAAGGATTCAGAAATCCCCCAAAATGCACCATAACTGCACTGCTTATTGTTAGTTATAAACACGCATGGCAAGAGCTCACTCACCAAATGGAACCTCCTGGGTTTAAATGGAAGCCTGAACTTTTCAATGTATTGAACGGCTGAGGAAAAGTGAAAATTAAAACTGTTCTAGGTTTGCCTTAGTATTTGTCCACAGTAGCTTCATTCTTGTTAAAAAAATAGAACTAAACAAACCTTGTACACATTTACACATATATGCCCACACAGGTAGAGATGCACAAAGAAAAGTGATAAAATTGCTAATAAACCCCAGCTTGTTTCTGTGCATTTAACTTCTTTTTACTTCAGTATATTTCAATTAGACTGGAACAGCACATTTAAACACTGATCTTACCACCCCTGCTTTGGAAACAAGTCTGAATAAGAATCACCTGTCATTGCACCAGTACACTAAATAAATCTTTGCGACCTGGACTTCAAACACTTCCACTGCTCAGTTTTCTTCAGGAGACAAGTCATCCTCAAAGGTAAATGAATAAAAAAGCAAAGGTGGAGAAAACAGATTTTGATCAGAGACTTATCTGTTCTGATTACTACATCACTGGTGTTTTTCAGTGAAATACTCTGTAGTTGTAAGTAGTACTGATAAAACTATTCTAGCAGTAAATGGGGATCAATATACAGGGGTTAGATCTTTGAATTCTGTCAATGGAACAAAATATGGATAAGTTACACACACTTTTGAAAAAACGCCTTTTATAAATATAAAAACTGTTGTGAAGAGTTGTGTTTTAACACACAAAAGAAACCCTGTCTCAAAGGCGGGAAATATGGTGCATGTAGTTTGATCTGAACAGGCACTTCCCTTAATGACCTTGTGTTGATCAATACCTAAACACATCCTGGCCAGCTGGGAATGCTTCCTGAAGAAAGCAGTTCTGATTCTCACAAAGGAAAAGTCAGAATGATTAATAACGTGTTTTCCACTTGTGATCATCTGTATATTCACAAAGTTTTCACTCCTGATGATTTCACCCATCCTGTCAATATCTACCTTCTTTGATGTTTGACTCTTTTTCTTGTGCAGAGAAGATCACAGCTCTGTTCAAGCTCATGGAAGTTCAAGTACAAAAGAACAGTTTTAAAACTGACTTTGTACTCGATGGGTTGTTTTCCCTTCTCTTGGTTTACACAATAAAATAAGGCCAGGAATTGGTCTGGAGAATAACTTTTTTATACAACTCTAGCAGCCTTTTTGAGCCTAAGTGGCACCAAACTACAAACAACAAAATTACTTAGGCCAGACTACACTTTTAGGCATCAGAAGCCAGGCTTGACCTACAGAAATGAAAAGCAGTTGACACCAAACAAGGATGGATATTCCACTCTGCCCTCTCCCCTTCTTGCTTCAACACTTGCTCTTTTTCTCTGCTGTGTGTCCCAACAAAGAATGGCCCTTTCCCTTCTAACAACACTATTTGTATTTCAGAATGCCAGAGGGGGCTTCTTCCTGTGCAACCTTCGGAGTGAAGAGAATGTTTTCTCAGGTGATTGCTTTCTGCCAAATTTCATCTGGGAACCAGGAAAATTGTTCCTATTAGCAGATATTAGAAGATTAGGATTGGATCCTGCTATTCTTTCATGTACCTGTTTCCCTAATGAATCTTGCATGCAGATCACTTGTAGATGTGGCTCTAATTCTGTGCAATTTAGATATCACTCCATGCAAAACTGCATTAGACTTTGGTGTACTTTGAAATAAAATCACTTACTCTCCTGACTTTCTCTTTTCCTCCCTGTGGTCTATGAAATATCCATTGATATGGCAGTGCTGATCTGCAGCAGCTCTCCCTGCTGACTTAGGCCAGCAAGCTGCTCATGAATCTAGCAGATGTTTCAGTTGTCTAGGCCAATGGAAACCTTATGGACCCTTTTTTCTTCATCTCCTCCCAGGAGCAAATGTTAGTACAGCAGATATCTGGATGTGTGCCATGTAGCAGCAGAGACAGGAAAAAGCTGCTGTGGCTTCACTGAGCGTGGTGCTGTATAATGATTGCAATTTTTTTTCAGTCCTCTCTAAGAGCGTTATTTACAAATTTCATGCTCCTCACACGTAGCTAAACACAAACCTGGGTTCTTTAAAACATCCCCTAAACTTCTCCTTAGGTTAATACACAGATATAAATTAGAAAGACACACTCATATGTTGGTCTATTTCCCTGCCAACATAAATTCAGAAATGCCTAAATGCAAGTTGCATTCAGCATCGTGCCCCTAACACATTGTACAGACTGTGACAATGGAAACTGTTAAGGGGATTTAGGAAAAGAACAATTTAAATTTTTTAAAATTTAATTTAAAATATGGAACAGACTGCCCAGAGAAGCTGTGGATGCCCTGTCCCTGGAAGTGTCCCAGGCCAAGTTGGGCTTTGAGCAACCTGGGATAGTAAAAGATGTCCCTGCCCAGGGCAGGGGGTTGGAACTGGATGAACTTAAAGGTCGCTTAGAACCCAAACCATTCTCTGTTTCTATGATTATAGGGTAATTTAAAGGAAATTATATTCCTGAATTCTCTAGCTGTCCTCAAAAACTGCTTTTTGAAACCTTATTTTTTTCATCACTTGACCTCACTTTAGCAGTGGGTGGTAGGAACAGTCTCCTCAAAATCTCTAAGTTCTTATTCTAGAATGTGTTTCTTTTTTTATTTTGACCTTTGGATCCCTTTTATTTGTGAGAATTCAACATGAAGTCTGTCATTTCCAGTTGTCTATGAATAAAAAGCTTCAACCCAAATATCATATTTGCTTGAAATTCTTGCCCTTAGTGCTCTTAAAGGTAATAATTTAGTTTAACAATAGGGATCACCCAAAAAAAAAATTCTTGATTTCTTTATGCATTTATGAAAAATATTTTTAGATATAGGCATTAGTTATTCCTCTCTAATGAGACAAATTATGACTCCTGAGAAAGTACAAAAAGGGACAGGATAAGAGCACCTATGTGAAGTCAGTGGAATTCAGAAGTGACTTCTGAATTTCCACAAGTAGTATTACAATTAGTTTCAGTGTCATCTGGGCTGAAGCCTTTGTCTTTTTTAACAAAAAAGCCTAATTTCTGTCCAACAGGCCGACAAAATAACTTTATTCATCAATTACTTTCAATTAGAAAACTGCATCTTTCTTAGGAAATTTTTTTGTCTTCCTTAAAATCATATTTAGGTATGTCATCTTGCACAAAGAATCCCTTACAGATCTGGAATGAGAATCAAAGTTAAATTAACTGTATTCAAAAAGCAAAGAATCAAATTAATCAGCTCCATTTAAATACCCTCATATCTGCACAGCTAAGTTCAACCTAAAAAAATTTTAAAAGGTTAACCTAAGAGGCTACAATAACTCTATAATTTATTTAATATTAAAAAAAAAATAGAGAATTTTATAATACGTGATCCATGAGGGCTCTCAACAATAACAGTTTTGCAAAGTAATACATTTTTTTAAAATCCACTGAAATGTAAGAAATCAGCAAGTAAATTGATATGTGCATTAAAGTAATTTTCTAGGTCGGTGAATCAATGTCAGTAATGGTTGACTAGATTCCTCACTTGGCTGTAAGAATATTTTAGTTGAAGCCTTTTATTTTATAATTTACTGAATTATTATAAAGGTTATTTGGTACCTAACATAATGTTGTCTTCTTGAAAAGAGAAAAAAATCCAAACATTTAACTCTCCATGCTTGAGAAAATGTATGCACTAGTAAAATTTTCAGGATAGACAAAAATTCTGTTCCTGGTCACACTAACATAACCTCACCTCCTGCATTTCACAGCAAAAATTACATGGCAGAGGAGGATGCTTGATAAAATTTACAAAACTGATATACTAGCTTTAATATAGAGATTTTAATATTTTTTTGAACAGTTACAACACCTACCCTAAGCAGGGAAACATCTTTCCCCATTAGGGAAATATAAATGTCAAAGACCATATTTGCATATCAGGGGAGGGCAGGAGAGGGGAGGAGGAGACACAATGACTAACATCTGTTGAACAGATTGAGATGACAAGACTTTTTTCCAGACAGCAGAGTGCATTTCTCAGGTGAAGAAATTAAAGAGCATTACAGTGAATTAATGTGTTTCAAAGTGGAGTAATAGAAGTTAAATGGGAGATTCTGAACTTAGGAATTTTAAGGCAAGTTTTGAAAACACATAACACACAACAGCTCTTGAGTTTAGGTCTGCAGAATGAACATAATAATTTTAGTAACTTTCAGGCACAGCCTGTCCTATATTTGAGTAAAAGAAGTTTGGGTGGTTTTTTTGGTTTTTTTTTTTTTTTTGTTTTTTTTTTTGTTTCATTTTTTCCCCTAGCTGGTCTCTGTTAGTTTTTTAAAGCTACAGAGTAGAAAATGCAGCATGCATATTTCTACATCTTGTTGCCTGCTTACATTTAACTATTTTTTTCCTTTCTGTTTGCACAAACCATCTCATTCTTGGCATTCTTCCACAGAGCTATCAGAATCCCTGCTTGAAACACCATATATGAGAGGAAAGCAAGAGAACTGATCCCGTTCACCAAGTGCCTTTGTTTTGAGTATCAAGATTTCTGTATTCTCAAGACCGTGCACTTGTTTATGAACACTGACAAAGCAAATGAGCAAGTGCTCAGAACACACTGTGCTTTATAAACACTGCTACTGCAAATTTTATACCCACACACATCTATGTGTTTGTAGATGCAGACTCCTTTGCAGCCATTGCAGAGTAACTGCTTTTGTTGTGGAGTAGTTAGCTAAGATTTTAAAGACTTGAAAAGTGTTTTATTTGGCAAGGGGAGCTGATGATGTAGCGGGGATTTTCTGAGATGAAGCCATACAGCTTAAAAAGAGTGCACAAAGTTCTACACCTCTGAGTACAGAGTACACACAACAGCAGAAGGGGTGATTTTGCCCATGATTCAAATCTTCTCAGTCAATACTCAGGCTCGAGGCATCTGTCACACTTGGGCTCTTTTTTTCTTTTCAGCACTGTAGTCCAGTGCTTAGTGCTTTCTCCTCAAAGCAGGCAGGGGAAAGTGGCCACAGGCTTCATTTTTCTGTTTCTCCATTTCTGACCTACAGCAAGCACAGCTATCTCCACACTATACCCCAATTCACAGTGTAACCATCACTTTACAGATCTTCCTGAGTTTCTTTCACAGAACCAAGAGGGGAAAAAAAAATCATATCGACATAAATGACTGAGGTAAGTTAAATTCTATCACCAGTGTATATCTTCTACATCTCTCCTTAGGGCCAGGCAGCTGTGGAATAGAGATCACTGTCCTCTGCAACATCATTGTATTACTTATTTAATCTTAATTTCAATAGTTATGTATCCCCCACTTTGAGAAGGTACAGAAAATCCATAACAAATTCTTTCCAAACCCTTAGTAAAAGCCTAGCTTTCAAGTGCTGTTTTACTCACTTTTAGATGTTGCTCCTTCTGCTCGACTCTGAGAATCAAAGGAACAGAAAGAATGATAGCAGTGAAGACATCTTTTACTCTCATGCACTGTATAAAAAGCCTGAGCGAGTTCTCCTGAGCACCATGGAATTACAGGCTATTACATGCACTTATAAATCTTTCTTATAGCATTTGTTGGGCTTCCCATTCTTCAGCTCTCCCAGAATGATGAACATGGATTTATCAGCATAGAAATGCCAATATAAGTCAAAAGTGTTTCTTGCTGTAAAATAATCCATGTCTAAAAAAAATCAGGGGCATAAAAGAAAAGTTGATCTTCTCAATTAATTTGACACATAATTAAATCATGTCTAATCGTGACATCCTTCCATTTAAAATTTACACTTTCAGCCATGGAAAGCAGTTGCCTTGAAGCCTTTTGTCGAGCATGCTCCTCCTCCTGTATGAGAGATTTGGATTGGTAAATCTACCTTCCTCTGTCGCTGGCAGCAGAGTCTAGAATATCTCTGCTGCTCCCCTCCAGATGCTTATTTCCCTTGCCAAATGCTGCTTCCCTCAGCCTGTGTGCTGCTGTACCACCTCAGCTGTCAGGCTGGCCAGACCCTGAACTGGATCTGTGAAATGAGTGGGTTTCAGCTGTCCCAGGCTGGATGGCAGACAGCTGAATCAGTGCAACCCAGGTCACAGGGACTGAGAAGAACTTCTCTGATATCAGCTTGTAAGAAAGAAAATCATTACTGAACCATATAGCTGTGATTTCTTGTGTGCAGGAACTACTTATATGCAAACAGATGCATGGGGCTGAATAACAGTGCAGTAGGATTACAAAAGATGAGTCAAAACTCGGCCAGAATTCTCTTAAATATTACACTAAGTTCACTTACAGAAACAACTCACAATAACATTTCAGAAAGGGAGTTTACATATTTAAAAGGCCAAGAATAATTGGGTGGCTTTCAGCTAAACATAATTCTGGCTCTGTGTTTCCACAGAAAAAAAAACAAAAACAAGGTAACTGTTATGATTTCCAAATGAGCCAACAGTGCAGAGTCTGTTTCACTGAAAGACTCTAACATTATGTCCACTGCTTCTGGACAATTATTTCAAAATAATAAATTTACTGTAGCTAGAGTATCTCATTCCCCATGCATAGAAACCTTCTTTACTAGGAGTATACAGGTTCTTAGAAGATGCCCTTTATAAAAAAAAGCTTTAAATGGCTTTGTGTTGGGATAAGGAGGGAATAAAAAACCACAAAAACTAGACCCTCCTTAGGCTTTCAGTAAAAACCATCTATATATAGTTCTTGTAGACCCGCACGAGATCATAAAGAGTATTTTCTTTTTACTCACTTTAAAGCAGGTAGAACAGCTCCATCCAAAAATACTATCAAAAAAGTACAAAAAAAAACCCCCAAAACCCCAAAACTTTTAAGCAAATTAATCTTGTCCAAGAAAGAATGAAAATAAGGTGGCAAAACCAACCACTAAAATTATAATTTTTGATTTGCATAAATATTTCCAATTTTTTCCATTTGGGAAAAAAGAAAAATAATCCAGCAATTGTGACACCTGGAGTTTTAATTAAGAAAACAAATGTAATACCAAACAGAGCAGCAAGAGATAAGAACTATTTTTTTTTTTTCAGATACAAATGAAAATGTGAAAGAAACGACTCTATGTTGTAATGCTGCTGCAATCTGATTCTTCTGTTCCAAAAGCCACATCAAATGCACTGAGATGCTGGCACAAGGGCAAGGAAAAATGCAAAAGTTCTATCCCAGTCTGTATTTGAAACTTGTACAATGATACAGAAAACTCACTTGCTTTTGACTGCTCTAACTACTGATGTTACAAATACTCTTGCTTCAGGCTTCATATACAGAAGGCCAGCATCATGGGGAAGAAGGAAAAGAAAAACAAACAAACAAAAAAATCAACACAACCAGCAACCCCTCTCACTCCCCAAAGCAATATCACATTTGTTTGGACATGGGAAACTGTGTTCCAATAGATTGGAACAAAATGCTTGGCAAACCCAGTGATTGCAGAAAGTCCTTGTAGCCCGTGCAGCACACTCTGCATGAATGAATGCAAACACAGGGATTATTGCAAGAGAGAGATTAAATCAGATATTTGCTCCAAAATTACAGAAACCATATGTATTTAATGAAATAGATCATGACATCTCACAACATCTGTTCCAACACAGTTATACAATGAGAAACTGAATCCCCCTCACTGCTACAAGCAAGATTTGCTAGCAGTGCCAGACAAGAAAATTAGATAAGTAAGTAAATTTCTTATTTGTTCTCCCTCATATACTTACAGATGAGTTGGTCAAAAGTATTAAAATAACAAATGGAGATAAAAAGCAGAAGGCAGCTTTTCTAGTTTCACTGTGCTATTAAAGATGAGGTAGAAAACTATATTCATTCAGACAAACACATTCTTAAAAAGTCAGAAAAAAGCTTTTCTAGTTTATGATGATACACAGATTCATGACTACAGAAGAAAAGTAAAAAGTATGGTAAAAAAGCTTGCTCTATCCCATTTTCCACCTTGAATTTATGGTCTATATGCAGGCTTCATTTAATATAATTAAAAATAGCCAAGAATCCATATTTGGTAAAAAAAATCTCAAAAAACAAACAAACAACCCAAAATTTAAAACACTAACCTGTAACAGCAGAAAGTAGGGATATACTAAAATGCTGTTATGCCTGGCTGATGACACTACACAACTGAAATCTGATGTAGGAAGGGCCATAATCCTGGACTAGTGGAGAGAAAACCAGAAAAAAACAAATTGAACTGGAGCCACAGAAAATATTTAAATCATTCCTTTGGGCAGACTACCTGCAAAGGACTGAAACATCAGCAATTGGAGGAAAAAAAGAAAACAAACTTATGACAAGAAGTCTGAACAGTGACAAGAAACTTGAAATCAGTCTTTAACATGCCTAACTTGACATGCATAAAAGGGACCAAATTTCCAAAGGGCAGGTTTTACTATTTGCTGAAGAAATGAAAACCACTTAGCAATTCTGAAATTTTATAGCTGAAATAGCTTGGGTAGGAACAAGGCTTTTAAAAATAAAGAAAGATAATAGGTTAAAGTATAGCAATCACTGAGAAAAAAAACTCAACCAAACAAAACAGCGAATGGGACAGGGAAAATTGCATCAAGCAGGAGAAAGATGAAAGAAAATGCTTAAATGACAAATTGATACATGTCACAAGTATTCATAAATTCTAATGATACTTTGTTTTAAAAAATCCCCAAATTTTACAGCCTTTAAAATGCAGAGAGGAGCAATAAGATTTTTAATTTAGAAATGTATAGATGATTGTGAATTTGTTTTGACATATTGCTGGAAATGGAAACATTTAAAACTACTTGTTTTCTGGTTTTTTTTTTTTTGTTTGTTTGGGTTTTTTTTTTGTTTTTTTTTTGTTTGGGGTTTTTTTTAACCTTAAAACTTACTGAATTGGAAGAATGGAATTGTCTCAATGAGTTCCAACACATTCATTTACACATTTATATATAGTCTCTAGCTGTATCACAGCATTAAAAGAGGGATTCACGCAACATGAGGTCTATCTACATTTTCCTCCTACAGGTCAAAAGAAATAACAATAAATTCTTTAAGCAGAAGCACGGAATAGACTATACTAAGGTTTCTAAACCAATTTTCATTCTACTTCAAGTTGTGTGTGGAGGGAATTGGCTAATAAAAAGTCTTACACACAAAATCTATTAGAGGAAGGCTCATTTCCCCAAAAGTGGGTCAGAAACAATTTCAACCTTGTTAACGGGATGGGGAAATGACGACTGTTAAAACAAGCAATGCAAGAAAGAGATTTTAAAGTCTTTGTTTTGCACCCAACCCCTAAGTTGAACAAACAAATTTTAAGGGATCAAAGCTAGCCTATTATGAAGCATAAAACTATCTCTGCTGAGAACCATAAATTATGTATGGAGCAGGCATATTTACCAGAGCTGCTAGTAATGCACAACATCTCTGAATGAGCACTGACTGCTGAATGTCTCATGTTCTTTTATGATGAATTATGCAGGAAGCTCCAACACAACTGTGCTAAGGTGCTGGAGTTCATGTACAGGAGGGCTTGAGAGCCATTGAATAAGTGGGAGACAATATTACCTTTTTTCCTTTTACTCAGGTCCAACATTTTGTGAAGAGTAATTGCCACTAACGCAAAAATGAATATACTGAAAAAGTCAGATAAGATTATTGTCTTATCCACCTCCTTCCATTTTTTTTTCATTTTCATCAACTTCCCCCTCACCACATATCCCTTCCTCATGTGATGCAGCTACATAAAGCTTAGAAGTACTGATTGCAGTGATGCAGTAAATTTCATGAACAAAAAAAGGCATTTGAGAATTCAAGATCCAGCACAGTATGTCAATTTGAATATTTCCTCCATCATGGACAGGTAATTTTCAAAAAAAAAAAAAATTGCTTCTTTCAAAATAAGGATGGCTTCAGAACAGGTTCCTTTATAGCAAAGGCTCCAAAGAATCTGAAATAGTAGTGAAGTGTGGGGAATATCTTTGTGGCCCAATGAGGCACAATGCAACAGCTCTTCCCAGCTCTGAGGCAGTGAGATCCAGAAGCCATCTGCTCCTCTTCTATCCATGTGCCTACACTGCTTTGATGCACAGCTATGCCCTAGCTGTACTATTTCTGATTCAACACCTAAGTTAGCATCTCTCTCTGGTTGCCTCACTGAACTCCACAAACTGGAGTGAGAGCAGGGATTTTTAGCAGGCACAATCAAAACCAAGTGCAGGTTTTCCCATCCAAATTGGAAGCACATAAGGACACAGCAGTCTGTCATCTGGCTCGTTCCAGAAGATGGGAAACCAATCTGAAACCCCCACATGCAGAGTCATTGTGAGCCTGCTTGGTTACCTGATACACGTGTGGACTCATGGCTGTGAGCACTTTATTGTTTCCTAAGGCAGAGGGATGAAAGTCTGTAGGGAAGTTATCAGATTCAGCTAAAAATATGAAATACACTTGATATTCAACGTTCCTTAATATGACATGTCAAGAAAATATGAAGTGTAATTTTCCCCAAAATACTCAAAAGCAGTTGGAATTCCAATTCAAATATCATGGAATCATACCACAGAATGTTTTGGGTTGGAAGGGACCTTAAGGATCCTCTGGTTCTAGCAATCCTGCCACAGGCAGGACACCTTCCATCAGACCAGGTTTCTCAAAGCCCCATCCAGCCTGGGCTTGCACACTTCCAGAGATAAAACATGCTCAGCTTCTCTCTGACAGTAAAGAATTTCCTCCTAATATCTAATCTAAAACTAGGCTCTTTCAGATTGAAGTCTAATAGATCTTTCCCTTTTTTGCCACAAATGAAGGTTATATTTCCTTTTTTGCAGCCAGTGGGAACTTCACCACCTTGCCACAACTTCTAAAATATAATGACTTAGCCACTTCATCTGTCACTACCCTTAGGACCCATGGATATATGAGAGTATTTTTCAGTCCTTGTGCTATTTGTATTATCCAAAGCCTTTCCTATTTATTTAGAGCTATATAGAAGTAAAAGTATATAATTTTCACTTTCTTTTCAAAGTGAATACACTGGTTTAACACAGTGCATTTTTCTAACTTCTCACTTAAAGCAGGTGGTTGAATTTTCAAATCTTCAGGGACAAATATCCATCTTGGGCTGAAACTTTATCTGTCTCAATTCAGGAGAGAGGATTCATTTTTTTTCTCTTTAAGAAAGTTATAAACCTCATCTTGAAGTCTTTGAAGATGAAATGTATTTTCCCTATGCTCCTAACTTCAGCAATGGCCTAGAGACTTAACAGGAAAGTAGGTCATTAGAGTCCCAGATACTTTCTTTGACACAGCTAAATGACATTTCTTCTGGAATCCAAATGTCATTTTTGCCCTTTATTCTTAGAAAAATAGATGTCAATCCCCACTAGAAAACACTGTGATCATTACTTTTTGATAGAAAATTTAAATCAATGGAAAATAAAGTAAGTTGGAGGTACTGCTTCTCTTCAGCTTCTGTTTCATATCAATTTCCTAGGCTTCCTGGGCTGCCCAAGTATGTCTCAGCTGCCAGTCTCTACTGTTCAAGAATGAATCTAAAGGTATCTAAGGCAGCATCTGTGCATTTTGGAGGCTCACAGAGTTCAAGATCCAAAAAAATTCTGCTTAGTTTCACACTGATTCAGAAAAAAAGCAAATCTATTTTAGTGAACTTTCACACTGTAATGCATCCAACAGCCTAATCACTGCCATACTGTAGATAAGGGAACAGCAATGGCTGAAACACAAAGCTCAACAGGTTTTAAATCTAAATGGCTAATTTCAATCACAGGGCACAAGCTGAGAAGACTTGTCTTGGCATCCTCCTGTCATCAGCCCAGATCTCTCCCCCAGCACAGCAGTTCCTCCTCTAAGAATCCCCACTTGTTCCACACAAGTTAGGCATGGCTGCAAAATGTTTCAGACTGACTGGTGTTTTGTGGTTTTCTATTATGGTCCCCCAGGATACACAATTTGTGTCTAATAGAAGCTCACATCACACACTCTAGGAAACAAAGCGGAGAGAAACAGAGAAACAACATGCTTTTAAAATAATTTGCAATGAACAAGCCAGCAAGTTCCATTGCAGAGACCTCTTTAGCCACAAGGCTTTAATACTTGAGTGAAACAAGTGACAGAACATTGAAAATGGAAAAAAAAAAACCCCACAAAAAATCCTTGGCAGCTGGAGGCCAGGGGACGGCTCACCAGAAAAAACCCTGAAATTCAAATCGCTATGCAATCTGACCAGCATAAATATGGTTTAGTTTAATTGATATGTAACATTTCTGTAAGCATTTAATTAAAAATCCTTTCCTACTTAACTTAGTGCCATCTTTCTCCTTTCAGGAGTTCCTTCCTGCCACCACACTTCTCACAGGCCTCAAGTATATCAAACTCTTGTTTTACCTTCTTTTCTGTAACAGGCTTTGACCAGAATCCAGGGAAAGGGTTTGGACAACCCTGTCTCACAAAAAACCCCAAAAAACAAAAACAAACAAACAACAACAACAAAAAAAACAACCCCACAACAAAAAAACACAACCAAAACACCAAAAAAACCCCAAAAAACCACCAAAAAACCCAAACAAACAAAAAAAACAACCAAACAAAAAAAAACCCCAAAACAAAAAAACCCAAAAACCCAAAATAACCCCAAAACCCCCCCAAAAAAACAAGATACAGAATCCGTTTTCCTAGGAAATAACATGAGCTATTAGAAAAGAAACATCCAACTAGTGGAATCATAAGTCTTTAACAGGCCTCTTTTCTGCCCCAAGCATGGAGAAAGTATCTTAAAGCCAGTCTAATCAGAAGAAACCCTATGTTAAGATAATAACTGATTCCTTTACTACCAATGAGGGAGGCAGATAGATTCTGTTACATTTACACTGCAACTCAAAATTATATTATGCCTCATACTTTTGCAACGTTGTTCCACTTATGTTTTCAGATCAATATACCCTTTCAGCCATAATCTTGCACTCTGACAAGCCAAGTAAATGATCTGACATAGAAAATGTTAATCTCTGCTGGTCACTGGAACAGGTGTTGAGCTTCCCCTGCTGCTGACAGAGTAACAAGTTGTGCCTCTACAGGAGCAGCAAGTCTGGTACTGAGTGATGCTGCACACATTCAAAAAAAAAAAAAAAAAAAAAAAAGAAAGAAATTCCCTGGCTGTCATGGATCACTGCAAAAACAAGGAGCATGTAGAATACCAAGAATTCCCAAGGGAAAGCTTTTATAATGTCAAATAATGCCATGAGTGTCTGGGAGGAAAATAAGAAAATGAAAAAAACCCCAAAAAGATAAAAAATTATATAATATAATATATATATTACATATATAATATATATATTATATATTATATAATATAATAATTTTAAAGCCCATCAATGAGGTACTGATAAACTAGACAAAGTGACCAACAAGCAAACAGGAACCATGGAATAGGATTTACAATCTCTGTAGCAGATTGGAATGCTCTGGAAGATAGACATAAGACAATTCAGGAATCAAACACAAAATTGTGCAAAAAGCAGGAAATGTCCAACAAAGTCTTGAAAGGATACACAGCTAGTCCAAATACAATTCTGCTGGCACAGAGCACAATTATTTTATGTACTAAGGATGCAGATGAAGGAACAACATGACTAGAAAGTTCATGAAAAAATGACCAGCAAAAAATTATGGTAAAAAATACAAAAAAACCCCACCTATCAGGAAAATATTATATATGTAGTATAGGTATAATTTATGTGAGATTGGACTTTTTTTGTTGTTGTTGTTATTGGTTTTTTTGTTTTGTATCTCGCTGCTTGCCTTTTTACTACCACCAAGCAGCATTACACTTGCTAAATATCCATGTTTTGACCAAAAAACCCCAGTTAACAAATCCAGCACCAAGTCACCTTGTGGAGATTGGGAAAGATAAGTGAATTTGTTCCCTACAAATGACCAGGAAGAGGTGAAATCTAAAAGATTTCACCATACACAAGAGGGCTGATACATCTCACACAAAGTGCTGGACAATCTTTAGGACTGCAGTAATAGAAATGAGAAAAAATCCCCATGCACTTGGGGATTAAAAATTGAAACTTCAGCTATACCCTAGAATCTCATTAGCTGAGAACATCTGAGCAGGAAGAAGACACATTTTCTAATTTATCACTGGATGAGTACAAATGACCAATATGGAGCAGCTTCAAGGGAAGCAGTTGAAGTATTTCTGGTAGATGTAGGAAGGCTGGATAGAAGAGATGCAGTGAATCCCAGGTAAAACACTGGAGAATTTTCTACCCACTTCAGTCAACAGCAGCCAATTCACACCATGCCACACTGGAAAAATATCATCCTGGAAATGGAAGAGACTGAAAAATATCTGTCTACCAAAATGATGACTGGAAGAAAGAAATATAGATGTGTATTATTTACAGTGATAAAAAATTACATGTGAGAAGATGTTTATAATTAAAGATAATCTTGACAAAATAAGCTATGTGAATATGCTGCTTCTGGAAATTAGAAGAGTACACCTGTCATTGTAAGGGAAGGGTTCAGAGTTTCTCTCATGAAATAACCAGCTGAGAAGGAAGACAAATCAAAATCAAACCAATCAACCCCAAACAAAAACCAACAAATCCACAGCTTTTCAGAAGAATGAAGACAGAGGAGGAAATATGTGATACCTATAGAGATTGGTCTTGATGATCGAGAATACCTCCATAGCTGTACATGTTCAACCTGCATTTTAGAATCAGCCAAAGGGCTTGAATACTGTACTTTAAGAACTCAACCAAATTCACATATTTTGGGAAACATGTTAACATTTTCCAGGTAAGACTGACAGCTTTACTGCCAAAATCACTGATGTGACATCTTCTTTAGAGTAATTGTGACAGGAAATAACACTTCGCTCCTCACAGAAGCACTAAAGAAAGCAGAATTTATTTTTAAAAATGTAAAGTTATTAAAATAGTTTTCACTAACCTACACAAATGATGCGATATATTTTGGAAGATATTTATATCAGATCAAGATGGCAGCTGAATTAAGGAAGACTATTTACAAGAGCATGTAGAGACAGGAAAAGGGGGAATGTCTTAAAATTAAAGACAGTAGGTTTAAATCACGTATTAGGGAGAAATACTGGGCCTTGATCACTGCTGGTGTCCCAAACCCCAGAAAGTTATCTCAACAGAGCTCCAAGGACCACTTTTCCTCTGGGGCTTTGAAGAGAAGGAAAGCCAAAAATCAGGGGAATTCTACTATATCTGCTCTGGAAAAGCATTTTTACTAGTCTGCCTTCTGGGGAATATTTATTGTTGGAGTGGGAAGGGGAGTCCATTACAATAATCATCCCAAAAATTGAATTCTGTAAGAGAAGCCCAATCATGGCAGGGAAGCCCATTCATTCTATTCATTTCTGTACATAACATTATCAGAAAAGAACACTGAATTATTAGCTCATTAGTGTTACACACTTTTAAATTCCTAAAATGCAAATGGACATTAATGCAGGGATTGATATTCTCCCTTCATTTCTGAGCCTCTATTTGGAAAGCATTAGCTGACACACTTTACATTTCCAGAAATCAATGATGAACAAACAAAATAAATACTGCTCCCTAAAACAAATGAAAACAGCTACTTCTGAAGGGAATTAAGTAATCAAACAAAGGGATTTTCAATGACAGGCTTTTTGAATGAAAAGGGAAACTACATAAAAAGCATAAAGTTTTTCTACCTTGAAAAACTTAGTTATATAGAATTGTTTCTTCATCAACTAAAATAAATCTTTTTTCTCCTGATACTCCACACACAGCACATATTATGTTTATTATATATATTATATATGTCTACATATATAAAGAAGAATAACTATTAGGAGAAAACCAAACAAATAGGAAAGTCACCCTTCATAAAAAAAAAAGGACTGCAGTATTCTCAGTACCAATTAACAAGAGAAGAGTGAGTCAGTGGGAAACCAGTTGGATGCCTTCTATGTGCACAGGTACCAACATAATAGAGGAGTTTATAGCCTTATCTTTGTTTGCATCCTTCAAACCAGATTTTTGCAAACTGGCAATGATTTCAATAAGACAGTTGGGGACCTGCAAAGCCTAAGAAGAACATCCACTGCTGGCTGCTGCAAAGGCCAACTGCACCATTCCTTTCCAGTGGTCTTCTTTCCAGTGTTTCCCTCCCTCCTGATAGCTACACTCAATTTTATTTCAAACTCCTTAATTCTCTTGCTTGTTTCCGTTTGAATAATTTTTGTCAACTTACAGTGTTTTAAAAATTTGCATAATATTCTTTAAACTTAGAAGACTAGGTTGGAATCATGACTTTTAGCTAGTAGGTCTCTAGGGAGTTGATGAACAGAATGCTGAAACAACAAATGAAAAGATCCAATATTTACAGGGTTTTGGGTGGTTGTTTTTTTTTTTTTTTTTTTTTTAATTACTACATGTTATTATTCTATTAGTTAATCTATTTAGCTCCCAGATCTGATTTCATAGAATCATAGATCCATAGAATTAGGATCCTAAAAAGAAAAACCTGAGGGTTTTTTCTTTTCTGAAGTGCTGATACTGGTATACTTGGAGTTGCAGCAACCTGTGAAGAACAGATTTATACATCTGTTGGCTTCCTGGGGGCCAGCAACAGCTTCCAAAACATAAATGGCAGAGGTTCCTTCTGAAATTTGCAATTATTTCTGATACTCCAAACAGAGCTCTGGTTCTATTAGATGAGCTGAGAAGCTGTATAAAGACAATGTGATTTTGCCAGCTAGTTTTTTATAAGAGATGAACTTTATGAGCTTAACAGAGAAGGAGTTGGGTGTTCTGCAATAGGGTGCATAGTGATTGAGGATGTTAATTCAGAATCAACAATTTCAGGTGCATGATGAACAAACACTGAGTATTTTTCTCTCCTTTATGTCTAACAATTCTTCATACCTTGTGGTCAACAGATCAACATAAATCATCCCATCACCAACTCTAATCACAGCAGATTTTTTTATATAGTAGTGTATCGACAGCACAGGAACAAAAATCCCTCTAAAGTACACAGCTCAAGTGTTTTCCACTACCTTTCCTTTATATGCAGCCCTTAATTAAAATGTGAGGAAGACCTTGAAGTTTTAAGCCCTTGAAAGAATCCCAGCGGAATGCTGAGCATAATCCTTACTTACAAAGAGCTAGAGATCCCTATGAAACTATAACAGCACACATGAAAAAGTCTTAGCTGATTTCGGCCTTTATGCTTCAACCAAGAAACCAAGTTAGAATTAACATAAAACCATAAATGGTAGCAGTGATGGTGAATCCTCAGCCATTTAAACACCATGTGTTTCACTGACCACTAAAGTAAAACAAATTCTCTGAAGATCTGATCCCATACAGAGATTTAAGGAACAAATCTTGAGATCTGACCTAATGTGGAGAATCATTATAAGCCCTCTGGTTTTCAAAAGAGGATTTGAGGCAAAAAAATTCCTTATACTTAAAGCACTTTTTTTCATTTCCTTTTGTTATAAAAGCATACTGGAACAAACCGAAGCTTGAAAGAAAAGCCTGTATTTTTAAAAGTGTCTGTATCTTCAGAAAAATAAAAGTCAGTGACCATGAGTTTAACCTGTACACCAACTGTTATCTTTCTTCTGTACTGTATTTAAGTATCATTATCAATTCCCTTTTCTCTCTATGAAATTTTGAAAAAAAACCCCTCAAACTTCAATAGAGGTTGAGAAATTTCGATATTTAGGACAAAGAAGTTGACAACCTGCCTCAGAACAGCAGCTCCAACCAACTGCTACATATTAGGCACTCGTGCTCAAAAATACCACAGGATGAAGAAAATATGATGAACATGCCTTAGGAACTCACTATATCCTTTTGATTGTACCTAAATCAACAGTCTAGACTCTGAAGCAAAGTATTTTGTCTGACTGGAATCTGACAAATTATTTAACTGAGCCAGCACACAGCAATGTGTGTCTGAAATGCAATGTGCTGCCTTTGGAAATTCTTTGCAGAGAGTCATAAGGGCTCAATGCTCAAAACCATGACTAGATTTACAGCAGCACATCCATTCAAATAGCAAATAAAGCAACCACATTTCCAGCAGAGTTCTATTCAAGTATGGCAAGCTCTCCTAATACACTGCTTTTGACAGTCTCACATGCTTAACACCCAAATGAGCACAGACAAATTGAAAAAAAAAAAAAAGGCAATAAGAATTTGTATTAAACATTGTGGAGGGAAGAGTGGCCTATCTGAAAACTGGGGAATAAGAACTGACAAAATGCTTTAGTCAATGATAACTAGGTCCACCTCAGAATGGAACATCCTCTCTAGAGTCCCTCTCCCACAGCTGTGCTGCACTTCACAAGCATGAAAACAGACATTGTCCTTATTCCATCCCAAATTCTTCTGCACTGGCTAAAGAAAACCATCTAGTCAATAAATGACTGACACATTGGCTCAGTGTAGATGCTTCTCCAATATAAAGGACATGTTGACAGCAATAGCCTGCCCTTACAAATCTCATTTCAGGGAGGCTTTGTACCTTCCTTTGCTATTTCTGTGCTGTTAGAGCAGCTCTATTCCATAATAACCTGCAACTTCAGTGAGTGTCATATGAACACAACTGTTAATACTGGGGTTTTTGCCTCTGATCTGGAAAACAGAATAAAATGCATTAAAAGCCATAAAGAGGACACATAGGCTCATCAAACTGCTGCTTCCAGAGCTGCTCCATCTAAAAAGTGAAAAGCTGATTCATATTTTTTTGGTCTCCTTATAATGTAGCAGGACTTGGGAACTTGAATGGCAGAAGAATTCTGGCAGGAACTGCAATGGTGAGCATTGTGACTGTTTACATGGCATCATGTGGAAATCTCAGCATTCTCAATATTGGAAAGACCTTACCAATGTTAGGGCCAAACATTTCCAAACTATAATTACAAAGAGTAAAGAGTAGTCAGCAACTTTGTTAAGAACTATTATCATCATTATGATTCCAGCTTTTCTCCCTGAGGATCACAGCTGGAGTTTATAAAGAAGAAAAAAAAGATGGGACTGCATTTTGTGAGTTTTCTAAAAAACCCTCTAGAACTCAGGCAACTGCTTTCTCTCCCAAATCTTCTAGGACAAATGGCATATATAAAATATACTTAGATAGATATGCACAATTTTTGAGACATAATTTCCATCTAATGGAAAACTAAACTATGAAATAGTGTCTTGATCTAACATGAATTTTGCATTTAAGAGGATATTAAAAAAAATCAACAAGACTCAACACAATTTAGATTTAAACCTCCACAGTCCTCCTGCACTCTAAGCATGGTCATTTTCAAAACTTTTTCACTTCCAAACTTTTCTGGCTTTTTGTTTCTCTGTGGACTGTCTTCAGAGACAAGCATGAAATTTGGTTCTACATCACCACTTTCTTCCTCATCAGAAATGCTGAATATGAGAAAACTCTGACCCTTACCATCCATGAGAAATCACAGAGGAAAACTGAAATCCGTATGTTTCAGCCTCACAACTTTAACCAGTGGACAGAATTTAATCCTTGGAGAAAAAGACAGGCTTTATAAACTGGAAGCAGTGACTAAACTACAGGGGAGGAAATACCAAAGAGACAGTAAAGGAATGGTTATTAAGGCTACATTGCCTTTGTTATTCTCTCTGAAAGTACAATCACTTACAAATACTAAAGGTGCTTTTAATACCTTTAAGTGACATATGAAAATTCTACCTTTAGAAGTTGAAACTGTACTTTGAATAAAAACATCATAAGATTTTACAAAGCAGAGCTCCTCTACTTCAATAGCACTAGGATATCTGAAAAATTTCAATCAGGTTTCAGATCCCACTATGCTACTACAACAGTCTTGGCAAGCTTTTGTAATGACCTTGTAGCAAAGGTGGAATATGACAGGTTTTTATTTCTACATGTCTCAGGGGTGAAAGCTTATAACCATAAATAAATGCTCTTCCAAACCACTGATTTATGGAGTTTCCCCAGGCTCTATATTGGATTCACACTTTCAACATCTATACACTTCCACTTGTTCGCAGCTTTTGCCATCATATGTTGCAGAGTGTCATTTTTGCAGATGATACCCTCAGTTAGCTATTCCTCAACCAAAAAAAAAAAAAGAAAAAAAAACAACAACAAAAAAAAATCAGCAAAGCTAATGCCTGACGATGTCAGTAACTGAATAGCTGAGAACTTTGTGAAGATAATGCAAATAAGACAAATAGTAGTGTTTGGGTCTCCTTTGTGTACATTTATATCATCTTGCTCCTTACATGGACAGCTGCTGTGTTACTGACTTAACTCTATGATAATTTTCTGAATGAGAAATATGCTTGGCTAATTACATGTACTAAAGAAATTACTTAAACTGGTAGGTTTAGACCCTGTAGGTCTTGCAATTGTGTTGACAAGTTCTGGCCAACAAAATTTCTCCTGGTTTGTAGTCAAAACTCTGGCAATGCATGAAACCTATTCTTTACCTACATATTTAAAAATATACTTATGTAGAATATACACAACAAACTTTATCATATGCTGTGAGAAAATCAGAGAGATGGCTGGGTAGAACATGACCAATGATGAAGATCTGATGAAGTCCAGAGAAAAAAATTGATTCTTAACTAAAAGATAATGTGAGTAACTGCGCAACTATCCAAGCAATAAAAGAGTATGTTGGTTCAACACTCTTCCCATGATCCATCCTGACTTATGCTTCAGATAAGCTGATACCAATTTCATTGACATAATGAGAACAAACAAAGCAAATCAAGTGAATAAAGTCCAGAGTGATCTTTGCCTCCTGGATAAGATGCTTTTAGACAGTGCATCAACTGCTATGACGATTTATTTTACAGACTGAGATGTAAGCCTTAAGTAGCATTGATAAAGCTAAATTTAATCTTATGCTTCGGAAGGAGAATCACTCTCCTCTTTTAAAAGTAAGGCAGAAACAATATACTCCTGCATTTGTAGAAGAAATGACTGAAAGAAAAAAATGCTTTTCCATGCTTCTCAAAAATAATTTCCTTAGGATATAGATTCAATGAAAGCCAAGAAAAGGACACAACTCAAAAATCCCCTGGATATCCACCAGGTGACAAAAAATAGTCCTGTTACAGCAACTTGTGAGGCAAGTGAGATAGAGTTCAAGGCATTTACAGTATTTAAAACTGTAATACTAAAGTAGAAAAAAGTATGATGGTATCTGCCATTAAACGGACATCCCCTAGAACCATCAGAAGTACAGCTCTAATGTCAGTTTTGGAGACAGAATATAGCATTGTGTGGGTACTACAGCAATACTTTGCTATGAGAAGCCATGGCACTATGACACAAATGGGATTTCCCCTGAGAAAAAAAATTAAAAATAGAGCTTCACACACAGCTAAAATGAAGAAAGAAGCATGTCAGAAATAGCTACCAATCCAACAGGTTTTTATAAAGATTGGATAGTATGACTCCTGCCAAATTAAAGGAGACAAATCTTCCCCTCTGCAAGAAGTCTCTTCTTGGGGAGTTAGGAATCGTCTTGGAAATGTCACCATTTCTAATCTGTGGGCCAGAGGAGACTTAGAGAGAGAAAGAAATGCTGTACTTAACAAGCAGGTAAGAGATCTTTCTGGAGGGCTTGCTTTCCCCTCCTGCAAAAGAAATTGGCCTTTGTATTCTTTTTTTCTTTATAAGAAATTGCCATAGGCACAGACATCCCCAGTATTCTTAACCAAAAAAAAAAAAAAAAGTAGCAACAATGAAAAGTGCCATCAGAGGAAAAAAAAAAACCAAGAAAACAAAAAACAAACCCCACAATCAAAATTATCAGAAACTCCAATTTATACTTTGAAGGGTTAAAAGCCAATTGCCTAACTTCCGGAGGCTTGGGACAGATCTAACAAAAACGTTTTATTAGCAGATGACCTGGAGTGTATCAAAGAAGTGAAAATGAGGAGCACAGAACTCCATTTCTCAACCAATTACATTTGAATGAAGACACAAGGCCCTCTCTTCCACTTGCTGGTTGAAAATTGACACATCATTAGCAGATCTGGTAAGACCATCCAGGCTGGAAACCATTGCTAACTGCTGCCAGAAAAGATCTGCAAAAATATTGTCCCAAAATTGTCACAATAGCGCTCCTTAAGAGGTCAAGCAGTCTTCTAACAGGTGCTCTGCTAGAGGAAATGTTCATTTATAGAGATCAAGCTAAACAAATCTCATCTGGTGCATTAAGAAATGGTCCTTAAAATATTAATGCACTGAAAAATCCTTTGATAGCCTGAGATTTACAGGTGGCACCTTCAGTTTCCAGTTCATCAAATTAAGTGCTATAAATGGCCATTTTCATGTTTCATTTTGCCCCCCCACCTCACCCTTCCAAACCCTTCTGAACTAGACTTCTTGGAAATGTCCCAAGTATTCTGACCATAAGCATCCTGTGGCAGCATCTGCCCAGGAGTCCAAAGGAATATCTGTCCTGTGCAAAATCCAAGTATTTACCTACTCTGCAGACCATAAAGAACTTTATGCAGCTTCTTCTAGGTCATCAAAAGTCTAAGAAAGAAAACCATGGTAAAATCAAGCAATCATAGTGGAAAACTATCCTGCAGCTGTGAAATCCTTGAGATACTTCAATTTGACTGGAAGGCTGCGAGCAAACAGATTTAAGTGGGTTTTACTTACAGGGTAGCTCAGTCCAAATGACCTGCAGACCAGATGACCTTTCAACCTAAATTGATTCTAAGTGCCTCAAAGCAAGGCTAAAGTAGAGAGTTCAACAGCTGCTTTACAGCACTTAATACAAGCAGTCTTTGACAAAGAATGAGAAAATACTTCAGGAAATAGCATTGAATGCAATGCTTGAGAGCAAAGGCTCTGTTGTTCAGCTTACAGACAATCCAACAAGGAGGGGGAGGGAAGTGGAGACCAGCAGGAGTTTTCCCATGCTAACAATGCACAAACAAAAGACAGGTGATCCCACAGAATATCATTTAATAATGTGCTCTGGAACTCTTAGATCTTAGGGTAGGCATGAGGTCAACTGTGCCTTGCTGAAAATGGCAGCACAAATTCCAGACTTTCAGAAAGGAAAGATGAAGACCCATACAAAAGAGCAAAGACATAAAGGACTGCTGGATTTCATATTATAAGTGCCAAAAGAGAAACTCCTCCTGAGAATTCTCTCAGTTGTGAATTGATGTTTCCAGTGCCGTATTAGAGAACTGTTTGCCAGTCAAGTGTTAGACTTGAAAAGGAGGAACAGACCTTTCTTTACTGCTTAGACAGAGTAATGAGAAAAGCAGTAAGGCATCATCCACTTCATGTCTTCCACCACAGGAGATCATAAAATAGGTCCTACATTTTTGGTAAAAGACAAAACTATTGCAGGACTGAATTCCTTGTGGATTTTGGGTGCTTTCATCACAGGGCTGTTCAGCTCCAAAGGAAAAGCCAAGGACTTCTTGAAGGCACTGTGCAGCTGAGCAAGAGATCTCGAAAGATAACGCAGATCACAGTGTCAAACCTCTTTCACTATATAGACTTTCAGCTGTGCATTCAATATGCATGTGCACTTCTGAAATAAGGGTGTATTAATGCTCACAGATGAGTGGTAGCCATGAGTAATTCTGACTCATCCTACAATTCCTGTCCTCCAGGGCAGTTTCTGTTTGAATGGCAATATATGGGAATATCAGCTAATCATTGAGTACTGATGAGATCGTGTTTATTTGTGCTGAAAAGTGGCTTCTGTGGATGTTGTTTTGGTTTGGGCTTTTTTTATTAATTATGAAGGTCTCAAAGTCTCGACCACACAGCACCACAGCTGAATACATAACAGTACAGAAAGGAGTAAAGCAAATTGTAAAGCATGCATAGGCAAAGAGATGAATTTGATTTTGTTCACTCCCCTCATTCACATCACCCAATGCATGCAAAGTTTCTGAGAAAAAGATCTTACAAAAAGCCATGCAAGGGTTTAAAAAAAAATACAAACCCGAGCTGTATTTTAATTATTGGTTTAATTATTCTAATGCATAAACACTCTCAACTGGCTGTATTTTCTTTGATTATTATTATTGTACTACAACCTCAAGCTAAGCAATGTATGGATTTGAACTTTGTAAACATTGTGAATCTTAATTTCCAAAATACATGTAAACTAGCAGATTTTTGTCTTAAAATCTGATGTTTAATTATCAGACAACTCAAATTTATCTACCAGAAATAAGAGAAAAATGATAGTAAAATACCTATTCTCATGATTTTATATGCAAGTATATGTTCATACATATAAATGCACATGCATCTCTATATATAAGCATATATGCATTGATTTATGTGTATCTGTAAGTCAAAATACACCCCTCAGGTTACATTTGCTACATCACTGCTTCGTTGAAATTCAGGAAATGGTTTACAGCACTGCTGACCTTACATGATTAGTTCTGAAAGGTTTACTTCTTTGTCACACTGATTTGTGGCAATCACCTTGCTGCTCTGAAGCCATACATCTCTGCAGATATCATAGTATGCCTTTCTATATATTGCTATGCTATCAGGAACAGTGATGATCATTTATACTAGTGTGAAAAGACAGGAAATGCTTAGGAGACACTTAGGAGTTCATTGTTCTCTGTTCAGATATTTATGACTATGACTAGAGATAAAAAATATAAATTACATTTACATATTTATGAGCATTTTTAGGCAATATCTTCATTTCGATTAAAATGCCATCAATATCCCTACATTACTACAATGCAAGTCAGAAATCTAACTGCAAAGCACTTAGTTTTATCTTTTTCCTGGAAACTTCCCAAATTAAAGCAATTAACAAAATACAGCATGAGCAGTGCTGATTGATAAACAAATGCATTTAGGTGTAAATTCAAAATTGTAAAGAACTAATCTATCATACCATAGGACCTAAAGATATTTTTCTTTGTTTGGCGAAGCAGAAACAACCTTGGGAGAAAATGCGTGGGCTGCAGAACCATGCAATGCAAATTGAAGGGTGCAGGCAGAAACTCACCTCTAGCTTTGTTCTTTGTAGCAGCCACTGGAAGCAAGGAAAAGATTGCACAAGAAGAAGAGAACAAAGATAGATTAGACAGAAGTTTGAGCAAGCAAGAACACAGAGAAACTTCATCACTATCGATTCAAAGCTAACAAACACCGTTTCTAAGATTATTTGACCTATTTATTAGAGACACTGCTGTGCTCTGAGAGAGTTCAGATCTATGATTCTGTCAGAAAGCCTGCATTGAGAAGTTGGGAAATACAGCAGAATACACACTCAAAAAAGCACAGTGAGAATTGCAGAAAAATCATGGATCATTAGTCACAAGTAGGTAAGAACACATGGACACACATTAGTAAATTCTAAAACTTAAAGCACAATTTGCCTTGTCAAAAGTACATTCTGAAGAACCTAAACCTTATGCCATCCCCTTGCTCCTATTTCTTGAAACACCACTTTTCTGTGAAGCTGATGCAAGTTAGCATCATTTAATCTGCAGATACACCAATGAGTTATAATCTGCTGTACGATCGCTATTTCTCTTTATTGAAACCTATAACTTCAGATTGTCCTTGCACCCTAAAGGAGCATGCAAACCAAAGGAACAGGATGATATGAGTATCCTGAACCAACACAGTTTCATGCTGGTAGTTCTTCATGCCCAGCAGGATAACAAAAACAAACACTGTAGTTTAAAATGTTTCACTAACAACCACACAATCACCAAAATAAACAGAAGCATTGTCTTCTGTTTTCTGAGGCTCAAGGATAATGTTGTTCAAATAAAATATTATTCAGAACCCAAAGTAAGAATGGAATCACTCTGTTAATGAAAATAATTAAATTACTCAAAAAAGATGCCATCCAAACCTCTCTAAATTCTCAAGCACACTCTGAGAAGGCATTCATTCAAGAGCATCTCCATTTAAAAAAAAAAAAAAAACACAAAAAAACCCAACAAAACAAAACAAACAAACAAAAAAAACCCCAAAAAACAAACAAACAAAATATGTTATTCTTCTTCTGCTGGCCCTTCTCCTAGGGCAGAACTATATTAACAATTCTGGTTATTCATGTCTTCTGGTCTCAGCTATGCTTGAGACCAGAAGACATGAAAGAAAAGGAGAAAGACCAAACCCTTTTCTGGTGGCTTTGCTTCTCTTGTTCCTATCTAAAAGGTTTGCTGCTTGATTAGTTTCTTTTCTTTTTTGGTCTGGAGTCTCACCAGTCAGTCTTTACTAAAACAAGCAAAGAGCGCATAGTAGTGAAGACCAAGTTGCCATATATGAAGCTATTGTTCAAAACCTGAAGCTTTTAACTTTTTGAATGCATCAAAATATCAGTTCCCTAGCTGCCTTTATTTTTATTTTTTTTAAATTTTTTTTTCACTGGTTCCTCCTTTACTTCCAAGTTCACCATTGTGATTTGTCAACATTCCCCATACAGTGAAAACAGCACAAAAGTTCTGCTTTGGGGAGGTACAATGAGTGCAGATGCTTCTGCAGAGCTCTTTCCATAGGGCTGTTCAACAAGATGTATTTGCCTGCAAACTGCCAGTAAATCTTACACGTGCAAAAAATTGCTTGTGTAGTAAACAAAATTAATGATGCCATTCTAATTTTATAAGAAGTGAAAAGTTTCTCCTTCATGCAAATCTAAGTTGATAATGAATGCACTGAGTTCATCAACCTGTTCATTTTATTACGCTTCCCCTGGTTTTTTTTCAGTTCCAAGAATTATATCAACATGAATGTACTAACACTTCTAGCCAGAATATTCACATAAACTTAACAAAGGTCTGGAGAAAACACTATCTCCCTGTCCACACCAGAAATATAAAAGCAACAGGAGACTTTGTACTTAATTAAACAGAAAAAAAATGTTTGTGTATATATATAAATACATATAATAAAAATATATGTACTTGAACTCTTCAGAATATATATACACACAGTTATATGCATACGTAAGTGATATAATCTATGTGTATGGACACATATATGCATGTATATTAAAAGAACCCACACATTCCATGATGAGACAGCTTTATTTTGAAGCATGTGCATTAGACAGAGAATTATTACTTATCAGTAAATAAAGAAAAGTATTAAATGAGATTGTACATTATAATTGGAAGTAGGACAGGTTACTAGGCTTGTTAGGCCAATTATAACTCTCTGCAAACCCACTAATAGAGGACTAGATGACAGTAACCTTCTTAAAAATGTCATGTTCAATACTTGTAAATTTTCCCATTGACAGCACAGTCCAATTACAAGTCAATTCATAAAGTTCAAACTGCACAACAGCCAAATTAGCTGAAAATGGTCTTACAAAATATAATTCTGCCTACAGAAGGCAACTAGCTACAGCTGTTTCCATTTTTCTGATACTTAGCATGAAGGAAAATTCCCTTTCATTGCTATCATTGAGGTAAGGTTTTCTTTCTTTCAAAGCTGAAAGAATTTTCCTCTCTTCCCTCTTCACTCACCTTGTCACTCTGTAAAAAGAAGACAAATTTCAACCTGTATACATTTTGTTAGAAAAATTTTACCCACTTCTTATTATTGCATGAAAAACCACAGAAGACAAGCATAGACAAATGTTTTGAATGAGCATCATCAAGACTGAAATTTAGCAGAAGGAAGCTGAGATTTTGGTTGGAGCATCAGATATGGGAAAACTCAGCTTTTTATGCCCCATGTCAGTGACAAAATACTGTAGGTTTCAAAAAACAACATTACAGTCAAAGAATCCACTTTTGCTTTAAATCTTCATCAAGTCAGATGATTTATCCACATTTCACATAACACATTCTCTTTTTTCCCACCTAGACTTCCTTGCTTCCTGACAAAAGAAAAAACTCTTCAAGGCAGTGTGTCTACCTCACCTTAAAGTAGTATATGTATACATTACTATATCAAGACACTGATTTGAGTCTTCTGTAATACAAATCAAATGGTTGAGGCCTGGTCAGTATTTCATTTTGGGCACAATATAACCTAAAATCTGCTGTGTATGTCTGGCACACTTTGTCTAAATTAAGAAACCAATCAATAAGTGGATAAAAAGGAATGACTTCTGATATTTCTTTATGTTCAGAGATAGCTGTAAAAAAACCCCACATTTATTAGAGCACTTTTCTTTAGTGACCCTGACTTGTCTTCGGAAAATTGTTCTGGACAGGAAAGCATACTACAGAAAGGAATGAACCATCACCTTTTTGGAACTTAAGAAAAATTTCTAAAGACCAGAGAAGAAGGAAAGACAAAGCAGGTATGCTGGTTTTGCATTGGAGCCATTCATGGAAGTGACTTTCTAAGAGAAGCTGCTTGCAGTTTCCTCCGTGTCTGACAAAAAAAACCAATCAGTAAATAGCTTTGAGAACTGACAACCTGTTAAACCACTGAGAAAGATGGACACACCTCTAAGAATACACATATTAAAGATTGAAAAATCCTGGGAAACTCTGTATTCTTTCCAGTTTGAGAGCAGGTAACATCTCAGCCAGGTCATATGACCATCTGCAGGCCTTAGGCAAGACATTATTAACTCTTTCAGTGCACAGGTAAGATTTTCAGACCTTCAAACCTCCTACCATTGAGAGAAAAGGACAGAGTGAGAACACATAGAGGAACAACATGAAGACACCAAGGTCAGTGAAGAAAGTCAAATCGCAGATAGGAGGGATGAGGAGATGCCTCGATTTTGGAGCTGAAATGCTCTAGAAAAGCTATGGAGAAGAATTGATACATCAGATTCTTTTTCCCTGTAACTTGTTGAAAGTATGGGGAGATTAAGTGTTCTAATCGTAGATATGACCAAAGGCCTCCATGTTAAAGTAAGCAGATGTTGAAGTAGCTGTGATCTCATGAGAAATTTGGACAGAGAGAGAAGAGTAATGAAGACCCTACTCCCCCCAGGGAGGGAAGAAGATCTCCGTTCCCAGGGATGAAGATGATCTCAGAGAGAGATAAAGAGAATCTTTGCTCTTGAACAGCTCATCTTGAAATCAGTATCCCATACCTTGACATGGCCCATAAACACAGCTGTGAGAAAGTTGTGAAAGATGAGAGAGACTTCACAATTACAGATACCAGGGACCAGGACGGCTGTTATTTGTGGAAATTGAAACCATGAGAGAACTGTTTTCTCCTCGAGAAGTCTCCATAAATTGACAAGAGGGACTCCTCTCCCTAAGTGAACTGAAAAAAGAGTATTCTACAAGTTATAAACTGACTGAATTGTTTCTGTACATTGTTAGTGAGAAAGGAAAGGTTGTAGGGGGGAGAAGAAGTGTTCTAAAGGTTTTATTCTGATTCTTATTATTCTTTCTTTTAGGTACTGTTAATAAACTTTTGTTTATGCCCTTTTAAAGTTTTGAGCCTGCTTTGGCTTCCTCCTAATCCTATCTCACACCAGGAAATGAGTAAATAAATTTTAGTGGTGCACTGGTGTTTAGCCAGCACTGAACCCACCACATTAATTGGTGCATTGGCCAGGAAATCTCAAATTAGTGAACAAAACCCACTACAGTAGGAAGAAAGACCATATTTTCAGACTTCAGGTTGAAAGGCATGACAGAGTTACTAGATTTCTAGGTAAGGCCAAGAAGTAAATCTCCTCTATTTTCTCTAGCAAGGTTAAACAGTACTGTATTTTTGGAAGGCTCTTGTGGTCACAGCATATGTAAAACTAAAGGGTTGGCCACCAGGGAAGGGTCTGTAAGTGAGGGCATCACAGAACAGCAAGAACCCAAGGTCAGTGATCTCAGGGGAGTCCCACTATGAGAGATCCAGAAAGAGGAAGGAAACTGCCAGGTGCAGCTAAATTTCACAGTACAAATGTTTTTAGGGCATTTTTAAATCAGAAAAGTAATCCTGTTGTAGCCATGCTTTTGAAACAATCTTTAAAAATCATTGCCTGAATGTAAAAACCTAGATTCAAATTTCAAAAACTCTAATATACCCTTGCTCTCAAATATCAATAATATATTGTGCTTTATTTTCTGTGATACATCTTTCTGACTTCTTGCTTTTTGTATGCCAACAATTGTTAAATTACATTCTTTGATAAATGGTGGCTACAAGTTGTTCAATATTTTCTCCACACTCAGCCGCTCTACACTGTTCAATTTTGTAGACACTTTTAGACAGATTTGATATAGCTTTTATTTTATTTCTCTCTTATATGTGATTTATTATTCGATTTGGAGTTTTGTCTTTTGTCTTTAGAGAAAACCACATCCGTCCAATTACTTCAATAGCTCAATAAAATAAAAAAAAGGAAAAAGCATTTCCCCCAGACATCCAACTAACCTAACCTTTTATTTCAAAAAATAAGGGGAAACAAACTGGTAAGTGAAAGGTTTGAGGTCAGTCTTGTTCTCATTTCACGTACTGGATGCACTAATATCACAGATAGAGGAACAAAGAGTAAAATATGTAAATTTTATAATGACTAAATACTCTAGTCAATTAAAAAAAAACAACAAAACAAAAAACCCACAAAAAAAGTCACATTCATGAAGTACATTGCATTGATTTTCTCCCAAATTCAGTAACCTACAGTTCCAGCAATTCTGGAGGTCCTCTCATCTTCAATAAAAAAATTAACATATCACCAGTCGCACGAACGCATTTATTCATCTGTATTTTTTTAAAAATCTTTTAGGATCATGAAAAATGAACAGAACAGCAGCATAAATAAAAATCCCCCAAACCCACAAAGAAGGAGGAAACAAACTGCAACAACCACATAGCCCTGCACCCTAACACATCCAACATGGAATTCACATTGCCAGTTTAAAAAAAAAAACAAAAAAAATGACTTATTTTTATACTGCCTACATTTAGCATTTTCTTTTTAATTCTAGCATGATGATGATGACAACAACCGCATATTTTCCCTTTGGATAAATGGACGGATTATCACTGATCATTTAGGTCACCTAAATGCCAGCTCTGAATCTCTGACTGGAAAAGCTCCTCTGTGTGACAGGAGGCCTTAGCAGGATCATTTCCTCCAGAAAATAATGCAAGTTATTAGGCTCTCACAGACTAGAGACCCATTCAAACAAAGACACCCACATGTGCTGCAATGTAAATCCTTCCCACCCTCCTTTTCAAAACCAGCATTTCCCAAAAGCTACTCAAGGAGAAACAAACCACCACCATTGCCTGAAATTCATGGTGGGAATTTGAGTCTCCTGAAATCAAGAATACATTGCTGCTTAAACTTGAAGAGTGGCCAACAGATGACACAAAAAAATAGGATCTAAATTTGTTTGCTTCCGATTTTCTGACCTTTCCCTAGACTCCATTTATTGCTATGCCTTTGCATTTTATAGTGAACATCATTTTTACACAAGTTCTGTACACTCTTCTCATGGAGAGTCCTAAAACATCAGATGGTGGCATTTTCAGATATAATCAGAATGCATATATTCCTAGATAAGCTTTTCTCTGTTTAAGGACATTACCATTTAAAAAACTGTTCAGTTATGCATATGTAACCAAATGGAATTCAAACACGTGACCTTCTTTTATTCTATTTCTATTTATTCTGTCTTCTATCTCTGTGTCATTGTGTCTAGAAACTCAAATTCCCAAAATGACATCAGGTAATTTCCCTCAGAAACATAAAATAGTCTTGAAGATACAACTGAAAAAGGGACAAAAATGCAAATTGGAAGGATTCTGAGGATGTCAGCCACTGCATCCTGTGGGTTTGAAGCATCATGAGTTATCTTTGGACGCCTCCTAACAGATTGCCCAATATAGTGTCATGGGGACTTCAAAAGCTCTCCAGATCCCTTCTTCCAGTGCACAATTGTCCCTCTCAACACTAAATTCTTTTGCTGTTATATAACTTAACCATTATATGTACGAGACTGGTCCTTCACCCTTCTCATACCTTCCAGAAGTTGAAATTACAGAATGCATACTTCTTTAATGCAACTCTTTGCAAGCCTGGAGATTTATTATTCCTGTTGTATGCTTAAAAGTAAGCAAAACTTTCTCAAGATAAGTTTTCCAAGTTGCACTTTATGGCCTTCCTCAGTTTTAAAACTGTGAGTAGTTTATCACATGCAACAACATTTATTATGCGATACTAATCACAAAATATTGAGAAACACGCAGCTCCATTTTCTTTCTGAAAAGTAGGGTATAAATATAGTAATTTTGTTCTCAATACTCATTATGACAGGCATGATGGAGATCAGCAGAAACATCTTATAATCTAAACATCACTAGAGTTCAGGATTCTACCTGTAGCTGATTCACATTAGCAGCTGGAAACACAAAACACAGTATATTACAGAATAGGGAAAATAGAGGATGAATATAATCATGCCCTAAAGGCTCATCTTAAAAATATTAAGATAAGACTATTTGCCCATCCCAAAATCCCAACTTTATGCATGTTTTAATACAGCTGGACGTGTAACTTCTATAAGCAATGCAAGTTGCTACTAAGCAATTTTAATTTCATCATAAGCTGGGTTTACATAAAACATTGGAGAAATTTCACTTGCAAATCAATATTTTAGCTTATGAAGAAGAGTAAATACAATTTTTATACTTCATTTTACCAAGGTAAAATAATGTTTTAAGAAGTATGTAAAAAGACAGCTCTGGAAGAGTAGAATTAAGCACTGCAATAGGGTGTAAGCAGGGTTGTGTCAGGCAGAGGTACAAGACCTTAGTTCTGCTCTCAGATCTTTTTCACAGTTACTGCAAAACTTAAATATTTTAAAAGCTTTAATATTTATTCATCCATCCCCTCAAAAAAGCTATCAAACTTGTCATACAGAATGAGCATACTCGCAAACATGTCCAGATTCTGTGGTTTTGTCAGGTTTCCAGAATAAAGAGAAAGGAAAAGATCCTGCATGGAAACACTTAGCAAAGTATTTGTCTGTCATCAGGTAACTGTGATACAAGCAGCTGTAAGCAGTGAGCTTTGTGTTTGGAAATAAGCTCCTATGCAACCTGCATGAAACAAACAAAACCAACCAAACAAAAACAACAATAAAACCAAAACCAAACAAACAAATAAAAACCCCACAAAAACCCAAACAATACAATAACAAAACAAAAAACAACAACAAATCCCACAAAAACCCCTGTACCATCCAGAGCAAGGACCAATGCAGGCAGACAAACAGCTGGGGTTCTCCCAGCTGCATTTGAGTCTTCACTGTGCTTTGATCCCCAATGTGAATTTTATAATGCACTGAAAGGACATATGACAAGCAAATAATTTCTCAAGGTATTACTCAGCAATGCAGTCTGAAATCCTACTGAAAAACAAACAAACAAATCCCAAAAATGCATACACACACACCTCCCATATCCTTCACTCTCCCAGATGAGTCTGCAAGGCAAATAAACAAGACACTATTGGGTATTTCTAACTTGTTCCTTGACATCTCTGCCAACATGCGTCTTCTAGACAACATTATTACACAATTACGCTGAGCTAAACAAGCACACAGACTCCCTTTAGAGCAGAAATAGTGTTTACACCCAGTGTTTAGCTTCCATCATCCCTGGAAAGGGAGGAAATATTTTGGAATGCCACCCGTTTGTAGCACAAACATTGCACAATAAAAGATACTGAGAGAAAAAAGACAAAAAGGAGGGAAGTGTTGCTATTTTTGCCTGGCTGTCAGGGTACAGCCCAAAGACATTTGTACTTCAGTGAATGAGTACAGAAAAACTCAGGCTGCTAACAAGTGCCCTGCAAGAGTCAACCACATCCTTAACTACTAAGTGCATAGCTCAGCAAATATTACAGGCATGTTTTTGCCTTGCACACAGCTCTTGGAGCCCACCAAAGGAGACAGGAGCAACAGAACACCCCCACTGTTATACCAGGAAACTAAAAAAGGCTTTCAGGGCCATTTCTGATCACTTCAGCCACGCAACTCCTTCCCATTCAGCACAATCCTTGCAGTTTAGAAGAAGTTTGCACACGCAGTCAGTCACAGCATAAATAGAAACTAGCAACACAACTATGACTACTCCTCCTTAAAAACCTCATACGCCTTCTCTTCAAAGAGATTTATGAATAATAGGAACTAAATAATTCATGGCACTGCAGATGCCAGTCCAAATAGCCTCTTCCTTTTTAAGGTTTCAGTTTGTAGATGTGTGATCAAAAGCCTTCATCAGTCATGATAGTGGCATTTGTACTCAGTCCAAACAAATCGTATTTGCATCTGAATGTTTTCCATTGAAATGAGAGATGTAATATGCAAGCCAAGTTCCAACTAAAAGGCATTTTATGCTATTTAAATTCAGTCAAATTAAAGGCTGAATGCAACCTAAAAGGTCTACTCTCAGAACAGTAATTTGACACATCATAAATAAGACGCGTGTTTTTGTTAAGAGGGCCCTAGCACTTGTCTGAAAATTTTACACAGCATCCTAGCAGTGCTGCCTCTTGAGGGATAATAGAGGAAAATCCTATATAAAAAGTAAGGAAGTAAACAGAAAACTCACTAGCAAGTAGTGCAAAGGTTTAACCTATGTGAAATCACAAAACCATTTAGATTGGAAAAGACCTCTGAGATCATTGAGCTCAACCTTTAAAATCAAGTAGGTAAAAGCAGTTGCTCTGTGGAGGCAACACTAACATGAAAGATCTTGCCACTACATTTTTAAGCAAATAGCTACACCTTGGACACAAAATTTTTACCCTGTTTTATTAGTCCTATTGATTAGTAAAGTGAGGATCATTGTTTGCCAGGTCCATTGCTCAGGCTTGCTACTACACTGAAGACTATCGCAAGAATCCCTCAAAAGAATTTAAAAAAAAAAAAAAAAAAAAGGAAAAAAAAACCCAGTCCACAAAGATCTCAATTAGCAAATGGAGAAGAATTTTACGTCAGCAAGGGAAAAAGCTGTAGGATTAGATTAAAATTCTTGCTCTTGCCAAGGGGAAATATATACAACTCTCATAAATTGAGGTCAATACTAATTTTAAAAAGACTATTAAGAGCCTAGAATGTCCTGAAATGAACCTTAGTAGGGATAAACAAGATAATTCTTTTAAATTGTCATGGGGGTTTACTGTAAATCCTTTACATTTTTCCTTTTATTCTAAATTTTTGTGAGAGACTTCTCTTACTGTATTTAACAATTACATGTTTTGATGAAAGAAAGAAGCAAAATATTATGTATGACCTCAAATTAAAACAAGTATTTTTATTTGAAGTCCATCTTGTTTGGAGTTTCTTTCTGTTTGGTTGGCTTTACCGATTTTTTTTTCTTTTTAAAAGAAAAAAAGATATCATTCTATTTGCAGATATGAAAAGCACATTAATCAGTTATCCAGAATATATTATATAGAGGTCTTAATTTTAAAGTCCTTAAATATAATTTAGTTATTAGTATATGCACCATACATGAGACACACTACAAAGAGCCCAACGATGCTCACATTAATTGATACACAATCTCTTTAAATATTTAAGTAATGCATGATTTTAAGGTAACACCAATTTTGAAAGGAAGGGATTATGTGAACAAAAGGTAATAGGAAGAAGAGGAATGTACTCCAGGAATGAGACTATTCCACAGGTCCTCTACAGACTTCTCAGGAAAACAACAGGGAATGGCTTGTGGCAGACTAGCACAACACAGCAGCAGCTCTGTGAATGCTAATGAGTGAAGCCAAGGAAAAATGCTGGAGCATCAGATATTGGAAGATGACACTGATGGGGGCAGATGTAGAAAAATGATTATCAACTTCAGACCCCCTAGAGCAGCATGAATGAAATCACATCATTGTGTTCTGGGAAATAAAACTGGCAACTTGGATAGAAATAAAGACAGCCTTTAATTATCGAAAAGTAAATTGGGAGCAGCCCATGATAATTCAGAAGTGGCGTTATTATAGAACACAATGCAGAGTTAATTCAGAAATCAGTTTGTTCAAAAGCATCAACAGCTGGGTTTAATAATTGACACAATGAAGAAAAGCTCGAGACAGGAGATTATCAACCAATTTCAATCACATTATTAGATTTACAACTACACAGTGGCAAAGCATCTGTATGTTAGAGTTATTTAAATAAAGGAAAACAATACTTTGGATTGACGAGCTGCAAGAGTGTCAAGAAATGAACTTTTACAGCATTATTTTGTCCAGTTGTGTTTCATAGATATTTTGTTATGCTTTTACCATGCCCAAAGCTAACTTTCCCATTCCTGCATCACTTTTAAAGTAAAAAAATGCTGTCTTGTCACAAGACCAATATATCATTTGAATGAAAAAAATGCTTTAGCCCCAAAAAAGGTGCTACCTTCTGACATTTCTATTTTTACTCATTTAGATTTCCTTCAGCAAATTCTCTTATTTTTTTCTATTTTATAGTTGAAGCATTGATTATAACTGGGAAAGTATGAAAAGAGTACAATCAGATTATCGAATGATTATAACCAATACCACTGGCAAAGCAAAAATAGTGGATGACTATAAGTTTAGTCAGAATGACTGAATAATTTATTGTCATAAACTGAACTTTGTGAAAAGCATGATCAAATTTTACATATAAAACAGGAAAAGCAAATACTGTAGTGCCATATCTTGTTTCACATACACCAGAAATTAACAGTTTAAAGTTTTGGGTTTTTTTACTTGTTTGGTTTGCTTTTTAAAGGAGAAGAATAAGACTGTGTTGTTCAGGCAAATCCCTGCCTTACATATTTCCAGTTAACCAGGAATCTTCACAGCTAAAAATATACTTTTTGAAATATTCTTTTGTCTATTCAGTTTAGTTTTTGATCATCACCTTAGTGCAACTGGTAAGTGATGTTCTGAAAACGGGCAAATAATAATAAAGTAAACACCAAACATTGGTGTTCTAAATATGTGCATCAGGTCTGCCTAAGAACAGACTGACAAAAACAAAATACCTGAACCAAGTTTGGTGATATCGTTCTGAAGTAAGAGAATGGATCAAGACAGACACAGCAACTTGACACCCTGCCTGTTATCACATGAAAGATAAATATTTCTAGTTTCTCTCCTCACATCACTATGAAAACCACATAAACACTTGGTTAAACTGTCAGGTGGCACATTAACAGTAAAATATATTCTCATGTATTTTTAGTACTGATTGCCAGTAAGGAAAAAAGGAGCTCTGGGACAAAAAGAATAACATGGAAAAGATGATGCTTCAAAGAACAATTTCTGAAACCTACATAAACATTATCTGAAGACTATTTTATTCCACCTTCCTTCTCTCTGCTTTAACCCACATCTGAAGTACACATACAGAAAAGAGAGATTACCATGGCATTTTCTCTGCTTTAACAATATTTTGACAAGTTTCAGCTCATAACAATACTTTCAAAAAGAAAAACAAAAGAGCTTCTACAGTCAGCACATTGTCTACCAAGCTACACTGAGAACCAAGTACTCTAAGCTGAATATTGTTTTAAACTGCAATTTCAAATTAGATTCCCTTCAAAGAAAAAAAAAGAATGCTGACAAAAAAGTGTCACTCAAGGTAAAATGCTGGTATCAGTTCTGTGAGAAGCTGTCAACCAGAAAGTAACACAAGTATAAATATTTGGGCTCTAAAACAACTTATGGCAAACATACAAGTGCCAAATCCATATCAGACTCGGTATTTTTTTTTTTGTTCTGCATTTATAATACTGTAAGGAACAGAAATATCATTTGCGCAGAGACAACACTGCATGACCCTCCATATTTCATCACATGGCAAACAATTCCAGAGATATTTTTGCCAACAAGTATTCCTCTGCATAAGCTGAAATATGTAACATATGGATAAAGAACATATCAATGACAGTTGATCAGAACATTAATTGTAAGCCATGAAAAAAATCTCTCTACAATGAATAATATGAATATATACATTTATTTGTTGAAAACTAACTTTTTTAGTCAACACAGGTTTTCCTTCTGCAATTCTAACATTGTTTCCTTTAATGATGTAAGTATCCTATTCCCTTTTGTTTTGTCCTCCAAGCAGAAGAAAACCACCAGTCAGTCTGTCAATAGATTTTATATGGTTTTCAATCAGACTTGTAATCTGCCATTCAAAGGGAAAGGGTAAGAAGGAAAAAAATTGACCTGTGCAGCATGAATGAATGAAAAAGTATTTTAACAAAAAGCATTTGTATAGGAAGCAAATTCAGGCTAAAAAAGTCTATTACCCACTGAATATGACAGGGATATTTCTATTGACTTTACTAAGCCATGAATCAAGCAATAATTATACCATTAGATTACTGAAAGAAAAATAACAGTTATTTAGAAAAAATAAATGGAAAAAAGGAAATAGCCCTAGAATACCCCGTATAATCTGATATCAACCTTGGCTAGGTGAAATTGCATTTTTCAGCATCCTGTAATGCTGCAATTATCAGTAGTCACATGCACATATTATTATATACTTAGCAGCCAAGATGGATGATTATTGTACATTATAGACTCCTGATAAAATAAATTAACCGAGAAATGTTATCAGAGAGAATATTCACAACAAATAAACCAAATTTCTTCAAATAATTGCTACCCAAAGTGATGAGTCATACAATAAGATCCAGGAATCAACAGACAACCAATACTGTCACAGCAAACAGCCACCTCACAAAGTTGATAGGAGAAAAACATAATAGAATGGAATCTCTAAGAAAGAGAGCAAGCAGCCATGAGATTTTCTGTCTCTTGACAAATATCACAAGTGGCTGAGCTGTTGCTCACATCAGTTATTCTGGAAACCAGTTTAGCTAAAAGGGAACCTCTAGGAAGGTGATCACTGGCTGTCAATGCCATGATTTTACTCCCCAAACTGCCATATGCCATTTCATACTTTAACCCTAAAACCCAGGAATGAATCTACTAAGAAGCACCATGCAGTTTTATCAGGGAATGAAGTTTCTAAGAGCTGTGTAGTTCATTCAAGCATAGAAAACGCTTTGTTATTCTATATTTTGGGAAGGGTTAAAGCACCTGCTTTTAGTTGAACACAGGGTCTTTGGTATGTATTTAATTGTATGTAAGAAAGACAGATGAAGGTCCTCTTCAAGCCTAGTGCCACGCTGAGTGCACAGTCATCAAAATTCCATGAAAATCTATATTAACAATAATCCCAGGTAATTTAAAAACATGAAGTGCAAAGCACCAGAGAAGACATTAGAGACATAAAAGTATAATAGCAATAAAGAACATTAAATACCAGAAGATAATCATCTTGACATCATACATTTTTTTAACATTAAGCCTTTTTACATTGGGACCATTTTGAATTAAGTGACCATAAATCTGAATGAATGTTCCTTTCCTCTGTCCAACCCCAAGCACTTGTGACTCCCCCTCCCCTTTTATGCCAGTACATTTCAAACTACATGGAGAATTTAATGAAGAAACTAACGTAGCTGAAACCCATTTCTTTGCATTTCTGTTGTGGCTTCAGTTCTCTTTTTTAATTTAATCGGCACCTAAGTTACTTCATTGTACTTAACTATAACTGTGATGTATTTCACTCCCACAAAAACAAATACTAACCTCTCCTCAAATCTTTATTCTAAACATATTTTATAAAATGCATTACAGTTAATATCAGGGATGCTGAACAGCTCTCAGATATAATCTTCACCTAGTGTCATAAATAGAAATTGATGCTAACATGAGAAAAACAAACTAAAATAGCACACAACTTGAAAATTTCAGCATCCGCAAACAGGAGATGTTTAAGACAATGTTAATTAATTCAGTGAATTTGCTGAATTTGATTGAAGGTTAACTTTCAAGATTTAGCTTTAGAAGAACATACTTTTGACAGAACATAAATATGGTATCAGTAATACAGCAACTTAAGACAGATCTCAAGATTACTGTAATTTATAGATTGTTTGCATATTTGGATTGAACTGGACAATAAAGGAGGTGGGTGACTGGATAGGGGGAGGGGGGGTATGGGAGGATGAAGTCCACTTAATGTATTTAATTGGTCAATTAATTTATCAACTGTGAAAAAAGTATAAAAAAATAATGACGGGCATAGTTAAAGTATCCAATTTCTTTTAACTTTATTCCCTGAGTGTGAAATATCTGCTACTATGAAATCATGTTAAACTTTCCACTGCAAAAAGGAGCCAATTTCCAAGGCAGTGTTTAATTAATTTATGGAGTTACTGCTGTGAAAGTTTGTTGAGACAAATACTAAAGCTGTTTTTTAAGAGGGTTGGATAATTTTCTGATGATAAACAACAGTGGCAGCTTTGTAAGCAAAGACAATGATTGTAAGCATAATTAAATCTCATGCTTCAGGGTACAAAATAGAATCTGTTTTCTCCAAGTCCAGCATGAACTATTACTAATAGCATTTTCTTCAACCCATAAATGTTAATTCTTAGGTCAGCTGTGTTATTTGGCCACCTTTTAACCTGTTAGCCACTGCCAAGAGTAATCCATGGGTTAACTCAGTATGGAGGTGGCTGTGTTTCAATTTTTAAAAATATATTTGAGCACTGGCAGAGTAACATGCATGCATTATTTCCTGCTGTAACATTTCTACATCTTCCTCTGTGCTAAAACACTTCAATAAACTAAAACTTTATAAAATGTGAATAAGAGACTTTTATCCAGCAAAAAAAAAAAAATAAAAAGGAGGCAAAGTGGAAGGATGAACACATATGTGGAAAAAAATTTGACTGTTCTTTCATTGTCCACGTATTTAGCAGAAAAAATAATGAGTTCAGACAACATATAATACTTCACAGTAAGTGGTAAGACAAGAAAAGACAAAGAAAAGACAAACACAAAAAGTTAATAGTATCTTGTACTTGGTTGTGAACAATTGGAAAATTTCAGAGTTTCACCCCAAAAAATATGATGCCAAATCCTGACCACTTTCAGGCACCTATTTTCATGAATATACACACCAAAATAGAAATAGCAAAAGCAACTGAACAATATTGCTTGAAACCACTAAGCCCTAGAAGTATACATTCCCAAAAATGGCAAACACCACTCCTGAAGGAAATGGTGAGTGAAGCAGCACAAAGCCAATAAAGTAGGTCAAGTCCATGCCATACTTCGTGATGAGAATTCTTCATACTTTGCAATGCAATAATTCCAAGGACAGCTTGCAAAGAACTGGAGCCCACTGGCAGCTGACCCACACCTGAAATCCAGGTGGCTGCATTATTGATTCTTCCCTCATCACCACCAGTAAGACATTCATCATTAAGGAGTCAAAGCTGAAAATCTCTGACTCCTGAGACGCCACTGGACTGCGTCAGTGAGGCTGCTCAGAATGGGCACATTGCTGCTTTCCTTCCAATTACTGCACAGAGCAGCCAGGAGAGAGCTTCTCACTCTGAGAGCAAGGCCATGTGCTTCCTCAACCTCTGGCACTGTCTGCTCTCACAAACAAGTGACAGCAGCACCAGCAACTACAAACAGTTTGCAGAACCCCTATAACAAGGGCCTGAGTAAATGCACTTCAAGTTAGATTCAATATTCTTCCATGCTCCCAAGGCTTTCAGAAGTTGCTATCTACAGCCACAACAGCACAACGTCCCTGAGTTACTCTGTCTGCAGCTTCTGTACTCTGTAAGTTATATCTATATTCAGAGTTCATATAGTAAAAAAAAATCCCTACAAACAAACAAAAACAAACCACCCACCAAACAAAACCAAAACAAAAGCAAAACCACAGGAACTCACTTTCTTCCTGAGGAATTTTCAACTCAACTACAGAAAGACAACAAATTTAAAAAACTAAACCAAGAGGTTTTCTGAAACAGTTCCTTCAATTCTTTTACTCGAGAGTTAAAAAGCAGTTATCCACAATAACAACAAATTTAAAATCCCACCTCCCTCTTATTGTTGAAAGCAATAATGATAGGTTTAGTTCTAACAGATTAATACTTATCCTATCTACTTGGGTTTAAAAGTGACCCTCAGAATTATTAACAGACCTATATAAAAGACAGTTTTCAGCAGATACCCAGATTCAGCTTTGTTCACTCCATTAAAATTCAGGAATTTGGTCAAAACATTTTCTGTTATAGTAGCTGATTATTTAATTTTACTCTAGGGACTATAAATTATTTTTATGTCAAATGTAGAAGAGAAACATACATACAATTATACAATTATTTTTAGTGTTTAATTTAATATATCTCTGACAACAGCTGCATAACTGAAAATGTTTTGACCAGGAATTAGACCAAATGACTCCCAAGGTCTATCCCAACTTAAACTGTTCTGTGACTCTGATGAAGTTCCTGTAACAATGCAAGAGGAACTTCCTCTAATTTGTAGGTGGAAGAAAAATCTTTTATTAAACCAGGTTGTAGACATGGAAAAAAGTAACATGCATTTGCCATTATTAAAAAAAAAAAAGGACTAGGAAATAAAAGCGGATCAGTAAAGTAGGGCTAGTTCAGTGTTTCACTCTTAGTGTTCCTAAGTCCATGAGGGCTTTAAAAATAAAATCAGTGTGCAGTCAGCAGAGTGTGTTAGAATATCCAGGCTGTGCTGTGGCACACTGATCCTTTAATCTCCACCTGAGTTTTGTAACTCTTGTTAAACTCTAAGCATTATTTCTCTCTTAGCACTGTGTCACTGCAGATGTGCCAGCTGCAAGCCTGGCACAGTAACACCCAGGACAGGGAAGGTGCTCACTGGCTGAGAGCATTGGGACCATCACTGCTGTGTGTTATTCTCTAGCAAATTCTACACATGTGATATCATGGGTGAGAGAAGAGCTGCGTACTCCAGGCAATCCCCACCTCAGAAAATGTCAGTATCATGGGCTGCTCTTGCAGCTGATGTAAACATTCTTCATGAGGGCAGTTGAATACTGGGACAAGGTGCAAGAGGAACTCAAGAACCTCAGTTTCTTGGAGTCATTCCATTTTACACACAATGAACTCATCATCAACTCTTCACCTTGGGTATTTTATTAATAAATTATATATCAGGTATATTGAGACACTAATATGACTTTTGATCACAGTAGAAAAAGAATACTTTATCTCCTTATACAATTACAGTTCTTCTTATGTTTACTGTGATTATTTGCAAACACTTTGAGAAAAAAAAAAAAAAAAGCCATTCCTAAATTATTTTAGGATTTAGAGAGATTATTCTTGATGGAATTAAGATTTGAATAGACACAGAACCTCAAGTGGGGTTGAATATAAAAGGAATTTTTCCCCCTCTGGTGGCAAAATAAGAATTTTTATAAGAAGCAGCCTTTTCTCTTGAATTACAAACAGGTTATTAGATGATACAGAGTTTCAGTAGATTAGAAAGAGCTAAAACCAGTATTTGTTCCATTAAATTGTAACTATGTTCTCCATGGTTAGAACTTTTAAATCATTTATTCATTTTACACAAAACTTCAAACTATGTTAAAAGTGATTTACACAAAAACTGCAGACTAGTTTATGTTAAAGGTGATTTGCACAAAACTGCAAACTAGTTTATGTTAAAGGTGATTTACAGTACTAAGCAAACACTGGGGAATCTCAAACCCAAGAGTTTGGCAATCTGAAGACCCAAGAGACTGAACAGTCTTGCAGTGCCTTTAGCATCAAACTGTTCCTCAGAGTAGCCAAGTATAAAAGGCTGCTAACAAGATATTTTGGGCATTGGTAATGGAGAATTCTGCTAGAAAGATGGTAAGACAGCCAGGAGAGCTCTACAGATACAAAGGCTTGAAACAGTTGCATTCCATGGTGTAGTCAATAACAAACAAAACAAATTCCAGCTGTAATTGTTATACTATCACAACAGCATGTACTCTCCACTGCTTCAAAAGCTGACTTAATCCAACCATCTCAGATAAACCAGAGACCCTTCTGTTGGGGGTTGGGCAGTTTTTCTTATCTCTTTCAAGAACAATGACACTGCCAGGAAGATAATCTCCTGCTGATGGGCTATTGAATTACTCACTGTGGCTGGTAAGATTAGTTACATCATCCCATTGAGAGATGCTCCACCCAGAGGGAGGAGCCAAGCATCCCTGACACCATAAAACAAGCATTTCTGAGACCACAGACAGCCTTCTTCGCTGGATTTCCGAGAGGAATCAGGAACCAAGGCCCAGCTGCTCCTTCGCCGCATTTTCGGAAGGGATCTACACTCTTCTGCAGATCGCCGCTCCAGGAGGAGCAGCCACCTTTTGGCTGGACTGCTATCAGCACCCTGACTTCTCAGGGTGTCAGGTTTTTTCTCACTTTGCCAGTGGTTGTTTTGCTTGTACTAAATTACATTGTTATTTAGTCAATGGGATGATGTAACTAATCTTACCAGCCACAGTGAGTAATTCAATAGCCCATCAGCAGGAGATTATCTTCCTGGCAGTGTCATTGTTCTTGAAAGAGATAAGAAAAACTGCCCAACCCCCAACAGATGGCAAAAAAAGAATACATGCCTATTTTACAGGCCAGGACACCATATAGCCCATTAGCAGGAGATTATCTTCCTGGCAGTGTCATTGTTCTTGAAAGAGATAAGAAAAACTGCCCAACCCCCAACAGATGGCAAAATAGAATACATGCCTACTTTACAAGCCAGGACACCTTCTCATGCCACATCAGGACCAGCAGCAGGCCAGAACACAGCATTGTTTAACATTGCCTTTTATTAGCAATTTTATAGGAGCTTATGCTCATCATCAAATGCTTCCATAGTGCACGTGACGCAGACTCCTCAAGTATTTCTTAATGTTTCTGTCAAAGCTTTTACTAAAAGTCATCAATGTACTTAATTTCCATAGCCACTAAACAAGGTCTGTGGTATTGAAAATGTCATGAATTCTCTCCCTGTTGTTGCAGTTCTCTCTAAAAATGCACCCTCCTGACACATTCTCTCTCCCTAATAAATAACATTCAAGTTCCTGACCTTCAGTGCTGAAAAATGTGTATTGCTTCAAGCCACAAGCTAGATTACAGGTAGCAAGACTTTGTCTTCCTATGTATTTGCAACTAAAAAATAATCCCCTCCCAAAAAAAGAAAAAAAAAAAAAAAGAACAACCAAAAAACCCCCCAAAACTTAGTTTTAAAGGAATTTATAAGAGCAAGAACAAGATCAATATTTTACATTTGAGGTTATTAAATTTCTACTAAAGATCCTATTTATCAAAACATCTACACATGTATTCTTCCAATTTTTAATCCACTAAGACACATATGGCATTATGTGAGAAAGTCAGAAAAGCAAAGAAAAATATCCCTGGAAATGGTTATGGGTGGCAGTTTAACATTGATATTGATTAAGCACCTGGAATATATTGGAACCTGACAGAAAAGTCTCCTGACTGTAGAAATCGATGCAAGATGAATCTGCTAATTTTCTTTGCAGATTGGGGAATTGCACTGTTGGATGTAAAGGCCAGAACTGAGCACACCACCCTGTGTCTTCATGGTTGTGCCTCATCTTCATCCTGGTTCTTACTCATCCTCAGCCAGGGTAACTCTGGCTGCTCTGGAATGAGGGGCCAGGCTTGGAACCTTTTGGGTGAGCAGGATGGAAAGGTGTGGAAAGTGGAGCCTTGTGCATTGGTGCCACTCAAACTCAGTCACCTCACTGAGATGTTTGACTTTCAACACATAAAACAAAACCCCAAAAACAAACAAAACCCCAAAAAAAACAAAACCAAAGATGTCTTACTTAGTGGAAAAACAGAGTCTTAGTTTAGGCTTCCTCTCCAACTTGCCCTTTAGGAGAAGCTGTCTTTCCACCTCATGGGGAGGTGACATGGATATTTCCTCAAATGTGCTTATGGCATTAAAGGGTTATTTTAATTTTTTTTTAAGATTCTGAGGACACCACCATTCAATACCAATTTACAGGAAAGAAGAAAGAACTTGCAAAAATGCCTGTCACATGGTTTCCACATCAAACGGCAAGAAATGCATGCACATAGCTGAAGTCGTTGGTTAAAATAGGCTGCAACTCCTTAATTGTCTTTAAAACAGCAACAAATAGCTGGACTGTAAACTGGAATTAGGATTCTCACTTCCATGTGCAAAACAGCAGAGGGGAAGGACCTCACTATGGTTACAAATCTTACTACAGTGAGCACTATACCAATATCAGGACAAAAAATCCCTGCCCATAGAACTGTTAATCCCTGTTAAGAGCTGTTAATACTGCCCAAGAGAGCCAAATGATCAAGCAAGTTCTGTAGGCCCTTAGCACGTGTCTCGTTACAAGAAAGGAGCAGAATGTATGATTGAGGCAATGAGAAGGGTGTTTCTGAGAAAAAGATGAGCAGAAAACAGCAGAGGATTGCTATAGAGCAAAGCAGAGAAGAACACAAGAGGAGAGAGAAAATTAGCAGGATAAATATGGCTGAGGATATTCTGCTAAATTGATTAGGAAAAAAAAGAGACTCAATAGCATTCAGATTCAATAGCAACCAAACAAATGAGAGTTAATAAAAACCCTTAATGAAATCTGGGGTTAGACTGAATAATGTCTGGAAGGTTCCTTCAGGCTCCAGAAGCTCACTCCCTACCCATGTTTCTCAGAAGTCTAAGACTCTCTTGAGTCACTCTCAATGTTTTCTATTTATTCTTCTTGGGAGGAACGAGGGTGAGCAAGGTAGAAAATAGAGGTCTGAGCAACATGAAATAACTCCCTTTTGCTTAGCTCCCTGACAATGTCTTCAACTCTTATCAAAGGAAGCCAGGGCAGTATCAAAGCATGAAAATACCAATCATATGTTCATATATGACCTTTTCTTTGTGTTATTGCAATGATTTGGACAGGTTGCACAAAATTAACTTATTGAAGAGGGGTCATGGCATTCTTGAAACTTCTGAGAAATTGTCCAAAAATAATAAATACAAAGTTCAGTGATAGTGAGTCCATATTTTCTAAGTCACTTTGCACCCAACCCATGTGATAAGCTTAAAAACCACAGCCAGCATGTCTTTGTTAATTAGGCTGCTACTACAAAATTATCGAAAACAACAGACACAAGTTCATCTTTGATAAACATCTGCCATTTTTTTATTGAAATCCTTTTGTATCTCATCATGAACTATCTTTGTTTCCTTTTTTTTTTTTTTTTCATTTGCCTGGCAAAGGAATGTTGAGCAGAAACTGGGAAAAAACCAGGAAGCAAGTGTATGTTTTACCTCTGTAGATGTTCTGTCTTATATAACAAATTGTTTCCTGTAATACTGCTTTAACCAGCTATTATTTGGAAAAAAAAAGCTATTAGCTTGTGCAATAATCACAAATAAAACACTCTAAGGACAGATTATCCTCCTGTCAAGTTAGGAGGCAGAGAAAGCACCTCCTTGCAAAGATCTACACAGATGGAACATTAGACCAGATAAAGGCCACTAATCCCAGGACTAACAACAACTGAATATAAGCACATCCCCATTTTATTGTTCATACTTCCTTTACTGCAAAGCAAGCCCAGAGGTTGAAAATACTTAATAAATACATTAATAAAAATTAAGATTATTTTTCCAAATACACATAAGGGGAAGAAAAAAGAAAAAAACACACTTGTTCTAGAAATACAAAATATTTTATATGGATTTTTAATTTAAATATTTGTTCAATCAAAAAAGAAAATGTAGGCCAACAAAGGACAGGATTATCAAAGAGCTCCCCTTTTCTTTCAGCTCTTTTTTAAGGGCTTGTCAGTTTTTATTGTACACTCACTCCTCTTTAGACTCCTACTTGTATTATTTAATTTTTCTGCTGGCCTGGAGATAAGAAATTGTTGTCAGCCTGTCTGCATATGTCCATCAGATATGCACAGGGAATAAAATGTTTAGAACAGGACACAAAGGGCTATTCCTTTACTCCTGCCTGACAAAAATCAGATTCACTGGAAGCTGAAGCCAGCTATACCACTTCCAGTGGCAGCAGGTTGAAGAACGCTTTCTATTTACAAATATTATTTGTAGCATAGAGGAACATATGTTGTACGATGGATCTTTCTAACTCTAAAGTGGCTAAAATAAGCTGTTGCACTTAGAAAAATATAATCTGTGAAATCCGATATTTTAACTATCCACAAGAAGAAAAATAAAATTTATGTATAGAAAAAAAAAGCCTATGAAAGTAAAAATGTATTTTAAACCATCACTGAATTTTTTTTCATTTCTTTAAAGAGCCTTTCAATGACTGCTTGGCAAGGCCTGCAACATGCAGACACCTGGAAGCTCTGCTTTATAAAGATTAACACACTGAAATTCCTTGGACCTCCAGTGACTAAAACACCAATGTGTTCATTAAATATCAGTATAACTCTACAGGTGAAAGCTCCTCTCACTTCACCTGCAGCACTTAGTGGGCAAGATTCAATCAAAAGCTCTCATAAATATGCTTGCAGTGACATTCAGCTTTGTGCTTTCCTCTTAGTTTATTTCCCAGCTTAATCAGTATTTGTAATGCACTTCTGCCACTTGCATGAACACAACACACTGTAATAACTCTGACCATGATTGATATTTTTTCATATGGACTTGCTATTAGTGCAATTATTTATTTATGTTATACTTTTATGAAAATCACTATTTCATGTATGAACATCCCTAAATGATCCCCATATGCAGCAGTAATTATTTATGATATTTTGAGGGATTATTTAATATCTACACTCAGCCAACTACTTTTTATGAGACAAATCTCAAAGCAAGATGCAAAAAATGGCATCCTGAATTTTTCAACTTAAATGATTGCAAAGTAAAATAACAAAGATATTGGCTAACAAAACCAGAATATTCAAAGCTGTTGAATCTGAGGAAAATAGTGTATATTCATATACACTCTCACTGACAGACATTTACAAAACAATTAACAGGTATAAGTAAGTGGCACAAGTTAAAGGCCACTTACAAGACACTAACAGATTATCTACTCAAGAAAAGAAATCCATTGTAGGTCTACCAATTTTCAGACTCTGAAGTTTTGAAATTTCAAGTTATTCTTACTTCCTTAAAACCATCTGATCTAGAATACATCTTCACCATTCGTAAGGGAGCAAACAAGGATATCTTTCTTTTTCAATAAATAGGGGGAAAATTAATTATCCTCGGAATAACTACCATCAGCAATATTTATGAAACCATATTCTGGATTGGAAGGCATTTCATGAAAGAAAAAAAGCAAAAGAATTAATTTAGTAGCTATAATCACAGTAAGTACCTAATTTCATAAGAGTAGAGTTCTAATTTAATCAGAAAAATGTAGGCACACACTATAAGAGAGGCACGTTATGGAGAAGCAATGAGCGAAGAAATAAAGCACACTGTAGTGCAAGAACCATCAGAATGAAAACAGTAGTGGGAACATGAGCAGAGCACAGAGAAAGGGTTAATCAGTGTTAGAGGTGGAAGTCCAAAGCCAGGTGGGGGCTGAGGAGCAGCTTTCAAAGATACCAGCATGGAAATGTTTCAGAGGGGTGTGAATGGGTATCCCTGTCCTCCCGACAGACAGAAGAGCTCACACAGCTTTAAGCAGGAGCTCATCCAACAGTGCTTTAAGCTGTGCTGACAGCACCTGTGCCCGTGCACTGAGCCAGGAGAGGAGAGAGAAGAGCAGCAAGAACTGCTGTGCAAAATCTGACTGACACCTCTGCAGAGCGATTTCTAGCCTGTGCTGGCAAAGCAGTGGCAGGAGGAGTTCACACCACTGGAGCTCAGCCCAAAGAGGAGAAGCTGCTGAGAGAAGCCTGTGTCCAAGCTGTCTGACTTAGCAGCTGACCCAGGATAAATGGTCAGCAGCCATTCCCTGAAGCAGGAAAAGCATTTGCTGCTGCCATCTGTAATCCACGAGGCCCAGTTGTCCCACTGTGCTACAAAACCAAATAAAAGCTCAAAGGACTGGTTAAGAATAAAGAATCATCAAAGAACTTTAGACCAGTAAGGATCCACCGAAGTTAAAACAGTTCAGATGTCACCTAAAACTCTCTCTCTTCATTTATATATTTGGACACCAGAAAGTAGGGCATGAGATACAAAGGACTCAGGGGCTCAGTCCTTAGCAGAAGTCCTTGAGAAGAGACACAAAACATTAAAACCTTATCCTCTGTGGAAAACAACAAATTGATCAGGGAAAATTTTGTTTGCTGAAACTGTCATAACCTATCATGTCATCCAGATGATCTGACAATACATGTTTGTATAAAGAGATGTAAACAGTTTAGGCCCTTTGTTATAAGCATTTCAAAGGCAGGTTTGGAGTTGTTTTATACTCTTCTCTTGCTTGATTATGGTACTCTTGGTCCTACTGACACTAAACTCCAGAGCTGCCTTTAGTGCAGAAGGGCCAGAGAGCTGGATTGAAATGACACATTAGACTTTATGTTTCTTGTCAGATATGCTCTGTGGAGAATAATAACACAGACAGCAAAATGGGGCATGAAAAACTGCATGCCAATTTCACAACAACCCTTCTGTGCCCAAATCTGCAGCCCAGCTCAGGTCTGCTGAAATTTGTGCTCAGCTACACTGGGCATTTCCACCTCCAGAGAGCTTGTGGGTGCTCCATCATGATTCCACCATGCAATAAGGGGAAAACCTCTGTGGCCCAGACTTTGGCAGCTGCCTAGATTCTTGCACCTTTTGGCCTTATTTCAATATCTCCTAAGAAAGAATAAAAGAATTTTTAAAAAGTTTGTTCCTCTCCTTTAGTCCTTTTCCCAAGCTGATTTTCAGTGTGTTAAATATGAAAAATAGTAGCTCTGCATCACTGAAGATAGGACACAGATTTTAGACAGGAAATTTTATGGGTTTTATGAAAGGCAGAACATTAATCAGTATAATGATGACATTTATTCAAACAAATGACCACAATACAAGGCAAATGCATTAGCCACCTTAACAAGTAAGATGAAGGACACCACCAAATAACCAAAGATATGCTTTGTTCTTAAATATGATTGCAGGATAAACTGTTCTCCAAGGAAAAGACAAATAGATGGATTTTCCAGATTCAGGCACCATAATCATCTTTTATACCTGTTGTCTGAAGAATGGTTAGATGGGTTGACCCTAAACAGCACCTAAGCCTCCATCCAGCTCCCTCTTCCCCAGCAGGATGGGGAAGAGAAAAGAACAGACAAAAACAAGAAAAAAAAGTGCATTAAAATAAAGAAATTTTAGGGAAGAAAAACAAATGAAAAAACCAAACTCCAAATGAATTGGAGAAAAGTGAAAAAAACTGCAAACCAGGCACTGCTCAGTAAGAGCCAACAAACTCTTTCAGTCACAAATCCAAGGCACAGAACCACACAGGCTGCTATGAAGAAAATTAACTCCACACCAGGCAGAGCCTGGGTCTATCTATAGCCAAACTGTGAATCTTCTGTCAAGAAAAAAAAGAGAAATGGAACTAAGGATTACTAAAACTGGTAAAATATCAGAGCCTTAACAGCCAGGCCCCAGTGAAACTTCTCTAATAATAAAAGGACAGTGAGCAAATTAATGGCCCGGAAAGAGATTTCATTGGGTAAATTTTTCCAAAGAAACAGGATATGGTAGGAGGATTTCTCTTTTGTAGAACAAATAATAAGTAATCTGTCATAGTTCCACGTCAAAAATTCTGAATGGGGAAGCCACAGTGTGTATTTTTTGGAATGTTTAGTATGGTAAAATTAGGACAAGACCCAAAAATATTCATTACTGGAAATAAGGCAAAAGATACTGATGCACAAATTGAAGGTAATAAATCAAATTACTTATTGGCTTTGCTCTTACTCGTATAATGTAAAGAGGAGGGAGATGAGACTATAATAGAAATATACGGTAACAGTAGTTTACTACTTCACAACTAGGTCACTATTGTATAAATCCCATCTAATAAGCACTACGAGATGGTGATGCCATAACTGTATAAGATTTCTCTTCACATTTAAAGTCTGAGTTTGTCTCACATGAAGCCAGAGACTGACAATAAGAGTCCAAAATTACTTTTCAATTTTTCAACACTGATGCACGGTGCAAAGTGAAAAGCCATATGATCAGTGGAATGAGATGTAACCCAGTCTGCTCCATAAAGACAGTTTGGCTCAGAATATTAATTCTACTCTTTGCTTTGCCTGTCACTGACATGCAGAAACCAAAAAGAATGACCTTATTCTAATGGCAATATCTACACTCTGCTTGCACCACAGTTTAATACAGAAACTTCCCTTTCCCTTGAGGGCAAAGCTTCCTTCCAGGTGTATGAAATCAATCCTAATCATAATAAATTCCCATCTTAGTCTCATAGTTAGACTGCCTATTTCGTTATTCAAGATGTCACAGAATTATACTTCTAATTTCAGTTTCTTACTCAACTCTTCCCAGTATCTTCTGCCTGAGAGATTCCAGTCTTCTGTCTTTTCTTCACTGCTACCCATTTGTGCCTGCACCAGTATTCCTGACCCTTGGCACCACCTTTTACACAGATCTTTAATTATTCCACTAAACCAAACCTTTATGAGACCAACTAATAAGCTACGTGATATCTTTTTCAGCAACCAGCGCCTGGTCACCAAAATTTTTTGTTGCTCTTCTTGCAGATCTGACACAAAAAGAGAGATTTTTCTCCACTTGTACTTCTGGAACACCCACCAGTAGAAAGCCAGCAAAATTTGACTGTGCATAAAATACATACAAAGCTCAGAGTTAGTCAAAAGGTGATATTAAATGGCTTCTGGCAAGGGATTCTTTCATAGAGTATAAAACTAATCTTTTTTTTCCTGAAAGTCACTTAGATTCAAAGCAGATTTTGATAATACAAAATCTTTGACAACTATTTGCACAGAATAACCACAGAATTTAACAAAGATTGCAATATTATGGTATGTACTGTGAATTATCTCATTTTTTCCTCAGTAAATTGACTACTGATATAAGAGCTCTAGTCACTTGATAGTTCATTCTGGAAGATATTCCCGAGAATACTATTACCACCATGACCTAAATCAGTTTGCAATTAACATTTAAAAATATATTTTTGTTAAGGGTTTAAAAAATATTTGTGAGAAAAAAACAAAACAGAGTTAACCACTGATATTCTCACCATTGTAGTCAAGGAAATTGAAACACTAATTTGCAATGGCACTATCATCTGTGGCTGACACCAGGAAACCCAATTACGTTTCACAAAATAAAATCCATCTCCACCAAAGACCCAATTTGATGGCTCTCTCTTTTCATACTACATTAGCTCAGGAACTCTGAATCCAAAACTACCAGATGGACTTGTTAAGAGCATCTACAGATAAGTTTGCTTTTTCCTTCTGACATCAAAATCAACAGGCATCAGATTTTTCTGACTGAGCCTGACACTCCTGCTCAGACATCCAAAGCAAAGTTTTCAATAAAAAGATACACTGATTGAGGATACCCTGAGGAAAAAAAATATTTATGAGTGACAGGAAGCCAACTGCTGGAAACGTATATCCCACTCTCATCTACATGCAAACACTTCAGAAGCTAGAGGGAAGCTATAAAACCTAGTTTGGATATTAATTTTATGTTTTCTCCTGCAAACTAACTCCTCACAGCAAGCTTAAAATAACAAGTAGGATTTTTTTTCCCCTACTTACTGTATGGCAGCCAGGATATGGGGTCCTGGCCAGGCTTGGGCTGAGGGGTCACACACGACCCCCGTCTGTTATTTGCCCACCAAACCTAAGGATTTTTGCATTCTTCAGTGGCCTGGTTCTGTGCTCTAACAAATTCCCTCCAGGAGCACTATGCTTGTAATAAAAGACTTTCAACTTCATACTCAGAACTAAAGAAGGATTTTTCAGAGTAAAAATTTTTATTACCTGAAAGTTTCCAAAGCCAGTATGAACTTTCACTAACTGAAACAGGAATATTTAACCACCACAGTCATATAAAATGCATTTTAACGAACCCCTGGAGGAATGAATCATAGCTCTTTGTTTCCCTTCTCTAAGTTGGGGAAAATAATTTTCTTGGAGCAGATCCATTTTTTCCACTGACAGAGGAAAACTTAACAAGGGGCAAAGGAATTGGGCAAACACTCAGCCTCCCTCTACAAGTGCAGAGAGAGAGAAAAATCACATCTCCATTCCCTACCAAAAGAACAGCACTGGCATTCAGCACTGGTGAGTGAAATTGCTCTCCTTGTGTTAAGAGAACAAAATTAGAAAAGGCATTTAAATTAATGTTGTGTCTTAATCACACCATGCTTATTAATAAAAAATAGGTTTGTGCTGATGGAAGGAAAAACTGACATTTCCAGCTCCAGTATTGAACAACTGGACAGCATCAGCAAATGATGATTTGCCTCAAGACAGCATTACATGATGTAGTAATTTTCATGCCCACACATTAAATTTAATTTGCAAATGGAAGAATAAATTAGGGGAAAAAAAAAAGAAAAAAAAAACCTATAAAATGAGAAATCTTGGTGATCTGACAATATTGTTGTGATGATCCTGAACTGCTGAAATAGCTGGGAAGCAAAACACCAGCTGAGAAAAGGAGAGGTCAGGATAATGTTTTAGACACAGGTTTTGACCACTTTATAGAAATAATGTAAAATTCACCAATATTTACTATTACTATATTAAGCCAAACAATAGCAAATCTGCCCCAGAAACTGTGATGTAAAATTGCTGTCCAAATCTCAAGTAAACAACCCCAGGTGCAGTTATCTTATGTGAAAAGACATTTTCAATTCTAAAAGCAGGAGTTTCAGAAGAATCAGGCTTATGTAATGCCTGTTCTATTAGGGTGGTAGGAAATTTATTGTAACCAAATTTGACATAATCATACTTGTTGCCTTGTCTGACATGCATTTTGGACACATTAACACAATTTATTGAATTAAGTGCATATTAAAAATTCAATCACTGTCATGCTTCAAATTACTTTTTCCTGACAGATGAGAACAACAGACATCTTACATTTATTCACTATTTCATCTTTGTCTTCTAAAATTCTCACTTTTTAATATCTGATGTATTCCAGGTGACAATGCTGAAACATTCACATTTGGGAAAAAAGTATTAGACTGAAAATCTGATATTTTTCTCTGCAGTCTTTGTCTTTTGAATGTGACAGACTTTTTATACATTCAGAATGCTACATATATGCATATATTTATATACAGATATGTATATACATGTGTGTTGCTCAAATGTAAAGACTTGCAGTTACAAAATTTTAAGAGCTTTCAGAATAGTGAATAATGAATTCATAGTTGAACCTTAAGGAATACTTTATGAAAAAAAGTCTGAACTTCATTATTATTGATGGGTTTTATGAAGCCCATTAAAAAAAGAATGGAAAAAAAACGAACAAAACAAGAGAAAGCTCTTTTAATGTTTGCTTTATATTTATAACCTGTTAGATATCATATGGGCTTACACATAAATTGGCAAAGCCTTGTGCAACTGAATTTTAAGAGGTTATTTAAAAGAGTGTAACAGGAAAACAAGCAAATTTCTTATTATTCATATACAAGTTACTTAGAGAACCCTTTTCATTATATAAGCAAGATTCTGTACAGCAGCTAGAGAGACTGTATATAAAATAAGATGTTAATAAAAATAATTATGGAAATTTATTATAGGTATATTAAATAATGATTTCAGAATAATCTTTTTGCTTCCTAAATCAAACAAACCCCAAGTATTTATTACTTTAAAAACAAGAAACTCACTCCCAATCCTATAGAAAATACTTTCTTGGCAGGGCCTTCGTTCCTTACACATTTATCTTGAATTCAGAGGGTCAGTGAAGAGCTCCAATTCTTGCCTCTAAAAGAAGCGACTTCCTATCTGTGGTCTTCACAAACAAACAAAAAAAAAAGGTAACTACTCAACTACTGCCTCTTCCCATTTTGTTTCAATTCCAGCTGCACCATTTTTCTCCAAGATTTTGAAATCTAGATAACCTAAATTTCAGGTTTAAAACAAACAAACAAACTTTTGTCACACCTTGTTTTTTCACTGCTTCATTTCTATGTTCTATTTTTTTTTTTTTGTGACCTTCATCAGAGCCTCCTTATCTCCCCCGATCTCTCTGCAAGATTTTCCAAGCCCACTGTATTTAACAGAGGACTCCTGTGCATAATCCCAGCCACAAACTGATATAACATGAGTGAATGTAACAGCTTTAACTACCTGTTTCACCAATCTACCTCTTTATTCCCTCTCTGTTCTACCACATTGAAATTAAAATCTCATTAGCCTCTTCCTCTGGCCTTTTGTTATGGATGTCTAGCATGTATTTCAGATATATTACAGCTCAACTGATGCTTTTAATCCTGCACCATCCCTTCCTCCCCACCCCCCTTTTAAAATCTCTTTCATGAATACTTTCTGTAGTAATAACCACCTGCATCTCAGCCTTCTAAATGTGACTTAAATCACTATACTTATTATACCCTCTGATAAGTCCTTTGTCATTTTGGTCCACAGATGTTTCTTGCATAGTAATAGTCCTTCTAATCTTTTTGGAGAGAGAAAAAGAAAAAAAGAAAAGAAAAAAAGCTCATCCTGTCTTCTGCATAGCTGCATTCCTTGTTTTGTCCTAAACCAGTGCAGTTTTGCTTGGTTCCAATCTGTTCCAAATGTGGCTACCACCAGAGAAAAAAATTATCAGTGCAGATAAATAGTGCAATATTCCATTAGCAGTGGCTGCTCCAGTGTGAATCCTCTGGATCACCTCAGGGAAGCAGCACACTCAGCATTCTAAACCCCTCTACAACTAAGCAGAGCCCCAAGGAATCTCACCTGTGCATCAACACATTGGAAAATACATTTATGTAATTTTCTTTATGATGTAAATGCAAGCTTTCTTAATTTCCTCAGCCTTTTTGTCCTATCCCCTTCTCCACCTCAACACTGATACCAATTTCTACTTCTTAACCAAACCTGGGGGGCTCCAAAACTGATTTTAATAGAAAGGGCAATTCTACAAACCTAAAGCACTGGTCTTCTTGAAACAGCCCCTTAAGTCCACCTTCCTCATGCTGCCAGGATCACAACAAAGGCTCTTACACCACTCAACCTACAGCCCACTGTGCCAAACAAGACTGTAACACCATCTTACTGAGTCTATTTCTCTATTTCACCTTTTTTTTTTTTCCTTTTTAGCTAGCTTTTCTATTCTTGCAAGACACAGACCATCTATCACCTTTTTGTGTTTATAGATCAAATAGTACAGCACAGGTCCTATCACTTACACAGTGAATGAATGGAAAATAGTAATGTAAATTAACTAAAAACCTCACTGTGACAAGATGCCTCTTAATCTAAATAAAAATACAGCCAGTCTGAGAAACAGCTAGAGTGTGACTTATATTTTACAACCTCTTTTTTAAAATAAAAGCTATATCAAAATATTAGGCACATCTATATCAGAAAGAGGCAAGGGAGGGCAGGAAGGGGGAAAAGGGAAGAATTTTATAAAATCAGTGTTGTTCTGTAGCAAAATGATTCTTAAATATTTTCTCTTAAAAGCTATGTGTAGCTGACAGTGCAGTCAACAGTTAATATTTATGCTCATACAAGAACTTTCTATCCCAAGGAAGAAAAAAAAAGTTCTTTGTCATGTATTTTATATTCTGGTCTCTTGATTATTTAGACATTCAGCATCCATAAACAAGCAGTTTATCCATGAGATCAGCTATGTGACACCAAAATTAATGGACCCCTGAGAAAAATCCTTCACAAAAAAAAAAAAAAAAAAAAAAAAAAAAAAAAAAAAGAAGTTGATTAGCATGCTTATACATGGCTTAAAGGAAAGCAGACAAATTGTGCGAGAACACAAATGTCTCTTAAGACCTCAGTTTCTGCAATCATATGGATGAAAGCAACACTGCATTTTTGGTAACTCTGCTGTTTCAAAAAGTACTGCTCATTAAGATACAAGCCTCTGCCTAATAACAGTGACAAAGGCATCATTTCAAATGCTGTAACTGCAAAGGAAACAAAAATAACGCAGCAACTCAAACCAGTAAAGGACAAATAGATTCATAAGCCAAAAACCTCCCTCATAATATATCAAGACACAGTTTCTCATTGGCAGTGCTTCCCTTTTATATATCTAACTAGACAGAGAGATCTAAAACCATGTCTGTCTTCAGCCAAACTATTTCTCAAGTCATTTAAAACAGCAAACATGCAAAGACCTTGCAGAACGCTTACCCTTTCAGCTTGTCCTAACTCAGCAGCCCAGAGCTTTTTATGCCAAATGGGACATGGCTTTGCTTTCAAGAGGTACCCTTATGGATTCTTTTCACTTTCCTGCAGATTTGCTGCTAGAATTTATAAGTAGCACTTCAAGCCTTTTCTCCCCCTCGTCCACACTGGTTTAACTTCTTTATGATGGCAGATAATTGTTTTGGCCTTAGGCAAGGAATGTGCTCTCTGCTTAGGAAGATGGCTGCACAGCATCTTTATAAGGGATCCAAATGAGGAAAAATGAGGTAGTTGCAGAACATTACATTTTTTATCTTATCAATTATTGAGGAAATATTCTTCTATTTAGTATGGTAAGAATACTAATAAGAGGTCAAAATATAATATGAGGCTCTTGGTATTGATGGGAATAAGAGTCATGATGAACAAAAATTCAAAATAAATGTTGTTTAATGAATATGGTAGCAAAACAGGATTGAACTAGCACAATGTACAGAAAACAAGCCTTGCTATTAAAAGAATAAAAGAAAACTGAAATGAATCCAAGTAATTGAAAAACTGAGGGATGTCCATTTTCTGTACAATCTCTATCTTCTTTCTTACTGAACCACAAATGTAACCTATTTTTACTGCAATTAGTATAACCTGAGCTGATACAACAAAAAATTAGTTTATAAAACATATAATGTACATTTATACTAAAATGGCATACCAAAATTCATTAACAAAAACAATAATTTAATTGATTCTTGAATTCTGTATATCTGAAAAGGCAAGCTTAAAGATTTTTTAATCAAGAGAACAGAAAAAACAGATACTTAAAACCTTCTTTCACAAATGAAATTGAAAGTGGATTTTTAAGAGCTGAGAGGTGGGGCCTCTGTAGGTGACCCAAAATTGTGGACTACTTTATTATGCTTCCTCCTCCTTTTTCTAATATGGCATCAATAACTATCATATAAACTAGATTTTCTTTTTTTTTTTTTTTTCCCTGTGTTGACTCCAGAATGAGGGGAAAAAATCCTGATCACAAGGCTAACACAGAAATTCCATAAAGGACTTAAACCACTAGAAAATAAGCAAAGGCAAAGATAGTCCTTCTCCTCACCTTAAGCAGTTCTATCATCACAGCTATAATTCTTTTTCCTATTTCCCATATAAGTCTGTACCTCCTAAGGACAGCAAATATCATTACAGGAATACTTGAGGGAAATCTCTCCACTGATACTAATGTTTTCATTCCATAGTGGAAGCACCAAAACCTAAACTTTGCAATGGCACATTAGAACACAGCCTTCAGCTTTCCCCTATTTCCATTATTTTGTTGTTCCCTTTTATTTTTTTTCCTCTATTCACTCAGTACTTCAAGCCCCTAAAGTTACTAAAGAAAAGAAAAATCAGTTTGGCTTTATTAAAAAACATGACATTAACAGATTTTCAAATTTATTTACAAGTTTGTTAAAAGTACTTATGAATAATGATGCTCATGAAAGGTTTGTTAAAAATTCATTGTATGTTTACAATAGTGAAGGGTATTCTTAAATCTCTCAAATGCTTATTAAAAGCCTGTTTTGGGGTTTTTTTGCCATATTTTGTATGTTTTCTCGGTTTTAAATGCAAAAGCTTTTAAATATAAAAATAGAGGCTTGATTTTCAACAGAATAGAACCCAAACAGGTCACTGTTAACAGCAGCTCATCTTCTCACACCCTTTCTGAACCTTTTCCTATAGAGACAAACTGAAAAACACCACACTGGCAGCAGCTGAGGAAGCAAACATAAGTGATCCTTTGGAGATTTCTGCTGGCAGCTGACTGCTCCATCTATTTCCCAGCAGTGTTAAGAACACAATATGGCAGCAGCAAAACAAAAAGTCAAAGTTGTGGCTTTGCTGATATCTCATACTTTATACTCAGTTTGGAAATCCGTTTTTTTTCCAGAGAAATTTGGTTAACGAATTTCAGACTGATATGTAAATAAGTATCTCTGGTTTAGCTCTTGAGAAAGAGACAAAGATACACAGAATTCCTACAGTTCAAACTTCAGAGACCTTCTTAGTCACATACATCAAAAACTATTATATACCCAGAGTATTTACAAGCGTTTACACAATTTTCATTAATTCCTGAATGACTACATAGCAGCTCTAGTATTTAATAAAGGTATACAGTGAAATCCAAGTGGCTGACATATAAACCTCCAGAGGCAGTACTAACCTGAGGCTGGCAGGCATCTTCTCTTCTGCTTTGGCTGAATGACCTTTTACTTGACCTACAAGCATGAGTATCACTCAGGAATATCAATGAGAAGTACAAGAAACCTGCTCTCTCCTGCATTAGTTCCCTGGGCAGTGGCTGGTGCAGAAGGTAATGTTAAACATAAAATTTACACTTTGTTTTCTGGATATTTGCATTTGTCTGGCTAAAAATTCACAGATTTATCCCCTTCTGCCTTATGTCCCTCTGCCTTATTTTCCCCTCCCTCCAGGCTTTCTTTTTTGAAGTCAGCTTCTTCTAAAACTGCTGCACAGAGAAACAAAATATTGACATGGCTGCCAGATTGCCATGGAATTACTCCATAGAGAAGAATTCTGAATTAACATTCAACATCATTTTAGCTTTAATATTTTGTGGTTCAGTCACTAGACCTTGCAGTTTATTGCATCTGTGAACTGCATTTTCTTCTGCCAGAAAATAACCTTCTGTTTAAGGCACTTGAGGTTGGGTAAAAAAAATATCCTCAAACAGATTTCATTAATTCAGGCAAGAGAAAGTTAATATCCCATGACACAGCCTATTTGTTTGTAGGGGTGTTAAATGCATCATTTCCCTAATAAACTAAACCACCAGAGGAATGTGTCGAAGTTGGTGTTCCTTCCCTCAACTCATAAAATAGCAGCAGTGTCTGCCAGGTAAACTCTGAGGAAAAGCAGTCAATGGATCACACACTGATAAGCCTTTTTAAGTGAGGTAAACAGGCTGATACCTCGATAACAGGAAGAGAATATTCTGTTTGGAATCTTTTGAATGGTCTCTTCAGCAGGACCCAGAAGCACAGTCCATTTATTGTGCTCTCAAAAGAAAGAGCCTGTTCTACCAGTGCATTACCTGCATTACAGTTTGAGCATTCAGAATCCTTGCATTTCCCTGTTTAGAGGGATTGCTTGAGAAATATGGTTTTCATTTTGCTGATCTTTATGGAGTTTTAACTTATCATCTAATCAATGCTATAAAGAAAACAAAACCAGCCATCTGAACAGCACAGATATATGGCATGACAAATTCAGCTTTAAAAAAAAGCTAGCACAGATACAGCTGATAACATTTGCAGAAAATAATGCACGCTGACTTGTGTTATGGAGATGTGCCCTCTCACCTTCACATACCCCAAAATAAAACAGATTAGGTTCTTACTCCACAAAACAATCAATTTAAGAAACACCTTCCCTCCTGCATGCCACAGATCAATTCACTTCTGAGCTATCATCTCTTCCCAAGAGGAATTCACAAGTCTGAAAAAAATTCAAAGGTTTCCCACCTCCTCCTATTTGTACATTTAATTCTCTGAGGACTCTCTATTAGCTATCTGGCATGGAAAGCAAAACACGTTTGTTGAAAACAAACCCTATAAAACAAAAGCCGTGTAGACTGTACACTTCCCAATTGTTTCCCAAAACCACTGTCCTTGGACTTTTTAATTTGACCAGCTCATCCTCCTGATGGGAAGATCACAGTCCTTCAGAAAGCTGAGTAAATGTAAGATGAAACCTAGATATTTTTGACATGTCAAGACATTTGAAACATATAATTATGCAAGACAACTGCCTAATGGATCACCATGAATGTTAACATTGTGACTGAGAAAGATCTCTGCATACATCAAAAATATGGAAAATATCAAGCTTTCTGTTTTCATCCATCTTATCTAGGGAAACATAGATATAAAAACCTTCAGCCTTCTTATGGTCTTATGCAGTCCCTTCTACTGAATAAAGAAGGAATCCAGACCCTTAAATTTTACTGAACAACAGCTGAAATACAAATCTAGCTGCCTAGCTGAATCTCAATTATTTTAAAGATGTATGTATCACTTCAAATGCCTATAAAGAGTAAAATCATCTGCCCTTACATGTTCTTACATAACCTTGAGTAGAGGACTGGTCTCAAAGAAGCAAATAATTTTCTATTAGGCAAGATTAGACTCAAACTATTCAGATTCAGACAACAGAATGGGCATATTACTCAAAAATGAAGGGACTTTCACCCACAAGATTATTACATTTCATATGCCCTGACTCCTGGACCAATGTGTACAATAGTAATCTGTAAATTTCCAGCGAGCTGTACTGGGAGGGTTTACAAATGAAACAACAGAAAGCCATGTTCATTTTAAAAAATAAAATAAAATAGTGATAAACCATGAACACACAGCTGTGCTTTCCATTAGGCTCTTAAGCCACTCAATGGTATGACAAGAATTAATTTGCCCAGCTGCAGTTCACACCCCCTGTGAGAACTCCAGACTATCAGCAGCAAGCCACCCCATGTCCCATGGGACGACAAGGCTCACAGCCCACAGACTCTCGTGGAATAAAGCTGACATGACAGGACTGCATTTGACAGCAGCAGCCTCAGAGTTGGCCTGTGGCACAGCCAGGACAGCTACAGCCACAGCACCACTGCTGAGTGACCCCTGGGATGGAGATGTGCATGTGGAGGTCAGCTACAGAAGGGCAAAAATCCCTTCCAGGTGCAGCAGATGAAGGGATGGCAGCACATAGGGAAGCTCAGTCCAGGCTTGTGAGGTGTAAGATACAGGAGGGAAGAGCACAGTGGAGAATATTGCCATATGAGTTGTTATTTCTGTTCTCAAACTTGTCAAACCACAGATTTTTACTAAAATGCAAAAATGGCATCATATTCAAGAGAACCAGGAATTTTTACTTTTCACTCTCTGCAAGGTACTTAACTGAACCAAGGGATTCTGGTATCTCATGATTGCAGGGACTGGACAGATGCTTGTATACACATATTGAACAAACATTTTGGTTTTAAAATATGTATTTATATATGCTTTATGAACACTAGCTGTGATCTGCATCTAATCTTTAGCTGTATTTGTCCTCCTTTCACCTACATGACAATCAAAAGAATAAATTTATCAATGGTGTTGCAAACCACTACATATTCTGAAAGGAGTGAATTATTCAGCTGAATCCTAACATAGTTGGCCATGAAAAGTGTTTGACAGAACTGTATGATCTGCAGGGCAGCAATCCAACTTTTAATACTGCTGTGTTACCCAAGCCATAAATATTTTTCTGACACTGTCAGGTTTAGCATTCAGCTCTGCTATAATTTCTAACCTAAACCATGAACAGTTTAAAGGATTTGTAGTCTCTTAATATTTCATCTGCTGTAATTATAGTTGTTTTAATGTGTTGTATCTGTTTCTGCAATAGAGCAGAGTTCTTGTTCTCTGGAAAAAATAAAACAAAACAAAATCCCCACACAACACAAAACCTAATGTACTTCAAAGCACAAATCAAAACTGCTACATAAACAAAGTAAATATTAATTATGAAACTGCTGGCTCAAACAGAGTAGGACAATCACAACTTGGGAAAAAATAGTTCAGCTTCATGATTACTTCAATAACCACTACTTACCTGACTACTACAACCTGTATACTGTCTGTAAAAAAAAAAATAAAAAATAAAGGCAATTAAACAGGAAGAAATGCATCAGACCAACAAGCTTAATTGAAAGTGAGGAGATGGAAAAATCTAATTAACTTTGTAAACTAGTTTTGCTTTTGTCATTTACCTTAATTGTGCTATTGAAGTACAGGTTATGATCCTCACTACAATTTGAATCACAAGAACATGTCTGAAATCTCTGAAAGAGAAACAGCCTCTGAATGCTTCTTAATTATGGCAACACACAACATGAAGCAGCATCACATCTGTTGAGACACAACATTTGTAAGGCTAAAACCTCTCAGACTTTTATCTACATTTAAACTGCTGCTCATATTTGAAATTTGGGATGCCATTACAGTCTTTTAATGCAATACTTATAAATGGGAGTTTGGCATTTCCCTAACCCTGGATTGTTTACCAAAGAATCATCTTATTTGACAGAGAATTCCCACTGAAACCATAGAACTGCCAGGGAGAAGGGACCAGAGGACTGCTGCAGCACTGCTGTAGCAGTGGCTGCCTGAGGGCCAGAGCAGATCAGAACAGATCAGACCTTTTCTGCCACTACAATTTCATGGCTGCAGCTACAGCTGCTGCTGACTATGGTTTATTTTCTGACAGGGAGCTCAAGTTTACACTCTGAAGTTCATATTGATAACATACGAGAATCAAAAAAAGTTGGAGACTGAGGGAAGGACCTGGAATTCCCAGGAATTTCCCCTTGAGGGCTGTGAGTACCTCCTTTAAGCCAGCCAAGGAGAGCAACTTCTTTCACCTCCATCCTTTTTGCAAGATCCTGACCCTGACCAGCAGCCAAATACTCACCCTGCCTCTTGCTCACTCCACTCTTTTGTGGGGTAGGGAGAAAAGAGAACCAAGGCAAAAAGATTGTTGGAATGAGAAAAGGGCAGGTTAATAGAGAAAAGCAAAAGCTGTTTGTGCAAGTGCAGCAAAATCCCCTGCTTCCCATCGGGAGGAAGATGTTCACCACCTCCCAGGCAAGAAGAGACTCAGAGCACATTAATGGCTGTTAGGAAAACAAATACCTTAACCCTGAATGTCCCTTCTTCCTCCTGCCCTGAGCTTTTATGTCTGAGCACACCACATGATGGGATGGGATATCCCCTTGGTGAGCCAGGCCCTGCTGTCCTGTGTCTCCTCCCAACCTCTTGCCCATTCCCAGCCTTCCAGTCTCCATGAGGCTGGATAAAATCAAGGTTTTGCACTAAACAACACCAAAACATTGCTGTTTTACCAACACTGGTTTAGTCACAAATACAAAGCACAGCACCATATAGACTGCTCTGAAGAAAGCTACTTGTCCCAATAAAAATTTAATGGAAAACAGTCATTCCACTCAAAAAAAACCACCTATATATTTAAAACAATGCCAAAACTCAGCCTGAAAGATTGCAACTGTGATACAAATATCCCGAACCAAGCCACCCATGAGACAATAATATTTTTTACATCTCTTAATGCCTTTCAGACCTTTATCACAGCCTATAAACCTACTGCCTGCAAGAAAACTTAAGATTAATTCCAAAGCTTTTCTGACAATCTTCTAATTTTAAAAAAGGGAAATTAGCTAAAGTATTCTTTTTAATAAAAAAAATCTATCAGTAAAACAATGACTACAAATGATATAATTCAGAGCAAAAGCTGTAAGCAGTTGGAAATGTAAGCAAATAAAACTCTGAGAGAAAACAATAGCAAACAGTTTTGAAAATTAGTTTTAGTTACATACTCCCCATTCTCATTGTCAAAACAATATCTTCTATTCTTTGACAAATACATATTTTTATTCAATGTTGCTGTCTCCTATCACAACACTTCCAAGCAATAAAACAAACTTCACACGCCTTAAAATGAAAACTCAGTTTTCTGTAACTAAAATCAGCCTTGACAGCAACACAGTTGCAACAGACCCATTGCCTTTACTTTAAAAAAAAAAAAAAAAGAAAAAAGAAAAGAAAAAGGTGTTGTTTTGATTAGCTTGTGTTTTTTTTTTTTTTTTTTCTGCTTATTCCTTTAAGAACTTTATCTGAAAATTAAGTGAAATGTTTCTCCTTCTAAGTGTACAAATTCTCTCAGCTTGAAGTTCCAGCTATCAGGCGCCTGAATTGAGCATTGGATGGGACATCAGAGAGATCAGCTTAATCCCTCCCCTATCTCAGCATTCATCATACAAATCCCATTCATAGAGCTATCAGCTCTGCTTGTCAAGGATTCCTGCCACTCCTGCTCCTCTGGAGATCTGCCTCCTCCAACAGCACATTCCAGCTGAGGGTAAAGAAATTGTGCTTCACTGTGTGCCAGGGCTGCACTGGAGGTGACACCCTGTGACAATCCCTGCGAGCTGATGGTGGGGCCACTCTCCAGCCCAAGGGGAAAAAGGTTTCCTTATCAGCAGATGCAGGAAAAGACAAAATGTACCTAACAGCAGGTTGAGTCTACAGGAGGAAAGGAGTCAGGGAAAGTAAGTGCAGTGCAGTTTCTGAGAGCTGAAGAAAAAGTAAATAAAGCTTTTGATAAAAAATACACACCAGTTCATTTAATAGTCTATACAAGTTGGAAAGCCCAAGAGTAATGTTTAAAGCTACTGAAGTCCCCTAGAGTAAGGAAAATTTTATGGATTAAATACTTAATCCAAAAGAGAAATAGATCAGCTGCCATGCCACAACCTTGCAGCCTGAGGCAAAAATACTCAATATATTAAATTGCTATATAAACAACCCATGTCTGAAAATAAAGCGCCCTAAAAACTAAAAGGAAAAAAAATCCATTGAAAAGAGTATCCATTTTTTTTCTTCAACTTTGCTGGAATGTACTCTGAAATGTAGACTATATGAGAAAACCATTTGGCTTTCAGATATACAAACACAAGGAAGATTCAATTTGCTTTAATCAGTGCTTCATACCTAGCATTTAAGAGCAGAATTGGGCTCTTTATCAGCAGTTCTGCAATACTGTAATATCACTAGGCTTATCTCTCCAGTCTTCTGTTTAATTAAATTGTACTTTTTATTTTTAAGATATTGGCATGGCATTCCAGGGGAAAAAAATAGCATCTTACACTCTATTCTGAATTTGTTTTAAACCTCTTGCTTTTCAATAAAGCTACCTCCAAAAAGTGCAGATTTTAGGTACTTCAATGGGATTACAGCTTGCCTGCTAATTCTGCCATTAAATTAATTCTGAGAAGCTCTCCACCGCAGTTACTTCAGTAACAAATAAGACTCAAGTATAAAAGATGCATTAAAACGTGTCTTGGTCCCAATGTAAATGCAGAGAGCATTACAGCCATGTAATCTCAAGGAGAAAACAGACAAGAAAGACTCTAACAAGCTGCATACTTGAACAAACAGACAGTTTTGGTCTCATGAAGATAAAAATATAATATTTTGTATTTGATTTACGTAGTTAGAGGGGTGCCTATTAGAACATTTTCGATTATATTTTGAATATTTATTTTTCCATCAGAAACTCAAAGTTCAACAAGGTAAAAGAACAAAATCTATGGTACCTGCTCCACAGAGAGGAAAAAACAGAAATTAAGCAAAGGCAAATATCCCACAGCCAGCAGGTGACAAAGATGAAAACTGAATTTTCACACTGTCAAGATGAGTTGTTGTCACTTTCAACCTTGCCTGTATTGTTACAGCATATGCATCAATTAGATAACTTATTCCATTGCAGAATCACATACACAGGTTTCACATTTTAATAACTGTGTAAGAACTCTGAAGCACTTCATGAAGGAAGAAGAGCACTGGCAATGCAAATTCAGGTTATCTGGGTCACCTGCATCCCAAGCAACTTTCAACAGCTGCTCACAACACGTTTACTCCACAGATGGAAAGGGATCAAGTCTTTGCTTCTCCCCCACCACTTTCCCTCAAGTATTGGTGCTGGGGGACTGACAGCTGAGCACCACAAGCAATGATCCCCTCTCCTGCTCCCCTGGTACAGAGCAGTGGGATGCACACAGAGGAGAGACATTTCCCCTCCCCCATCATTTAAACTGCATAAACTGTAATTTTAGTAAATCAAGCAAAGAGCTAATCAAGTTTTGATTTGCTAATTACTTCTCAATTTGATTAGAGCTGGCAGCTAATCATCTCTGGAAACATAAAGTCAATCTTTCACTCACATTTGCAAATGGGGACTTCAGTGTTAAGAAACTGATATTGTGCATTACATCCTCATAATTATTTTTTCATATTTCAGTGTTTTTAACAACAATCCTAATTTTCATTATTGTGGCAGAACTCTGAATAAAATCTCCATAGAATTGTATGTGGCCTCAGAGGGAACATTGATAGTAGTTCTGGTACTAATAACATTAAAGTTCAAGGACGTATGTAATGTTACATTAAAAAAATACAATGCAATTAAAAAAAATAAATTCTCATAGAAAAATAAAAATTGGAAAAGGATGAACAAAGCAACACAGAATTTTAACAACCAGGATCTTCAGGGCAAACTTGAAGTAGAACTTCAGCTCATGAGGAGAAAAAAAAAAAAAGAAAAAAAAAAGAAAAAAAAAGAAAAGAAGAAATTACATAATGTAGGATAAACAAGTTCAACTGGAATCAAGAAATTCAGACTACGTAGTTTCATTTTTTTTCTGAAGTAACAGAGAAATAGGAAAGAGAAAGAAGTTATGCTATATTTTGTTTCTGTGAAGTTATTAGAATGCAGTTTCTACCTGTATTTTTCCTTATCTGACTCAAGGGCAGCCTTCTGGACCCTCTAACTCTGTGTTGCTCCTCACTAGCTGGCTTCTGCAGATCCTTCCTGCATGAGTTTCACTAAGAGATGGATGGAAAGCTAATGCCCTGAAAAATGTATCATTACAGCGACTACACCAGCAGTTTCTGACCGAAGTCCAAGCATGCTTTAATAGACAAAACTCAGATTAGGCATATCCCTGCAAAATCCTTCCCTACAAAAGTATCACAAAAATCAACTCGGTTGGAAAAGACCTTTGAGATCATCAGGTCCAACCTATGACCTAACATCTCCTCATCAACTAAACCATGGCACTGAGCGCCACGTCCAGTCTGCTTTTAAACACATCCAGGGATGGTGACTCCACCACCTCCCTGGACAGATAATTCCAGTGCCCAATCACTCTTCCAATAAGAATTCTTTCCTGATGTCTAACCAAAACTCTCCTATGGTTGTGTTTGAGGGTCCCAGGATGAGGGAAGAGATGAGAATCATGACTCCATGTTTCAGAAGGCTGATTTATTATATTATGATAATATATTATAATAAAATGCTATACTAAAACTATACTAAAAAGAATAGAGAGAAAAGATCCATCAGAAGGCTGGAAAGGAAAAGCAAAGGAATGAATAACAAAATCTTGTGCCTGCTCACAGCCTCGACACAGGTGGCTGTCATTGGTCATCAAGTAAAAACAATATCACCTGCTGGGTAAACAATTCTCCAAATCACATTCCAAAGCAGCAAAAACATGGAGAGGCTGAAGCTTCCCAGCTTCTCAGGAGAAAAGATCCTAGCAAAAGCATTTTTCATAAAATAAGTCAGCGACACTCTCCCTGTTGCAGCTTAAGGCCATAATATAGTCCCTGTTTCCTTGTTTATGTTTCCTCTGGCTTACCTTTGATGCAGCCACCAGACTGAAATTATTCAAGCCATCCTTTGTGTTCAAGGATTATCACTCCAGATCCCCATCTCCCTCCAGCCATGCATTATATGCAGCTCCTTGTGCAATGCAGACTCTCTTCAATTCCAACACAAAACATAGGGAGAGCATGAGCAGGGGAGCAGCAGCAGGGAATAAACAGCACCTCTGAGGATGGCTTAAAATCACTTGGGAGACATCGCAGAAAAGGGAACAGAACGTGCTCAGTGAAGTGAAATCCTGCTTGCTTCCTTCCTTTCCACATCCACCCTTCCAGACCTGCAGGTCTGCACCATGGCAGAGCAGATCCACAGCAGTGGGAAAGGACAAAGTGGTACGAGGTGGAACTGCTGCAGCTCCCACAGACAGGGAAAGAGGCACACCAACAGGCATTTATACCTGGTTTACTAAAAAAAGTGTGCTCTAAATGCCCTGCTGAAGATACTGGGACATAAAAAAGGAGTCAGAAACAACTGAGGTGCAGTCTTAAATAAAGTGCAGCTTAAATTAGTAAAATAAATGGGTTGATTTTAGAGAAAACACATTTCAAAGAAAAAACATGCTCAGAACCTGTCAAAAACATTTTACTTGGAGCTTTTCCTGCAAAATACTTAGCTTTTTTCTTTTACCATTACTTACTTTTAAACATCTTGTTTTTGTATTATAGACTTTTGAAAGATGTCATTAAGCCCCCAAAAAATTACTATGATTCTTGGCAAAGAAATTTTAAATACTTCATTTATAAATCATTAGGTGAAGAAATTCAAATGGTGAGGCTTCGTTACAAACTTTAATGGTTTTTTGTAGATCCCCCCTGAAATAAATTATCTAGCCAGCTGCAACTAGCAAACAAAAACAGATGATGCTGATATGTGTCTCTTCATGTCTCTACAAAAGGGGACAAAGACAAACTTTCTTAAAAGTTGCTAATTTAATTGAATTACTATTAATTCTTGGGTTTTTTCCTCTCATCTATCCATTCTGATTTTCAGTTGAATGCTGGAACATTAGAAATGGAAGGGTTTTGACAGAGGAGGGTAAATACTAAAGGCACTAACAGTGCTACAAAATCTTTGGTGTCATGGATTTCCAATTTTGAGTAGCACCCTTGCTCTGGAGTCTTTCATTACAAAAATGACTGCTAACTCATAACCATTATTACTGTCAAAAGTTTTACAAATTAATCATCAGTATAATAATTATAAAAAAAAAAGTAATTGCAGCTTCAGCAATACAGCATTTGTTATATCTTAATAAGAATCAAAATCTAAAAGGTGAGGAAAACTCTTTACCAGCTGCCAAGAAATCATAGCAAGCACATTCTGTCTACCTGTTCTTTAATTTTCCTCTGTAAAATAATTATGCATAAAATATATTCTTAATTTTCCTGAAGTCGAATTTGGGACAAGAAACTAATAAAGGTAACTCTGAAACCTTACAAAACATGAAAATGCAGACTTTATGACATTTGACATACCTTATATTATATTCTACAACAAAAACACAAGCTAGTTTCAAGTGCAAGTGAAATGGATTAAACATTTTCCCTCTGATAAAATAGTAAAGGTGTTGTCCATTAGAGAGTAATGAATATGACACCTATTTTTAATCAAGTGCATGTTTCCTATCTAATGTTCAGAACTGAAATACCAGAAGCTTTCCATAACATCCTTAAAAACACAAGATTAAAGGACTTTGGAACCAATACCTAATCTTTAATTTTGCTGTTATCACAGGTACAGTCTAAACTTGGCTATTTGTGATTTTGGCAGTTATTTCAAAAGCACAGTCAGAAAATTATTAAGGCATTTGAATGGAATCCACATGAGAAAGCACTGCTTAGTTTTTCCAGCAGTGCTCTTCAAGAAATATGGTTCCCATAAACTACTTTGCTGTGATTCTATTGATGAAATATTCTGCATTCAGCTTAACTCCCAGGTCTAGGCCAACTAATGAAAAAATGTGTCTTTTCAAATTTTAGTTATAGTTATAGGATAAATTAGATGTACACTGAAAGTATAACCTAAAAACTTAATGCTTACTGAAGTAAAACTTGAGGAAGAAATAAATTTTTCAGAGAGAGAGAGACACAGTTTTCAAAGCACTTGCAACATACAGTTGAGATGATATCTATTAAACCAGCTACTTTTCAAACATCAAGGAAATAAAACTAAAGATTGCATCTGTCTGAAATTAGAACACAACCACTCTTGTCCATCAAAGAGGAAAACAACCCTACAATTCAGTTTGAGTATTAAATGATCAAGTGCCAAACACCAGTGGTTTAACTCAATCCATCTATTTGGTCTCTGTAGCTTTAGTCCTTCTTTACAAAAAATGAATGTGTTCTGAAAAACAAGGACATATTCTATGAAGAAACTTAAAAAGACTAAACAAGAAAACAAGAAAATCTCGTGTCAAACCAGAAAACCAGTAACAGATCCCTTTTTTTTTTCTTGTAGAAAGCCAGAATACAAGAGAAAGCCATGGGTTGTATTTCTTGGGGAAACAAATTTTCCCAGCCAATTCTATTTATTTGTTGAGAAAAATAGTTCTCTCAAGTCTTCATTCTAGCCATTGCTCCAATAATTGCCTCTGCCAGTTCACATAACAGATCACTGGAATGATTTGTGTCTATAATTTAATACAAAAAATCATAACTTAAATGAAGTGAGGAATCAGGATGTTGACAAGCTTACTTGTGAGGAACAAACAAATTATGCTAAGGCAAGATATGAACTTCAGACCCTTTATCATGAATTATACATCAGATTTCATATGAAATTTAGAAGTAATGAAGCTTGCTATCATTCCCTTACCTTCAAGTGAATACTCTACTTATTAGCAATCAAACTGTAGTGACTAAAAGTTTGGTAAAAATTTAGTTTTTATGTATCTGTGACCATAAAGATCATGGTGGAACTGTTTTTAATGTTGCTGCACATTTGTTGATACATTTGTTGGATGAATATTTCTGGTGGTTCTGAGAGTTCACCTGCATTTAAAAAAAAAATCAAATTCTTCAGTGCCTCAGGTACTTTCTCACATTACTCTCCATTAAACACTTGCACATCCTTTGAGGTGAAGTGACTTTTTCAATTTTTCAAGTTGAAATCCTTACTTCCCAATGAATCTTCGTCAAATCCAAAGCTGGTTAAAAAACAATTTCCCATTAACAATTTCCCATTCCCTAAAATAATCAAATGGAAGCTTTCTAGTTTAAGAGATGTATTGGTAATATACAGCTAGAGGCATGCAAAAGTTCATTCAAAGCCTCTAAACCTAATGTGTAACATATCTCTTTAGGAAATTGGAGAAAAAAACAGAGCATGGAGTTGAAACATATTAGGACGACACAAAAAATAATTTTGGCCAATAGCAATCAAATTGGTAATGATGAAGTTATGAGCAAGATTTGAACAGAGGTAAATTAACAATCTTTACACCTTTTACTGGGTTGTGGGCTTTTGTTCCGCACGTGGCAATTCTACTCAGAAATCACAGGTTCAATGTAGCGGGAAATTAGGGAGAAAATTCTAAATACTTTTACTTCTAGTGAAGCAGTTATTTTCCAATAAGATCTCATTCTGTTCTTGTTTACCTGTTCTGTAGTGTGGCAGAACACGATGCTGCGATATTCAAAGCAAGCTAAGGATCTCCTCCTCAAACAGATCTTCTCCTCCTTTCCAAATTAATTTTTTACCACACTTGTAAACACAGTAAGTCACCCAGTTCTTAGCATCTGTATAAATTGCTTGCTCACATCCATGTTAATCTTTCAAGTATCTAGCAAGATGCCTCATGTCAAAACAATCTGATCGTGTAATTAAGTCCTGATCAAAAATATTATTGGAAATCACCACAAATATTTTAATTTCACAAAAATATCACATCTTTGCTTCCCATTTAACAGAACATGAAGGCCTGACTAATCATACTACAGCAAAATAATTGTCCTAATTAACATGTGTGAAGATATTCTGAGTTGAAACCTGCTGTAATTATTCCTCTGTATACAAAATATGTAAACAATTTTTGAGACATAAATCAAGAGAACGGAAAGGTTTCCTCATTCTGCAGTTAGTGGCACCAAATCAGAAGCTGTAACAATTTCTGCTTTTCTGATTTTTATCTGCAAGAATGTAGAAGTTTTAAGTGAAGCTCACCCAAGCTAAACATACTTGAAAACACAGTAGACAAGAGATACTTCTGAGAGAACACACATTATGAATTACAAATAGGTTATAAATGGACAAAAAGTAAAAAAAAAACCCCAAAAAACTACACAAAAACAAGATGCAAACTGAAATCTCATTTTAACATTGAATATCAGAAAAAAAAACATTTGTCACAGTCTATCCTGGAAATCCCAGAGATATCTATACTTTCAGTGGGAAGGTATTTAATTGTCTTCATGAAATGTAATATGAATATTGACTTGATATTACAATGCTGTCAAAAATACTCTGTATTTTTCCCTTTTACATTTGGAATAAGCAACTGAAAAAATCATTTAATGATTTATGATGTCAGTGTTTTCTATATGACTAATAACGCAAATATAACATTTAAAACTCTGACTAACTTGACACAAAAGCTGTCATGGAAATTTAAAAATAAAAATCAATGTAAATATTGCTCAACATATCCTATATTTAATTTCTCTAAAACTGCATTATTACCATTATTTCTTACCAACTCTGTTCTTGTGGGTTTTTTTTTTTTGTTGTTGTTGTTGTTTTTGGGTTTTTTTTTGGTTTTTTTTTTTTTGTTTTATTTTTTGGGTTTTTTTTGTTTTTTTTTTGGTTTGGATGGGTTTGGGGTTTTTTGTTTGTTTTATTGATTAAGAAGCAAAGATGTTTTAGAGCAGTGTATGCAGGGTCAGGGCAACCATCACTCAGATGCTAAACCTGTCATTCCAGGAACACAGCATGTGGTGTGAGCTCAGTAAAACTAGTCTTGCTTATCAAGAATGATTTGAAAGACAGGTGAAATGTGCTTTCTTATTTTATCATTCAATTATTTATATTTTTCACTATTTTTTCTCTTTTTATTTGGTACAAATTATGCAACGTAAAACTGCTCTGGTGGTGTAATAATTCATTAAGAACAAAGAGTATATCAGCCAAAAGGCAAAGTTGATTTTCTTCCAAATGTTTCAAAACAATACATGTCTCAGGAGAAAATGTTCCTTTACACTGATGTAGTTTCACATATGACACTGGTTACATATATTTTGGGAAATGTGGAGTTAAAGGATGCAAGACTTTTTTATTTAATACTACTTTTTTTTTTCTTTTTAATATGACCTCATTGTCTTTTGCACACCACTCCAGACAAAAAACCCCAGCAAGATAAATCACCACATCCAAATAAAGGCTTTGCTACCCATGCTACTTCTACAGACATTGGTCTTGAGGTTGGATAAATTGTTAGAATCACAATAGAGGAATGAGGTACCAAAACAACCTTGAAATACATTATTTTGAGAATCTGGTTTGTTTGTGCTGAAAAGTTGTCTAGAAACAAAAACAAAAAGAAAATGTTATAAGTAACATGGGTTGGTCAATTTAAAAACAAAGTATTTTTAAAAGTTCTGCTATCAGTTCTCCTTATTCAACATAATTTTAGTATGTTTAAAATACTAAAATATTTATTTTACTACGTATAGAAGTAGCATCTGTTACTTCACAAGGATGAGAAGAAAGAAATCCAGGATAGAACAAGAGCTGAGAAAATGAAAGATGATTACCCTTCATGGGTGACATATTTGATTTATTCCACTGAGATTAATTTCCTTTGATCATAAATTATACTGTTTAAATCAATATTTTGAGTACCAAGTATGGGAGGGGACATGTGAGAAAACCTACTAAGAGCTGGCAAAGAGATACAACTCTCAGTGAATGACATGAATGACTGTTTATCATTATTTCATTGGGTGAGTTGTTACTTTGATATAATCTGATCTCTTCTACTGCTTCTGACCTCTTCTTCCCAACAGCAGGTGTGTAAAAGGCATCTCAGAGAATGTTAGTGCAAGAATCCTTCTTTGTTGAGTTGTTGAATCTTTTTCTGTCATTACAGAAGTCTGAGGTCAGTATCATCAAAACAAATATACAAAAATCCAGTTTTAAAGACTGTTATCAGATCCTTCCTCTCCATTCAGAGAAACAAAAACAAATATACTCAGCTTTAAATTTGCCTCTCTCACGCAACAAAACTGCATTATAGATTACACATGACAGCTGAACACCCTGAAGACTCTCTCTGGGAGCATGACAGCTGAGTTACATATTAGCCAAATACGACAGAATTAATTGCCACTTTATATTACTTCCAATAAAACTGATGAATAGATTAAATTAAACAAAAATGCAAAATCTCTATGAAGTTTTCATTTATATTGACCAAAAGCAGAAATGAAATCTTGGCAATATTAGATATCAGTCTGTTCTTTCTATTTTTTTAGTATTGTTGCTTCTAAACACAGCAAAACTTCATCAGTAATTCATTTTGCACAGATGTGTGCATGTTCATTCTGTAAGAACATACACTATACAGTTAAAAGTGAAAATGTTCTCATTACTGTGTCACCCTAACAAAACAGCAAATCCCTACAAGGCAAGGGAAAACACAGCCTGAAGATCAACAGGGATTCTGAAGTAATCAAATAATTTCTTGGTTATTTTGGGCCTAAGAAAATCTTCAGTGGAGAGGTTTACCTGAAGTTTATAAAAATCATGTGCTGTAAAAGAAGAAAAGCAAGTGCCAGATTTTGCCAACTCAGCAGGAAAATCTACACTAAAACCTGTTAGATTTGGAGCTAAAAGTACTGAGACTGATTTAGGACTTTACAGAAAAATATAAAAACATGAAGCAGCATGCAAAATGTTCTAATTACCCTAACAGTGAAAGGACAAAGCATTATTGAGTGTATTTTGTAAATTTGTTTTGCTATTGTATATTTCTTACCCTTGAAATAATGATTGCCACACAGAAAAATTCTTTTCAGGCCCTCACAAACTATTTGAGAACTTTCATTAGCAAATATGTGGAGATAAAACAAATTATACGAAGAGATCGAATCAGTGAAAGTTCTGAAAGCCCTGTGCTTCCCAAGTTCTTAATGGGTTTTGTGTCCTAGAAACCCTTAAGCTGGTACTGACACAAAATGTTTTAGTGGAAAAATTAATATAATAGTAATAATAAAATGTGAAATACCTGTTTTTTGTCAGAAATAATATAACTTTCACACTGAACAGAGTTTTTAGACTTGAGCAGAGGCACTAAAAAATATTACACCCTTTCTTAAATGTCTCTCTAATCATGTTTATTTGAGGTAAGGTAAGAAATAATGGCTAATTAGATCACCTATAAATACATTTCTGAAATTAATAATCTGTACTTTTTACTGGATCTCCAGTGATACAAATAGAAATGTCAGCATCAATCACAAGATAGGAAGTTCTACCAGAGACCCAGACTGAGAGTCTGAACTTGTTTTGTTATTTCCATACACCTGCCAAAATAGCCAGACAGGAGCTAATTTTAACTGCTTAGATATACAACAGCTGGATAGGTCACACTACCTTCTGACTAGCAATAAATCACTGATTTTGGTGTTGTCTCCATTATACTGAAAGCCTGAATGAGGATGCTGATATGGAAATGAATTCAAAAGAGAAATCTGACTCAGTGGCACATCAGGTACACATAAGTATGAGGAAAAAGTTTATAAGAAATTATATTTGTTTAAGGAGGCTTCTAGAATTAGAAATTTTATTAGTTTTACACAGACGTAGCATCTATAGATAGAACAAGAACAACCCCCAGAACTGCCTCCAAAAAAGTAAGTTCAGTCAAAATGCTTTTCAGACAGAAGAAAAGCAAACTAACTACAAAAACTGAAATTGGTGAAAGAAAAAATAACCAAGATATTTGTGAATACATATCCATGCTACACACAGGGAGCACTTTTAATCAGGCAACTAAAGTTTGGAATTGAGCATACTGAAACAGCTACTAGCATTTCTACCACCAAGGAATTTCAAATTCAATAGGCCAGCACTTATACCAGTCATGACAAAATCACTGAATCTGGTCTGGATTCTCAACGTAGGAGTCAGCCTTAAATATTCTTTATTTGCAACTTGCTGACTGTCCACTACCATGTGCAGCAAAATATGTACAAAACCCTTTAAATTTGTCATCTTCTGACCAAAAGAGCAGATATTTATTCTACATGGTATTTCTTAAAGAACACATTATCTAAACTCAAATGTAAATGTACATAGGAAAGTGTTTTCCAATCATACATGAATCAAAATGTATGATTTTCAAGAAAAGATAAAGGAAACCTTGTGTATCTTGTAAAATGTTTGCTTTTTGGACTCAAAGGTTCCTGATACACAAATAGTTGTGAGAACAGGTGTTCAGTTCTTTGCCCTTTCTCTGCTGGAGGGCACAAAGAGATGGACCTGGTTTGCAATAGAAGATCCCCTTTTGACTGTCAGGAAGACATGAGAAGGAAAATCCATTTATAAAACAACAAAAGCAATCAAATAGATGATCTCAACCCACTGCACAATCTCTCTTACTGAATGTTCTTGACAACCAATATAAAGGTTCCATGTTTATGTAAGGGGTTAAGGTAAGTAAACATTTAAGCCACATCCAACCCTTACTTTTTGTGATTCAGGAAGAGCATCGACATTTGGGAAAAAAAACCTCAAACACCAACAGACTTACACCAAATCACCAAATACCAGTAACATTTGTTGTTAGAAAAATGAATTTTCATCTTCTACCTATATATCAGGATTAAAAGATGCAGTAAACTGACTTTGCCATTGCAGTGGAAAATGCAGGCAGAGAATGAACAAAACATTACCTTTTTTTTTTTTTTAACTGGCTTATTTTGCGCCTTTGTGGGACTTTTTTTCCCCCCAATCTGAGTTATCCACATTGCATTAAAATTCCTTTTGCATTTCAATTGCTCCACAGTGGGCTTATTTCTCACCTTGTTGTTTGCAGCACATAAAAAGCTGAGGCAGGTGTTGCACATAAGGCTGACACTCTGTCAGCCATAAGCTGCTCTCTGGTCAGCAGCTGGTTTTATACATGCATGAGGTGAAGTATTACTGTTAGAAGAGCTTTCCGAAGAGATTCAGAAGTAAATTAAAGAAGCTACCCAGCTGGTGATTTTAATGAATAGGTAAAAATAATGAGAAAAGAAGGAGAAAAAAAAAAAGTCATCAGACACAGAACATGACTTCACTGGAAGTATTTTCTTGAGCACATAAAGTAAGCATTTTTAAGGTTAAAAAACAAACTAGTGTCCAGTGTGAGCTTAAAAGTAATTTACTGCTCCTGTGATCTAAAACAGAACATACTGTAATGCTCTGTCATGGTTTACATCCACACTGGGCTGGAAGAATATTTAAAAGAAAAGAATCTCCCACAAGCCTGCAGGTGATCATTCCAGAATACAAAATATGTTCCACCAACAAACGGATAGAACAAAATTTATCAGAAATTTAATTAAAACAAGTCAAATGTGCAAAATTAAAAAGAAGAAATACAAAATCTGTCCAAGCTCCCCGTCAACAAATTAAAAAAAAAAAAAAAAGGAGAAGTGACTTCCATTTTTTATTATTTCCTGTGAAGAACAGGATGGGCTGTTTTTCACATGTAGAGAATTCTAAATGCAGCTAAGTGAGCCCACTTCCCTATGTGAGGCCACACAAAAATCCTCTTTAAGTCTCCCAGTATAAGAAAGAGACTGGAATGATCATCAGTACAGGGCCATCAAGCTGACCCTGAGCAGCCTGACCTGATGAGATACTGAGAGCAGGCACTTGGACTTCATGGCCATTGGGAGTTCCTTCCAATTTAAATTATAACTCTACCCTTCTCCTAAAAAAAACCATTCTAATACAATTTTCCAGAGGGTTCCAATTCACTAAGGATTTAAGCAGTTGGGGTTTTTTGGTTTTTTGGGAGTTTTTTTGAGACAGAAACAAACTATATTCCTACAGAATTTTTATTTTTCTTACTACATCTCCTTCCTCTGACACAGAAATTTCTTTATCCATGGAATACCCACTGGCAGAAAGGCCCTGATTAGACAGGACCTGATTTTCTACCTGGGATATTTGTACTAACCAGTGAGGCAGCTACTTTGAAATAGAATACAAATAATGATTCTTTCCACCTCAGCCACAGTCAGCTTCTACAATTTTTGTGCCTTGGCTGCTTTCATGGTATTTTGAGCAGTATTTTGAAGACCTCTAACCCTTTTGTCAAACAATTATGAATCTTCTGGCTCAGACTGTTTTAAAAACAAGCACCCATTCAAACCACATCACATAGCATCACTAAATTAAAGAAAATTACTTTCCCATTATGGAGGAAGTGAAAGTCTCTAGGATTACCACAGGACTGAGCAAACACAAGTGAATCAGCTCACTGTAGATCCAAATGGAGAGACATGGGGGAAATTCTGTGTTCCTCCTCTAGCATACTAAGCTATTTCATACATATATGCCATATATATATATATGCCTATAGATATATGCCATATATATATTAAAGTTTACTAAAGTAAGTCCTATATAGTTATATTTTTCCATTTTCCATCTATATGTGGCTCTGTTACATGTTAGTCACTGACTGGACAGCAGATTATTTCTTCATTTTGGAAGTGCATAAAACCCTTTTTCTTTGGAACTCATCTCCCTCAGGAAAGAGGGACACTTTCTGAGAGAAATACAAAATATCCTTTTTGCTTTTAATGCTTGTCTTGCATTTCTATTGCTCCCTGTATTACTTGCACATTTCTCTGGATTCCAAATTTGAAGGAAATAATTTTCAGGAAAATTAACATAAGCTCCCCCAAACTTTGCAAGATGCTCACTTATATCTGAGATTGCCATTTCAAGACTGAGAAGTGTTCACTGAACTGGAGATAAAATCTTTTCAGACTCTTCCACCAGTCACAGAACAGCTTTGCCTTGCTTTTCCCAGAAGAGGCAAAGGGAGACACATAATTCAGGTGGCAGCTGGTCTCCCTGTGGGCAGTGTGCTGTACAGACACTTTATCATCAGGCTAAATTAATATATTTAATTTTCACATAATGAAAATTGTCATTTCAGAAACAACCACTGTATATTATTATTTTATTTAATAAAACCCTTAAAAGAACCAAAAAGAAAAAAACAACCCAGAAAAAAGGACAAAATCTGAAAAGAAAAGCACCATTTTTGAAAAAAAATACAAGTATAAATTTTTAACAAATCTCCATTTTCCTGACACAATATTAGAGATATGTACGATGATACTAAAATTACCCTTTTTAGATATGTTTATTCTTATTACTCTGCATTTGCCTCTGCCCACAAGTTTGTCTAGGTTTGTTTCCTAGTCCCAGTGCTACTGCCATCCCTTGCAATCTGCAGAAATAAAAACTTTCCTAAACAAAGATGAAAGAAACTAGATTAAATGAACTAGAGCAACCATTTACTTCCTTTTTTTTCATTTAATTTTAAAGCTTAAAAAGAAAATGCAGATTTTAATTTTTTTCCCTATTTACAATCTACTCTTCCATTTTTGGGGGCTGAACTTGAGGAGTAGGACAGGTTAGTTATTAATATCTGCTACATTTTTCATATACTATTAATTTGCCAACAGTTATTATTTGATTATTAATAGTTTTTACTTGCAATACTTCTGTTGATTTTTAAGCACATTGTGGATCCAACGATACACAAACTCTGAACCCAGTCTAAGGTAGCTGGGTTCAGCATAACTGCAGCAAGAAAAAAAGCACATGAGAATTAAATCGATATCTTCAAAACAGTGTTCTGGATTCAAAATGCATTTGATACATATGACAAGGTGACTGACACTTGCAACTATATGAATATCTGCTGGCTACTATTATTTTAAGCTTTTTTCAAAAGAAAGAATGATAAATTTTAAAATGCTGTGGAAGTGATGATTAGTGCAATACAGGAAACAACACTTACTGGAAATGAAAAGGCTTTGATGTGTCAAAATTAAAACTTTTAAATTTGTCACATTTTTGTTTTGATGTAAGTCAGCATATTAATATTTGTTATTGTAGCTGTTTTATACTTGCAGTATGTGCTATTCTAATAACATCACAGTTAATTTCCTTGATCTTCTTGAAAATATTATATAATAGGTCATTTGCTGAGCAAGTTCAAAATTTGTATACAAGGCCATATTTCTCTTGCCAGGTTGCTTTTTAGTATAAAATATACTTTTGATGCTAGTTTTGTGCTCTTCAATTTTCTTTAAAGACTGAAGAACTACCAGGATCTCCTATTACTATCTGATTACAAATTCTTTGAAATACTTTTGTTGTTGAAATATATTCTGTCACTCTTTCCTTAATAGAGATCTATCCAGTAAAGATAATCTTAATTTTAATTTCAGCAATACAAAATTTGGGTTGTGGCTATTACAGACCACAGTTTGAAGCAAACACTTGATCTCTCTGTTGATATTTGCTCCATCTCATTTCACTGCCCTCTCAAAATACTCTGTTAACAAAATAAACAAGTAATGTGAAGCTGGGATTGCCTGGTGAAGATGATTCAAGAAAGAAGATTCAAAGTGATAGTTTCTTTTTGAGTGATGAAATCATGCATCACAAACTGCTAATGCACCTCCTGGAACAGCTGTTTAAATCATGGGTTTTTTTGCAAATACTGGAAAAGCACAATTTACCATTCATTATTAAGAACTTTCAAATGCACTAAGACTAGTAAGTTTTCATTTCCAGTTCTAACTGATTGCAATTTTTGTTTTCTTTCAATTTATTTTTTTTAGGAGAGTTCTTGAAATCCTCTGTATGTTACTGTTATGTAATCTTTTTTGTGTTGCTGTTGTTGTGTTTGTATGCAGAATTCTGCATATTACAAATGCATGTAACACACATAATATATGGGTGTCTTTTAGAGTACAGAAGATTTTCATTTAGCAAAATCTCTCCTTTCCTGGAACTAGGTAGGTGGAAAAAAAAGTTTAAGACTTCTCCCATGATCATTATATAGAAGAGGTGGGTCAACAAAGAGTCACAAATTAGTTATATTAAAAGCACTTTTAAAAGATTATTCCTTCTGAACTACTACTATTAGATAAATCTAACAGTAAATATCAGGTTATCTGCTCATAGTCATTATACATTTAAAAATTTAGAACTTGAGTTATCTAAAAGCAATGGTCATGTTAGAAGTTGCATCAAAAACAGCATCAAGCATAACTCTCAAACTAAAATACAAACAAATTTTTACTTTGTAATTCAGCTCATCCTACTCAGTTTTTGGAAATCTTTGTGCTGTTCTCAGAAGATGCAAATGAGTGTTTTAACACCATGAACTACACAGGGTCCTATTTGCTTCTGCTGCATTGCAGGAGGATAACTAACTTCTGCAGTGATGATCTGCACATAAAAACTAAGCAAAGTAATTCCTCCCCCCCCCCCAAGAGAAACAAGATAAAAAAAAATAAAAATCTCTAATCTCTAGATTTAGACTTTCTGAATTGTAACTGTCAACAAGTTCTTAATAAAAAGAGCACACACAGATGTAACATCATTAATACAACCACCATCTCTAACATAACATTACTGAAAGTCATAAATAGTCAGTTTTAAGCCTTAGATTAATAAAACTGTTATCAAATTCACCAGTAAGTTATTGCAGTCTGTACAAATTAAGAATAAACATGGGGGCAGAGATCACTCCCCCAAGAAATAATTTCTTTCTGTCCCTATGACTGCATTAGTCTCATTCTCTTACACTTTTTTTCAAGCTTCTACAGCCACAGCTTCCTGCCTTTTGATGATTTCCATGCTGAAGCTTAAGGAGCAGAGATAAGAGGTTTGAGGCTGAGATAACATGAAAAAGCAGTTTCAGGGGAGGAGAAGGGGAAAGGAGCCCTTTGCTGGGGCATTCAGAACAAGCCTTTTACTACTGCACCTTTGGTTAACTACGTATCATTTTCATGTCTTTTTGCTGTTCTGCTATGAGGATCATCCTTCACACTTCAGATTTTATGAAAGATGTAATCCCACATGGATGAACACAGTGTCCCCCCTCAAAGTAGCCCCTAAAAGAAGGTAAAAAAAAAAATAAAAAAAGAGTTTACAGACCCCAACAATTAAAAAACCTAAGATCCATCTCCAGGCAGAAATAATGTTGGGGTTTTTTTGATTTTATTTGTCCTAGATTTTTCTTGTTTACTTTTTTTTTCATTGGAGCACTACAACTTGGACTTTCTAAAACTTGTATGCATACACAATTAATATATACACACAATACTTATTCATATATATACACTAAACATTGCTAAGACAAATACCAAAGAATTGCTAATGAAGAAAATGGATGTGATAGCTCTTTAGACCTTCAAAGCAGTGATTTAATAAGAATGCCAAGGACTAATATAACTACACTATATACCTATTTTTTCTTTTGTTTAAATGAAGAATGTTTTCCTTCATTTAAATGCATAAAGTTATTTGAAACAGGCACTTTATAAATGGTTATCCTTCCTTGGAATGCAATTTCCACCATGCACATTTTCCACATCCTGTACAAGCAAGAGTAACAGCCAGTGAGAAGTAACTAAGCACTAAGCTACCAATAAGTTGCTGCTCACAAGATTTCCAATGCCTGACGTTTCTCCATATGTTGCTAAATTATCTTATAATGAGGACATTAATTTTCTGAAATCTAAACTGTGTATTAGTCAGTATGGAGCAAAATACAATTTTAAACTTATATTTCCAGAGGACTTATGTATCCTGTGAAGTTGGATCTTCCTCTTCCTCTTTTGCAGTTCTCATTTTCTCCCTCAAGAGCTGTCAAATACCTGGCAGCTCATCCCAGTCCTCAGCCTTGCAGCTCATAAAGCTGCTCTAATTCAGAAGTGTAGAGAAAACCCAACACAGTGACTCTGAGAAAGAAAAGTCAGTGGTTGTGTGACAGACACAATCATCAGTTTTCTCTATGATTTTTTTCCCCTGACTTCCATCATTCAGATAAAATGTCATCACCAATTTGGTATGCAGGTCTGAAGGAACATGTAGTAGTCAGAGATTTGCTGTGTGACCGGGGGAAAGGGTCAGAAAGGGAATCCAACACTAAAATACCAGCTCATCAAACAGCACATTGGGGAAGTTGGTTCCCCTCTTCCTCTTTTATTTCACAGAAGGTATAAATAAGTGAAGTAAAATATATCAAAAATAACCTTTTCCCATTTGAGTTCTCATCCAAAATTTCTCTCTCCCCTCTCCAACCTTTTCTTACTTTATATGCAGGTTTAATTACAGTGCAACTATTGGCACTTCCTCCACAATCTTAATACAGTTGCAGTGGTATAAACAGCCCAAGTGTCAGAGGGCTTAAGGAGATTTTTGACAAAGAAAATTAGAAGCTCTAAATGGAAATTTTGCAAAACCATATTGCCTATTTGAGATCCTACCTAGATAGCTTCCAGTATACTGAGCAACTTGAATTAAAAAAAAAAAAAAAATCGAGTTAATATTTAAATTATCTGTTCAATAATACAACACTCACAGTCAGGCTCTTGCAAGACATCTGGTTATATAGATACTATGCTGGTGCTCCTGAGAAAGAGGATATAAATTCCTAAGCATCAGTGAAACAAATGAACCAATCAACATCCATCCATTCCCATCAACAATTATTATCTTCACCTTTTCCAACAGGAACACACACTTATATGAATCAGCACAGAAAATAACTGTCAGTAAGAGACAAGAGTTTCTACATAAACCAAATTCATTTTTCAGACTGCTCAAGTTTCATTCCCTTTAATTACTGAGTTCTTTATGCCATTAGCACTAACTATCAGCTGAAGACATGCATGTCTTACATGAAAGTGAAGGCTTCAGAGTATTAGTTACACTGACACCTGAAATGAATGCTGCTTCCAACAAGCCATCCCTGCACTTACATTTCATCTGTTACCCAAACTTTACTTCATCAGACAGGAGATGGAAGCGAGTGTGCTTAGGAGAAGTGAATTTATTTGCTACTTAAACTTTGTGCTGATATTATCATCTAAATTTGAACTATCTTCACTATGGATAAGCAGGACTCATTAGTATTTTTCAAACTTCTCTTTTGTCATAGGAGAGTTCTCAAAACATAGTTGAACCAAACAATTAGAGATTTCAGGAAGCTAGAACAATCTTTGTTAATATTAAAGGATTCCTACCAAAGATATGAGAAGCTTCTCTGAATTTACTTTTAAAATGGTAAACACACCCCCACCAAATTTGGTAAAGAACCTGTCCAACTTCTTTGCTCCCTCTTAAGACATTATGCAGACATGAAAATTTTAAATAAATTTGACTGCTGACTTTCACAGTGGTAACAGGGAAATTGCAGCCAACAGTCTGACTAAAAAGAGCACAGTATTGCTCCCTGGTAGCTAATCTGAAATATTTGCAGCTCTTGGAAGTTATTCCTTTTAAAGATGAACAATGAGAGCCAGTAGCCTTCCCTTGGCAGGCTCAGAGACTGACTATCATGATCTTATCTTGATCAAGATATTTCCTGATGGAGGGAGAGCCAGATCTCTGGCAGTTCCCACAAAGCACATTATCTGGAATAAAACCCTTCCCCTTGCTAGCAGGCACCGTGCTACCCTCCTTGCAGCTATCTTATCTGTTCTAGATTATGAGAAGCCTTTCATGAGTTAGGCATGGAAGCAATTTGGAAGCTTTCTCAAAAGCTTGAACTTTTAGACCTACTAAATAAGGCTTAATGTTTATAAATGACATGTCAGAGTAACTCAGGAGACTCTGGAAGAAGCTTTCCTGTCTTTTTTATTAGAGAGAGAGTATCTTTTGAGTGCCTGAAAAAACAAAGGAAAAGTCATCAATTGACTTCACAACATGGAATGGTTAAAAAAAGGCAAAGGAAAACATTCAAATATATGCTTTTATTTTAAACATAAGCCCCAAATATTTTTTGCCACTCTACTTGAGTTACTATCTCAAAGATGTTCTCAGAAAAGTAAAACACAAGATCCTAAAATTGTCACTGAGTTCAAATGTGTCTTCTGAGGAACACAGCAATCAACCTATGGAAAGAGTTTTTACCTGGATGGTATTGTCCAAAACAAAAACCCCAATCAAGTACGATCAAGACCAAGCCTAGGTCTAAATTTCTGTGAGCCAATTGTTACAGCTTCTGGAATATTTCCTTTGATAGAAGGTAATTTACCCTTTTCTAAGCTCAAACCAACCTTTTTATATACAGATACTTGGAACTGGAGACTGTTATGAACAAATCAATCTTCATAACATCCTTGAAATGTGGTATGAGGTAACAAGGTCTCTTTGTTTAGTATTCAACATCATGTGACTTCAAGTCTTTTGGACAGCAGATGGATAAATATCAACCTCTACAATTCTCATAAAAACTCATGATAGAACACATCAAAATAAAGCAACTTACCACACTTCCCTGTATCTAACCAATTCACTAAAATTCAGGCCCTCTGGCTTAAACAAACAGAGCTAGAAAAAAGCACTAGAACTGTTCTATTTTGACTAGTATACAGTACTTTTAGTTATTATTTTATAATACCCATGTTAGGAAAAAAAACAAACAATGAAAACTGATTAAAAATATTAACAAAAACTGTCCTTAGAAAATAAAAATCATTAATATTGCATAATATATGAAAAGTCTTAGCTTTCATCAACCAACATAGTTCAGAAAAGACCCAGAGGAAATCATTCACTCATCAGTTGAATTTTTTTACAGTATGGAAAAGTATGTTTTCCAGAACTCCAGCCTATGGGTATGAAATACTGCCTGTGTCCTACTTAATGTACTATTGCTAAAGGTATTTCATAGTTTATATTTGTTAGTTCTAGAGCCTTACTCAACATGCATATTTTGCCTAAATTGCTCTCACTTTAAGTCTGAATCTGGTCTTATAAACCATCTTCTGTTTATTCCCAGTTTTTTGTTATGCACGAAGTACTAAAACATATTTTCAGAATTGTTTGCCACAACTTTTCTTATGTTCTACCAGAACCACTGCTACAGTTGTAACATTCTGTAAAACGCAAGGTTGGTATATCACATTTTTACTTCTTTACCCTTTCCCTCTGCTTCCATAAGCTATTTGATCTACGTTTAGTATTTGGAAGGACACACAATCAATTCTCACCTCAAAGATTAGAAAGCAATTACAAAGTATAAACTCCTGTTTTCTACAAAACAAGGATAACACCCTAAGAAGGATAATACTACTCAGTGCCTCAGGTTTCCTCTCATGAGGTGACATCAGAGGAAGAAGATAGAGGGAAATTGCTGGGGATGATGATGGTCTAAATGGCTACACCAGGGCTGTACTTCTAAAAGACTTTCAAAATATATATTCAGAACAACAAAGGGGTTTTATATTTGTTTGTGGGCAGCATTTACCTGTTTTTACTCACAGCAAGATACTGCCAAAGAAGGTGATCACATCCAGTACATTCCAAGAGTTTTTTCAAAATAAAAGTGCCTAGTTTATGGATTTTTTTTTTTTTCACCTGCATACTGGATGTTTGTTAGGTTTGAAGTGTTTTCAAAAGAGAAAGGGAGAAAAGCACATCATAAGCCTATAACAGGCCTTCAAAATTCTGCTGCTTACCAAAGGGCATAACCCATTCCTCTCTATCTCCTCTGGTTATCTTCAGTAGTCCAGGTGTCACATCAAATGCTTTAGGCTTTCTATATCTCCCAATATTCCTGATATAATCTTTTGAAAAGAAGGTTCAGGTGCACTTCCTTTTCTTCTTTTGGTAATTGTGTCTGTAAGGTAACTCCAGAACTGCTGGATGAAGAGATTATCAAATAGATAAAAATCTATGCAAGTAAATCTACTGATTATTTCACTGAAGAAAAAAAGATACAGTTTAAATATATTTTAAGAGTGCAAAATGATCTCTAGCAGATTTTCTGTACCAGCTATCAGAAGCTTTATAAAAACTCTCCAACTCTGCTTGCTGGTTTGGAACAAGAACTAAAAGGAAAACAGAGGGTTCAGTTCATTAACACAACCCCATTTTTTGCTGCCTTTTCAAATTATTTGGCTTAATTATTTCTTTTGAACTGCTGCTAAATGTAAAGGTTGCAAAAGTTACTACTCATTTAGTCTGATTTCCTCACAGAGCAGGCAAGATATTGTCCACAGTAATAAGATCTGCTATCCATATAACTATCTCTACATAAAAATACTGAGGTAATTTCTAGACGCTGCATTCTCCATCCTTGCCTCAGAATGACTCTGTGCTGCAGTGTAACAAGCTATTCTAACCTAGATTAAAAAATGCAAGTGCCAAGAGCAGTTTTCTTTATGGGGCACAAACTTCAGCATTGGATGAATTGACCTCAGCACTTGCCAGAGCATGGCAGCCCAGAGTGAGTTTTTCTGCTTGAGTTAGGTGAACACTTGCACTCCAGTAGCTCAGGCCTATAAAATGACAAATCTCATACTTTAAATAGCTTGTGGGCACCTTTTATTTGGTGCCTGTAAACATTCCTGGCCTCAGTTTCCACAAAGCTACTTTCCATCATTAGGTGATTAATTAACTGCATTTAGTTAAATCTCACATCTGAAAAACAATCAAGTTAGTAATCTCCAAAAACCAACCAAAACACTGACATGGTTGATGCATGTTCCAAGGCTTTCCTTCCTTAGTTTCAAAATAGATTGAGATTGATGTTTGCACACTAATGCACTCAGTAAGGCTTATTAAATATTTGTATTACTCCACCTGTACAGAAAATCTTCTCCTGCTGCACTCTGTTTATTTGTGCTGAAACTCTCAAAGCGGCTACAAATTATTTCTGTTTTCATATGAATACTTCTTGATAATATTTGATAATAATAGCCAGTACCACTATTAAAAAAATAAAAACATTATAGAATTAGTGTGTTAAATTGTAAAAATCAAAGGTTTCGCTATCAGTCTCAGGTTCTCTAAATATACAGGAAAGACAAGTGGAAAATTATTGTCAATATTGTCACTACTGAGGCTATATTAGACAGATAACTGAATTCAAATTAATGAGTTCTGATGCTTTAGCTTGCTACAGTTTTGGGACTTTTTATTTTAAAGTTTGTTAATGATTTATCACGCTTTAACAGCTTCTGAAAGGGCTTGAGTAAATAACAAAAAGCCACAGAATGAAAATAAACCAACAGTGCTCCTTCAGACACTTTGAAACCTGGAGTGGAATGCATTGTTTTTAAAACAAGAAATTCTTTGGTGCCAGAATGACTCCAACCTCAGCTTTCTGTAGCATGCTTCACTCACCATACATGCAGAATGCACTTTAATTTCATCCTTGGGTTGTATACACACATTCCTGGTATTTTTAGAAGCACTTTAAAAGTATAAAATCTATTCCCTATGCCCTCATCAATTTGAAATTACCATTTTAAGGCTGATTAAATAAGGATTAGTGCCAATGTTCTACTTATTAGTCTGTGTCTTCAGCTGGAACTGATGATGCAGTATTTGTCAATAACTAGTTCACAGCCTTAAATTCTGCAAAAAGAAACCTCTGCAAGACAGTCCATCTGTCAGAAGATTTTGCAGCAGGCTCCCATGTAGAAGAAACCCATCTATTATGGGATGATACAAGCTTAAAGTGGCATGTATCACAGCTGTTTGATTACTACTGGGAAGATGACTTGCATCCCCCTTACAGCCCTGTATCAGAATGCAGCAGTGATGGATTGAATTTCCCTGGCTTTAGTGTGATGATGGATTACCTCAGCTCTATGTGCAGGAAAGGTAAAGGCTGGTTCAAAATTAACATCATGGCTACAAGATGCTGGTCTGAGTGCTGATTTCCAGCACATCTGAACAGCTGACAAAACATTTTGAGGACATTTCAAAAGTCTAAAACCATGAGATTGTAATCTGGGATTTTTCCATTGGAATAAAATACCCTTATTACATGAGCCCCTGGAAGACACAAATCAGGCAGCAGGTTCAAAAATTTAATGAGTTTCTTCACAAAGTATGGCCTCAAACATGGACTGCTGTCTAGACACATCCCATTCCGTTCACTTCATGCAAACAGCACATCCTGACTACCAAAACATCACACTACAAATTGAGATCTACATTGCTCTCCTGGTATACCAAGCAGAAAATATAAAGTATCAAGGTTTTAAAATCTGTGTTCCTACTCCCAAAAAGAGAAGCAAGACAACCTCTAATGATTTAAATCTTGCACCAAAACACCTTGTTTCAACAAAACTATTGTCAAGTGCCAATATTTCACATATAAATACCACTACTTACTTCAGTATGTTCCTTAGACACAGTTTTGATTGCAGTCTATTTTTAAGCATTTTGTGTCTTTTTCTTTGCATTTTGAGGTTCTTGGTGTAACGGACCTACGTATGTTATTACAATACAGAAAACTTTGAGTGGGCTCCATTCACATCATGCTTGAAAGTCAGTAAACACAATTAGCTAATTTTAAGTCTTCTTTAAATTGTATTGCATTACATTTTGTGCCATAATTTGTCATAATTTTATATGGCAGTTACTAGGATTTAGAGGTAAGGTTCAAAGAACAGTATGCAGGAAAAGTTCAAATCTTGCTTTCATCTTTAAAAGAGGTTTTGAAAGAGAGAAAAACAATAATTTCCTTTAAAATATATTTCACTTACCTCAAATACATCAATTTCAAGAAAAGAGGGGAAAATCCCCAAACAACACAACTTAAACTTTTCATCTTATTTATGCTTTCCTCACTTCTATTTAACTATTTCACTTCCATGTCTTATACACAGAACCTAAACACCTTTAGAATCTATCAACTCTTTGCACTTCAATAAATTTTCAAGTATTTTTTTCCATACATTTATTGTTCTATGTGTAACAATTTTTCACTCAAGCTTTTTCTCAACCTTTCTTAATATCTTTCGATTTCCCCCCTTTTGCTTTCTGCATGAATAAAGATTTCATTTAACATTAGCCATCCTCCCTTCAAATACATAAATTTTACTAAAATACCCATAAAATATATTCTTTTTCAGGCAGCCTCTTAATCTTTCTTCATAAATTAAATCTTTGAAGCCTGATATGATTTTTAGTTTCTTCTCTTTGAACGCTGAAAAGAAACTATCTAAGAATTAGTACTGAAAACTTCAGCCTGGGATTTGGTCTAAACATTGCATCCAAAAAGCTAAGGATTCTATCTTTTGAATGTGGATAATGCTCAAGCACCTTTTTTCTCTCTACTTTCTCTCAACAACTCCGTTTTTATACTGATTCAAGCTGTACCAAGTGGGCAAAGAGAAAAAAAAAAAAAAAACAACAAAACACTGCCATTTTGTTGAAAATCTGCAGCCCATTACCTCCCAGTTAACCATCTTATAGCAAAGAAAGATTTGAAGCAGATATTCATCCATAATTGTCCCTGTGGAACCCTGCCAAAAAAATTGATTTTATTCTTATGGGGAACCTTTGTTTTCAGCACTCCTTAATTTCACCTTCGGGGAAGTTCGTGTATCCCAAGTCTCTCCCACAGAACGTAAATATTACTCTCTAAAAAGTCATAATGCAGTTTTGTTAACTTAAAAAACAGCTGTAAGGTGACATATTTTCCCTGGAGCTTTAACGTGATGACATTGAATTAGAAGCTCCAGTTGAGAAACAGTTAAGAGCAAAGAAATTGTGTCTATATGCATGTTATTACAACAAGTCTTTGATCGTGATCAAGCCCATGGGCACCATCATTACATAAATATTAAATTGCCTCCAAAAAATCATATAAAGAAAAAGTTTCTAAGCAAAATATTCAAAAGGAAGAAATGCCAGACTCAAGGTAGCCTGAAAAATCCAGTTCTTGCCTACTATAATACCATTTCTAATTGAAGAGTAAAACATTATCTTTTGTCACCAGAACTCCTGCACATTGTAGTGAAAGACACCACTGCAAACTTACTTTCATCCTTATGCTCACTGTACAGTCCTGTGCCTAAAAACAAAAACCTGTATCTATTATGTGGTACATGAAAAACAAAATTCCTTGTTAACATTTCTACCATGCTCTGCTGATGTATTTAAGAACTACACAAACCTCACAGATTTATTTTCAAAAACTCTCTTTATGAAATTAAGCATTATTCTTGAATCTGTTTTACAGCTCTAAGTCCCAGTTTCCGGCAGCCACATGGAACATCTGTAGGGTGTCCTGGTTTCATCTGGGGTAGAGTTAATTTTCATCTTAGTAGCTGAGCTGCATTTTGAATTTAAAGGAAGAATGATGTTGATAATATGTTTTAGTTGTTAGAAAGTAGTGCTTCATCTAAGTCAAGGACATTTCAGTTTCCATGCTCTGCTGGTGAGAAATGGCACAAGGAGCTGGAAGGGAGCATGACCAGGACAGCTCAGCTGTCTGGGAAGGAGGAATAAGTGGTTTTGAGGTATTTGGTTGCTGGCTGTGATTAAAACACAACAGAGGAAAATTCACCTGAATCCAACATTCTCAATTCTAGACCTATTCAACACTGCAAACCTTGTTTATGAGCCACAGCCAGCCAAAGTAGAAATCCTCCACGTCAGTGCCTATCAGACACCTGCATGATTTACTGTTTATACATGTTGATTACCTCATTTTGCCTTTATTGTTTGTCTGCCTCATTATTTAATTGCAATGTCATGGATGATTTCATCTTGTTTTAAATCAAATAGCAGAAAACAAAATAATTTCAAAACACAGAACACTGAAAAATTAGTTTTACAGCAGATCTCTCTTGAAGTTATACTCTGGATAGTGAAAAAAACCCACTGCATTGGTCACAATAAATAACAAGACTTTCATACAAATTCAAAGGACTCCCTTTCCAAGGGTTTTGAAATATAGTTTAAAACCCTTCAAGAAACAGCTACAGAGATACTGTATGACCCTTTGAACCAAAGATAAAAGAAGCATAAACACACACCATACTATTGTAATTGTTATTACTTTCACACTCAACTTTGCTTCAATCTCTTGCATTTGCAATGCAGCTGTTGCTATACTGAAAGAACACACAGAACCACTTTCTGCCTATACTTCAGTATGTCCATTTTCCTACCATTTTTCAACTAGTTAAAGTTTCCTCCTTTAAAGGGGACTAATATGTGAAACTGTTTTATTAAAGAGCTTCTATTTTGCTCATATATCAACAAAAAATGCACACTTATGGGTACATTGTAACAAGTCAGTCACTGTTGGAAACCAGTCAACAGTTCTAAACTAAATTACTGCAAATTCTATAAAGGGGATTAAATAACTGAATTTTGGCTATTGATAGCTCTTTTATACCTGTTGGCAGCATTATGCCTTCACAGATGTTTAAAACACATTAAAAGAAATAAACTGAACAGCATTCCTTTCAAAGGCACAACGAACCCACTGAGAGGCATTCTCATCTTCCATTAGCTTACCTCTTCCCTACAGTGCACCCAGGTTTTATACAGACCCTGAGTCATTTCACTTGTGTGACTGAAAGTGTTCTTACTCACAGCTACCCTACAGAAAGCCTGGAGGAGCACAACTGTCACAAGTGAAGCAGAAGGGGATGTGAATCTGATCCTCAAAACTGAATCAGCCACCTCAAAACCCTGCAACAGGAACCCCCAGGAAAGAGCCAGCTGCTGCCAGGTCATCTCATCATCACTGCCAAAGCCAGCACAGTTCCTAGTCTTTAGTCATGGTATCAACACTAAAAAAGGACTGTCATGGTACCATGGCACTCAGATGGGTGAGTGACAGCAGCCACCACAGGGGCAGCAGGTGGAAGGGAAGAGGTTCCCCAGGAGAAAAACCTGAGTGGAAACTCTGGAAAGTGATCCTGGAGACACACAGAGGGAACAGCTTCAGCTAAATATGGGGATATCTAAGATTCCCAGGGTACACAAAAAAGAAGAAAAAGTGACTCTGAAAGAGAACATACAAATGAGCATGGCCCAGGGGACCCTGAAACCCTGAAATCAGGATGAGCAGGTTCGGGGTAAAATCCTTATACTAGCATGCACAACTTCTCTGCCAAATCACCTTTCCTCCTGCAAAGCATGGAAATCCTTTAACTTGTAGAAGTCTGCACATGCAAGCCAAGTGTTTGGCACTCCATTTAAGTCTCCACATTACCAACAATGTGTTCTAAACCATGTCAGCAGCACACACCTCAGAATACATGGAAAGTCGGCAACTCTGATTCTAGAGGGCATCCATTTCCACTGCCACCCTACCCACAAAATGAGGAAATCCAACTTTACCCCACTTCAATTCGTTACTCTTCCTTGAAATACCTCTACCTGTATGATAAAGCATATTTCATGTCCTGCAAAGGCCTTTGCTCTGACACAATAATCACTCTGATGTCTTAGGGGTGTGTTTCAGATAACTGAAACTTGCTAGATGTTTGTTTCTCATGACAGAGATTCAGCTGGCACTGTCATGCAGCTAACATGGGTGCATTCCCTGTGGATTTCAAGATGTCTCTGGAGAACAGCATGCTTGTAGGCTCCACTGTTTAATATTACCACCCAGTGAGACTGACTTTCTGCAGGCTCCTCCAAACTGTAGAACCAAAATGTGAATATAAGGCCTCTCTGAAGCATGCTCAGGCTGACAACTGCCTGCCTTCTGTATTCAGAGATACACATTTTACACTTTCTTCTCAGAAGATGTAATTGGAAGGAAACCCATTCTTCCTAAATACTTTGGGTAATGGACTAAGGAAGATTGATTTTAAAGTTTCCCAATATTATCTCCTCTCAAAAAGAAGCGAGATCCAAAGATACTGTCATGTCACACATCAGTGACTGAGTTCTATCACCAGAGGAAACAATTTCCCATCAAACTGAGGCCCTGAGGAATATCCCTTACATAATCAGATCCCTGGGTCAAGCACTATTTGGAACAATCCTGCCTGAGCTCAGTTCCTGCCCCTGGGACTGGGAAAGTGGGAGAAGATTCTTCTCCATTATCATGCATTTGATGCTTCCACAAGTCCTGATGTAGCCAAAATTTGATGAAAAATATAGGAAGTGGTAAAGAACCCAAAAGCCTCTTCTTCCCTCTAATGATCTATTCCTGCATTATGTAAACTGACACAGAGTCCATGGGCAGTACTTTGGCTTTATCTATTTACACTGCCTTTGAGATTGCCAGGGGTAAAAAACCACACAGAATAAATCACAAAAAAACCCCAAAACCCCCCAAAAAAACAAAACAACAACAACAACAAAAAAAAAAACACCCAAAGAAACAAGCCCAAAACCACAGCATATTTCCCTTAGCAAAAAAAATTTCATTAATAATAAACAGAGGAGAAGAAGAGGGGAGATAAGAAAGAAAGCCAAGACTGAAAATGAAAAATGGTAGAAACTACAGCATGTAAATTCAAATTATTTAAAGTTTAGAAATGCAAGGGAGAGGATAAATCTTAGATTTTAGCAGGCAAGAGGAATGGTTCCCTAATTCCATCAGGACTGTGAAAGTAAAGCCCCCAGAACATCTGAAATAGGGCCAGTCAGCCACCAGGACAGTTTCCTGGCAGCTGAAACCACAGCAGATGGGGAAAGGGCAGAACTCATCTCTCAGAACAAGCCTCTCAAGTCAACAATAGTGCAGAGCTGACTTGGGCAAAGTCAGGCTTACATCCTTTGTTCTAAGCTTCCTCTGCTAACTGCTCACTGAAAGCACTAAAAAGATTAGTACAATTCTAGAAGTAGTCTTTATCTAGATGGGCTGAGAAAATGTTCTGGCTAGCAATCTGCTTCCTCCAGGCAGAAATTCAGACTCAGACATTCACCTGTTTGCAAGAAGTTGTTTGTAATTTGGACACAGAATTGGATTAGAATCAAATCTCATATGTGCCTATCTCTGGGTGAGTCCTGTGCAACTGTGTTAGTTGATATGAGCAGCACTTTCTCAGAACAAATCTGATCATTCCCACTTAGAACACTTTGATTCACATCTATCAGCAGTTCTGAGAGGCACAAATAGACTTCTTGAAGATGAAACTGAACTGGAACACCTGTAGTGCTCTCCAGCCTCTGACAGATGCTCCAGTCCATACAACAAAAGCTTTCGAAAGGCACGAAGGAGGTCCTCAGCACCAGCCCTTTCAATCAACTTCCCCCTTTCTCTAATGCCACTTGACAAGGCAGAGATGGCCTCGGATCTCACAGCAATAATGTGCACATATTTTCAGTTTGGCCTTTTCTACACAGTCCTACAGAAAAGCTTTCCAATTCCCATTTTCTCATTTAAAACAAGTGTCCTGTACATTGGAGTTCCTCAAGTACATAGCATCAGAAAAATGGAAACCAAGGCTTGGTGATCACCAAAGGAAGAGCCATTTCCCCAAATTAAACTGGGACATTGGCCAAAAGGAACTTGCTAATACAACTAATTAATTTTTGCTTATATTAAGACAATTTTTTAAAAAATTCTGTCCAGGCATTTTTCTCATGATGCATTCAATACCATTTAATTGCTAAACAGAACATAGGACAAGCTATGAACAGGAATTCCAACTAATATGCATCAAAACACATGAACTCAAATTATTTAAGTACACTAGGAAGTTTAGGAAACTGTCAAATACCTTAAATTCTCACAGCCTCCTCAACTTCACCTAAATGACTGCTTTTGCCTATTTATGGCTGTTACAACCTAAGAAAATTCTTCCCTTTTCCTCCAGGAAAGTCCATTACAACTGTTGCCTAAAGACAAACTCCTGAAATGATTTGTCATAAAAAACAAAACAAAACACCAAAAACAAAAACCCCAGCAACAACAAAACAAAATCAAACCATCAAAACCCCAAAAAATTTGTCTGCAGTTTATGACTGATTTTTTGTACTTGAGGTGGCCTCGAATCAAGCCATGTTCATCATGACACTAACATAACTATGTGAAAATTGGTACACTGCTATAATATATTCCACTAGTAAGTTACTAAGAAGGTCAAGCTACCTGACATAGGTAGTAGCACAAGTGATCAAATATTAATTTTTCAAGCTCTCTAATAGAGAAATAGAGAGCAATCATCAAGGAAAAACACACACTCACAAATAATCCTACCTCTACATTATAAGACTGAATGCATCTGTTGTGTTTAAGAGAATAAGAAAGCAAATCTCAATTCTTCCCCCCATGCTCTGCTACTGGTATTTGTTACATTCTTATGCATATTTGCATGAGCATTGCTAACTGATTTTTCATTGATCACAGGGATGCTTTAATTTGTATTTTTTTATAATCATCCCACTGACATTCTTGTATAATTTGTTTTTCATAAGAAGATACAAGAGGAATAAAAATAAAACTTAATAAAAAAATTCCCTATGGGCAGGTTCTTTAGAGGGTATTATCTTCTCTCTTCTCTTACCATGTATAAACCTCAGACCCAAGATATGTTTTACAGTAGTCTGAAACAAAAACAAATTTGCAATTAGATGGACAAACACAGAAGAGACGTGGCAGAGTTGACAACCATGCCTTCATTAAAAAAAAACAAACCCTGCATTTTGCTTTTTCATATGATGCATGAAGAGATGGTTACTGCCAGCTCATCATTTGACCTTTGTCTCTATCATGTCAAGTCAAGGAAGGAAGCATTTCAGAGAGCAAAGAATCATTTAAAATTCCACAGGTTTCAGGCAACATCTTGACAGAAATTACAGGCACTGCCTTCCAGTGATCGAGCTCATCTGGTTTCTTTGGAAAACAAGGCTAAATAAAGAATTCATTACTTGCATTTCCACATTTACTGCAGAAAGAAAGAAAATCTAGAGGCTGGGCAGGTTTAAATATTTGTCTGAGAGAGTCTATGATTTTTCCATATACAAAAGAATAATAACTTCACTCTGCCTTGTTGATTCCCCTTAGATTTGCCTTTCTTACACAAACATCTAACCCCTCACATCAAGAAACATTATCCATTGACTGCTTCAGTTTACCAAGGGCTTAAATACTACTTTCTCCAGAAGCCTGTAACAACCAGTCTGAAGGATGAATCAAGCTAATAGCCTTATGGTGCATACATCATTTAGCCACTGTATTTGAGAGTAAAGACAGCAAACAATTGAACAAGTTCACAGGAGATTCTAGCAGTAAGAGTACTTTTTCCTGCTGTAAGGTCACATTTGCTGATTCACAACTGTCAGGGGAAAAAATAGTGCTCCTCCTCCAGATTGCCTGGTAAAGCATGACTGAAAAACAAAAAAACAAAACAAAAAAACCCCAAAACAAAACAAACAAAAAAAAAACACAACAAAAATCTCTAGATAAACTCAACTCCAAATAACCTTTCATATAATGACAGACTGATCAAAATGGAAACAACTCCATAAGATGTCAAAAATTTGTTTATGTACAGTCTGCAGCAAAGACTCTCTAAGCAATATTTCACTGCCTTGTACTTAATATTCCCATTAGACTGTCATCACACCTTCATCCTGGGAGAGGAACAGGCGTGGATATTCACAGAATTGTGTTCTTTGCCTCATACTCCCCCCATCTGCAGGAGTTATTTACAGAAACACGTTTACCCACAGCAGAATGCAGGGGTTTCACTGATAACCAGCTGATAGGTGACAGCTTGCCAAGACAAAGATGCCTCCTTCAACCAGCTGTGTTTCAAGGTATTTTGTGTGTCTCAAACTAAAGTTTCAGAGATAACAGAAGGTAGGCAAGCAGCTGCTTTTTCCTTCTTCCAGTAACTTCTGTCCACACACTCTGGAAGGATTTGAATACATCTACATTTCCGAAGTAAAAAGTTAGGACTTGGTTTCAGCAGACTATTGCAGTTTTTTTGTTTGTTTGGGTTTGTTGGGTTTTGGGTTGTTTTTTTTTTTTTAATTTGAAGAGCTCTGTGGTTGTTAAAGGTGCATTTTTACTCAGCTCCTCTGAACACATTTATAATTTCTAACAGGAAGACACTGTAAGAATCACAGGATTTTAACAAGTCACCCAGAAAGTACTTTGGGCTCCTGTTTTCAGGCTCTCAAAGGAAAATTTTCCAGGATACTGAAACATACTGGCACTACAACAACAAGGGAAGACAGAACCCCAAAAACCCCACTTGTTCTCTATATAGAACATTACTATTCATATTTTCAGTCTCTCCCAAACTATGACCCTATTATTTCAATAGGCTGTAGATAAAGTGTGGCAGATAGGCCTTCCCTAAAAGTGGTTATTTTTATTTTATAGCTGATATTTGATTGCAAAGGACAGAAATAACCATTTTTGTTTGGCAATAAGTAAAAGTACATTAAGTGTTACAGCTCAAAACACACCCAGGACACCACAGCATTCTCCCACCACAGACCTCGTGCCCAAGATATTAAACCATCTACACTCACTTGTGTAATTTTATGAAGCCTTGGAAAAACATCAGAATTTTTCCTCTGCTGTACCCATATTTTACAAGTGATTCCAAACTGACAAGAGCCTCAGTCTCTGTCTTTGTTTACAGAGAACACTGTAACTGTAAGCCAATTGAGGATGGAGAAAAGGAGAAGATGAACAGGAATGATGAAAGAGGATTCAACTTAGAATATCCTATGGACCAATAATGAAGAGACACACCTGATGGGTGGCACAGAGAAGACAAAATCTGTTTTTTCCCAGAAGTAGATCCCGAATTTGCTACTTGCTTTTGGTAAAAACATGACTCTGATGGGAGTCTTTGCATTTTACCAGAGACCAAAAATAATTCATCAGACCAGTGAATAGGATCCTAACAGGGAATGGGCACTTGATCTCCAGCTGTACCTGCATTGCCTCTGCATTTTGTCAGTTCAAACAGGAAAGGTGCAGATAAATCACATTTCATCTTTCCCTCCACCCTCCTTCCATCCAGCAGTGCTGCTTCTTCCTTTATAAAGCAAGTCAGAGGTAGATTGAGTGCAAAATCAGTGAATTTTACAGTTCTCAGAAGGGACTTTTTTGGATAAACTAATTGTTACTCCAAGGCTGTGAAGAAAGAGAAGCAGCAGCAGGTCCTAAACCCTTTTTGCATTAGGGTGCTCCAGGTACTGATCCCAGAGCTGCTGTGCAGGAAGCATGCAGGGGGAGAGAGGAAGGGAAGAGAGGCATCACTGTCCTTTGCTGCAATGCACAGAAAACTCACTTCTGCTGCCTAACATCCCAGGTGACAAAATAATATTTTGGTATCCGTGTGTTAAGAAAAAAATCAACTAAAATAACAAAAAACCCCCAAATATTATAAATATACAAATGCCTACTGTACTGACATGTTATGTAGCCACAGGGCCTGAAACTCCAGCCCTTTACTGATGCGTCTTCCTGTGTGATTTTTTCCCACAAAATAATTTCTCAATATAATATGTCAAAAACAAAACCACCTACACATTACATATATGGTACAAACACTAAATGTGTAAAGCTTTATATTGTAAAAGGCTTCCTGGTGCAAATTTTGACTAAGAAGAAAAAAAAAAAACAACTAAGCCATATCCAAATTGCATTTCACAATGCAGTTAAAAAAAACCCAAAAACAAAACAAAAGACCCCACCAAACCAAACAAGCATTAACAACAAAAAAAGCACCACAACCCTATAATATGATCTCAGTATGTGCAACACAGAACAGTAACAATAGCAAACATTTATGCCAAGGTTGTGGGATAGTTCAGAGCAGCATTAAGCAAAAAATAAATGCAAACACAAGTGTTTTACTAAAGCCCATCCCAGATTTTCTGTGTCTCCTGGCATGGAGAATTTATTTTTAGTGCATTAATTCTCTAGAGGAAGAAAATTATTAAGCCCACATAAGTCTTCCACTTGTCCCAGCCATGAAGGATGTCAACCCCAAGAGCTCCAGACCAGCCCACAGCTTTTCATGCCCAGTTTCCTTTCCATGTGAAGCCCATTCTCTTTAAGAACTGAGAACAGAACAGTTCCAAAAGAAGAAAAGCTGAATAGATTTATTAGTGCTGTTTGTCTGGTTGGGCTGAGGGGTTTGTGCCTTTACATCTCAATAACTGTATTCCTATAACATACATAAAATCATAGTGGGAGAAATCTGTTCTCCAGCAATGCAATTTTTCAATAGTTTTGCAGTGCTATGGTTATGTACAAACATAAGCATTCATGTAGAGTTTGTGGATTTATTATTTCATCCCCTGGCACCTAATTTCTTTCAGCATAAAGAGGCTAATTTTCTTCAAATAGGACTTTATTGTCGTTCACATAAAAAGCTGAGTTGATTTAACAAACTCTACTTAATGAAAAATTAAATTATTCAGAAGGGCAAAAGAACATACAGTGTACAGGGTCTATTCCTACATCAGCAGCAACTGCACCTCCAACAAAGTCAGAGAATACTGCTCCAGAAAACAGAAGCTACATGCTCAACCCTTTTCTAAGGATACACTGATTATTCAGTATCAAGAAAAAGTGTCTGAGAGCAACTTCATTTTCTTCATCAGTGGCATTTTCAGAAATGGAAACAGAGTTCAGTGAATAAAACTGAATTGCTGAGAAGAGTTAGTGGCAGAAACTTAAAAAAAAAAAAGAAAAAGATGGTTATAAGAAAAATAAATCAAAAATCCACCACTTATTTGACCTTACTTCCTTGTGTTGATAATGACTTGGGTAATTCCACCCTTAGTATTTCCTTCCACATATAGTTCTTGGTCTTTTATTGGGGCAAGCAGGCATGTGATGCATTTAGTAGGTATAAGATTTTTCCCCTAAAACTCAACATTGTAGGTCTGCTGATCCTTCCCTGACAAACATTTCTCTTGTTTGGCATTTTATCACTGATTGAAACAAGTTCTCACTGTCCCAGAAGTCTGTCATATCATAGCCTTTTTGCCATTGTATCTTTGCACCTTGTGGAGACATGAACTCGAAATATTACAGGTAACATTTAATCCCCTTGAGAAATTCATCAACTTTTGGTCTTTGTCACTTCAACCAGTGGTAGATCAGAATACAGCTCAAACCTTATTTCTTCTATGGATGAATGATCTTTAGCTAATAAATATTTGTCTATTAAATAAAGAGGTTAGCTGCTTCTCCTGTTGTATCCTTTTTCCTCACTTAACTGAAGTCAAATTTACAGGCCTGCATCCTGCTAAAAACAGTTGTGAGGAACCTTAGGATATCAGAGTCTCAAACCATTAAAATCTATTACCACATCATCACAGGATAATAAAAGAAAAAGAAAACAAACCAAACATTGCCAAGCCACACATGAAAAAAAGAAAACCCAAAAAACAAACCATGACACAGAAATGAACTGTAAGTAACTCAACCTCACTTTCCTCCAGGCTCATTTTCTACTGTGGGGAAATAGCTGTCCATCTATTTGGAATTCATGGGAAGATGAGGGCCAAAACACTCCACAGCCAAGGCAGAAATGGTAATTCTATCCAACTCTTATATATCATGCACAGTTAGCAATTGTTTACTTGGCCTTTGCAAACAGGCCTGGCTACAAAATTAAAAAAAAAAAGAAGAATGAAAAATGAATAAAATTGTTTCTGGCAAACATTTTGTACTCAAGAGATCCAGTTTATTTTGATTAAAATTAAATTTTAAAGACCACCTCTTTCCAAAAATGAATTGGTTTCTAAGAAGGCAAGGTACCTAGAGGGATATCTTTGAAAGGACAAGGATACAGATTGGGGTAAAGATGCCATCTGTACACTACATGAAACACTGTAAACATCTTTCACTTTAATTGTATATTTTACTGCAAATAGTAAAAAATGAAGGCCTTATACAGAATACTAAGCCTACTGAAACAGAAGAAAAATTATTCTTTATCCAGTTGTATATTTTACATGGTTTGCTTTGTCCAGAATTGCTTATACAAACCATGGTCCCCTAAAAATTTTTAAAAAACCCAACCAAAAACCCCCAAACAAACAAACAAAAAAACCCCAAACAACCACAAACACCCACCACAGCACAAAACAAAACCACCCAAAAGTTATAATTGAAACTATATTTCCTTATTTTTTTAATTCCTATAATTATATTTAATGCTAGGACAATGTGTTAGTAATACTCTATTGTGAAGCAAAACTAAACTATGGGGCTGATTACCAACTTCTCTTCAAAGACTTGTTTGTTACTATACACGCTTGTTGCTCAACAGTTTGAAAAGGTAATATAATTATATTCAAAAAGCCCCCTATATTGCAGAAGATGGATAGAAAAAAAAATTAAAAATACTTTGATATAAGTAAAAAAACCCACAAATCCAAACAGCCCACACTTATTTACCAGATTATTTTTTCTCCCTTTCCTTAGGGTTTACATGATTTGTGCAGTCAGCAGCACGTTACAGAAGTACATGAGGATAAAAAAGCTGAAATATCAACCAAATAGCCCATATTTCAGTAGGCATATTTCCTATATTAGGCATATTTCTTGAGCAGTGATGAAGTGTATTCATGGAAAAAAAACCCTTGCTTCATTGGACTAAGTTTGTTCTTGGAAAGTAGGTCAAAATTTATTCACATGGACATAGAGCAGCAATATTCTAAGGCTGGAAATGTCAGTGCCTATCTTGATTTGTAAATCTCCAGGCAAACTTCTGTGCATGAACAGGTATCAAGGCCTTTCTGTGAACTGCAGAGCTCCCAGGAATGGAGCAGAAGCAGTGATACATTCCAGCAGAAGAATGAAAAAGTTAAACTAATGCATTTCTGCTATGTGTGTTTGCCATTTTACCTTTTGCATAAGGGACCATGTCAGGCATATATTGTCAACAGAGTACAAAATAATAATAAAGAGTAATATTTTAATTAAGTTTGGACTTCACTGCTTGAGAGCATGTATTACTACTTGTTTATAATTATGAACATATGTGCTTTTAAGCATGAACATAACAACAAGAAGTTAAAGTGGACATGGCATCATTTTACTTCTACTTACAGCCTGATGAGCTTGTCTTATTTCCCACCTTCTTTCCTTCTCTTTCTCAATATCCCCTAGCCTGTTTTCAATATTTTTTACTTTCCTGAAGCTTTGCCTTTCAACTATCTGACCTTATTGTTCACACAACAGAATCTCACATTCCAAGAGCAGTCACTTCATGTGACATCTTAATTTTGCACACTCCTTAACGCAACTGGTTTTGTATCCAGAAAATATTTCAAGTGGGGTAAGCAAAGAATAAGTTTGAACATCTTCCCCCCTTAAAAACCCAACAGAGAGTAGGCAGAGTTCTCATCTACTTCCTAGCTTTCAATACAAACATGATTGGTACAAGAGGATGCATAATTTCACTTCACTCCCAATTCACCCAGAAAAAGAGGTGCAGGGTAGAGAAAGGGGAAACAACTGCAAAAGATTTAAGTAATTTACTGACTGACATACTTTGATAAATACACTTCTACTGCATTATTTCAGGAAAAAGTTAGGAAGACTGAGAAGAGTGCAAGTGGGGAAAATTGTCAAAATCTATTACCTCAGGCAATATATAATAATTAAGGATCTTTAATCAAGCAAAGGAAGTGGTAGCTACAGATTGTGTGGATTTTTCTTTTTGTTTTCTTTTTTCTTTTTTTGTTTTCTTTGGAAAAAAAACTTTGGTAGAACTCTTAAATCCAGTTTAGGCTGTTTATGCATGCATAAACTGAGAATTTCATACAAAGTGAAATCTTAATTGCCTTAGTGTTTCCTGTGTTTAAGTGCCTTTCAGTACATTTAAAGAGTAATTCCATAAAGAATAAATTATATCCATTAACTGACTTTATTGGACATACTTGAAAGATAATATGATTGCTATAATTGATTTTCTTTTTTTGCACAGTTTTGATGAAAGCCAATTTAGTATTGAGTTCTCTCTAGTAGAACTTCCTGGTTTTAATAGTGCACACTTTGATAATTTTAAAAGAAGTACTCATTAAGTCCATTTGTCTAAGATTTTAATAAAATATGAGGTACTGTATCAGCATGATCTACGTTCATTGCATTAAGTGTCATTTGCATTCTGGACATATCTAAAATGCAATATTCATATTTATGTTCAATAGCTAGTGTATTCTGTAAAGCTGTGTAGATTTACCCATTCATTTCAGACAAAGCCTTAGCACAAGATGCATTAAAAAAAATAAGATTCAGGTGGTCTGCCTCTGTTTTGATATTCCAGGTGGAACATTTAGAGAAAATGGAAAACCAAATATTAAAGCAAACAAATTTTGTTTGCAAAACCAACAAAAAACAAACAAACAAACAACCCAAAAAACCCAACCAAACAACCCCCCACAAAAACCCCAAGCACAAAACCAACCCACCAACAAAAACAATGAACACCCAGAATATTTAAGTAGATATGAGCCTTGCTGCATAGGTCTGCTGCCTTTCCACAGAATGATTTCAGCTGGTAACTTGTCAATCTAACAGAGATTTGTTTTAGGCTGTGCTTCTGCTGAATTAGAGTTGGAGAAATATATTCCACTCTCATAATACTCAAAGTTGTAAGCATAGCCAGTTGAGGAAAAAAAAAAGTAACTAACTTTCTGCAGGATTTCATTGTTCAGCAGCTTAGTGGGCTATGGCTGAAATTATAGCTGTCAGTTTATGTTCCTGTGTTGTCAGACAAAACACCAGTGTCCTTAAATTGATGAAACTCATTGAAACCAATTTTCAACTCCTATCAGTCATATCTGGAGCTGCACTATTCTGATGCTGGGCACCGAAGTGTAGCAAATAACTTGAGATAGTCAAGGAGTAAAAAAAAAATTACTGAGCTGATAAGAACAATTGGTCAAGCCATTAGTAACATCGCAATGAGACTAGGTCTTGTGTTTTTACTAAAAAAATAAAACTACTTAAAACTTAATTTTTTAAACTATTTAGCACTATATAGTTTTAGTTGCTGCCTAATAAAAGTAAATGCTAAGTTCTGTTTTAATATGCCTTGAAATTCTTCAACATAACAAGCAGTTTAAATGTTAGTGGGGTTTTTTGCTGTTTTCTGATTTTTTTTTCATCACCCACCATGCAATCCAGCTGAGATTGGATTTATTAAAATACTCTTCTGTGTACAGTTTTATCAAAACCTCAGAGTGCAAGACACATTCAATATCAGCATAGCTTTATCCCCTCCATTTTTCCATTATACAGTTAAAGACTTGAAAAGCTGAAAAACACACTGAGGGAAACAAAAATAATTGACTTACTTATTCATTCAATATCTTGCTGAGAAAAATGGCCTAGAAAACCTGCCTACCAGATAACATTCTGCCAGTGCACACAGTTCTGACCAGGTCTATACCCTGATTGTGCCAACAGATGTACAAACACAGGCTGATCCCTTGAAGGGCCTAGGATGTGTTGTAACAGCAGCACAGAGCACATGCTCATAAATAAACCCAGATAATTCAGAACTAAGGGAGCAAGAACAGGAAGGACAAGCAGTAACTACATATTTGAACAGATGATGACACAAAAAGTCATTTTTCTTGTAGTCTGCTAGGATTAGAAGATAGAGAAAATTAATAAACATTAGAAATCCCTTTCATGGAATTTATCACTTTTTGTTCAGAATTGCTGCAGTCGTAGATAGGAGAGAAAAGAGAAAAGGAGGGGATGTACAAAAGTTGGTATGATATGTTCATGTGTGAAATTAGACCAAGATATGCAAGTTGGCAATCAGGACAGAAAAACCTGGAGGCAGAGGCTACAGAAATGAGGCAAAACTGACCCAGTCAGAAACTCAGCTGCTGAGCAGAGAAGCAATGAGAGAGCTCTGGGGAGCCAGACAAACCCAAATAGAAGCAGTGGCTCAAGCATCAAGCCCAACATTTTCCTGTTTTGTTAAGTTGAGAAGAAACCCCCATTTCAGCCAAATTTCAGTTCCATTGGTAAACAATGCTGCTCACCAAGCCCTGACATTCTTAGGCCTCATACTGGATCTCCACAAAGAGCTCTGGGCATAGCATAAGCCAGCAGGTAGCAGATACCTTGATTCCGAATCACATAAGTGCCTCCCATGTAAAGGATATCATGGCATTTACTCAAAGCTATCTTTGTCAATAGACATGACTTATTAAAAAAAAAATCATATAAATCTATATGTGAGCTACAAGAAAAAGGCATGACAACATACTAGCCCTATCATTAAAGATTATGCTTACCTATCATAGCCAGCTAAGGCATACTTAGCAGCCCCAGTGACTTTTCCCAGTACATCATGAGACAGTCAAAATATTAAAGCAAACAAAAAACCACAACCAACAAAAAACAACTGCATTCTGGACTAAGTATGCCAACTAAGGCATACTTAGCAGCCCCAGTGACTTTTCCCAGTACATCATGAGAAGCTCTTAGAGCTCTATCTTTGCAAAAAGGGAGCCCAAAATAAAAACAAATCAATAATAATAATCAAAGTTACACAAATTGCTTTTCATGGCCTGACAGCCTCTCTTAAGCATGAGATAACAGACTCCACAAGCTCCAAGATGTCAGAAATATCACAGGGTAACACAAGCAATTTCTACTCAGCTCCAACTCCGGGTTCAAACTTGCAAGAGTGGTACAAGATCAGTTCCTATTCTTGATTTGAAAAAGGTGCTTTCCTCTATACATATCCCTTAAAACAGTACTTTTAATTAACACCTCAATCCACAAACAAAAGACTCAAAGTTACTTGTCCAGCCAGATACAAACTTTTCAACAGCTTAGACATTTCAACATTTAAAAACCCTGGTTTGTTACAAGCTTTGCATGAAGCGCAAACACTGAAGCATCACTTGGCAAACCCACACAGGCAGTATGGTTCCCTTCCCCTCACTATTTCCACACAGTCTCTGCAAGCAGCCATGCCTATCTGTGAATGACAGCCAGCCAGGGGAGATAAAAAAAGTTTGTTTAGAAAATTAGGCCTTTTATTTGATGGATTAGTATTTTCACCTAGAGCTAATAATTTGATAGTCCACATACATCATCTGTACAAGTGGGTTAAGCAGACTAGGTTTGTGCCTAAGCTGAGCATGCAAAATCTCTGCATATATCTCCAAATATAAACCAATTTATAGTTGCAAAAAAGTCCTAACTTGACATTTACTGCTCCTTCTGTCTTTATTTTTGGTATAAGTAATAAGCAAAAGTAATATGCTGTACGTGCAATTGACAAGTTAACTCCTACAGTATATAATGTACTCCTCTAATAATAATTGTCTAAACAATAACTGTCAGCACACAAATATACAGTAATGATGCCTTGTTATTTATCACTGTATTGGAGGATTTTTCTGCTCTCCTGATGTCAGCAAAATTCCAATTCAATACAGTTAAAATGCTCTCTATTATTTCAGTTTTTCTGTGTTTAATATAGTAGAGACATCAATACTGTGGCACCTATAACAAACACACAAGTAACTCAAAGTACATTAACAGAGATGTGGATAATTATTCTTTAACAAGTTCATTGATTTCAGCAGATAGATTCTGCTCATTACCAAAAGAAGGAGACCTATAGCAGAATAAAAAAAAAAAAAAGCGTGCCTCAAAATTCTCCCACTTTCAATGCTGTTGCATAAAAGTTTAATAGAATAAATTGCTTCACCCACACACATTGATGTGTCCCAGCTTACTTCAGAAAAAAAAATAAAAAAATTGTTTCTACCCAAGCCTTACCTTTGGCAGTCATTTCTAAAATGAAATGGGAACCTACTTCATAAATTTTGCAACAGGTGCCAAAGATTGAAAACCTGCTTGTACAGATTTCAGCCCCTGTGAAAATACTATACAAGTCTTGATCAAAGACTTGGTTTTGAGGGAAAATGCTGACCTTACTTCACAAATGTTTTGCAGATTTTTTTCTCCTTAAAATAAAGGGTCCACACAGTTTCTTTCAAAGAAACCATGGCTAATTTTTATTAAGTTATTTGCAACAATATGGCTCTCACTTATACAGTTATGAATTAAGATTTGGACACAGACACGTGAAAAAGGAAGGGCACTCAGAAAGCTGAAATGAGAGACAGGACTGTAGGTGAACATAGCTACAATAAGAGGGACTAGGGGCCAAGCAATAAAGAATAAATCTTGGAAGAGAGGATAAATAAAGGTTAAAAAATAAAGAGTGGGGAATATCAAGGTCTATATTTCCCTCTCCTTGGCAGACAGACACCCCACTCTTCCCTCCAATCCTGCCTGAACCTGTCACGGCCCCAGAGAGAAAGGAGATGGCAAATGTCCCATCAGAGCACAGCAGAAGGTTGTAGGAAGTGTCACCATTTAACACATATGACTATTGAGACTGCAATGCAAAACTCTTATAACAAATTGCCAGAGATAATCTTGATTTAGAAACAACTGCTAGACACTACCTGTGTCTCACATGCTTCCAAGAGCAGGGAAAGTATTTTTCCTCCTTCCTCTCCCTACCTTTTAAACAATTCTAAGCTCTCTATGGCATGTATTTTCCTGTAAGCTGAGCCATAGGATAAACCATTTTCATTTTAGCTAAACATCTCAGATTGAACCAAATGTCTGTAAAGTCAGAACACTCAATGCTTCAATCTCTAAGCAAAGCAATGAAATGTAAAAATGCTTCATAACACCTGAGGGATACATTTAGGTGTCAGGATAGCTGATGGCTACCATGAATCCAGACCATGACTAAGCCAGGAAATACTCATATTTTAGTAGCACTGTACAGATGTCCTGAAAAGCACTGTCCACATCTTTACAACCATTTAACAATCTACAATTAGAAATAATAGATCTGGGGGTTGTCCTTTGGTGTTTTTTGGTTTTTTTGGTTTTTTTTTTTTTTTGTTTTGTTTTGTTTTGTTTTGTTTTGTTGCTTTGTTTATACAGTTCTTGTTACTGCTGTTCTGAGCCAACTCACATCTTGAATAAATGCAGTGAAACAGATTTATGAAAGCAAGGCAAAATAGAACTCACTTGTGCTCACGGGGTAGCCACTGCAGGGGTAAACTAAAGCCATCTGTTTGTTACTATTCCTGCCGCTGGGAGACCACGTGCACTTCATTGTTTCCAACGTACAAAACACAGAATTATCAGACATGCTGCAGCACCTATTTTTTCTTTTATAGGAAGAAGAAATCCTCTGTTGGAGCAGGGCATGGCTGAGATCAGTACTGGAACACCGTGAGCATGCTTGTGCAGTCTGTGCCCTACCTGGCATGTGGAAGGAAAAGGCCCTTCATTTTTCATCAGTGCCTTAATCTGCACAAGTATAATTACAGCCCTCCTCAGTAATGGTAAATACAAATTATTCTGTTCTGCAAGAAGAAGATAAGCTCATTTTTATGTTTCAACAAAAAATGAATATATGATTGGAATAAAGAGATATTTATCCCAGCTTAAATGTTAGGATTATATAACAAGTTTTGAAATGCCTGCACAGAAGTTGAATGTTTTCCAGTTCAGCATCCTAAGAGTCATCTTATAAAACTACAATGGAGACAAAAGAAAGGCTTTTCTAATTTATTTCAATACTCTTCAAAGGCTACAAAAGATCAGCCATAGGTCATTTATACTGTTTTATTTCCATTATAGCATATCCTTTGGACACAGAAAATTATTTGTCTTTTAATTTATGACTACACGACCAACACCTTGAAAGTCTTCACCATGATTTGAAAGTGTGTCATTGTCAAGAAATGACAATGTATTTACTAGCCTAATTAGTAAATAGTTCAGCTCATAGGTTTTTGCTTAATTACAGTCTTCTATACCATGGTTTAATTGAAAAGATATAGAAAAAAATATCTGAAGTGTCTGAAATTACCACGTTAGACATTGGAAGACTTTAGTATTCAAGACATAGCAGCCTCTTGCTTAATATTTTTATTTCTTTGGAAATAGCAGGAATTTACTACCGCTAACCCATCTAGCATGTGAGAAACTTCTGAATTTGAAATTCTTGAGTGTCATGCTTTCTTCAAGAATTATTAAAATGGAGATTTGCTACAGTTTACAGTTTGTAAACTAAATCCTAAGGAGTCCTACCTAATCCTCATTTTTTTTTCTTCTATAGTTAGCAAACAAGTTTCAGTCAAGGTAATGTGGTTACAATCTATTTGTATACATTGTTTATCACAACAAATAGCATTTATAACAATGCACAGAGCAAGAAAAATACATTTTGCACTAGTTTTATATGTTTATTCTTCCTGAGACAGGAAGTAATTTACTCTGCCTTACAGAACATTTAATCCCTTTCACCATTCAGATCCAACAGGATTTATGAAATCTAAGGATTTTAAGAAATTTAAGGATTTTACAACATCTCATGGGGCAGGGCCTGAGAGCATTCCAAGACAAACCCCATTTTAACCAGCTTTACAGCCCCAGCAGGGCTCCACTTCTGGGATGATTTTATCTGTTATTTTTAGAACTGATAATTACTCATTCAGCCATACTAATTTCTAAAAACTGGCAAAGAAAACTGACAAGTATATGAAATATTCTATCAAAAATTAGAAGAGGGATATGATTGCTTCCTGGTATTTTCTAATGGTGTAACAGAGTAGGAATGTATTCTACAGGAAACAGTATTTCTTCACCTTTACCAGTTCAAACTGTCAGAAATAAATAAATAAAAAAATAAATAAAAAATATTACCTTCGTGTACTTATTCCTTCTTCCTTGGCACACTAAATACCTTAAAAGTTTTTAGGAGGTTCTCTAAAACAAAACAAAACAAAAAACAAAAAAACACACAAACAAAAAAACACACAAACAAAAAAAAAAAACAAAAAAACCCCAAAAAAACCCAAAACAACAACAAAAAATTTAAAAACAACAAAACCCCCACAAACCAGAAAAAACCCCACCCACTGAAAAAAAAAAAAATAATCCATCCCAATCTATCTGTGGGCTGTATTTGATATGAACCACCCACTGTGCACCTCCTGTTTCAAAGCTTTGGTACAGGTGTTGGTTAATTCTCTCTCTTGTGTGCAGTTTTAGAAAATATTCTATTTGAATTGGATACATAGTTCTGTATTCAGTTTTCTAAACCGTAGCACTGAGTGCATTTAATTCATCTTTATTTTAATTTTTCTAAGGAACAGATGTTTAGTAGGCACAGGCTGCCTCACAAGAAGGGGAAAGGAGGAGAGTCAAAGTCGTTTTAGCTCTCTTGCTGAACCAAGCAAGAGAAGAAAAGAAGCGAGCTAAGAATATGGAGAAAAATCAAAGTAAAAATCCTGGTGTAACCTCAGAGAATCAGCAGGTGCTTAATTGCTTAAAAAGAATTAGGAGGTGACAGACAACAGGTTTATACTAGACTTTCCCAGCGTGGCACTGAATTTTGAAGAACACCTTGATCAAATCTCTTGCGTTGGAAAGGCCAATATTAAAAAGGGGAGTGTTAAAATCTGAGCAGATGCAACAGGAATACACAATCCCTGCTCTTTTAAATGTACTTTGCTGTAGCAGATACAGATGGAGCTGCTGCATCTCCACCCCATAAAGGTCATCCCATCACTGCCTGACCAGCCTGAGCTCTGGACTCACATATTTACTGCTGGGGAGTCATTTGTGAGAGGGGAGCATCAGGAAGGAGAGCAGGAAAAGGGATCTGTCTGCCCACACACAACAGGTTTGTACTCCCTTGTTTGTCTTGGAAAAACACCCTGTACCTGTACTAATCTATAAAAGGATTGGGAATCTGGAAGTGACATATTTCAACTGATTATTGATCAATAGTTCATATGAAAGGGATTCAAAACACTGCTCACACTACACTGTACTTAAATTATTTCAGATTACAAAGTATAAATAAATCTGCCTCTTTTGACACAAAGTCTCTTTGGCTGAGACTTTTCATTCCCACCTTCATGCTTTGTTTGCTCATCACATTAAAATTTCAATTTTTTACATAGAAGGGCAAAAACAAAGCATAAAAGATATTTACATAATACTTTACATAACAAGCTCCTTTTGAGAAATGAGAATATTAAAATTTCAAAAGTACAGTCACAGCAAGTGGTAGGCGAGCAACGAAGATAAATCAAATCCTATTTCTTGCCATGCTGTGAAAAGACGGCTGGCTTTTAATCATCATGATGTGCCATATGTAAATTCCATCAAAGAAGAAGTTTGGTAAATGTTATATTTCATAACCACAGGGAAGGAAGCTATTTATAAACACCAATTAAATGATATAATATAGTCCAAAGCCATTAATAATAAAACTATTAATGTAGGTAGACATTACTTTCACATGGAGTAGTTTTTGAAGTAAACTTTTTCAAATGCATATTTAACTAGGGAAACATTGCATATTTTCTACTCAAGGTCATTTTAACTTCTCATATTTTCAGTGATATAAGTAAGTTGCTCAATAAAGAAAATAATGCATAGAACGCTCAAACCTAGAAACACTTTCTCAAAAACTCTGTTTCAGTCAGCATCTGTGTTTTAAATGTGGTTAGAAATCTCTACATGCATGTATAAAACTTAAATGCAAGCTCATGTTGGATTTTGCCAGTCGCAGGAAACCTTTGGTGATGCCAATGTCTTGAACAGAAGATTGCAGTGAGGTTTAGCACCAAAAACCTCCAGTGGAGTAAAAAACACATCACAACAATATTATTATCACACTAGAATTGTGCATCACTTGCATTAGAAGAAAATAAACTAATTTGAAAGCATTAAAAGTTGTTATGTTCCACAAAATTCCTAGAAAGGCTGCAATAATTTATGCCATAGTAATAAAGCTTTGGAATAGAATAGTTAATAGGCCCTGTCTCAAACCAGTATGGTAAACTGAATCTAGATGTTAAAGCCCTAAATACTGTAATAACACATAAAAATATGGTTTTCTTACAGAGAAGATGCTGAATTCAAGTAGTTTTAAAGAGAATTCTACAGCAAAGCATGAGAGATAGGTAATGACTGCTGGGCTAAGTCTTCTTGCAATAATGGATCTGACAGTCTACCCACTGGATACCCCACGAAAGACACAAGGATACAGTTTTTTACTATATAATAAAGGCACAGAGGCATTTATTTCTTCTTGGCAGACATCAAACTTCCAACACAAAATTTCTAAAAAGCCACAACAAAGCATCAACATAAAAAAACTTCAAACCAAACAATCCCCTCCTGAACTTTCCAGATATTCAGTACTTCATGTATATTTTCCCTTATCTAAAAACCCCTCAAATCTATCTCACAGTCTCACCAGAAAATTTATAGAACCCTGTGTTTGTTTTCCACAAGACAGAAAAAACAATTTTCAGTTACAGATTTAAAACTAAAGGTTTTATTCTAATGAGTTTTGTAAAGGGAGCTAAATATCTCTGTATTTTCAGCACACTCAGCAATGTCTGTGTGCATAAACTGAGACCTGTCATGTCTGTCTTGTGATTAGGAGAAATTTAATGCTTCACCTCTTTGTCATATTTGTTGTTTTGTCATAACTGGCGTGTAGATTGAATGGCAGGTGACATTTCCAAAGATTTAAATAAGGTAAGAAATTAATCAAATTAATATATTCATTTTCTAAAGTATAATGAGTCATTTGCATATAAAATGTGAGAGTCTGTAAATATAAAATGAACTTCAAATACTTGAGGACATAATGAACTCCATTTCTTATACTTCTCTGTGTATATATGTATATGTGTAGGTGTATATATATATATACACACACACTCTGCAGAGAAAGATTTTAAACTACTGACATTCTTGCTGTTTTATGCAGCAGTTTAGATTCAGCAAGAGCTAATGATCTTCCCCTCCATGGTTCACAGCACATAGGATACCAGACTGCAGCATTCTGTGGGGGACCTACAGAGCTCCTTATAGATCAGCTGCAAAGACAGGCTCTGATCTGCCCTCCAGAAGAGGGCAATGCTTTTACAATGCCCAATGTGTTTTCCAAGGGTGATCTCCAGGTCTGATTATGTAAAAGGAGTGAGACATATCCTTACCATGCATGGAATTCCATGGATATCACTGAAAACCTGATGGAGAGGGCAGGATCTTACCCTTTGGCCACTTTGCAGAACTAAAGTCATACTGAAAGGTAAGGCAAATATGGCATGGGGCTCCATATAGGAAAGAGACAGCAAATTAACACATCTACCAAGAATAAAGAATAAAAAACACTGTCCAGGCTGTGTTACAATGTACCACGGGAAAGTTACATTTACAAATTAAGCAGTAGGAGATTCAAAGCCACCAGCTAATTCCAATTTAATGATGCTGCCAGTGTGTGAAACAATACAGTGAAGCAAAATAAGCTGATTTGGTCAGTCAATAATTGAAAATCTATTTGCCTAATGTTGATTTACAGTGCAACAGGATTCAGCTACTGAAATTTGTAACTGGTGCTCCTGTCAACAGAAGAAAGGGCAACCTTTAATTTATGAATTGAAGAGAGCTAGGACTAATTAAAGACGCAACATAAAGCTGGGAAATAAGAACTCTAACCTGCAGTATGAACTCACATAAATACAGACATTTTAGCCAGTTGGAGCTGAGCTATAGTGCTAACTGCATGGGCTTGGCTTTGCACAGGGGGTTCAAGAGTTATTGGTGATTTTGCTCATGTGCACATTCCCATAATACACACAGAACTTCTTTACAAGTCAAAATACTGTTGTCATAAAGAAGAAAGATGAGTAAAGAGGTAACAAATGCCACAGGGAGGTACAAAAAGAAAAAAGAAAAACAAAGACAAGCTTTAGGTTGAAGAATAGCCAGCAGTGACTACAAGAACGGGTCACCTGCAGGAGACCAGGTGTTTCAACATCACTTGTAGATCTTTTGAAAAATTCCATCTTTTCTTCACAACTGCATGCACAGCTCCTTCTGCAGAGACTCTATGTCACCAGTCTGCTTAAAAGTAAGGCCCAAGTCTATACAACAATTTGCCCCACTACTCTGCTTCAAAATGAGCAACCCTCATTTCCCTCCTGGTGTCACAAGGGGACTTTGCCTTTGTTTACTTCTCAGCATGCCAGGTTCACTACTGGTTTAGTAGAATGAATACTCCCCAAATTTATATCACAAACACATTCTCTTTAAGGATATATATTTGACAACCTGTGTCAAAGGAGGTAGAAGACTGACAAACTCCATTCTATAATCTACCAGATCACACTGAAACATTACAGAGACACAAAGTAAATTACTTTAAATGTCCCAATTCAGCCTGTTATGCCTTATAATTGTTCAGAATTTGGGTAGAGACACTAGGAAAGGCACTTGGAAGTTGAATTGCTTCAGAATGGTTACAGGAAAAAGACCAAATTTAGTCTCTCACACAGTTCTTTTTAAGAGTACTTTACAGGTGTATGTATAAGCATAATGCTTGTGGATGAGATTAGCCATCAGCTAAAAAAACTTGAAAACAGTAATTGAATGTACAGGTGTTTAGGAATTTGCTGATAGATCTGAGTCAGAGTGTCAGTGAAGGCTTGGGATGTTCCAGACAGTTAATGCTTGGAGGGGAAGCTGAGGATCCAAACACTATTTATTTGATACAGAAGTCAATGATATGTACAGGGAGCCTATGAAAAACTCCTTTTTTTTCTGAGCACAACAGGAACCCTAGATTTGGTCTTGAGAAAACACGAACATACCAGGAAATACTAATATGAAGAATTGTTTTAACCTGTTTACAGTAATGGTACAAGTGTTTCTGCGACACTTTGACAGACTTTACTAGGTTCATTCTACTTATTTCCTAAAATTTATATTTCTCTGCCAGTATTTTCCCCTACATTTCCATACTATCTGTTACCTCCAAGTCATGTTTTCTGCAGTACCTACCTATCATTTCACCTATCTACTTTACAGCAAATCTCAATTTAATTTCAGACTTCTTTTCAATGATAATTGACTCTACCTTCAAGGAGGTATGAGGCATGTTTACTCTACCTTTGTCTCTACTATTTTCATTCTATTTCTTTTAGTACGCACAATTTTGCATACTGCTTGCACTCACAGAGTTGTCCTTGAAGCCTACAAAATCCTCTTTCATTTTTAAATATCACTCTTCCACATGCTTGTTTCTGAAAGCAAAAATATTTCTTATTATGATTTGAATTCTTACAAGAGATATATAGCAATTCCAGTATGTCTCTATTAATCCAAGAAAAAGATATTTTTGGAGAAGAAGTGAGTGTAAATAGTGTCTTTGTGAAGAGATAGGGAGAAAAATAGTTATGTGTCAGCACAGCGGGGATAGAAGCTACAACTCTATTAAACTCTTAATAGGAGTATTTAAATTAAAACACCCCTTTGAGTGAAATTCTGCACTAATGTATGTTACCTGAGACTTCCCCTGCCTCCTCTCTCTCATCCCACCACTGAACCCTGGGAAACATTTTAACCTCCTGCAGTGCAGTCAGCAATCCATCCATGACTGATTGACCCATATCAGGATGGAAGCAGACCCTGTGGGTCAGAAGGATGCACCAAAGGGAATGATGAGGCACTGAATCTGTGCTTGATGGGCAGAGGAGACAGAAGATTAGAGAGGAGATAAGGTGGATAATAGGCTTGGCTTCTGAGACCTCTTCTTGTGAAGGTTCTCAAACCAAAATATTGTTCGGAGTTCTTTTCCGTTAATTAAATGGGAGCTGAGGGGATATATAACCTGTCAAGGTCTGAATAGCTCAACCTCCAACACTTTCTTCCATAGAACAGTCTGACTGAGGAATTGAAGTAAACATTCAGCATCCTCCTGTTTCCTTCTCCCTCTCCTTCCCCCGGAGCAGGCATGCACTCACAAAGTGCTCAGCCATCCTGGGTACTCCAACAAGCAGTTTAGCCCCACAGTGAAAACCAAAGAGCCCTCAAGAGCAAACACCTTTCATTAGAGGACTTGGCACTGCAGGAGTCACTTTGTTTTACTGAACAGACATGCCAAATCTCCTGTTACAAAGTCACATCATTTTTTCAGAGAACAAAGTTGCTGCTTTAGCTACATGCACCTGTGTTTCTTTGATTGCTCACTTTCAGTTTGCTTTTATCACTAAAGCCTGGTGCCAGCCTTAACACAGAAACAAATGACCTAATGAATGAGAGCTGAATGATATAAAAAAGGCAAATTATTCAGTTGTGATAAAAATGTGCTCTTGAATGTGCAGGCACACTGCAGAGCAGGAAGAGTATCCAGCTTCTCATACAGTATCACTTTTTCAGGGTTAGAAGGGTCAAAGGAGTAGAGTCTGGCCAATAAACACACAATAGGGAAGATGCGTGTCCTGCATGAGCACATGGGCCCTTTATAACAAAAAAAAAAAAAGGGCAGTAAAAGTTTCAAAATACAAAACTCATTTTCTTTATAAATAACAAAAGTTCTGCTGCCAGAGCTGCAGAGGTGATGCATTAAATGCTCTGCATGGGAGGAATTGATTTATTCAGTAATTCCAGAAATGAAAGGGTGTCTCTTAGGTCACACATGGAAAGAAGCATCAACAACAAACAAGCCTGGAAACCAGGATGACAAGACAGCTGACCTCTGTTAAAGCTAAACAAAGGTATTTACTAAAAAAGCCAACACTTGAAGACTTCACTAACTTGAATAATGAAAAAAATTACTGGAGTGAAACCTCTGATAGAACCTAAACTTGTTTCTATAAATGTAGGATGTAATTTGTATTCAGGACACATCAATTTTCTCTTGTTTTCAAGAGAAACAATTCATTACAGAAGTTTAATGAACTCTACTCCATTTTTTATCAGGCTTTACCTTTAGGGGAGGAGAAAATGCACTAAAGACACAAGGTACTCAATAACAACAAAAAAGGTAAATAGGATCTTTAAGTTCATTTCTTCAGAATTACATATCTGCAAATAAGAATTACCTAAATTCTTTACAACTTCTTAGAAATTATAGCCTAGTTTTCATGTTAGTATTTGACTATCTTGTAGCTGACAACTATTGTAAAAATCATAAATTAGAGGTAATAATCACAACTGAGAAACACTTCAAGATACAGATATCCTCCCAGTGATATCATGCAGTTTTGTAGACTGTAACCATTTCTCTCACTGTTCACTGAATAAAATACAGTAACAGTCAAGTCAAAAAGAAAATAACAGCAAAAAAAATAAAACAAACAAAAAAACCCACACACACCAAAGAAAGGAGCAACAGGAGAATCCTTTGCATGTTTCATTTTGAAAAAATGAAGGAGCTTTATTTTTGTCTATTGATCAGTGACTGAAGTAAATTCTACCCAACTTTAAAACACCAGCAATACTGACTGTGCAGTAAGAGAAGTGATCCATCAATTTTTATACAAGTTGCTTTGTTAGAATGGTTGGGCCACACCCCATGCTGCCACTCATCCTCTAGCTTCACTTAAGCTGTGCCAATCAATAAAAACTGAGATTTTGTCCTTCTGCACTGTTTATGATACATATGTTTGGCAGATGCAACAGCATTCAAAAAATCTACTGGATTTTTTTGTGGAATTACACAAATGTATAAACTGGAAAAAAATAGCATTTATGATTTTATATTGAATTAAGAGACCATGCAAAGCTAAGAAAATTATCATTGAATATAGTACTTAAACTATGATGTTTTATCTCAAACACTTTTAAATTAATAATAGTGTTTTAAAGAGAACCTTGAGAGACAAGAGTGTTCTGTGTGGTTTAAGGTGTATAACAAATATGACAGACAATATACACAAATGTGCATGACAGAGCAAGTTATCACATTGTCATGTGCATAGAGCTCTTTAAAAAGAATGTTATTCTTTTGACAGATTTTTATTCTCATGTTTCCTAGTGGTCTCAAAGACACTCCTTTTAAGACAATGACAGATTTGGTAAATCCTCCAGGTTTTGGCAGAGGCTTATCTTCTACCCCAAGGAGGTAAAAAAACAGAAGGAATGGGAATCTGGGGGTCTCTGAGGAAAGGCAGAGAGTTGTCCATGCCATGGGGTGTTGAACACCCTTGGGAGAATGTGGTCACAGGAGTCAGTTTATGAACTGGCACAGGGGCAAGGATGCTGCAGAGCTGTTCTCCCATGGCAACTGTGGGACTGGCACCATCCTTAGTTTCTAATTAGAAATTATGGGATTGTTGAGAGCAGAAATGCAAGGTCCAGTGTGATGCACAACCAGTAGGCTGGGTGGGATATTCTAAACAGACTTCTCTGCATCTACATGTACATAATGACCACCACTGACTTAAATACAGAGGACAGAAGGCATCACATGAAGAGCCTGAATTCGTATTGCTGATGGTTAACAGAATGTGCTGGTTTGCATAATTCTGCATTTCCAATAAAATTATACAATAGTGTATAATTTTATATAAATATAAAATATATTTATATATTTATATAAAATATAACTACATATATATAACCACATGTGTTTTTGTGGGTTTTTTTGGTTCGTGGTTTTGGGTTTTTTTTTGTTTTTTTTTTTTTGTTTTTTTTTTTAATTCAGCATGCACAAAAAGACAATCTGGATTTCTTTGTCTTCTCTTTGCCTTGATTATGTTTCACTGCTGATTCTTCCTACAGATAAGTCTGAAAGTCATGGCACTTTGCCAGAGTGCATATTACTTCTGAATCAATTTAGATGCATATTCTATCTAAATAGAGCACCTGAGGTATCTTGGTGTACTTTCTTTACACATATTATTGTTATTTGAATTGTTTACGTGCCTGTGAAAACATGCTGAGAAGAGAATCAAAATAAATGGGTCAAAGCAAAGACTTCACAAATGGGGACAAATGTGAATCTAATATATCACTCCGGAGAAAACAAATCATTTGGTTTCTGGCATAGCCTTTTTTAGTCATCCAGAAAATCAATTTTCAAAAATATGTGTTAAAAAAAAAAAACCCAAAACTAATCCAGATAAGACCAGGTAATGATAAAGAGAAGGATCTCTGATTTCAGGCTTATATATTGATCTTCTAACTTTTATCTGAATATCACAAATTATGCAATTGTGTTTACTGTGACAAGCTTTCATCCTCTGATGGTTTGCACTGTTAACAAAAATTTTACTTCCTTTCTATCTGTTATCACTAAATTGAACTACAGCAAAATTAAAATGACAGAAGACAACAGATTTAAGGGAGCAATACACAAACATCTGCCAGAATCGTGAAAGAAGAGTGAGGGCCACAGAAGTAAAAAAGGACAAAATAAAATTTTATGAGCTGCCTCTGAACCAGGAGATACTAATGAAGGTTGTAGAGTTACATGAAAAAAGATAAAACACAGATAATACATCTACAGACATATTAACCAATGGCTGCCATGTGAGGCTTCACTGTGAGCATCCACAAAAATTGAACGTGGCCAAACCCAGAACAGACAGCATAGACTCTGAAAACCCTCCCTCATCCCCTCTGGGCAAGCCTAATGTGAAAATGTGGACTTAAATTATTGGTGGTTGAATTTAAAATGTGCCAGGTCTGTGCTATACTGCCTTAGTGCCCCAAGACTCAGCCTCTGTGAGGATTAAGGGGACATGAAGACAAGATGACACCAGTGAGAAGCAGAAACTTGCACTGAATAATCCTTATGAGTTCCTTCCAACTCAAAATGTTCTATGATTGTCTAATCCTGTACTGGCCCACTGAAGCTCACGGCTTGTAAAGCAAAGGTTTTAATTCCATCCTCCCTGCTAGACTGCAGCTCAAGGAAGCTCTTGAGTACCCAGCTCCATCCATTCAGAGCACTTCAAAACAGGCTGGTACCTCCTCTGACCTTGAGAAGTTATTTTAATGTGATGAAGTAAATGCTAAAATGAATTCTTGCAACGGAGCCTGCCTGGAGAAAACACAACAGGAGAAACCTGGATACTTCTTGAAGAGTTTTCCTTCACAAGCTTGATGTTGCCACTGCAAGGGAGTGAAAGGTAATTAGGCTGATTAACTGAAAATCATTGAGGAGCTGTCATTCGCTCCTTTGTCAGTGCTGAAGCTGAACAGGGCCAGGATCACTCTGCTCTGCAAATACCAACAAAGAATACTTAATGAAGAAAGGTGACTGGAGGGTGGAACTATTTGAGGAGCTTTGCACCACAGGTCAAACATTTGCTATTAGTTCTCAATGCATATTTTTCATTTTAAGGAGTAGTAGACACCTTGCAGGTTTCAATTCCTTGATATTTCATATTGTGCCAAAACTCAACTCTTTTTAGATGAATTACATCCAAAGAGAAATATAAAAATGAGCAACATTTCACAGAAGAGTTTTCAGCAGACAGTCTTCCTGGGATTTTTAGAGCAGAACATAAAAGAAGGAAAAAAAAAAAAGAAAAAATAAGGAAATGAAAAATAATCCCTTTTATTTCTTCAAGTGGTAATACTGATTAACTCGTATTTTCTTCTAACAATACAAGAATTATTAGTAGGTTTCCCTGGAGTCTGATATATTTCTGTCAATAACTGAAATATTTGGCCAATTTTTCAACAAAAATAGCAAGAATATTCTGGAAACAAAGGCTCTGTGTATGCAGGTTTGCATACTGAAATATAACATTAAAAAGTTATGTGTTGGGTCTCTTAGAGCATTTTATTCTCCTATTTGTAAGTCATTTTATTGTCCAACTCATCTTCCACATGAGTAACAATAATTGTACAGAAAACATCCTTAGACAAGACCACTACAATATTTTCTGCATTCATTCACAAATAATTTTGTATTGATCTAAACTCAAAAATGCCCACCAACATTACATGTTTGGCTTGAGCAGTTTCATCAGAGATCTGTGCCTTCAATCATAGCATCACCTGTGTGGGAACATCCAGCAGGCATGACAAAACACACCATGGTGTTGCTCTTTACTACACTGAACTTCTTCAAAAAAAATTTTAAAAAAGAGGAAAAGAACACAAAAATTATGACTGGGTGACAGCAACGGAATTTTTGAATAGTCAAATCAAGGGGAACAAAAAGAGAACTGATGAAAAGTTGAATTACTGAGATGAGGAAAAATTAGTTGACTGCATTCCACTAGAATTTGCTTTTTGGTTTGAAACCCTATGATCTGGAAAGCAACATATTTGCATTTACTTTTTAATGCATTAATAGCAGCTTAATTGTGAAGGTTTCTTCTTAAATAATCTCATTAAAAATTAACTGGTGTTTGATTGATGTGGAAACAGTTTTGATTTAGCTTTCTAGCTTTATTTCTACTAAAATTGTACAATTTGTAAAGTAACATGCTTTTCTTTATTATCACAACACTAGAGTAATTTTGCCAGCTTTTGTACTGAGTGATTTGACCACTATAGAAATGAGCTTTGCTTCAACTTGTTTTTGATTTGTGTGCACATGCATTAGGATTTTATGGTCTTTCACTGAAAGCTAAAATATGATACAATAATGTCACCCATGTCAAGGACAATGCAATGGGGCACTGTTTGTGGAGGAATTCTGGTCAAGGATTTGGAGTTACCCTGCCAGCAATCTAAGGAGCAGACAATCCATTCCAGATCACTGCCCATCAGCAGGACACTGCCAAACACCTTTTGGTGGTGCCCAGCAACAGGGCAAGGAACAATGGCCATAAAATAAAACACCAGAAGTTCCATTCAACATGAGGAAGAACTTTTTCACATTGAGAGCTGCAGAGCCCTGGAAGAACTGCCCAGGGAGGGTGTGGATTATCCCTCTCTGGAGACATTCAAACCTCACCTGGACAGGTTCCCGTGTCACCTGCTTGAGGTGACCCTGCCTTGGCAGAGGGGTTGGGCTGGATGATCTCCAGAGGTCCCTTCCAACCCCAACTATTCTGTGATTCTGTGGAATAACACTTTTGAAAGATATAATTATTTTTCTCTCTGTAAGTGATATCATAGGCAATTTAGAACTTTGTTCTTTTCCTTTTTAATTGTTCATCTTCTGTAAGAGAAACTTAATTTGGAGATGGATTTAATAAACGGGCACAGAAACCATCATGCAAAATGTTAAATTTTGAAAAATGAAGTACCAAAAGAAGCTTTGCAAAAAGAAGCCCCACAATTTCTACATAATCTTTCCTGTGATACCACATGCATATTTAATACAGATGTGTGCTTTAACAATTTAATCTTAGCGTTTCTACACAACTCCCTCTTCATTCATGGCAATTTACAGGAAGGGGAAATTCCATGTTCTTTTAACCTCATAAATCTACTTATAGTCCTAAATTTCATTTAAGCCCTGCACTGGCAAGAAATCTTATAGACTGAAGGTAATTTATTTTACTCGTGAATTTAAGTCTTATATTTAATGACTTTTTCCCTAAACTAGAGATGCAGCTTAAAAGGAAGGATTATCCATTATCCCACCCATTTTTATCACAGAGACCATATCTCCATTCACAATAGGTAGAGAGACAAAAATTCAAGTTGCCCTAAAGTAACCTCACCTATAAACACAGTGCTTATGGTTGTATGTGAAAATGATATGAAAAACCCAAGAATCTCTGCAATTCATATAACAATTTACAGCACAAACTGTTGTCGCAACTTAAAAGTGACTAAAAATTGCCTTGGAAATTATGGCTAATGGATTATAATAGTCTTTGTCACAAATTATCCTGAGTAGTTTTGGTTAAGCATCATGTAGGTTTATATAACACTATACTGCATTAATATGCTATTTCATCAAACTGCTCAAAACCGCTATTAATCTTAATGGACCCAAAGCAAGAGATCTCCTAAGAACTTTAATAACATCTCTTGTGGTACAGGTGTGATGCTTGTGGTTGGAATAGAGTTCATTTTCTTCACAGTAGCTAGCATGGGGCTATGTTTTGTATTTGTGCTGGAAGCACAAATGCAGGGATGTTTTCTTTCCAGCTGGGTACAGCTTGCACAGAGCCAAGGCCTTTTCTGCTTCCCACCCCAGGAAGAGGGCTGGCTGGGGTGCACAAGAAGCTGGGAGAGGATTCACCAATCAGGTGGTGGTGAAGAACTACTCTTGTTTGTGTCACTTGCCGCCTTTGGAGTTTATTTCTCTGTTATTTCCCTTTTATTTACAAATGATCTGATGATTATTATTATATAATTTCAATTATTTGACTCTTTTTATCTCAACTCCCCTGAGTTTTCTCACTTCTACCTTTTTGTTTCTCTCCCTCCATCCTGCTGGGAGGGAGGGAAGCAGTGAATGCTTGGTTCTTAGCTGCTGGCTGGGGTTAGAGCACAACACGGTAGATGTTAGCCTAAGAAGATAGATATTATAATATTAATATCTCTTAACAGAGAATCAGAGTTAATATTTGTAAAAAACCAAAAAACAACAAAAACAAAAAACAACAAAAAAAATCAAACAAACAAACAAACAACCAAAACACCAAAAAACCCCAAAAGCAACCAAAATCAAACCAAAATAAAAAACAAAACCAAAACCAAACCCCATATAAAGCCTGGACTGAGCTACAGGGAAAGAAATTCTAGAATTTTCTACTTCCCCACAGAGTCCTAAAAGAGATCAAATTTTCAACACAGGTATTGCAAGTGTACTGACCAAAGACTTCAGGTTGGAGAAAGACACAGGAAAAGGAGCTGCTAAATTACCTTATACCACTTCTTTCATTCTCTTTGGGTAAAACACAATCATGCAGAGTTATTATGGCTAAGAAATTTTCAGTCACTAAAAAATTTAAACAGGAAAGTAACTTCAGGTTGCTCAATGATGAAATAGCCAGCAACATGCAAAGAAATATCTACAGCAGCCCTTTTTTTTTGTCTCTGCTTGTATGAAGAATTTTAACAACATTCAGCAGATGCCATCATTATGTGAGAATATCTTGATTGCTGTAACTCTGCAACAGAAAACAGGATTTGCATACAAGTAATAGCAAGCCACTCTTTGGAAAAAGAAAATGGTACTTCCAAGTGGACTTGTTAACACCAAGAAATATGGGATGCCTGCTGTGCAAACTTATTTAAGACCATTGCATTGTAAAATATTCTAGTTGAAGTGTTCCCACTGGAAAAGGGTTATTTTTTTTACCAAAAACTTTCCTTTTACGACAGAAATGCCTGGTATCATCCCCATTTTATGTTAAATAAATATGTGCTATCATGCATTTACATAAAGAAGGAAACACTGATCATCTTAAAATTATCTTAGTCTAGACCACTTGCCAGCATGCTATACAGGCAAAGTCAATTAGGTCACAGATTTGAGCACTTGACATTTCTCTCATTACAACTCTTCATACAGAGTAAGAGGGAAAAACAGTGACAAATTTGTGCCTATGAAGTTTCATGAATTCACCAGGAACTAAAAAAAGGATGGCTACTGGGGGCAGGGAGAGATAGAAGGGAGAGAAGGAAATAAAAAGAAAATATGAAAGCAGAAATTCCCCAACAGTCAGAAGGATTCTGTATGCCAATTTGAGGAATAAATCAGAAACTCTTCCAACTGCCATCCTTATCAAACTTAGTGATGCTCTGCACAATTTACAGGTATCAATCTGATCAGAGATACACAATTCATGGTTTCAAACCTGCACCTCAGCTTTAGTACCATTCATCTGCTACAGGTAACATGCTCCAAGATTAAAACAAATAGTATATTACATTTAAAGCAAGAGCATCTGCTGGAAGTACATTGCAGAAAAAACAGATGTTACTACACCAAACAATTATCAATCTTATGCTGATCCAGTGGCACTGACAAGGCATTCAAAATGCAGCTGGACAAGGAAAGTTCCTCCTATCCCAAAGTTATTCATGGAACTCTGGGTGATTTAGCAAAATAATCTTGAAACCTCTGGACACCTCAGCAACCCTTACCTTTAAAAAGCCATTTAGATTCATCACACCATTCTGTCTAGCAGTAAAGAATTTATGTTGTTTACTTGTCTTTGTGTAGCTGCAGGATTTTATGTATCCCAGTATCCAAGAGTGCAGATACTGGCAGCAACAACAACAAAAAAATCATTGCTCAAATGTGAATACAACATTATTAAGGATACCCCAGCACTATCATTCATTTTAAAGGTGCATTTTTAGAGGCAGGATGCAATCAAGGAAACAAAGACCTCTGAAATGTTCCAGTAGTTTTCAAGAGGCTATACTCCACTCTTGCTGGAAAACAGCCGCATCAAGGACCACAAAAGCACAGGTTGTTGGTGAGGTAATAAAACATTAACCAATTTTAATTACACTTTCCAAGAGACTCTGAGAAAGCTGTAGATGACAGACATTCTAGAACTGGATCTTGGCTGAAGCTACTGTAATCCATCATATTTTGTGTCAATAATCACAGGTTAATAAATAAATAAGGTTCAGTTGTCTATTTAAAAGATAATACTCTTACAGAAGTAATATCCATAAATCTTGATTAACACCAAGGATGCAAAAGGAAACCGAGCTTGCTTGGTTTCTTTTTAGAGTTGTCCACATTCAATATTAACACATAATCAAATAAAAAAGTATTTTGGCTGCTTGATACATCAGTCTACGCAGCACTGCCAAGCTGTGCCAATCCCACCTCCTAGCAAAATGTCAGCCTATAAATACCATCTCAAGAAATGAGTATGAAGCATCCTTATGGCACAATGGTATTTCAGGATCTTTTGACATTAATCTTGATATTGTGTACTACACGTGCAACTCCATACTTTGTTACTATTTGCATCAAACATTTTTTTCCTTCTTTTTTTTCCTTTTAATTTCAAAATTACTTCACAAAGTGACAATATTGTTGTCTTATCCTTGCTTTGTAAATGCATAGACATACAAAATACATCCAGTATGGTAACAACATGAATTAGTTTTTACAGAAGAAAAGCAGAACAGTACCTCAGAATATATATATATATATATATTTATAACAGTAGCTATATATATATGACACAGTAGCTCAGAATATATTTTCAAGGTTTGTTAAATATCTGCTAAGGTTGGTTGCTTCTCATTTGGAAATCAAATATTTTAGCGATTCAGACACTTTTCATATGGAAAGGAATCTGATGTTCATACATACACACACACAATTATATTCCCATCATAGACTTCAGATACCTCAAATATGTTACCTTGCTGTAGTCTGATTATTGTGTGAGAAACCTGATATTCTCTTACCTAGAACACAAAAGAGAAATTGTTTTAGATTAATTCATAGCATTGTTCAAATTATATATTTTGCAAATTAAAGAAAAATGAACTAAATACAACCAACAAATTTGATTTAGACTGTTTAGTGCTAAATGGTCTTCAATATTAAATAAATCCAAGATATTTGGCATAATTTTATTTCATAGCTTTGCCATTTTCTCTTCTTAGATGCTTAAAAACTCTGTATTTTCCATCAAGGAAGGTTAAAAGACCAGTCCAAGTTCCATACTCACATTTATCTTGGTGTGATTCAGGTTCTTAACTTTCAAACTTTGTCAATGTACACCACGTGTACGTGCATATACAAGTTTTTCTTTGAAAGTCGAAATTCAAAGGCTTCTATAAACCTCATTCTACAGTGGTTTGGTTTTGTTTTGTTCTTTTGTTTGTTTGGGTTTTTGTTTTGTTTGGTTTTGGTTTGTTTTTCTTTGGTGTAAGGATACTATAAAAATACTTTGGTTTCATTTTGTCTTCCACTTTCTTTTTCAACAGTGACAAAGATCCCTTAAAATTTTGTCAGCAGTACCTTGAAACTGAAGGAATGTCTGAAGTAGTAGTGGCATTTACTGTTCATCAAGTGTTTATAAACTAGTAAATACATATGTTTTCAAGCAATTTAACCCTTAAATGGTATACATTCTTCTAAATAAAGTAATGTCATCTTAATGTCAACAACAAAGAAATTACAAGTTCTTTCATCTGCTTGAACTATGGAATATATGGATTCCTGGAACAACTGAAAGTTTCTTCCTACAAGCTATGTATTAACACTTGTGTGGATTATTGGAGTGTCAACCAAGACTACAGAACTGTTTACTTTTCACCAAAGTTTTCCTTATGACAAAAAGGAAACAAAATATCTTTTAGTTTAGAGCTGCAGCCATAAATCATCAGCTATCATATTTATGATTTTAAATTTTAGGTTTGACATTTAGTTTAACTTCTTATGAGCAGCACAGCAAAAATGAACACAAACCCAGCCAACTTATGTCTTCAACACACAATACTTTTCAGATGATTTAAAATCCACCAGTACAATATTTCTCACTGGTCCTGGCCCAGTATCACTGACACATCCAGCAAGCACAGGTTGGGTACATTTTTATCCAGCACCAAGTGTGGATCTGCTTCTTCCTTTCTCCCCCCCAGATGCTGCAGTTTCTTCATGCTCTGTTTGTGCAGCCATGCACTGACCCAAAACTTTTCGATGACATTCTCCACTCGAAACTTCAAACCATTTAAACTTGAAAAACAGTTTTCTGTTTACTTTTTAAACTACATCATTTAGACAGGTCTGGGTTAGTTTCTGGTAATAGCAATGCTTGAAATGGCACAACAGAGAGTGTGATAACTCTCAGTGGAGAAAGCTTTGCTGGCAGATGATCCCAACCTTTCCTTTAACCTAATTCTGTTTATCCATTAGGCAATCTAAGTGATTTTCTCAGTGAACAGCTATGGGACAGCAAAACTAAATTATTTTTTTTTCCCCCGCTCTGGTATTGAAACCTGTAGAACAGAGCTTTCTTTAAAACAAATCCTTTTCCTGATCCCTCTGCTGAGCTCATGATCTTAATAATTAACTTAGCTATTTTTGTACATTTTCTTTGATTTTCTTTGATTCAGTTGGGCTGAGTGATGGTCTTGGGGTAGAATGGAGGGGGAAAAAAATTAAAAAGTAACATTCCCAATGGTAAATGGTTTCTAGTGTCTATCAGATTTTATTCTAGAGAAAAGTTGTTTGGCTTCATCCTCACAAATCCTCACAAAGGTTTTACTACACTTGAACAACTCTATATTTCGTTAAACAACAAAGTATTTAGATCTTCAAATGTTAATGTATTTCATTTAGAGATTGTGAAACACTTTGAAGAAGGATACAAAAGTGCTGTCATATGAAAATATTTCAAGATAAATAAAAAATTGGACTTCCATCAGGGCAAGCAAAGCAAGTTCTGAGAAAGGAAGGCTTTGCCACATGAAATTCCTACTTTTGCCAATGTAGTCACAGTTCTAAAAATCCTCCCTATTCCGTGGCCATGCCATTTGCCTAAGACAGAAAAAAAGGAGCCCCAGAGTTAGACTCTTTTTCTTGCATCCCTCTTCTTGTTCCTTTCTACTCCTCTTATCAATCTGCAGAATCCAAAATGTGTTTAACTTAGGATTTATGTGTATTATTCTGTTTCTATTCTGTTCCACAACCTGCAGCACTGTCTCTTTCAGGTCGTGTGAGCAAAAACTTAAAATGGACTTTGGAAAAGAGAAACAGATTCTAAAGGTGTATACAGGGATTTTTTGCTGTCATGTGAAATACCAAAACATCTGCAGGTTTTAGTAACTGAGACAGATGTAAGAGAAAAGAAAAAGAAATTGTGTATAATATTATACCCTGTATTTTCAGCTGTGAAACTAAGCAGCAGATGTTCACGAACAACAAGTGATTTTAATGTAATAATTAGTAAAGAAAGTTGCTTTAGTGTGGAATAGGAAAATGGCACTGGAATGCTCTGGTTTGACACAAAGGAAACAGAGAAAAGTAGACCAAGGAAGAATCCTGTGTCATGTACACTGAAGAAACAGGAAATGGCATAAGAAAAAAGCATTACTGGAGATTTTTATAAAAGTTTAGAGTTAATTTCCATATTATTTAGAGTGATCGGAGCTTTACAATTGAGGTTTAAATTGAAAGTTATATGTTTTATGATCAATGAACCAGGAACAAGCTGAGTTCAACAAATATCTGACCAGTTAGAAATCAACAGCAATCCTATACCAATAACAGAGTACAAGAGTAGCCTTGAATAAACAGATACATTGCTCTAAAAACCCAGCTGGGAAAATACATTATAAAATAATCCAGAGTAATGAGAAAAACTCATGATTGTGATCACTACTAATGAGTCAAACTACTAAATTACCTTTTCTTAAAACAGATGACATTTAAAATTTTTAAATAGTGATTTTATATATTCAGTCTTAGCAACCTCCTTCATTTCTTACTATAAATTAATCCTTTGAGCTCAAATGTAGAGTACAAAAACATAAATATTTACATCTTCACCACAGTTATGCACAGATCCAAGCCTTGCTCACAGCTCTCAGGCAGATCAGGCCTGTTTGCATCATATGAATTCTCCTTGAGCTCGACTTTGAGTTGACTTTGAAGTTTATGAGCTGAAAAGCAGCTAAATTAAGCAGAACAAAACAAGTAAATGACAGCTAAAGAAGCATTAGACCCAAGTATATCCATTCAATTAATTTGCAGTTTTACCCACTCTTCTGTTTAACTGCTTTGTCAAAATTTCGACAGAAGTACCATATGACTGAATTTATGCTATACACATCAGTAAGATAAATATCTGAAATAAAGGACAAAATAAATAATTCTGCACAACAATGCCTAGTAAAAACAAACAAACAAACTAATTCAATTTTTTTCTGGTTTACTTTTAAATGTATGTATTTGCACTTTACTGGCAATTTTAAATGTTATTTTATAAATATATGAAAAATAAATCCCCTCATAAAGAGACAGAAAAATATTCAAGAACTAAAAGAAGGGGCAAATGTATAAATTATAAAAGTCTTCTTTGGAAAAAAGGCATAGGAGACATTGCAGGAAACTAACAACATTTTTTTTTTTTTCACTCTGACAGAATTCAACCCAAATAACATGTGAGCCCAAATATGATATGAAATCAGTCCTAATCAGGGTCAAGTGCAGCAGCTTTGTCCTCAGCTACATCAAGGAACCCCCACCTGCTTTCAATATCCAATCCATTTTTCCACCTTAAATTCTGCTTGAGATACAGATGGATCAAAAAATAACACCAATCAAATGTTGGTATGGAAACTACAAAACATTTTAATTTTCAGACAGATTTTTAAATTACTGTAGATATGTACTAAGTTCTCAGTAGAGATGATAGCTACTGCAACTTTCCTAGCCAAAGAATGCATGAAAACTCACTTCTCAAAGCTCCCTAGAGTAAGAGGAAAAGCAGTAAGACAAAACATGGGTGAGTGTAAAGAAAATTACCAGCAAGCCTTTAGGAGTGTGTTTATATAAAAAGGTGATGATCAGTCTGTAGTCCTGTGGAGAAAAAGATACTTTGCTCTTTCCTTTTTTTTCCTCCCCATAAGGAAAAAGCAAAGTGCTTTAGTAAACCCTTTCTACTTATGTACCCACAGAATTCCTTATTATTGTGGAGACATCCTCTCAGTAAGCAAGCTAACTTAGTAAAACCTGAAGGTTGTCACTTCCTGGAAAAGATGAGAAGTGCCAATTTTCTCAGAGGAATCATATTCATACAAAGCCTGAAAAGATAATCATAATGATAAATAAATATGTCTTGTGATCCAAATACTGTCCCACTCCTGTCCTCTAAATCACAGAAACACTAGAACAAATCAAAGAAAACAATGAGAAAAAATGTGTTATACCATCAATGTTGTTCTCAAAATAGCTGACTATACCTCCCATTAACTATATTATTTTAATGTAATCAAGGACATTGAAGTTTGCTGAGCACTTTATGTACTCAGTATTGCAAAGCACATGCAATAACAAACTCCTATTTTCCACAATTGCCATGTAAACATTAACAGAAGTAATTCTTCTTTATTAAATGATTTTCTGACGAGTTTTGAAAGCTTAGATGCAGATGTACTTATCTGTCTTCTAATGCTAAGATAAACTACTTTTTTTTGCATGCATGCATGGTTGATTTTCAAATCATGCCTTGGAACAAACTAATAATTATATATAACTAGAAACATAAGAAAATGCCCCCAATTCACACTACTGGCTAGAAAAGCTTTGCCAAGGACTAATTAAGAGGATAGTAATAATATATTAAGAAAAAAATAAATATCAATTATATAAGCACTAGAAAGAAATGTACCTTCACTATATTAATCAAATTACTATAGCACAATCTTGTAAGAAGTGTTAGGAGGTATCAGGACCAAATATTATTTAAGGATTAACCAAACAAAAAAGTTGAGAGTGTTTTAAATGCATATGCCAAGTTTAAAAAAAAAAAATAATAGAGTCAACCCAAAGTATCTAATTGGTCAAAAATACTGGGACATTTTTCCATCTGAACTTCACACTTCTATTATGTAGATTCTGTGTCCTGACAGACTGGACTGTAGCCTTGTTTTTCAAACCCAGATGGGCCAGGTGCAGGCTCTCAACTGTAATTTGGGGTAACAGCGTAATTTAAACCTTTAGAGAAATCAATGTTTAAAAGCTTATTTGCAAACTCTAAATTCTGGAGTAGGATCTCAACTATATTAAGGCTTAAATTGTGAGGTAGGCAAATTGTAAAACTACAGGTTAGGATAGCTCTAATAATATTGTATTAGGTATTATGCCATGAGTTTCTTCTGAAATTATGTAGAATTTAAAACAGTAGCAACTACTGTGAGCCATCTATACTAATATACAAACTTTAGTTCCTTTAAGAAATGGTAGCTACAAAGTCTGAATATTATTCTAAATTACACACAATGCCTTATCTTAATGTGGAAATATGTGTGTGTTTGATATAGGTCTGGATTGAGATGAAATAGCAAGACACATGAAAACCCAGAGAAGCTGTGGTGAGGTGACCTTGCCTGGCTGCCAGATGTCCACCCAATTGATGATATCCAAAACAGGACAGGGAGAAAAGAATACGATGAAAATATTTGTTTGTTTGTTTTTCCCCACAAACAAAAACTCAGGGGAAACTAATTTACTTCATTGCCAGTTAAAACAGAGTTGCATGGTAAGAAACAAAGACAAAAAGCACAAAGCACTTATTCTTCAATTCCAAATCCTCCACTTCCTCCACTGGAGCAAGGCTGGGGAATGGGAATTCTGATCAGTCCACAACAATTCCTCTCTGCCACTCCTTCCTCCTCACGCTTCTTCCTGGCTCCAGCACAGGATTTTCCATGGGGTCTGCAGGGAGGGGAACCTGGATCACATCCTCGTGCTCTCCCCTCGGGGCTCTCAGGACTCTTTGTCACATTTTTCCTTACAGTCCTGGCTGTGGGCTCAGCTGTGCCCTGCTCTGGGTCAGGTGGATCCTGCTGTGTCCAGCAAGGAGCAGCTCTGGCTGCCAGAGCCTGGGCACCTGCACCCCTGCAGAACCCCAAACTGGCTTCATGACCAGGGCTCACAAGGCTGCAAATTCCCTGGGGAAGCTGGGCAACACAATCAGCTGTAATTTGTCATGAGGCAGATGTGCCCCATCTCAATTCCTCTGTCAGTCTCTTTGCACAAGGGAGGAACTCTGAGTTAGTGCTGTGACTGCTCCGGCAGCCCAGAAAAAGGCTAAATCTTGCTATTTATCCAGCATTTTGCTTTAAGTAGACCTCTGAGTCAATTATAAAAGTATGTGTATGTGAAATTTCTATCAATAACACTAAACAGATGAAGGAAGAAGTAACACTATGGGGGACACAAAGATTATTTTGTTATTGACATATACAATAATTGATTAGGTTTCTTGGCTTCTGTTGCCAGAAATTCTGATGTATCACACTTAGGATTACTAGTTAGCTTCCATTTCCTTTCAACTTTTGCCTCTGGATAAGCTCAGCTATTCCCAAGAAGAAACACTGATCAAGTACATTTGTCATGCGAACAACTATAATAAGGTAATTCATCATAGTCTGCCAGACTCTTATTCCAGAAAGACTGCTGCATTTTTATCCTTACTTAAAAATCTGCTGTCACTCCTGCTGGAAATTTTGGTAGACACTTTGGACATGTTTAAAAGCCCTTCCAAACTGATAGTGGCAGATAATTAAGTTATCAGCTATCAAAGTCCTTTTTCACTCTCTGCAATGTTTATGACACCATGAACCTTTCTGTCTGGTTTAATCTGACCTGTTTTGAACGTGTGATCCCTTGTTCCTTCCCTTTTCCTTTCCTACTGGTAGACAGTGACCAGTGTAATTCACTACAACAAATGAACCTGTTCTGGAGGGTCTAATTGAGCAATTTTATTTTCTTTTCAAGGTCTGAACTCAACCACATCCTACAATCTATTCTTTAGCACTGCAGTGGCAAAAGATTTACTTAAAGGCAAAGAGAGCTAAGACTTTAGGTTTCTAAATGGAAGAAGAATAAACCAATGCTGGCTTATAGTTGTGCACGGGTGAAAGTGGGAGTTGCTATTTAGGCTGTCAGTAATGCTTAATGGTTTTTGTCTATTCTCTAGTCAAAGCTTAACTTATAATTTTTTTTTCCTTTTTTGGAAGCTTGGGGCTTCACCTTCATGTTGAGTGTAAAACTTCATGTACTCTTCCTGTATTTTCTCTTACATTTCTCTGGTAGTGCTCTGCAGATATAAATATTCTCTAAAAAAAAAAAAAAAAATCTGCTTTTTGTTCACACACACAACAAAAAAAAACAAAACAAACAAACAAACAAAAAAAAACCCTAAAACAATAGGGCATGACATTTTAGCACTGGTGAACATTCTCACAAATGGAAATGCATGGAAAAAAAAAAAAAACTGAGGAAGAAGCAGGTTCTATTTTCAACTTACAGAACAGCATTAACAATAGCAAGGAGAAAATAAACTCAGTCTTGCAGATCTATTGCCTCACACAAACACAAACAGGGCATAGTTTTAATCCTTGCACCTCGTCCATCAGCCCCTTTTATCTGTGTTTTTTCAATATAGCAACTGAAACCTAATGACAAAGTGATCTTAAAAGCTAGAATCAATTTCCACTGCAGTCACAGCCATCAGAAAGATAGGGAGAGAAGTTAGATCTGATAAGCAAAATTAAAAGTAACATCTTTTAAACCTACAGGTAGATACACAGGGTAGATGGCTAGCAATGCCATGCAACCTGTGTGCACTTGGTTTATTAACAGCATTTCATTTATGAAACATGAAGTAGCATGACACAAAATTTATCCTGAAGCAAGGCTTCATCAAGTGTGAAAGATGGGGATTCAGCATCACAAGATAAATGAGCACTACTCCTGATACTGGAAATAGGAAGGAGCCCTGATAGCTCTAGGTGAAGCAAGGACCATTCTTAACGCTCACTTCACTTGTATTAATAAGTCTTCAATAAAAATGACATATATAACAAATAAGAAGCCTAAGTATGCAAGGAACCAAGTCAGTAATATTTCAGTCTTCAAAATACTCCACCTTCTGAGCTTTGTTTGTATGTGTCTCACATGAAACAGGTGAAATGAATTTTAAAAAGACAGAAATAGACTTATGCACTCAGAGATTCTCATGCATTTGGAATTAAGAACATTTGTAACCATTTCACTTGGATTTAGAGTTTCTCAATTTTGCTCCCTGACAAGGGAGATTCAGAAGCTAAAGTAAACATTATTTTCAAAACCAATATTTAAGTATTATCATGCTCAGTTCTTTTTCCTAGACTTGGCACATTAGCTAAAAAATTAGAAAAACAAGATTTCCAGTGGAGATCCTGAAACAATTATGATTTGAAAGATGCAGCTCATATTGCTAGTATTAATTCCAAATCAATCTAACTACAGCATCCAACACTTACAATTTGAGGGACACAATTTACCTCAGAGTATCAACAGAACTTCATATTTTTGTTCTCCCATCCCTAGTTCCACAGCTGGATTACTCCTTGCCCACACTGTGGTACCAGGCTTGAAGCAAAGAGATGTGCCAGACAAGCAGATGTCCTGAAAACCTTGGCTGAAAATTGCAGCTCTTCCCTATCCCATGACCAAATGAAGTAGCATACGTCCCTCACAGCTGAGGAAAAAGTTCTGAGGTGCAAATAAAAGGAAGCCCTGACTGTGAGTGAATGGCCTTTGCCCAGCATATCCACCCAAAAACAGCAGAGCCCCTCATTTTCAATTCACAGGGGTTTTTTGGTTGGTTTTATTAATCCAGTTGCCCTTACCAACCACAGCTTGCCTGAGCTACAAGCAGTGCTAAGAAACGGAATCAGCAATTTCAGGGAAAGATTTTGAAAGCCTAAGAGCCAAGTGCTCATATTCCACTTGAAGACAATATTTTATTATAATTCCTTCATATTCTGAATAGAAAATCTGGAGTCAAGATTTTGTATGTGTGGAGTGCTATGATGTAACTATTTAGTATTATAGAAAACCTTATTGCTTATATGGCTGTTATGAAATCTGCCCAGACCCTCATGAAGGTAAAACTTCTGGAGTAGATACAAAGAGTCAGAATGGCAAATAATCCCAATTTATGTTTTAAAATAACATTATTTTTTATATAAAAGCCATTTCAAGTTACAGCACAGAGAAACATAGTTCTTATCGCCAAAGAGATCTGGGGACCATGACAACAAATTTCAGGATGCTGAATTTAAACTGGAGGCACTTCTGTCACAAAACAATCATTCTATCCAGGGAGTTATAAAAACAGCCTAAACAATGCAAGGCCATAAAGTGTTTGACCTCTTTCCCATAAGCAAATAAATCAGGATGCCAAAGAAGTACCACACTATGAAACTGATGAAACCATGAGGCTGATGAGAAAGCCTCCAAATTCAACTGGGAAGAATTTCATTTGAAATTTCCAGGGGGAATTCTTGATGACAGATAGACTGAATTCCTACTCAACATTTCTCTGTCTGTGGCGATCATCAGTTTTAATTATTTCTGACATTTTGTCTATCATACTGGATCCCTGGAGAAAAGTAATGAGTCTCCTCGTGTGAAAGGTGAAAAGAATGAAGATCACATTAACATGCTTGAAATAAATTAACCACATGATCTTGTAACTATAAAACCCCAGAAAGGATCCCATTAAACCACTTGCAACTACCAGTGTGACCACAAAAATCTCCTCATTAGCCATAAAAGTTAACTAGCGACATCTTAATTCTGGCATTTCAGTTTCATTTGTTGATTGTGTGTTCTTGTTCCAGATTCAATAACAGCAACTGTCTGATAAGAGTGACCATGCCAGTTCCAGCCAACCAAAGGCTGCTTACCTGAGATGAGCACAGCCATTGCTCAAATGTTTCTTTAGGAGTGCTTGGGAAAGAAGTTTGGGAAAGTTATCTTTAACTTTTCCCTGAAGGTCGTGTTTGTACTGTAATAAAACATACTCAGCTTTTTTTGCAAAGAATATACCAATCAGCTCAAATCAAAAGCATTGGAGAGTACAAATTACATTCTCTCTCCTCTTGGCTTACTGGGAGAAGCACTGTGTGATATTCTCAAGGAAAATTAAGCAAAGAAGTCCAATGGTCTGTATTGTCTTATCTTAATAGAATTTTAGAACAGCAATGAATGCCTCTGAAATACAACTAAGGAGAAAAGCTAATTGGCAGAAGATTATAAATTATATTTTCATACTCAACAAAATAAGTACAAGGTAATTTATTATTATATTCAAAACTACAACTCAGTGGGTAAAGGCAGAAGACTGCAAAAAATAATTTAAAACACTTTCCTCTGAGAAATGCTGTTTTATGAACTACTAATGTATCAATAGATTTTATTTAAAAAAAACACTAATACATTAAAATAGTCTATTTTCTCCCTCTTTTTAAACATAATGCATTTACTAAGCAACATAAGCTGCGGATATATGCACACATCCATATAAATATAAAGTAGCATAAAAGAAGCAAGTACATACTCAATTTTCTACTTTATGAAGTAAATTGCCTACCTCCTCTAGGTAATATTCATACAATATTTCTTTTCTAAGTGCATAAGCACATATCTCAAGGTAACATTTCGAGCAGTTCTGCTGGCTGGCAAATCAAGTTCACTCCCAGAAATGCAAAAGATGGTCAAGAAATAAAATGTTACAGTAAATATCATCATATTTCTAACTGACAAAAGCTTCAGGATCCCAAAGGCGCCGAGTTCATTTTCTGTGATCTTTTAGCACCTTTTACCATTCCTAAGTTTATTTAGCAGAACTCCTGCGGATCTTTTTATCAGAAAAATACATTAAGCAAATTAACTGGTTGCATTTCTCCTGGGGCCAGGAGCTACACCATATATTATAATGAGGTGATTATGTTGCCACTTTGTCACTGCTGGACTTTGCATTAAGTGCTATTTGACATATGCTTTCATGAAATGATTTAAAATAACAGGCAGTTAAATACAGGCAGCAGAACAGTGGTGACTTCACGTGCTGATTGTGACTGCAGCTCTCTCATTGGTACCTAGCTCTGCAGTATACACAATTCTGAGATAAGCTTTACTTCTGCTGTCGGAGAGAAAAGATAACTTGTCAAAAATTTAAGATGAGTAATTAATCCCACGCAGACAAACATGAAATAAAATTCCAAGCTATTTTATATTTTCATTTGTTATTCCCTTATGTGGTCAATGGGCATTTGAACTACATGTTTAGGAGTAATTATCCAGCCATTACTGGAAGCAGTGTATAGAAATCTATGGAGTCCATAACTACATAAATAGGTTAACTTAAAAAAAAAAAAAATTGGAGGAATTATTCTGCAAATTCTCAAAAGGTAGAGGGGCAGCAGAGCACTGTAGAATAATTTTACAATAAAGCTAGACATGCACATGGATCTGTATAAATAGTTCTGACCATAAAAAAAAAAAAAAAAAAAAACCAACAACAACAAAACCCAAAAACAAACAACAACAAAAAAACCAAAACAAACAAACAAACAAACAAGAAAACAAACAAAAAAAAACCAACTCCATAATTTTGTCAGCTAAATTCAGAAGAACCAAACTCAGTAATAAGGTTTAGGAACATAAGAACAAAAATCAAATGTCTATTCTAAAATGCATCTCTTGCCTTGCAGCAGTCTTGAATTATAAACAAAAAGGAGACATATACAAAAAATAAATGATCTGCAAACAGGAAAGATATCAACCATTGTGAATATATTTCAGTTCAATATCATGTTTAGCAATTGCTGCAGTGCTCATCAGACATGTTAAACCAGTCAGAACTAGTAAAGTCATAAGCCCTGATTTTGCAAAATTTCCCTTTCAAGACCTTTACTGAAAGTAAATACAAAATCCTACTGACTTTACACTGACACAAACACATCCTCTGGGTTAGCAAGCACAGTTCTTTGTTGCACTAGCTCATATTTACACCGTTCTTAAATCTCACCTTGAATAAAGAAGGAATAGCTATTCCAAGAATAACAAGTACTGTTGTTATTGAATGTGCTGGGATATTTATTACAATGTCTCTCATCACATATAACTATGCAAAGCAGTTATTATTTTTATCATCTGCAGTTATTGAACTTCACATTCACCATCACAGGAGCTCACGTTTAACTTTAGGCTGATTGTAAATATTTCTTTGTAAAAACAAAGACTTTTTCCTAATTTTTCTTTTTAAGTTCAGACACTTGGGAACTGCATTTTACTTAATAAGCTGCCCTTGGTGTGACTTCTAAAATATCCAATCTGTCCCAAAAAACCAGAAAAAAAAAAAAACACCAAAAAAACCAATTTAAATAGACATGTTAGGCTTTCATATATCATTATATATGTGTAAAAACATGAAGAGCATTGTGCCTTTTCATTTTTGAGAGTTATCATTAAGAGGGGCACTCTTCAGAAGAAAGCAAAAATAAAAAAGAAGACCATGTCCTAGTTATTAGAAAGTATATCACCTCAAGATGTGGAATAGCAGTTAATAAAAGCAGAAAAAAAACCCTGTAACATAGTTTATTAAGTATGAATAAACATCTAAGTGATTTGATTGGAAAAAAAGAATCAAGTATCTCTATTCTTTAGACTTTCCTCCTATAGAACAAGACTTTCAGAAATAACATTCTTATTGATCTATATTTCATGATCAGAGGGATTTTTATTCTCATAGTTGAAATTTAAGATAAAGAAAATATCAGAAATAACCCACTCATCTGTAAAGATCCTGTATACCACAAGTTGCTTTACCCAATGGCAAACTGTTATTTTATGCTTTGTGCTCCCAGCATAGGAAATGGAAGAGTCAAAAATCATCATGGAATTGATTGGGTTGAAGAGACATTAAAGATGAAGCTCCAACCCCCTTCCATAGGCAGGGACACCTTCCACTATCCCAGGTTGCTCAGAGCCCCATCCAGCCTGGCCTTGAACACTTCCAGGGATGGGGCAGCCACAGCTTCCCTGGGAAACCTGTTCCAGTGGCTCACCACCCTCACAGTAAAGAATTTGTCCCTGACAGCCCATCTGCCCTCTTTCAGTTTAAATGGAATAGTTTTAGTGGTGGTTCCTGAATATAAATATTCTTTTTTTGTTTTTTTTTTTTTTTTCTTCTGAAAATGGATCAGTGGTCAATGGGAACAGTGTGGCTTTACTGACTCTTGCTTTGTATCAACTGGCAAGACAGAACTCTGCTATTTTGCAGAAATAACACATAGTTGATGCTATAGTGATTAATAGAAAAGGGATTATCTGTTTTCTGATGTTTGATTTATCCTTCTAAATGCAACTTGTAAATGCACAAGGATCTCACTCTGCTCACTAAACTGAGAACTGCTGTCCTTTCACAGCACAGAAAATAAGACCACCATCTGTTTCTTTGTAAATACTTTATCTAAAGAGATTGTTGTGGAAGCAAAGTAAATTCTGAGAATAAAATAGGAAAAATGTAATTTGAAGTTGTCACAATACAAACAAATAGGAGATGAAGATGGATGAGGGTGGGTGGTTTGGAAGCCTGTCTAAAACCATATGGCCTGCTCTAAGACTTAAGATAAAAATCAAAAGTTTATGGTTTCCTAAAGAGATTCCAGTTACAAAGACCTATGTAAATCATTAAGACTGCAGAAAGAGAGTCCTATTGTTACCACTGCTTCTAGTTCTTTTAGTTATTTACGACTATGTACGTTTGTTATTTAAATATTGTGACATTTGCAAATGCATTGTATGTTACCATAACTCCAATTTATAGCAAAACAAACTGCTTCAAGCTGTGCTGGATGGAGCAAATGGAAGCTGCAGGTGTCTAAGGAGTAAATGGATGCCAGCTTGTTAGCTGAGGTGAGAGGCTGAGGCAACGAGCAGGCTGAACTTGCATAATGAAGAGTGGGTTTCAGGAAAGGCTGAAATTCTGCAGCCAAATGAGAAAAAGAAGCAGAAGCAAAGGTAATTTTTGTTTCTCAAGAGGGCCTGGACATATTAAGGTAAAGCAGGAGCTTATGGTAAGAATCTGGATTTCTGGCGGTGCTGGAGGAGGATCACTAGAACTGGTAAGTAATCAGGCAGAAGCCACCTCAGAAATAGGTGGAGGTGGTTTGGCCAGCAGACAATGAGGATTCATGGATAACCCCCAGTACCAGATTGCCAGACCAGGAAAAGAACAGTTTCAGCACCCTTTTAAGAAGACAGAAGAAAAGGAAATGCTAATAATAGACTAATTAATATACTAACAAGCCTTGTAGTCTGATGGCTGAAACTGCTCTTTCCCCAGTTAACTCTTTACAAGGAGTTGCTGTTCCTGTTTCTTCTGGCCCCCATAACACCACTTACTTTGTATAAAACCAGCACTTTGGTGGCTGCAGACTGAACACTAGGGAAGAACTAATTCAGCTGCAAAGCAACCTTGCATTCTGCTCACAACTTTCCCTCATAAACACTCCCTCCAACTCAAGGCAAGTCCTTATGCAGAGATAGAGCAGCTGAGGCAGCAACCACTTTCTACAGGGAATGAATATAGTGAACAAGTGGGTGTGCAATTATTTGAAAAAGAGCCAAAACCCCTGAAGGAGTCAAACCTCCTCTGCTATCCAGTAAAGCTGGCATAGACTATGTCTTCTTCAGGACCGAAGCAGAAGTGATCACAGACATTCAGTAATGGCCACTTCTACCAAACTTCATTCACAACACAAGCTTGCTGAAAATTCCATTAACTAGAAAATTACCATAATGAGATTCAAGGACCTATCCACAATCACGATTAGGGGAAGCCTTCGAATTATTTTTCGTTTTGTCTTATACCTGTCTATGTGTAAATCATGGACCAAAAGTAATGAGAACTTCCACTCAGCAAGAGGTACTGGGTTTAGTAAGGCAAAATATATTTCCCCTCAAAATAGTGTCCTTTTAAAAACAGTGCAATCATAAATCCTTGTTTCAAACTTGTGTGTTCTTATACATCTGGCAATCTCCACTATAAAAAGTGTGAGCAATTTTCTGACACGAGAGCCTGTTTTACCACCCTACCATTAACATTTTACCATTTACACAGTTCTCTTCACAGGATCTGTGAAGCTGGCATTATGAACAGTAGGAAGAAATAAATGCAAAACAAGCTCTTTCTTTGGCTCTTGCCCAGCTAAGTCACAGAAACCCAGAAGCTCATAGTTCAGTCTTATCAGATTTTCATCACAGGTGAAGTGCTTCACTTTTTACTTGTGAACTCTATCATATGTGCAGTGCAAAAACTTTTAAATAACAGAAGACAAAATGATCTTGGCAGCATCCTTTCAAATTCCACTCTTCCATCCACATATTTTTTAAATGAGATATTTCATTGGTGGCAAGATATTGCAAGAACTCTAAAGCAGTCTGAAGAAAAAGGTAGAAAAACTCAATTTGCTTACAAAAGAAATAAGCCCTTATTTCAGATACATGTACTCTCCCTCACTTGAACTAAAATCATACTTAAAGCCTAAGCTGATGATTTCTTTGAGAGAAATTAATGTTATCTTTACCATGTGGCCATTAACCACTCAGCCAGTGGTGACTGGAACCTTCTTGAACTTTAGTTGTACGTAGTGTCAGCTAAAACAAAAGTTCATGTAATGGAAGTGCCCTCTTGTTCTACAAGGGCAGACAGTGCTCAAAACTTATATATGCTTACTTAGACACTTCACTGTCCTTGCTACTTGTCACTGTCACTGAAAAGTATCCCTGTATTTGGCATTAACACTCCACTGAATTACGTCATTGTGTTCTCATTTATAATTGACAAAAAAAGTGACGCAGAGAAATACAAAATACAGGGCCTGAAGCTCAATTCCTAGATCCTTATTCCTTGTCACCTGTGTATCAACAGACTGACCACCTGCAGTTCTAATTTGCTGAAATGCAACCTAAGCAGCACCTCAGCTTGTCCTTCCCAGCCCCAAGCTGAACAAACCCCAAACCATCAAAAATTATCAGGTTTCTAGTTACAGCAACTAATTTCAGTTACTTAAATTTTGAAGTACTGACTGAAGCACCTTAAACATTATAAGGAGCCAGTGTATATTATTAAATTAGCGGCATGACAGAGCTTTCTCGGAATGAAGGATGCAGACAAATTAGCGGCTACGTAATTAGAGCACGGAAGGAAGATCAGGAGAGAGGTCCCAGAATAGCAAGTCCACACAGCTCTGCTGGAAATGATCTGTCCTGCTCTGGAAGCAGCCTAGCCACATTAGCATGCTGCTCTGCTGTGCCAATAAACCTTTTGAAGTTAGAATGCCCTGAGTGTAACTGGATAAAATAAGTGACTCAACTCAGGTTGGGAATCGACAAGTCTTAAATCGTGCGTTTCAGAATGTTCTGTTCCAGAGCTGAAACAAGCAGCTTAATTCCGCCGCTGCCTGACATTAGTTCTAGTAAAGCTTTCCTGTGATTGAATCTGGCTGTGCTGCTATGCCTGTGTCCCAGACAGGATCCAGTTACTGCTAAGCTTCCTTGGTGTGAAAAGAGATCAGATGCAGCCTCTGACTTCGGGACTTCCAGAAAAGTTTTTAAGAAGAAATTATCTTGGAAAAGAATGCTACCAAAAAAAAAAAAAAAAGGTTACAGTTTCTCACCATATCAAAGGAAAAATAAATTAAAAAAAAAGAACAGCAATACCTTTTCTGGACTCTCGTGTATTTACTTACAAACCCTAGCAAACTAAGCACCACAAATCAGAGCTCTGGGTTTGTAGCTAAATTTTCTAAGCCTCTACTCAACCTAAAGAGAGTAATTTTCAGATGTTCTCTTTTCAGTTGTACTTAATGCAGCCGTACTGCTCAGATGTGGTCAAACCACGTCACATCTACAAGTGCTCCCTTGGTGTCACTCATTACCCTCAGCTGCAGTGCAGTATGTGGTCAAAAATCAGTAAACGTGCTCACTCTCCTCATTTTGGTGCAGATCCTGGCTTGAATCCTAAGACAGGCGGCTCTCTTAGCACCTCTGCTTGCATCCAGCATTCTCCCTCCCCAAACTGTGGGTGTCCAGTCCCTGTCAAATAACCTGGCAGTCAGTTTTGTTAGAATGCCTCTTGTCAAAGCACGCTAGATCAACCCTCAGCTGGTCGCTGGCCCACTTGGCAAAGCTGTTGCTTTGCTTGGCCAGCTTCTTCCCTATATCCACTGTAGTGCCCAAGTGGACCTATTCAAATGCCAATGAGCTTTTTAACCTCTTCACTGTCCCTAGCCAGGTACTGCCTGTCATAAACAACACCCATGCAAATAGTGAATATCACAGGAAAAGGTTATAAGCAACACATATGTGCACAAAGTAGCCAGGTAAGCCAATTCATGGTGTTTCATAAAACTAACCCAAAAAATCTCCTTTGCTTTTGAGGCCTTGGTTGTACAGAAGGATAAAAAAAGGACAAAAATCTGATGCTGTTATTCTGTAACAGAAAACTCAGGAGGCTTTGTGTACCCTGGAATAAAGGAAGACATAAAACTTCTACCTAAACTCCTGGGATGCTGTAAAACAAGGAGTTTTCAATTTCTGACCCTGAACACTGTCAGTAAGTACGCCCTGCTTGTTCAGCCTATAAATTTTCAAGGTTATTTTGAAAGTGAAGAACAAAAAAAATAATAATAATAAAAAAAAAAAAACATAAAAAACTCCTTCTCATGAGAAAAAAAAAAACAACCTTGTATCAACAAGGAAGGGATTCCTTTTTTTCTTTTAATCTCATCCAGACATTATTACTGATACAACTTGAAAAGTTAAACAGGCTAAGGCATGATACATATTATATTTTTAATATATTTAAAATTCAGTTTGATTAAAGTCCAGCGGGCAGCAGTGTAGGATATAGCCATAACTTCTGTGGTAGTTTTGAAAGATGATGGTAGATATGAGCTATGGAACCAATTAGAGCTCCAGTTCAGTCTAAGGAAAAATGAGTCTCCAAAAATAGAACACTTGTATCACATAAAAGAAAAAGCAGATATACCCATAAACCCAAACTAGAACACCAGCATGAAATGAAATCGGATTTTCAAGGAAATGTGATGACGGAAAATGAAATACCTGCAAATACATTGTGCAGGGAATTTTACACTGAGCATTTCAATTATCCAACATAGGCATGCCTGTGACTGCTTTACAGATACAGCTCAACTGCCTGGTACCAGTATAAAGATGAAATTACATATCTATCTCAACTCCTTTCCCTTCCTTTAGACACTGAAACCCTTAAAATAATTTACATATACAGGCTCTCCGTTTCTATGCAGCCCCTTTGTGTGAAGAAAGAACAGTAGAAAAGAGAGCAAAAAGACTGAATGAAAATGTGGCTTTTTGTTGTTTCTGAAAATATAACAATGTGATGGTGCTACAGTGAACACAAGAAAGAAAAATTAAAATGGTGATCTGCAAGCCTCTGGAAGAAATGATTATTCTCAGTTTAGCTACCTGTTAGATCACTTCCCTCAGAGTTATGAAATGTTATGCTGCATCTTTTACTTTCATCAATTGTAGCACTCCAGCATTCTACAAAGAAAGAAGAATCATTGATGTTCTAATCTCTACTTCTTTTTCTTTTAGCATTTTTAATCCTTTTCAGATTCTTTTGAGGTACAGCTTCCTTCCAGCTCACAAAGAGGGCTAATGGCATCAAAAGACTGCTCATGAGGGCACTTGTAACAAAACATTTGCAGAAAAATTCTGGTGCTTTTGAAATAATTCAAAATTTTTCAGGAGACAAAACTGAGCTAGCTTCATCCTCCACCCCCCCCTTCCAATGTAATTTAAAAAAAAAAAAAATACACATCTTTTTGTTGTGGCTTTCTGAAACATTAAGAAGAAAAATCTCTTGCTTGTCTTTGTGTTGATCAGTGAGAATGAAATAGACCTGCACCAAGTTGGAAACAAGTCAAAATGCCCTTTCTGACTTGTTAATGAAATCCTTCTTATGTACAAAAGGCATTTACTCACCACCTTAATAGTCACACTGCAAGTAGATTTTATCTTGCTAGAGATTCATTTATTTCAATGAGAAACTAATCTCTTTTGTGGGATTCATATAAAGGGTTTGAATTTAAAAATAAATAAAATGAATTGTTTACCTGCAGTAGGTAATAATACCTTTGGAAATGCCATCTATGGATATTGACTACGGAATCATGAAGCATTAACCTGGCACACTTAAGTGAGTTCATGCTGCAAAAATATAATGAGTCTATGTTTTAGACCAGCACAGAACAAAATGAAGACAAAATTAAAATTAGATTCCAACCGCACTCAGAAAAATTAAGGGAAAATTGTAAAAAACATTTCTAAAGAACAGATTTGGAAATTTATGTAAAAAGCTTCTGCTTGAAGCCTTGCAAATTGCATTTGAAGGGACTGACCTGACATAAGGCTGGCAATGGATGCAACTGGAGCTTTAATTGACTAAGCTTGGACATCTGTCTCAACTGTCAATCCTCCTAACAATAAGATTGATAGATGCAAGATAATCACCAATTAGAGGCAGCTTCTTCAGATCCAGGCTGGGGCTGGAGAAGCTGGATGAACTCGCACAGAGGTGGACAAAACAAGTGTGCAGGGGAGAAGGAGAGAGAGAGAGATTCCTGTCTGTTTCTTTCCAGAGACCTGGAGATCTTAGGCTGAACTCATAGAGCAAAGCAGCCCAGTAATGAAGGAAAGGGAGAAATGCTGGTTCAACAACTGTGTGACCCACCTCCATCTCCTCTTAAGGCACCTTGGAGCAATACCCAGTATGGTTTTACTTGCACAGCCATTAGCATCCCTTACCTCCTAGAATACAATGTATTTTAGCAGTATGTAATGTGACTGCATTAGCTGTCTGCTTTTCTTCCTCCCCCAAATGCAAATGCATTATCTAGTCCTTGTATCTCTTCCACATCCTTCCTAACAGGTTACTATTTATAATAAAAATCATTAGGATTCCTTTTGCTGCTAATATGTTTAAACTCCTTCTGGACTGTCCTTGCTGGCCGCTGGTTAAAGATTATGTTCTCATTTTCTCTATACATTTTCTACCATTGATAGTTTTGGATATACTGCTTTTAAGGAAAAAAAAAACAAAACAAAACAAAAAACTAAACAAAAACAAACAAACAAAAAAACCAAACAAACAAAAAAACCCCACCAAAAATCATTTTTCTTCCTAGTTTAGTAACTGATTTTATTTCTTTTCTCTGGCCCAGACTTTTGAAAACACAGAATCATAGAACACAGTGAGTTGGAAGGAATCCATCAGGATCATGAAGTCTAACTCCTGGCCTCACGGCAGAGCACCCCAAGAATCTCACCATGATGATGAACCTTGTCTCTTCTCTCCCCTTTTCCTCCTCCAGATTGTGGAATTGTGTCTTTGTGAGTAAGACTGTGTGTTTTATACACATATTGGTATCTAGGATTCACATGTAATGCCACCATGATACACCATGAGAGCACTTTAATGAATTATAATTATATTCAGGACACAAAAATACTGCAGTGAATTTATTCTTCTTTCTTTTTCTTTTCTCTACACTGCTAAAAGCTTGTTTTTCTCAGGACACATGCTAGTTTCTTTAAGTACTCCTTTTGTAAGTACATATGCACAAGTACTTTGATTTGGATTTATGTACTTGAAGAGGAAAATTGTTAAGAAATGTGGTGGCTTTTGGGAGCAAATACTTGTTTCTATTGTTGTTTACCTCACCATTCTAGCCCTCATGTTGACAGAAACTGCTTGTGGAAGCAGCAGTTGAGGTTACAACAAATGTTACCAGGTTTGAGAAATAATAACTGGCAGCACAAAACCTCCAGCATGATATAGACACATCCACCACCTAATAGTGCAGTGCTTTTTCTTCCAGAAAACCCCAAATGGTTTCTGGAGTGATTTAGTAGCATGGAGTAGACACTAAGAGGTACATCACATTAAATTATCACTAATATGCTTTCAAGGTAATCTACTTCTAATTTGCCTATGACTTGGACACATATATTAACCACACCTAGAATAAAAAGAAAGTTTTTAGGGTACCTCATGAGACCCTTTGCCATTAACCATTTGGTTAAGCTTTTTCCAGGAGCAAATGCTTATTAGGTATCACTGTACAGTCACGGTTCTCTGTTTATTGTTAAAAATTAACATTATTCAAAATATCTGAATTCATGCTGCAGTGCTTAATAGGGAACTAGTACCTTTGGGGAGGGGGAATGAGGAAGTAAAAGAACTTAGGCTTGCATTTTTATATCTCAGTGGTTAGAGAAGGCTCCACCTATCTAAAAAGCCAAGGAAGTGACTGCTAGATATTTATGTCTGCACCAAATAAATCTTATTTCTGGCACACAAATATTTTGCAGTGGCAGCTGACTCTCCTGCTGTTGGCTGGTAATGGAAATGTCAGAAATACCTGACGTCCCAGGGGTTAAATAATTTCTGTAACAATAATGATCAAGCCATTAAATATACATGAATATTTAATTTCAGCTGCACTTAGTTCCAGTCTTAATTGTCAAAACCACTTTGCTAAAAATATGCAAATAAATTATCTACTATCCTCATTTATGCAACATCTTCACCTCCAGATTTAGCACAAGGAGTTAAATCCACCAGAAAGCCATTTTAGTGACTTGTTCTGCCCATTTTGTCCACTATACACTAGGACTACAAACTAGGACTAAGAATAGTTGTGGCATCATCCATTCTCCTTCACCACCCTTTCTTTTTACCATAATTTTCATATCTTTCTCATATTCTATTGAAAATAATTCCTCCACAATGACTTGGCTTTATCTCCAATGCTTTTCACTTGATCCAAAAAAAAAACTCCACTGCCCAGCTTCAGGCCTTAAAAACAGGCTTACATTCAAAGTGTGGGAGCAACTCAGGGTTAAAATCTGATGTGTAGAGTGCAATTCACTTTAAACATAAAATTATTTCAATGGCAGTATTGAAAGTGCCCCGAAGCATTCTCCAGAAGCTATTAAGCCATTCCAGTGCATCCTGCAGTGCTAGAAACTCCACGTACTCTGGTCCAATGACTACTCCATGTGGATCTTTTATCTAAAGGAGCTATATAGAAATGAGAAACAGCAGTGACTGGCACATTGCAATTAAAAAATATATATATGGCTTATTTTTAATTAGTTTAACTGAGGTTTTTGAGAAAAAATGGGGCTTTATTCTGCTACATTTACTTTATCAAGATATATAGAGATAAAATACTTATAATGCTATTATATAAATAACTGGAAGAATAAAACCAGGCAAATAAAGTTGGACAACAACTATTGGAAACGAAACTTTAAAAAATAAACTTGAAGTTGTACACTACAGCCATTAGTGAAGAAAGGAGCAGAGGATTAAATGACAGGGCACCTAACATCAAAGGCAGGCAAAATGCACACCTAATACTTGTGCCTTGGGGAAAAAAGTCCCAATTCATTGAGTGACAAACCCATTTTCCGCTGTTGCCTGCTAGAGGCCAAAGAGCATTTTCACGTCATTTTTTATGACTCAGCAGAGCAGCTGATTGCTTCAATTTAGTACATTTTTAGAGTGCAAATGAAGTTATTTTTTCTGTCATTGGGAAAATTTGAACTTTGCAAAGCCTAAGAGATATTTATTATGTTTCATACAGCGTGTTCAAAAGGATGTGTAAATTTTAAAATAAAATACTGCTGCAGATGAGTGTGACAACATAACTGAATCTTTTGCATGGCAAATCTATTGTAGACCATGTGGTTTTACTATATTTGAAGGTCTCAATTTTATCAAGCTGAATTAGTAGCAAAAAAATGTTTTTATTAGGCTGGCTTAGAAATATGATCAAATTTGGACTAATGTCATCAAGGTCTAGTGTGCGTCCTAAAAGGAAGATGAGAAGATCAGGCTCTTTCATCCTCACCCCACACAAGTACCTACTAAAGAAAACAGCAGGTGAGACAAGCTTCAAAAGGAACAACATTGATGGGAAAGGTGGGAAAAACACAGACCTAGAACATATTTGTGAATATGTGAGTGCGAATGTCATGCTTAAGAAAATCTGTTTGTGCATTAATTCAATGACACACGGTACAGGGAAGGTTTTTTTCCAGAAAAATTGGATTTCTCAGAGTTTCTTTTTGTTAATATATATGTCTAACTGTTACAAGGCTACACTACCACTATCTATTTCTTTTAATCTCAGAGAGAAAGTGAAATTAATTCAACACAGAAATCTACATTGCCATGAACTGTTCCTTCATTTGTTTTATAGTGTTTTTTCTAAAGTAAAGCAGCAACACAAAAACATACTCTCAGGTTATCCAACTAATGCATTATTCCAAAAGAAAAACTTATGAGTGTTTTCATGTAGTGTATGCAGAATTACCCTGCCCTGTTTGCCCTATACTTCCTGCAGAAGTCGCCACACAGGCAATCAAGTTTTCAGGCAGTCTGGCACTGACTGTCCTCTTTTCAAAAAGAAACTACCATCCTAAAATGTAAGTGTGAAAAATCACTTCTTGGCAAAGCCATCACATCTCAACATCTTACCTTTTCAAGCTGTAAATCAACAGAACATTATTTATGCCCCTATGCCCACACTAAGACATTTCAGGTGTTTAACATTCCCAGTGAAGAGGTTCACAAAAACAAAAGGTAGAATTGTCACAAATTATAGTGCAACATTAGAGAAAAAGTCAAAGGAGTACTATGAGCTCTGGCCTCAAAAATCAGGGCTCTTTTTTCCTTTTGTTAAGAAGATTTTTGTTAAGCAAATGCAAATAATACCAGAAGTCAACATTTTCTGGAGGATCCAGTTTATTATTGTAAAATCACTATTATTCAGAAGCCTAAATATAAAGTCTTGGTTCATAACTCTTGGTATCTATATTGCTATGTATTTTACTAGTAATATTAAAAAAAAAAAGGCGCAGCATGTTCTCTGGAAAATGATAGAAATGAGCACTTCCTATGACGTGCAACTTACGTACTGTAGCTCTAACAATTCAGGGAATGGGAAGGAAGGAAAAGGGAAAAGGAAAAAGGAAAGGAGAGAGAGAAGGAAAAGAAAAAAGAGGGAGGGAGGGAGGGAGTCTTCAAGTTGGCACTTATACCAGGAATGGAGAAAAATATCAGAACATTCTCCATTTCCTTTTTTCCTATTTCGCTCAACTCTTTTTCATATTTTCCTCTTCAACACAGAAATATTAGTCCTATACACTGACACTGAGCTATACTTTATTGCGTAGCATGTTGCTTCCTTGAATTTGACTTTGTATTGTCCAACTTTTCCATTTAATATGACAGAATTTAGACCATCTTTACATGTCAAAGTATATGTTTCATCCCAGATATGATTAATGAAGAGAATCCCAGAATTCTCTACTGCTAAATGTGCATTTTAGCATTCTATTTTCTGATTTAAGATATACTGGAACAGAATAGGAGCAAGGGTAAAGGCAGACATTTATATTTTCCCAATCACAGGGAACATGTAGATATAAGAACATGAAACAAAGCAAGGCAGGAGACACCTTGTAAAATGGTGGCTTCCTCTTTTTCTCCACATATACCAAGAGCATCAATCTCTCCCTCAACAGATGATCTCCATCATCTTCTGCCTCCACACAGGTATGTTAGAAAGCCTTTTTTCTCAAAACATGTGCATGAACTTCAACAGGAAGGACTCTTTTTTTTTTTTTTTTTAACAGCACTTTCTTTACATCCCACTATGCTTCTCTATATATGTGAAAATTTTCATATTCAGCAGGCAATGTTTTAGGCTGGGGAATTAGAAAGGTAACACAAGACAATTGCCAGGAGTTGAAGTAGAAATGTTCCAAAACAAAAAAAAACCAAAACACCAAAACCAACCAATAAGAGTGGGTTGCATTACCAAAAGAAGTGCTATGAAAAACAAATCTAGATTTTACTTAAGTGCCAACAGCTGAAGCTCTGAATCAATTTGGATAGAATGCCAGATAATTTCTCTTGAAATCAAAAAATCTTCATCAGCATGAAGCTGTTAAACACATCTTTAATTCCTATATGCAATCTCAGTAAAATTTCTAACATTATTAATTTCTGAGTGAGCAACTGGTAGCTCCTCACATGAAGATAATTTTTTTATTAAACATGATATCCTTATACTGAAGGCCAACAATTCTCTGCAGCAACTGAGCAAAGGTTAGTTTTCACACCCTTCTGAATCCTACTTGCGTTTCCTTCCCACAGTAGATGGAGGAATTTCCAAAGCTGAAAGCTATTTTGAGCAGCTTCCAGAGCCTCTCTTTGTAACACCTTCTTAACTGTGATTTCCTAATCACTATGCAGAAGATTTCACTGCCTAATTAAAGGACTGGTGCAGTGATGAAGATAAAGAATACAGAGCAGGGCTGCAAGCTAATCTACAAGCAAAACACAGGAGCTACTTGTCAAGAGTAAGGGCATATTTTATCGACAGCTGTGTCCAATAAGGATGAGTTATATAGTGAAGGTTTAATATTAATGCATTTCAGTCTTTCCCATTACTTACTTGTTATACGTACCTAGGGCATTTCCAATTCTCTCACTCTCCCTTCTTATTGTAATGCAATTAACATTTTAACCCCTCTGAAAATCCTTGTTTTTACATCATCTCAGACTTTTCCAGACAGTGCTCGACAGAGCTGTAGGTTATGTTTTTGGCCTGTGAAATGCAGGTGGGGGTGTGTAAGTCTTGGTGATGAGTGAATCTTCTATTTGCAACTTTAAAACTTTTCCTTTATATGTCTATGTCTCTCTCTATATATATGTTGGAGTATATAAGTCTCTTTATACAATTTCTCCCAAAAAGATATCAATAATGAAACAGGAACAGATTGCTGTCATAGACAGAAGACATTACCTATTGTTATGTAAAACAACTATTTTTAAACAATATATGGTTATTGACCTAAACACCAGCACTATCCTCCTTTGTACAGTCATGGTTCAGCTCCCTGGAGAGCTGGACTGCCTCTGTTCAAGTCATCCATTCCCTGCATGGAATTCTGCTCATTTACAGCAGAACTATCACCTGGGAAAGACTGAACCTCTACCATCCACATCACATCCATAAGGGAGCTCACAGCTGTCCAGTGAGGAGGAAAGAAGCAAAAACCATAGAAGAATAATCTTATAGCTGAAAGCAGCAGTCTATTCTACCTCTACACTGTAATAAAAAAATATTGAATCAAAGTCCTCCTCATGGCTGCTAATTGTCCATTCTGTATTTGGGGGCAATTAATTTGAGACACTTGGGACATTATCTTCAGACACAAGCACTCACAACAACACCACAAACAAAGAGAATGCTGCTATCAACACATAAACCTCTACACACACGGTGGGAGTGTCCAAATGAACACCCAACTGATGCTTTTAAATTGCTGGACATACCTTGTCCATGCCTCTGTTTGCCTTGCACCATTTAAGAATAATATTAATATGGCTTTAAATCACAGAGGAACTTTAAAACTGGATTTGTCATATGGACAGGTATTTTACAATAAAACTCTCTTGCAACAGAAAAGCTCGGATTTGATTCCTAGCAAGCAATGAGGTGCTCATGATCTCTCCTCTCCTTTCTGACACTTTGAAGCTTTTCAGGGTGAACAAAGCTGTCAGGACCCCAAATGCATCTCACCTCCTGGGGCTTTGTCTAGCTAGACTCAAAGCCAGCACAAAGCACAGCTGGTGACCTTGGAGACAGCCACTGTGAAGAAAGAGAGAAGGAACCTCAGCTGAGACTGCTCCCCATTCCCTTGAGAGCTGCTTTTATGCTGAGCCTCTCATCCTAGATCCCCGTCTGAGCTGTGCTGCCACAACTCTGCCAGTTCCTGGCCATGACTCCTGCTGAGCTGGACCCCAACCTAACCCAGCCTTGGCACTCCTGGTTCCTACAGCCACAGCACATGATCAGGACCCTTGGCTGGATGCTCTCACCATTCCCAGGCCTGCCTGCCTTGCCCAGATGGCTGTGGTGGGACAGGGCTAACGCTGCTGAGAGCACTGCCCTGCCTGCTGTGCTGCTCCCAGTCCTGGGGCTGTGACCCAGGGCTGTCCCTCAACCCCAGAACCTTCAGGCTTGACCCTAAGCATCCCCCAGACCCTAATCCCCAGCCCACCTCCAGTTCTGTTGCTGTCCCTCAACTATCACACCTACCCCATCCCAGGCTGCAAGTGACAGCCAGCCCCATTCAGGTTCAGCAGTGAGCTCGGGTGGCACTTGGCAGGGGCTGTTGGCAGGGCTGCCACTCCAACATCATCTGGTAATTTTTTTACAAGATTATTTCAAAAAGGCTGCATTTGCAGATAGGAAGGCTCATCCACAAAAAGGTGAGACGTAAACCTTGGTGTCCTGCAGTTTGAGTGTCTAACTAGGAGCCATCATGTAAGGGGTAAGCAAGAGGACAGAGGTTTTAACATCCCCACAGGAAAAGAGGACCACCCTCCTTTCCTACAGAATGGAATCACAGAACGTTAAGGATGACTTTAAAGATCATCCAGCCCCAGCCCTTGCTGCCAAGTCTGGGGACACCTTTCACCAGACAAGTTTGCTCAAGGTCTTAAATAATTTGGCCTTGAACATTGCCAAGGCTGGGGCATCCACTGTCTCCCTAGGCAATCTGTTATACAAATAGAGACCTTAGGCATTCAGCCCTGGATGTGTTATCTGTCAATGAGCCAGGAGTAGCTAAAGAGACCTGGGTTCAGACCCAACACATAAGCATCAGGCTTATATACAAACACCAATGGTGTTTATATGTACAAACACCAATGGTCAACCTATGCAGCAATGGATTGCCTCCCAACCCCTCACTGGGCACCAGGAGCTAAATCTAAGGATGGCAGAGGAGGCTGGATGTGTGCTGATGAGCCTGCACCAGTGCAAGTATTCTTGTCACCTAAACCAAGCCAAGGATTCCCTGCTCTGTGGTAAAGCCTGTAGCAGAAATACCCTGAGGCGTCCGTGCGCTGAAAAGGGAATTTAAGTCGGGGTTGTACAAGCTAAGCAGAGAGCCAGACACCTACAAATTAGGCAAAATACCTCCATCCCTTTGAGGATCAAGTTGTAAGGTATAAAAGCTGAAATACTTGGAAAAAAAGCAGATGAGGAAATCAATAATTCCGTCTGTGTTCAGTGTGAAGGCTGGACTGAGCGCTGTAAATATTACATGCAGGAAGGCAATGGAGAAGCAGGAAGGAAATTCTGAATAGCAGCTATGCAGTCCTCAGCCGAAGTTAAATGCTGTGAGATGACACCAGTCTGTGAGCAGGTAATTAAAGCCTGTATTAGTGTCCCTGCCTGCAGGGGACAAATCAGGGTTGCATAGGCAATCCTCATCAGTGTTTCCTAGGCTGCCACAGCTTGCCATGCCACCTTGAAGTAGCCTTGGCATATGTTAATTTTCATCCCTTTTAATGTCATATTATATAAACAATCGCTGTATAAAGATTGACTTCAGATATTTGTATTCAAAAAAAAAAAGGAATTATCCTCTTTGTTTTATTTGAAGGATATATTATAACACCTTCACTGCTCAAAGGACACACTGTAATTAAAGATTGAATTTTCTCAGGATTTTAACTAAATCTGTCACTTAGCTTATGAATTAAACATAATTAAACACAGGGTCTCATAAGAATTGGGCTTCTGCGCTTGCTCACTTCTGTATTATTTCTTTCACTAACAAATTGCTAGTTTTCCAGTGTTCTGCATAATTTGAAATAACTAATGCAGTTAGTAAAAAATACAATTAAGAGTATTTTTTTCCTTATTATAGTCAGAATTTTGACTTTCTTGAAATTGTAGTTATTCCACTCCTGTCTATGATCAAGGAAGGCAACTTCGGCAGGGACTAACTGGTCCCTACCAGACAATGATATCCTTTTTATTTCTCCTAATCCCTCAGAAGACACAGGGAGCCTTTGGGAAAGAGAGCTGCCATCTCACTGAAGCTTGGCATGGTGTGAATGCTACCTGTGAGCAGCAATGCCTGATATTCCCACCTCTGGGAGAGGGGCTGCCCTTCATTAAGAAGTTTCAGAGAATAACTCAATTATTAACCAGCTCTTTAATTTCACAAAATAATTGAAACATAGAACTTCGAAGTTTTATTACGTACAGTAAATAAGATAAAATAGATCAATGCAATATCTACCCTACATACTTTCTTACCACATGAGTGAATATATATCTACAGATATTTCAGCACATTTAACCCATACTTAATTGCCATCCCAGATACCTGCTACCAGTAGGATTAGCAAATGACCTTACATGATCCACATCACAAGCCCCAGCTCCTCTTGGCTGCTACTGTTTCCCTTTCAAATCTCAAATATTCCAGCATTTTATGGTTGAGTCTTTTATTGACTAATAGCAGAAATGAAACTGTGACAAGAGAAGGAAAAAATACATAAGTTTTACAGAATCACAGAATTTCTTTGACCTTTTGAGGTCATGTGGACCAACCCCTTGCCTCAAAAAGCACAACTTAGGGCTAATTGCTCAGAGCCCTGTTTGGATGGCTTTTGATTGTTTCCAAGACCACATAAACTACCAAGAAATTTCAGCTTTGCTTAAAAAAAAAAAAAAAAAAAAAGGAGTATGCTGGCCACACATTAATTATAACACTCTTAACCCATCATGCCAGGTCAATTCTGATGATTTATCAGTGTCTACAAGGTTGAAATTCAGCTGCATGTTGCTGTGCAAAAGAGGAAGTGCTAATGCCAGGAATATATGCAGAAGTACAACATAAATGCAGGTTTCACTTCTTCCCAGATATTAATCTCAAAATTGCTTATTTATAAAAAGTACTTAAAGATTCATAACCACTTGTGGCTCCTTTTCTCTGCAGCTGACAGCAAAAATTAAATACGAAACATAATTCTTGCTCAATTTTAAAGATTAATACATATGTCTGCCATCATACAAAGTATGCAATTAGAAAAATATGGAATTCTGAGTGTTTGAAAAAAGATAACACTCTTCAAAAGCGGAATTTATTTTCCTGTCAAGTACTCCCTTAGTTTAGAAATGCAGTTCATAAAAAAGTCATCCTCTCTATATCTCAGTTCTTATCTCTCTCATAAGAAGAGTTAATGATGTTTTATAGCAGCTGCACTAACTTTTCCCTTCCCTCTGCTAAAATAAGGCAATGCAGTAGAATGAGGAAAAGAAAAAGCCCTGCTTTCTTAACACTTTATGGGTTCTGTTTGGTTTTCATTTTCACTTGATCGTGTAAAGATTCTTCATCAATTTTGCATATGCTTATACATTTCACTCCTTTTCCCAATATAATTACTTCCTATTTCCTTAAAATTGCTCGCCCAAAACAAGAACAAAAGTTCTTGAGGCAAATTTATTATAGTTCAAAGCTCATTCTTTTTCCTGACTGTCTTTATGAAATCGAAATGAATGTAATTACATTGGGGACCTGCAGCCTTCTGTCAAATTTGACTGAAATGAGCCAAAAGCTTTGGATAGTTTCAGAGGAAGACAGAGCCATGCAAAGTCACAAACACTGAAAAGTTGCATAACTCTTCCTTTAAAAACCAATACCCCACTAAAAAAAACCCCAAACCAACCAAGCAAAAAAACCCACTGTTACCTTAACAAATAAAATGGAAACAGTCTTGCCTCTGAGGTATGCTTCAGAAGTATGAAATTCAAAAATTCTCCCTACTCCAGGAAAAATATTAATTTAAATTCAGTCAATTTTAATGAGCACTATGAAGTCTATGTAGAAGATTCATTTTCATAAACCAGTCTGAGCTTCCAACTTTTGCTCATGATGTTCTATTACTTTTTAATGTTATTTTAATATATTCCTAAAAAAAAAAAAAAAGAGAGAGAGAAAGGATAAAAAACCCCACCATTTTGGTGGCTTTTTAAACTAGAGATAGTAATTTTCAAAAAACTTTCTTTTTTTTTTAAATAAATTCAAAGTTCCTTATTTCAAAGTAAAAATAATTTGGCTGAAACTCCTCCTAAGATTAGCTTTTGTTAGAATCCTAGAGCTCATAAATGACAGAAACGTCCCAAAATCTGCAAAGATAAATCTCATCTTTTAAATTACTGAAAGCCTTCATTAAGGCTTAATATATGCTGTCAGTTTTAAACTAAATAATAGATGAGATTTTAACATAATCAGAAGAAAACTGCTGGTACCTGCCTCTGTTACTGTCACAGTTAAATTGACATGGTAATTTTCAAAATAATGCCTTCTCTAAGTCAGTTAAAGAATGACAAGCACTCACCATTTAGAAAACTTTTCTTCACATAGAAGGAAGACCCTTACTATGAATTCAGTGGTATGAATGAGCAAACACCTCTTTTGCTTGTCCACTGTGGGAGTAAAAATCAGTGGCTGGGTTAATCAAATAAATCTGAAAAAGTCATACTAACACTTTTCTCTTGGGAAAAAATATTCTCTTGTTGAAGTACTGCTTGACAAGTATTTTATTATTTGTTATTTTGTTATTCATGGCTGCAAGGTAAAATCTATAATAATTCTTATTAAATGTGGATTTGGGGATTAGATTATAGACTGTGTCAAAAACCTACACTTAGCATTATATGTGCTGTGAGGAAAAGGACTGCACAATGCAGACAGCTAAAACCTTGGGTCCCCCTCCATGTTACCTGGTATTCAAAAGGCAACATGTCATCAATAAAAGTTTGGTTTAGGAAGTGTTGCATTCCTCTTCTGGAAGGTCACCCTTGATGGCTTCAAAGCCACTTTTAAGACATTTGTGTTTGGTGGCCATCAGCTGTCACAATTAGAGACATTTCCAATCCTATTCCATTTCACTATTTTAGCTGCAAAAGGATTAAAATGGGGTGTAATCATTTCAAGTACTTCACAAGTAGCTCAGAGTTCTAGTTCCTAGATCACTTGATAAAACCAGAGAAAATATTTGAACACTCACGGAAGGCAACAGCACTATGGATAATAAAATGCCATGACTCAGAGCCCTTTTTCATTAGGTTAGGATTTATTTTCTGGTTTTCTAAAACAAAACAAGAAATTTACAACTGAAAACACCTGCAAAGATTGAAACCCCTCTGGACTAAGTTGAGCTTCCCTGGGCTTTGTCTATGGAATCTGACCAGACCTTGACATCTGGAAATTCTTTCAGGTCATCCAAATGCACCTGGCATCTAGGCATGAAGCTATATAAAAATAATTTAAATAAAAACAAACTCCACCATCTACCTATGAAATGAAATTTATTACTCCATCCTCCCGAGGATTTATGGGTGATGACAAAACATAGCACAGGCTCATTTCTCTTTTCAGCTTCCAAGCAAAATAAACAGGACAGACCAAGTGAACAGGAAAAAGAGAGTTGTAATTCAAATAGTGGGCTTAAGGTGTGGATGTTCTTTTACATCCAATTGCTCCATGAGCTTAAGAAGCTAAACTCACCATTAATAACCAAGATTGCTCCATGATTAGAGAGCCACATCATCCCCTTTTAGTAAGGGGAAAAAACATTTACTAGACACTGAACTCTTCACTGACTTGACTGACAGAGAAGACAGAGCCCCTCTGTGCACCTGTATTTGTGTGTTTGTGTGTTCACACACAGGTGTAAGAAGGGAAGCTTTTCCCACTTCATTTCTAACCCATTTTCTTCCTTATGCAAAGGTGAAATGGAAGCTGTTCTGCTTCTGCTTTGGCCTCCTTCTACCAAAGCCTTGATTATTGCTGCTGCTTCATGTCACATCCATCCATGTGGCACGTACTGCATATATCCAGCATGAATATTTCATGAATATTGGGGAAGCAATTGCAATGTGAGACACAATGCATATTTCAGATGACACATGACTGATGTGTTTAGAGATCTGGGTTTATTATGTACTTGCAACATTCATCTACTACCAGAAAGCTGGTCTTTTCCCCTATTGCACTGAATAAAGTCAAAGAAGGAAAACAAATGTGCATTTTGAATGTATCTGATCTTTTACTGAAACAATGAATTAAGGTACTGTCATGTTTGTTTTCCACTTTCTTTCCCCAAAGACAGAGCACAGAGATAAAAACAACATCAAAACTGCTTTGTATGTGCTTTAAAACACAAAAAGTTTAATTTTAAAGAACTTTTCATGCTCCACACTATTATTTAGTTTGGATTAATACCACATTTTTAAAGTAGTTCTTGTACTATAGAAACAATTATTTTATTTAATACCTCTGATCTTCTAAAAACTAATCTGTTACTATCTCCAAATGATTAACAAGTTCAAGTTTAAAAGGGGACACCCACATCTAGTCAGCAAGCAAGCAGTTTTTAAGACAGGAACTTGGGTGAACATTTGTTACCATTTCTGCTGAATGAAATCACAGTTCCAGCAGGGAATTTCCTTAATTTTCTTACTTCATATCAACACAAAACAAAAATAAAAATTACTTCCCCACCCATAAACTCATATACATGATTTTAAAAAGGCTTGATTTGTCCCAGTGAGAGAAAAAAAAATATTTTTGAAAGCTCAATGAGTTTCAGAGTGAGGAGTTTTCCTCTATTTGTATTCAATGGCTGCTCGCAGCTTCTCACCCATTGGGAGCCTTAGGAGCTCCAAGATCCCTCTGAGTTCAGCCCAGGTACAGAGCCTGCCACACCTCACTCAGGAATGCACAAGAAATTGCACGGGAACTCTGAGACAGCTCTGAGTTAATTTAAGAAGCTGATGAAGAAATAGGAGATCAAACTTCATTTCACATTAGCTGTTGCTTTCAGGTACCAGTTCAAGCAGGTTATGCAGCTGATTTACAGGACCTCCAAGTTTTCCCTGCACTAAAAGAGAATCTCACCACCTGGAGAGATGCTTCCTTGCTAGAAAATTCCTTGGATTTTAACAAATCACTAAACATCAAATGGAAAAATGCCAGCAACAACTCCAAACCAAACAAACATATGGCTAAGTCAATTGATCAAATTGTGAAGCTCTCTCATTACAGCTTCTCAAACCCACCTGTTTCCCCTTCAGTGCCAGAATTGTGGACATTTCAGCTACTGTACCTTCTTTTTTGACCCTTATTTAAAGGGTACAACCTTGCAGGAAAGAAAATGTTGCTTTTCTCTTCTCTCCTTTCTTCGTTTTGTAGATATTGCAATGACAAGAATGGAAAGCTTATAGCCTGCTTATAGTTTATTGTATGTTCTTATTATATTTTAAATGTGTTAATTCTCTGAAATGAAACTATTGTGTCACAAATACTAATGCTTCATGGCCTGAGAAAAGAAAGGATTCAAACATGCTAACAACAAAAAATACATCTGAATTCATGCTATTCCACTGAAAATCAAACCCAAGTTCAACATCCAGAGAAAAATGTTTCTTAGTCCCTCAAAAGCAGACCTAGTAAATGACTGGCATGCACTGATAAACACCAACAAATTACAGAAAAATTGCATGATATAACCACATGCCATCAATTGTTGGAAAAAAGAGAAGTAGATATCCTTTGGAATTGGGAAGCACTTCCCAACAATGCAGCTAATTGTAATTTCAAATGGAGCCACAGATATTTGGTCACCTAAAAGCCTTCCCGTGAGGCAGCTGCTTGTTCACTGGTGTTGGTGGACAGTTCATCCCATCAAGGAGCTCATCACAATTATCCCCTTTGTTGGCAGTTCTAGTGTAAGCCAAGAGCTGCAGGGCCACCCATGCTCCCCCTGATGAGCAGCACGTTGATGAGCTCTGCTTCTGGCTTCTTCAGAGCTTCTGGAACTCATTTTCCATGATTTGCTATCCAACAATCCCACATTCCCTTGAAAAGATATATTCCTGTCCAACCTTGTCTGCCTCAGTTAATCACTGTGGCTCTAGACAGCAGCCCAGTCCTTGGAATTGAGGATGGGGGGTGGTCAACAAATGGCTGGTTTTACCTCAGAAGTCAGAATTTGTTAGGAAAGACAATGTAGGATGGCCAGCCCTGCTAAAAAATAGATGTAGAGATATTCTTCAAGAAAAGGCAACAATGAATCATCTTGGAACAAGTGTCATGACCATACAGACCAGATAGGATTTTCCTAAACAGAGATGCTGTACATCAGTGCAAACAATGCTAAGGGAGGGAGGAAATTAAAAAAGCTGAAGCCTTCCCCTGCCTTAATTCAGGAATAGAACAGAAAGAATACTGCAGCTCAGCCTAGAGACACAAATCTTTATAAAGGCTGACTGATCCCTAAAAGTCATTATAGTGACTTTTAATGTCACTATAAAACCAACACTATTGTATTTCTAAGTGCTGGCTTTCAATCTATTTCTGATACACATTAATAAAATAGTGCACAGAAACTTTTCATGTACACATACTCCCATATATGCTTCAGAGTAGCATATGAAAAATTCTGTTATTCCATGATCTTCACCAAGAGTTAATTTCCTTACCTTCAGCTGACATCCATTCTTATCTTTCACATCATTCTACTTACACCGCAATCTTCAACAAAAATCTAATTTATGTGCAAACATAAGAATGCTAGGCCACTCTGTGTCTTCTGTTTCATATGGGATTCCCAGCCATCACTTAAAGCATTTCTGATGTTCCCATAATCAAACATCTCAAATAGACTATAGGCCTTTGAATTAAATAAATTAAATATAAGGGAACAAATTCTTCTGTGGTGTTTCTCACACATCTCTTTCAGAATCAATAAAGAATTATCAGAATATTAAAAAAAAAAAAACAAAAAAAACCAACCAACCAACAAAAAACACCAAAAAAAAAAACCCAAACCAAACAACAAACCACTACCACCAACAAAATGCGTATTTTAAAAAGTAGGAAATACACATATATATGTATTAAAGCTCAGCATTATGGATATGAAGTCTTCACACCTGGTAAAGGCAGCTGTAAAAATGTTGATTCCCTCTCAACCTCATGCTTCTCAGATAAGGATAAAGCATCTATACACTCAGAAACAATGTCGTGAAAACAATTTGGTTGTCATATCTTAATGCTAGAAATATATGAGGAGTAATTAAAGTGGTTAGTGTTGCTCTGGTGAGTCTTGATTTTCCATACAAACAGCTCTGGGGTACACTTTCTTGTTAATGCTACATTTTAATTTACTATGGTGCTCTTGGCTGTTGCCTTCTGAGTAATTTTATTATGTTTAAAGACCTCCCATGATAAGAATACTTCAGTGTATTTACAATATTGTGATTTTCTATATGTTAATTTGGTCAGTCACCGCATCTGGTAATTGATCATCGGAGATGGTCCCAATTCTAAGCAAGTGCCCTCAATGAAAGTGCATTGCAATAAAAAAACAGTGACACTAACTAGGAAAAAAGTGACACTGTTATTGCAGTTTCTTAATCTCAAATGTCCAATCACCACCACCAACAAAAGGATTTAATATTAAAAAAATCAGCCACGTTTAAATAAAAATAAATTCAAGTTAAAATACCGTCTTGGGAAAACAAAGTAGTCTGTTAATCACTTAAAGCATTAAAAAAATGGAAAATTACTAGAAAGATTAGTTTCTATATTCAGTGTGTGCCACCCCATTTTAATGGCTGTAGTACACTGGAAAAAAAACAAGGCTAATAACTTTTAAAAGACAAAGAAGTATTTTTTTAGGCACATACAAAGAGACAACAGGGTAGGACTCAGATTGCCTCCTTAACTGCAGCTTGGCTCTACTTTATGCTCACTGAACCCTTCATCTTCCAGTTATTTTCTCCTTCTCTGTTTTTATCCATTCACCAAGCAACTTCTGCCTCTTTTTGCCTTTAGCCTAGACTACTTTTAACAGATTTCTTCAGTCACAATTCCTGATTAAAAAGTGAACTTGCTTACCTGGTGAAATTTCATCGTACTGCCTACCAGTAACTCGGCAAATTTTAGTGAGATCTTAATTTTCCTGACTGGCTCTACAGCACAACTGTAGAGAGAGAGGGGAGAGGCTTTGCAGATTTACCACTTCTAGAAGTGGGGAACTCTCCCCACCTATTGATCCCTCTGCTGGAACTGGTGATAGATTTTCCACCAGACACTTTCCCCACCAGACCCCTCAGGTCTGTCACAACGGAGCCAAGGTACTCAGCTGTCAAAATGAAATACAGTGCTGGGCCATTCCTGACAGTTATCCTCTCTGGTCCTTTGACAGTGTGTCTATCCAGCCCCAGAGGAATTTCACTTCCCAGTCTTCTAAAAATCCCCCAGCTCTGCTGACAGCCAGAGTGGAAGTGGTCAGCTCCCAAGCTCTGAACCTCGTATGGCTGTGCAGAGCTGAGGTCCCCAGGTGTCCCAGCAGCCTTGCCAGGGGACTCAGGACCAGAAATCACTTCATTTTTACAGAAAGGCTTCCTCTTCTCCTTCATGCTTTCCCTTTTCTTTCCCTAATCTAAGAATTACTGTTTTGTTGTTTGCCTTTCTTTTTTTTTTCTTTAAGATAAAACTTGAGAAACAAAACCATGGTAAATGGCCCTGTGGCAATCTAACCATGACCGAAAACAGAGAAGCCCAGACGGAGGAGAGGAAAACTTTCTGCACTGCATAACTTTGTATGACACCTATTTATAGCTAGAAAGAAAGTGGTATCTCCTTCCCTAATCCTCCCCACACCCCTGCCTCCTTTCAATAGCCAAGCCTTAAGTGCATGAAGTTGCTTTACTTTCACACATCTGTTAGCAAATCTGGACGGCTGTCACATAATTACTGGAGGTCAGAATAGCAGGGCTAGCAATAGAGATAACAAACTAAAGCTTGTTTGAGAAATCTCTGTATTCCTTCTGTCATGCAGAGTCAACTTTATCAGTCATTAGCTTTGTAACCTAAGCTGCTTACCACACCTGTGGGCTTTCAAATGAAACCAAAGGAGTTAGTTTTGACCTTTAAATGACTAGAAAAAGGATACTTGAGGGACATTTTCTCTGTTGTGTGATTATAGTGCAGAGAAATTTGTGCTAGAGTTCTGTCAATTTAGTGAAGTGGGACCTCCTAAAAGGGCATTCACTGTCAAAGCCCCTTGACTCAGAAATTGAATGTTCCTTTAGCTCCCCAGCCTGGATTTATTGACTCTTCTGTAATGATATTAGGTTGCCTTATCTACTAGAAAACTGAAGGAAGCTTTTAAATGTTAAAATTAGGGCTGATATTTTGAGCAGCTTAATTAAGACTATTCCTTCATAATTCTTACAGGCAGTTGAGTCCATTAAAAAAAAAAAAAAAAAACAAAAAACCAAAAAAACAACAAAAAAAACCCAAAACAAAAACAAACAAACAAAAAACCCACAAAAAAACCCCCTACACACAAGAAACCCCAAAACTGTGATACCAAAATACAGTAGCATTTAATGCTATTCTTTCAGCCTCCATAAGCAGAAAATATCCATAGGCAATTAGAATAAAATTGTTCAGGTTGAAAAAAGCATTTCTTTGATTGTGAACATTGTATGATAGAGAAGCAAGTGCAAAGCTACATGCTTTAAAGGAACTGAAACAAGTCTTGGCGCAAGTTTGGATTTTGGGTCTAAGAAGAGATGATGCTTCTCATTAGAGAAACAGCAGCAGAAGTTCCTGTTGATGAGGCAGTCTATCAAGTGATATATGAACTAACAAACTATTTTCTAGATGCTGTGACATGTATTAGTATCTGTCCTCCAGGTCCCTAAAAAGTAAATGCCAGAACTAAATTGCTTTAAGAGCCAATTTCATGTTGCTCATTGCTTGCAAGTAAATTTTGCATCTTTCCAGCAGAATGAGATGCAGGCAGGAGTTTTAGGTGCAAGTGGAGAGCAGTAATTCAAACCAGATGAACAAAGAAGTGCCTGTAATTTGAGACAAGCTACTGGGAGCAAAGCTGAATCAACCCCCCTAAAAACTTAGTGTTAGGTTATTCCTTCCCTCCCAAAACCAGCAGCCCTTAATGTGTCAGCCAACTTGACAATAACTCTCATCTGGCCAGGAGAAAGTATTTCATTCCCACAGGTTAGTTTCAAATTAACTATATGAAAACACAAAATTAAATTTAGGTTACTTTTAGGTCTTATATTTGTAATTCTAAACTTTGCTACATTTTTCGTGACAATCTGCCTTTGTACCTCCACACTGATGTTTCTCAAGTGATGTTTTTAGTGATGGGGTTTTTAGCAGTAGACTTGACAGTGTTAGATTTACTTGGACTTTGTGATCTTAGAGGTCTTTTTCTACCTAAATGATCCTGAATCTGACGTAAGGGATATTAGGTGTAGGTTTCAATTTGACAGCCGAAAAAATTTCTGCTTCTCAGCTTATTGTTCCCACCTTTCTGGAAATCCAAACAATGGCACCTTCTTAAAGGACAGAAGAATTCGGCAGAATGACTGAACTGCTTATTACTTCATGACAATATCCAAATTAGATTTTGTCACTTTATCAATTATTAAATTGAAGAATCATTAAAATAGGCAAAATAGGGAAAGATTATCAGATTCTCCTCTAAAATAAAAAAAAACCCACAAAACATTACACTCTCCATATAGCTGCCAATCCCAGCAACTTCATTCTGTTAGCTAGCTGCTCTTTTTAGAAATAAAAAAAACCAAAATCTGAGAAAAGTCAATGGCTTCAGATAGATTTAAAACTATTTGTCTTACTCAATTTGATGTAATAAAATGCACACAGAAATGTTTATGTCTTAAACTATTAGAAGCATGTCAAAGTCTTTTGAAACCTCACTATCCAATACAATTTATTCTCAGAAATGTCAGCTAAGAAATCCATTGAGCCCTTACAGATTATTATCTGGAAAAGATCAAGGAGCTGGAGAATTATAGTAATTTCCATACAAATGATAAATAAGGTCTTTTTTTTTCATTCACAGTGTTTTAATTATGTAGGTAGGTATATAAAAGAGACATAATAGTGTTCATTCGACTACTTTTGTTTCATTCCGGCTAGAATGCAGGTAAAACACAGTTAAAAAAAAGTGATTGCTTTTTTATCCACAGTCACTGAAACTTCACCTAAAAGATAAATGAAAATGCTTACATTCCTTACAGCTGGAGAATGTTGAATTACATTCAGCGCTTGGCTGAAATTCAAGTGTTTCCTATTGTAGATAAATGTTACTATCACAAAAACAACCCCTTTAAAAATTATTTTGTAATTCAAAACACAGCTTACTGTACTATTCTACAGTGTTTTTCCAGTGACACCAACTTTGCTCCATAAAATAAACAGACAGATAAAATTCATGAGGAGCACTTAAATCTTGACCCAAATGAAACTTGGAAGGCATTTTGAAACTATAGCTATAAGCAGGTCTCTGTTTAACACTGTTTCATCTGCAAACAAACAAAAAACCTCAATTATAATTTTTTATCAGATCAAACTTAGGTTTAGAAGTTCTAATTTCTTTCTTCTCATCCAAACCTTTCCAAAGTAAAGGCTTATCCCTTCCTAATACGTTCCAGTTGATAAGAAATTACACGTGAAAAATGGAGGCAAAGGCAGTAAGGGTCTGGATTCACAAAACTAGAGAAAGATTATTTGAAGTACCTCCAGGGCTGGGAAAATTAAAATCAGACACAGTTCTTGAACTTGGCAGTTAAAATATAATCTGTGAATTATATTCCTCCTGCTATTTCTTTTCTTCTCAACCCCCAAGAAGAAATATTACTTTTGCTCACCTTGATATACATCTCATCTCTCTTTCCCTCTCAGAATGAGAACTCTCAGGTTTTCCTACTCGTTCTGCACCATGTTCCTTATTCCAAAAGTGGGCAATGTGAGAAACCTCAGTGAGAATGTTGTGGGGTTTCCTGTTTATAGAGGTCAAGGAAATAACGTGTATCTTATGAGACAGATGCTTAGTGCAAAACCATCTCTAGCTTCTCCTAAAACAAGAAGGAATAGAATACAACCACAGCTTCCAGACTCTCCCTAGTTTACACTTGTTTTATCAATAGTTTGCAGTACTCTTTGAGTTCCTCCACATTAAAATTGTTTGTAGGCTTCCCTGAAGGGACATCTGCACTGAACATAAAACATGTCTAGAACTGACACTGAGCACTGAATCATCCCTGGTCGCTCACACTGCTTGTTACTTTTATCCCAGACTCTCTTCTGGAAGGAACAACCCAGCTATTTACAAGGCAAAACCTCTATCCATTTTTTTCTTTTTTTCCAGACAATTTATTCCCAGCTCTGCTCTCAGGACACAGCACAGTTGACATCAGAGGCAATTGCCTCCCATCACCCAAGAGAATCTCTCAAAACCAACTTGGCACATTTTGTTTCCAGCCACAGCACAGAGCACCACATTTATATTCGTATTACAAAATGAACAGTTGGTCAGTGCAAAAGAGCCCTGATTTTTTATGCAGTGGGACCTTAAGTAGGAAAAAAACAGCTCTGTCTATGGATTCAGACACTGTAAATTGTGGAGGAGACCCAGAGCAAAGTGACTTGCAGTGTGTACAAGGCCTTTGCTGGCTTTTGATGGTCATCTTGCCTTGCACTGTGAGGTGATATTTCTGAAACTGCTTACTGATACTTATTTATTCTTCACTTTAAAATTAAATATAATCTCAGACAGCAGCCTATAAACTACTATAATGATTTCTAGTTAAGTTTAACTGGGTTTTTTCTTCCCAGCTAGTATTATTATATGCACTTTGGAATACAGTTGAAAACATCTTTTTTAAGGAACTATTCTTTATTATCATCTATTTCATTTGAAACCAAACACCTGTGACATATTATCAGTCCTTACATTGGGTAACCAAATGTACTATCAAATATATCCATTGATAGCAAGCACCCTTAAACTCAACAATTACATGTTACCATAGGATTATCTTTCAGCACAGACATAAGGGAAGGATAATCTTCAAGCGTTTTCATTTCAAAGAGTTCTTCTGAAGATTGCAGTAATAGTTTAATGACAGAGAGATTTTAGAAGGAAAAAGGTGTGGAAAATGAAATAAAGCTGTCCTTAAAGACTGAAAGCTCACAGAATTTTGAAGAGTACAGCAGTTGTCAATGCCAATAGAATTTAATGGAGTAGATACAAAGCAAAAGACAAAATCAATACCAAGGTGTTTGTGCTTCATTTCTTTGTAGTTGTCAAACCTTTGAAGTTGTTAAATAATGACTTATAGACTAGGAATAGATGTCTACTTTGACATTTCCTTAATGCCATGTCAAGAACCCATCTACTCACACTCAAAAAAAAAAAAGTTTGTATGATACAGAAGAGAAATTCAATCTCAGAACCATGTGATGTAAAATTTACAGCACCTGAGTCCTTATATTGTCTTTGTACAACACAAATAAAATATTTGAGAGGAAAAACCCCAAATGCTGAATTTCTAAACAAATCTTTTTTCAGACACATTCAGCATGCATGTACAGAATAAGGAAACCACTTTGTAGGTTTAAGTCATTCTACAACAGATTGAATATCATTCTTTAAGGATTCTGCATTAAACTGCTCCTCTGAAACAGGTCTCACTCCACTCTGGCAGGCAGTCAATAACCTAGTCAGAGTTGAAAACAGCCTGGTCACTGGGGAAATGGCCTCAAGTTGCACCAGGGGAGGTTCAGGTTAGGTATTGGGAAAAATGTCTTCACTGGAGGGTGATCAGACATTGAAACAGGCTGCCTGGGAAGTGATGGAATCGCCATCCCTGGAGGCATTTAACAGGTGTGTAGACGTGGGATGTGATTTAGAGGTGAGCATGGCACTGCTGGGTTCTGGTTGGAGTCAATGATTTTAGGAGTCTTTTTCAATGTAAATGGTGGTATGACTGATCTCCCACAAAGCTCAGACCAAACCACAGGCCCCTCCAGGAGAACCCAGAACATTCAAAACCATGGGATACACAGACTGTCCCCTTTTCACTGTGTGCCTGCTCCTGGCCCAATGAAGCTGATACAAGTTGCATCCCTCTCTCCTGCAGGACTGGAATCTGGCATGGATGACAGGCTAGCAAGTTTTGCTTCTTGAGGGAGCTACTGCTCCCTGAACAAGCAACCTGGTACTGTGGATCTGGGGCAAGTCCACCCAAGGGTGTCAAACAGGAAGGCTGAGTGAATAAGCCATAATGTAAATGATTCCACTTCCCTAATTCCCAGTTGAGCAGCTCTGTGTCTCTGATTCATGACTCGTGCCTGATTAAGTTGCAGCAGCTGAAGAGGTTACTGTCCCATCCCAATCAGAGAGTTAAAACAAATGAAGAGGATGCAGAACTTAATTTCTTACCTTGCTGCAGCTAAATCCTGCAGGGACTGTGAGTCAGCCCTCTCAGGTGCCATGGCTCATTGTCTCACATGTCCCTTGGTTTACCTAAATACTGCCATGGCTCTGGAGCAGAAATGTCACTGTTCCCTCAACCCCACTCCTGGGAAAGAAACTGCCAGATGTGGGACAGGAAGGACAGAGACCAGTCAGATCCTTTTCATCTGCTCAGCAGGAATCAACAGAGCTCATGGCTCACAGCTCTTACTCTGACCTAGAAGCACCTTGTGTAGTTTGGGTTAATCTACCTTGTAAATGCAGCATAGATGTTGAACTTTAAATTCACCTCCTCGCTCATTCTGTATTCACACCATTATGCAGAGATCCAGTTAAAGTAGCATTATTCATTTAAAATCTACATCAGAGTAAAAACAATACTTAAATCTTACAAATACTATGCTTTTTATTAGCCATTAAAAAAATAATTTAAATAGGCATTGTGCAAGACTATCAAACAAAAGGAATTGAAACATCACTAAGATCCAACTCTGAACCTTCCTGCAGAAGAGTGCAAGGTTAAAACCAGTTCACTCACTCCCTCAAAAAAGCAAAGGAGGCAGCAAAAACAAAGGTGCAAAACCTCCTTCCTGGCTTTCTATGTGCATTTAATACTGCTGGTAGAATCTCATATCGCTGACAGCCATTTTATTCCTTCACATATTTATGGAATATTGAGGAGAACAGATTAGGCAGATTTATTTCTTTTCAAGGTCACTCCTTTACTGCTCTGAAGCTAAAGCAAAAACTCAGACTTCCAGAGTATTCTCATATTCTAATTATTTGGATAGTAAATGAATTTTAATTCAGACAAAATAGGCAGAAATTTGGACAACAATTATCCTGATGGGAAATCAGTCTTCTAATTCTGGAATGGTGGGTATACTGGAACCATGTGCAACCCTGGTTTGCTCTCTCACTATCAGACCTCCATAGCTGGCAGGAGATCTTACAGGCACTGTAAAAGGGCACCTCAGACACAGTCACAAAAACATGGTCACAATTATTCCTGTGCTTTCTGCAGCCTGATTGACCCGGGATTTCCAAAAATCTCTATTACAGGGTTCAGACAGAGGTACTGAAAACAGAATTGGCATAATTGAGATGAAGTGTGGGGCTGATTTTGCATTTTGGATGACTGAATATCATTAGGATTGATCATTTTTCCATGAAAACACATAATTAAAAGAAAAAAAAATCCCAGAAATTGCTGCATAAAAGTTGTGTTGTTTTTTCTTATGCAACTGAAGTCTCATTTTCTTCATAGGAAATTTTGTAGAAATCCAAACCGATGGGAAGGAGACTCCAGAGAATATTTTTTCCTCCAGTAACATGTATGGATGAGACGACTTGCTGAGCAATACCTTGTTAACAACTTTCAGGTTTTAGGGAAAGTGGAGGGGGTTAGTTTGCATGCTGCTTGCTTTAAGAAGTTACTGCATAATCAAAATGAGTTCTCCCACAGGAGGGATTCTTTAGCAGCCAAGGAAGCAAGCATTACCCCTTTACATTCGGTATAGAGTGTATGACAAGAGGAAGAAAAAAGGACAATTCAACACCTCACATTCTTGCTGCAGCTGTAGAAAGAGCCACAAGGACTAGCAGGCAGCTCAGAGAGCTCTGCTGCTGAAGAGCTACTTAAGGAAATGGACAGAGGCACCCAGCACAGCAGATGACACTGAGCTGCAAGGCACACACGTCTTAATCCCATGTCACCCACTGTAGGTGAAGCTTGGGAATATTCCTGTTTCTCAGCTAGTCAGCAGGTCTTATTCTGTCCCACAGTAAACAAATTAATTTCTGCTGCTATCCACTCTTCAAAGCACTTCAATTTTATCCCTGCAATTTCCAGAAAACACCCCAATACAAACCATAACATAAATGCAGTGATCTCCTGCTTCAGAGAGATTACAATTACAATTCCATACTGTTTTATTTCATCCTTTATCTCTAGAAATTTGATTTCCAGTACCAATTTTTGTTGCCAATCAAGAGATTGAATACTAAGAGTATGTGATGATACATGTGACCATTTAACTAATCCAGCTCCAATATTTCCCATTAGAGTCTTGGAAGGGATTACACGTTCAGGGAGTAAAGGAATGCACTTACATCAAAACAGTTACATATCAGATTTTGAAAGAGCACACAAAGCAGGGTCAAGAAAAGCTGTTATTTTTTTAGAGAAAGGAATCAACCTCATGAATCTCCTCTTAGGCTGTGAAGCACCAAAAAGTAAGGAAAATATTTTGAGCCCTAAAGTGATGTATAAAATACTTGTTTAACAAAGTTATTAACTGAAATAAAGAAAAATTTTAACATTGTAAGCTATCTGATATCTTGCTTTCATCACTGGCTAGTAGCCAGTTAATTACAGCAAATTAATAACGTGTCAAATTCTGTTTGCTGAAGCTATCAACAGTTTTCACTGGGTGCAAATATTCAAGTTTTGCAGAAACTGGAACAGATATGCTTTATCCTTACCTTGTAGCATTTGCAAAGTGAGGAACTGCTTAATGCAGTGTGGCTGTACTGTATGGAAAAACAGAATAAAAGCAACTCTGGCATCATGTCAGTGACAAACTTTAATCTGTGCCAATATCACAATTGAACTTGCACATTATAACCAATACTTCTGTAATGCCACAAATAAAAGTATTCCCACCACAATTTTAAGAGAGAGGCATCTATAATGATAGGTAATTTGCCATTGCAGGCAAACATCTGGAGCTGTCCAGAGGCTGAACATTATTTCACATAACTGTGCCCGGCTGTGACAGAGAACAGTGAGTAGGAAACATTCTCCCATAACTGTCCTCCAGAAAAGGTTTTAAATATCCCCCAAAGGGCAGAAAATATGGCAGTTACTGAAAAACCCAGAGGACTCTTAAGGAGAAAGTAAGTTTGGTTTCACAAGGATTTTTCAAGAGAAGGATATCATCTACTCTGCAGACAGGACAACAGATTTTTTTCTATTCACTTAACTCCTGTTAAGTGCATAGAAACCAAAACAAAATTATATGGCATAATTCAGTTCCACAAACAAGCACAGTAATTTGATTCTGGAATTTTAACTGTTTCATTTATTACTAAAATAGCTAAAGAAATTGCATCGTGTGGGGTTTCTTTTAACTTCTAGGAACAGCAACCAACTTTTCATCTTTTTGCACCACCTCTTGATGGGGTATGGATTTTATCATTGCATTTGCATCTTCTTTTTGTTAAGTTGCTGAGCAACCCTTCCATCTCCTCCTGCCTGCCTGCTCACCAGGCTTTTGGTCCTGTCCCCCAGTTCCCTCTTTTCTCCAGCCACAAACTCCCCTTGGCTGTGAAGTTGGCTAATATACCCAGACAAATCACTCCCAAATGCACCTCACCAGCTCTACACAGGCTGATATCTCCAGCTGCCAAGCAGAAAATGTGTATTTGATGATGGCTTAAAGTGTGCCATTATTCTGTCTCTGAAGTAAAGCAGGGAATGTTAACAGTCTCTCTATTTTATTTTAATGCTGTGTCTGTATATTCAAAAGTCTCATTAAGCAGTGCTGCACTTTTCCTTCTAGAAGGATGCCTGTGCAATGCATTTTCCTAAGGGTGTAACAAAAATATACATGAATCACCTTTATTCATGAGATTATCTCCAGGATGTTCTTTGTATACTGCAGGTTTAGAAAATAATTTATATTTCATTATTACAGATTTGTACTCCACCTGACAAAAAAAAAAAGAGTAACATAAAAATGCACTATTTAGCTACACTATTTTTATTGTTTTGTTGTGGTTTTTTTTTTTTTTTTTTTTGTTTGGTTTTGTTAGTTGTTGTTTTGTTTCGGGTTGGTTTTTTTTGTCTCTTCTGTATAGTATTACAGACCTGTGATACATTTGGGGCAAAAATTTTGGTGATGTATGAAGTGAAGACATTTCTAAATATTAAGAGTCCTTGACATGATGACAAATCTGAAGAGGGAAACAGAAGCTGTCTGCTAAGTTGAGGTGAAGAGCTGATATCTCTAAGGAGACAGATCTTACTTTATTTGGTGCAAGTTTATAGTGACTGTAACATCAAAACAAAGCTACTTCGATGTGTAGCTGGGGGGAAAAAAAAAGTTTAATTTATCTTATTCTTCTTATATGCATTTTATTACTCGGTAGGTGAATCTCATGCTCAAGCATATTTGAGAAAATTTAAAGAGACATAAATTTGTTAGAGTTTCAAACTAACTGCAATCCACTCTCTGTCACTTCTGTGTTAACTCAGCTCCTACCCTCCCAAACACAGTTCCAAAGGCTAAGTTATTGCTAAGTGTTAATTACCTGTTGAACTCTGTCTAGGACTAGCAGGTGATAAAGTGCAATCACATTTGTACAGAAGCCTTAAATCCCTTGCTTTATTTCTCAGCACACCAGAAAAAAGTAGAGTGGATTTTTGCTTTAATTTTAATTTTTGATTTTGGGTAACTTAAAACATTTTTGTTTCAGCGTTTTTATTACCTTAGTGATCCAGATCTGGTTTTGGAAAAAAAAACTCCACCTCTAACCACAGACTTCACCTGTCTGATAACTTTCCTGATGCTGCAGTTTCTGCACAATAGCAGCATAGAGTGTTCATATCCAAACCATTGATATGATTATAAAAAGATATTAAAATGGATCAACAAAACACTGTCTCAAAACATAATTATTTTTGAATCAAATTCTCTAAAATAACACGAAGCATTATCTTGCTGCAGTAGATATAATGGAAAAGCTTTTTCCAAAAAAGGGTTTTTTTTCCTTCAAAATAAATATTTATATCTTTTTAGCTAAGTTTCTCTAAAAGTCTGTACACATTTGAAATCATGCATGACATCTGTCCCTATGAGCTCTCAAGTACACAAAAAAATGGTACTTTATTGGCTAAGAAATTTTTTCATGTCCCTCAGTCTTATGAGAAGATGTGGAAGTCATGCAGAACACACTGGAAAAGAGGCAGACTAAAACTTTGCTTCCAAATTTAGTTCTGCATATTCCACTAACAATACTTTAAAATTAAAAATATGTACTAAAAATTCAGGTTTACTTCAGAAATTCTACAAGCTCATTACAAAACCTATTTCTCTGTATCTTCCACACTATCTGATAATACTTACAATTTATATGACAAAACAAGTACACATAAGGAAAGCACTATTGTGTTGTTTTTTCCTTTGACAACTAATATGGGCTGGGAATACAGGCATTATGAATCAAACTAAACTCACAAGTATTACAACTTCTGGAAAATTAGAATGCCTGAAGAAGAAAATGTTTGTAGTGACTGCATAAGAAAAGAAATACTTAATTTGACTAATTTTGTTTACACCTCCAGCTCATGAATGAAAACTTGCATCACAAAGTTAGATTCCCAAAGAAAACATGTCAACTCTCTAGTATCTTCACATCCTTAGATAAAGCAATCTGGAAAAAATTATTTCCATAATGGGGAAATGTGTGAATTTTACTGTGGATGGATTTGTATGTGGTAGTTTTGAATGGAACAGTTTAATAGACATGGTCACCAGAAAAGCACAGCATGAATATCATAATAGTTATAATTTGAATTTACCTAATGTAAAAGGGGGAGGAGAGGGGGGAAAAGAAGGAAGGGAGGAAGGAAATGGGCTCCAAGAGCAAAAGACTACAAAGGGAAATAATAAACCAGTTTATGTATCCACAACAATCTCATGACTACATTAGAACTAATGGAAGCCTGCCAAGACTGGCACAAATTTAGTAATGTTATCCTTCTTCTCAGTAGTGGTAGCCACCACAAGTAAGAGGTGACAAGAACTGGAAGCCTTCCCAGAATTTAATTTTCTCGGGAAAGCACCCAGTAGATAATTCTATTAAATCCTAAAAACATTAGATAAGAAAAAAAATAATCCCAAGTTTAAATGGCATGACTGTATAGGCTGTGCAAGGTGATTTATTTCTTTAAATAGGGAAAAACAGTGCAAGAAAAATGGTTTAAGTGCCTGAGAGCAGATATCAAGGGTCTCAAGAGACAGAGGGGGAAATGGAGCAAATTTGGGTTTGGCATTCTCTTCTGAAACTTGTAGTGCTTTTCCCATTTAGAGGTAGTTTGTTTAAGCACAGTGAGGATAATTTATGACTAAAAGATGCAAAATCTTATTAGAAATGTGTCAACTGGCTTATTAATAAATGCAAGGTAATAGAAAGACCCTTAATATGTGCTAGTAAAAGAAAATCAATTGTATTTGCAAGTCTTAACAAATATCACAGTTTAATTGCAAGATGCAATGCTCCAGAAGCACTCTGCTGAATTTATTTTACCACTTGGTTCCAATTTTAACAGGTGGAAACAATTTAAATGGAACTCAGCATTAACTAACTCCCCTCTCTATTTACCTTTATATATTTGTGCCTGTGAGGTGTCCAGGAAGCCCTTAGTAAGCAAAACAGTGTGAAAGCAAAGTATAAACAGCAAGTAAAAAGTCCCATTTCCACTGGCAGCAATAAGGTCTGGTGTGAGCTTGGGCATCCATGAGCTGACATGCTCTGCTTGGAAAGCTTTCTTTATACTGAATCCATTGTAGGTTATGTTTGGTGATAAAACAGAAGTTAGGAGGAGGTGAAGTTCCTTAGCTTTGGATTTTTAAGAGCAATGAATTTATAAATAGACAAACCAGCAAAAAAGTTTTACATTTTTAAAAGCAATCTGTGACAAAAAGCGTTAAAAGACAACCTGGTAAAATCTTATTTTCTAAAGAATGTACTCATGTTTTACAGAGTCATATGCAGCAAACACAGTCTGTAAAAACGTTTCCTTGACCAGGTTTTGATAAAATCATCTCTTGAAGTTTCAAGTTCTGGTCAATTATACAGAAAAACTGATAAGAATCTTCAGTAATCTATAGATGTCAATTCTGAAAGTACATAGATGTTTTTACAGCAATGTGCTTTTATAGAAAGCACCCCTATAATCCAAAGAAAGTGGACAGGCCATTTTTTCCAAATAAGTATTCACCATGAATTGAAAACTTGTTGTTTTTTTGTTTTTCCCCCAGTCACGGTGTAAAAATTCCTCCCTAAAATCCTGTTAAAATTTTTTTAGTTTTCACAAATGAAAATTTTAATTTGCAAAATCACTAGGGATGCAAATGTTCTGAGGAGTCTTCTGAACAACAAAACAAAAATAGCAATGTGTTTTTATTTTTTTCCTAAAAGAACAACAAACATACATTATTATTTATCTATTCTTTGCCCATACTGGACACCCCCAAATGCATTAAGGGGAATACTGCACAGTTCTAGTTCCCATGGTTACTGAAAAAGACTGTATTTGATAGCACAAATGTTCTTTATAATTTTATGTTCTTGAAAATGTTAAGACTGACAGGATTAACTACTTCCTTCATTGTACGCTTTAGTTTTGTAAAATGTGCATTTGGGGCACATGTGTGGATGGTAGGTGCCAATAGAATAATTTTAGAGGTAGAGAGTGTAGTCAGTTAAAAAAAAAACACAACAAACTAACACATTATTTGTTGCAATACTGAATTTTAGAAGAGCTGATCTGGTTATTGCTTGTCTACCTCTGCATATACTAAACCCAAATCCTAATAGAAGGAAAAGGCAAAAAATACCCTTCCTTCCATGACCCAAAGAATGGAAACATGGAAATGAAATGAGAAAAGGTAGTTCCATTAACAGTATTTTCCTAAAAAACAGAGAAATAAAAATACTGTAATTTGTAAAGGTGAAATCTGCACCCTAATAAAACCTGCCTTATAAAGATTTCAAAAGGTTTTATTGGCATTAATTCAATATTTCTTAATAACCTTGCCATTCATTATACAAGAAAAGTAAAGTTTGTAAAAGCCAGTGTAAATCACCTGTGCATTTTGCACCTTAAAGAGAAGAACAAAATACTGACATTTCCTGAAAAAATATATTATGAAAATGAAACTTCCTGGAGATTTTCTTTAAAAGGACCATTATTTAAAGAGGATCTGGGACAAAGGAAACTTGAAAATGTCCGATATCAAGTACTGTCAGGAGGACAGAAAGCAGAAAATTTTGTGCCAGTCTTGAAAAGCTGAGGAGAGAAAAGAAATACTATAATATTAAGAAAGCCAGTGCTGCTATTCTGTATCTGCTGCCATATTGACTTCCCCAAATAGTCTTCAGAATGCTGAGTTGTTGGACAATATAGAGGTCAGAAAAAAATACATTTTTTTTAGATATACAAGGAATGATGAAATATATTACATCATTCCTTAAAAATTATAAGGACTACAGCGAGGCTTATTGCACATATGAAAATGAACACTTGTAAGACCTCAAAATACGTGTTTAGAAACATTTTCCCACCTGAATAAAATTAGATTCTTTGTGTGTGTGGCACTTGGGTTTTAGCATTGTGGGGTTGGGGGAGAGGAAGAAATGATAAATTACTCTTGAGCAAAGCAAGAAAGTTTTCATGCTGACTTCTGCTGGGCAGAGAAAAGTTTTCAATCTAATTCTTTCTAATCACTTGCCTTAGTTAATGTTGTTTCCTGACCCTTTACCACCAAAAATTGGAAAAAACAAGTCCTCTTGCTGCCAGTGAGTAAAAAGCACCGTGCACAGCAGAATACCAATTCAGCCTGCAAAGCTGGTACCATTCCCACTTGTTGTAGCTTTCTTTTTCTGGTGAAGTACATCATTAATGAAGACTACAGAATAGCACAGTAATTTGTTTTTCATGTTAACCTCTTCAGCTCACAGCCATGCACAGCAAGACAGGCTGCAGCACTACTGGAATGCTGGCATCAAAATTACCCCCTTTCCTTCATGTCTGCTCATTTTGACAAAATAATGACCAGCAGACAATCAATAAAGGGTGTATTTTTTCCAAATAATTGATGATTGAATCTACTCTCGTTACAGTTTGCTGGGAGTTCATACAGGATTACAATTTAAAGAAAATGTATTCAACAAAAGCTTCCCACAGCTGGACCCTCTGTGTAGCATTGTAACAAACTGAATTCTAGGTTAGACTACAAAGACTGATTCATCTGCTTTGTTCAACATCCAATTTTAAATTCACTGTATTCACTGCCTTAAACTCACTCTTCCATAATGTCTAAAAAGAATGATTATTAATTACCCAGGCAAAACTTACACATATTTCCTCAGTTTTGAAGAAGTTGATATAGACTTCCCCCTGTTTTTATACATGTTAAACTTTATGATTACTTTTCAATTTACCTAATAAATCCATCCTCCAAATTGCAGCATAATTTTGAATTGCCTTTGAAAAGTAGAAGTTAAATTAGTGTTATAATTTCTTCATATTTCTGAAATAATCAAGAGCATTCCAGAGAGTGCTCTCAATATTTACCTTTTTTCACCCCCCCTTTAGGCTGAAAACCTGTTCTGGTTGACTTCCTTTTGAGCTGAATTCTTTCAGGCTCCTCCATCAAGCAGTGTTGGTGTCTGGAGAACTTTGAAGCCTGAGCTGGGAACTGACCTGCATCAAATCTATCAGCTCCTGCAAGACCTGTCAAATCATCAACAAGCCCTCCCTTGTCACAGCTGACAGAGCTGTGGGACAATATTTCCTTCCTATCACTTTCTCGGCCTTTCTGCAGCCTGAGGAAGGAGGGAGATGGACTTTACTGGCCTTGCAGTCTGAAATGCTCTTTCCTTGGAAATTGAACTTCAGCAACAAAGGGATTTTCTGGTGTCAGCCCCAGGGGTTGTGGGGTGTGCACATGTGTAAGGATAAACTCTGAAAAGGCTAGTGGTATGAAGGGGAGATATAAACTCTAAAAATCGTACCATAGAGCTGTTTTCAGGCTAACAATCACCTTGGTCCAGAGGAAAAACAATATAAATTTTATGAGAAACATCTCTCCACCCTTCCCCAGCTTGGTGGAACAGCTAGGAGAGAAACCTTTGCCCCTCACACCTAAATGATATTTCTTCTGTGATGATTCCCTCAGTTCTGAACACAATCTTCTTTGTAAACAAGACCTCTTTCAAGCATAATTCCTAGGAAATCATTGCCATGGGGTGCTCAAAATAATTTTTCAGGGCACAGTTGTGACAACACAATCTGGGGACCTGAGGTGCTGAAGCCACAGAAGTCATTCAGTTGGTGACTACAGACCCTGGAACTGGTGTCTCCAAGGCCAAAGCAACAGAGGAATTATTAATACTTGCTGTTGATAAGGATACATAAGGTTAAAATAACTTAATAATCAAGACAAAAGTAACAATTTATGAAAATAAAGTACAAGGCTAAGAAATGGCCCTGTTTGTTAACCCAAAAACCAGAAAGATCCAAAGAAAGAGACAGAGAAGATTTGCATAGGTATGCCTATCACTTTTCCAGAAAGAAGGATTGCTAGCATTTGTTAATGCAACAACATTAAAATGGAAGGCATATTAAAGATACATAAATAACCTTTTTCTCTATTCTGTTAAAGGCATAAACTGTATTAATTAAAAAAAAAGGAGTAGGGCACATTTTCATAAGGCTTTATGTAGACATATACAGTCTTGGATACTCATGTTCATGGGCTATTTGCACTGAATTGACTAAAGATGCCAAGCAGAGATAGAATATGAATTTCTGAAATATAAATCATCAAGGGATGAACAGTCCCTGGCACTCCCTTGGGTTTATACTCTTTCCTAGCTGTCTGTCTCAGTGGCTTCCTGAGATTGATGCTCAAACAATCTACTGCTCCCTATGTACTTCTCCAGGCTTGCATGTGAATCTTCAGAACCATATCTGAAGGTGTCAGAAATTCAGTTTATTTTCCTTATTTTTTTTAATTCTGCATGAGAAATCTATTGTGCTTGTTACTCAAATACTTTCCAGAAGCAGAACTGATCATTTGTCAGAAAATCAGGATGACAGGATATCATATTCAGCTGTGGCAGGGGAAGTTTAGGTTGGACACTAGGAAGAATTTTTTCTTTTCTTTCTCTTTTCACAGAGAAGGTAATCAGATATTAGAATGGGCTGCCAAGGGAGGTGTTGGAGTTACTGTCCCAGGGGGTGTTTAAGGAAAGACTGGACGTGGCACTCAGTGCCTTGGTTTCATTGACATGGGGTGTTTAGCCATAGGTGGGACTCTGTGATAATCTCTGAGCTTCATTCCAGCCTAATTGATTCTGATGTAATCTATAAAATATCACAGCATAGGAAATAAACTAAGACCAAGCCAACACAAAGCAAAAAAGGTGTCTCCAAGAGACACTTGAAAATTAAAGCTCCTGGGCCTGGTTACAAATAAGAGTGAAGGCTTTTGTTGGAAAAACTTTAGAGTCAAACATGTTTCTGGAATCTACTTGCTCAGGCAGGAAAGAGACAGGTGGATAATAACCACTACACATAAGGCAATTCAAAAACATTTTCTGCAGAAACATTACACTTGAAGATAAAACAGAAAATAAAAATGTTTAGTAGAGGAATGGTAAGCTGTGCCAAGCAGTAGTTAAAGAATAAAAAATACACCTGTTTCTTTTTCCTGTTCACTGTTACAATTATTCACTACAGATAGTTAGTTAATTAACTTCCCTTGTTATTTGACTGCACATAATGAATGAAGAGTCAACAAAACAGAGGATACCAGGATACAGAGTGGGCACAATTCCTGTTGCTCATGCACATACATGCTGGCTTCACACATTCACATCTAGACACAAATACATCCATTTTTTATGACCAAAGAAGAAAAAGGATTACCTGGTTTATATTAAAACAAATCAGAAAATTTATAATCCATTTACAGAAAAGTAGTGCTCTAAACCTGACTTAAATCTTATTTCTTTCTTCTGAAAATAATAAAATATTAGGGGAGGACACAGTAAGTTCTGACTAAAACTATTGTACAACTATGAAAACTTAAAACTATTGTAAGAAGAAATGTCAGCCTTCCAGTGAATGCTATTTCATCAATATTTCAACATAAAGGGAAAAGAATATTTTCATTTTACATGAGAAACAAATGACAGTTATTAGATGTAGAACAATACCTTTAGAAGAAAATGTTTTGGGGGGGAAAAAGTGCCAGGTTTCATAAGAATTATGCTTTGTGGAACTGAAAAACAGATTTAGAATATATTGCATGTAGAGGGGGGCTAACATTACCAAGCTCTGAGGAAGGAACAGCTGGAATGTAGTAGGACCTCTCTTCCAGGAGAGAGATAGCACTCAATATTTAAAATATGACTTCTTTCAAAATGTTTGTCCAGACCAAATCATACATCATATAATTCATGTACCTCCCTGAACGTGGTGAGAGACTGCTCTGACAGTCATCTGTCTGACATTTCTTTTTTTAAATTTTATTCTTTTTCCTCTTGCTCCACTACAGCCAATGCACATGATATATCACTTCCTATGTAAATAGACATTTCTCACATGTCTAAACTGCCAGGAAACTTTATGATGCTTTCTAGGACATCAAAAGTATAAGTGATAGCAAAATATCTCTCATTTGAAAGTGCAAGAGTTTGATTTTCATACTGTCAATTAATGAATGAACAACACCATTTAAGCAGCACAAAAACTGCCTGCAAAACTCAAAATTCATAAAGAGGACTAGGATTTTTTTGAAAGATGTATGTTCACAGAGATTTTGAGGAACTGCTATCTGATAGCAGAACAGATCTTAGGGCTCCTACTTTTTTTTTTTTTTTAAGAGAATATATAAACATTTACCACATATTCCCCTTGAAAAGCAGATTATTTGGTATTTAACTATTTTATCATTTTCCCCCTGAATGTAAAGGTCAGTTTTTGACTTGGACCAACCACACAGTTTTAATTGTGAATACATTTTGCAGTGTGGAAAAACTTTTTATAGGACTCTTGCAGTTAGGAATAATTTGTTGTCAAAGCAGGCTTTGCGCTTGATGCAATTCTTTATACATTATTTCCTCTTTCCCAAATTAGAGGTTAGATGAGAATTTTTCTGTTTTTGAACACTGGTTGACCACTGGCAGAAAAATATTCATCTCAGGTTAAATTTAATCTGGTAATAAGTGCACAGATTGTTTATAACAAAAAACCCTACAGAAACAGAGGTGAAATGATGCCTTTTTTGCCGTACATAAAAAAAAAACAAAGGACATTATAAATTGAATAAATTCTTCAAAGTGCCAGATCTTATCCAAATCAAGAGAGGAGTAAAAAGGAATTGCTTGCCTCTCCAGCAAGGATTTATTTCTCACTTGACTTGGTTGAAATATAGACAGGGAAGAGAACAAGATCCTGAACTGATAGACATCCTTAGAGCTCCACTAAAGTCAAAAGAATAAACAGATTTCACAGCATCTGAAGATTAGTTCCCAAGAGATCAAAACTTAACAGGCTTTTTTTTGTTTGTTTTTTTTTTTTTTTCCCCATCCCTGAACACCCCACCACTCAGTACCTTTACAATCTGCTCTACTGGAGTTCCTGCTCATAAAACAGATGGTGTGACACAGTGTCACATTAAGCACTGGTTCAAAAGAACAACTTCTCCCTTGCAGCAGGCTGATTTCCTCCCCCACTCCTGAAACAGTTCACTGAGACAAACCAATTAATCAGAAACATTTTGCTTTGGGGGTGCTTCCTCTCCAGTCAGAAACTTTGCGCTTTTTGACACAACAAAAAAATGCAAATTCTCCCAAAAGAATTCACAGCAAACTTTCTAAATCTTTTATGAAGAGATACACAAACAAAATCACTGAATAAAGGTTGGCTTGTATTGGGATAGAATAACTTCCGCCACAAAAACTAATCCTTTATTCAGGGAAATTTGCAAGGAGTCCGAGGTCCAACAGCTGTATCATAAATTCCCACTGAAGACACGAGTGTGCTGATAAAGCACATAAACCTATCCTGATTCACTACATCATTTAAAATGGGGAAGATGCACGAGCCACAAAATTGCTCTAATTTTAGCTGTTGCATAAAATTATCACAGAAAAATTCTCAAAATATGTACACAATTTTTTTGTGATTTGTTTTTTTTTTTCCAAATAGAGTAATTTTTCTTAATTATTTTATTTTACTGTAGCTTTCTTTTTCCTGCTTTAATTAATAAATTCTTAGGGAAGCACTCTTTCACCTGAATGTCCTAAACTGAGACTAGCCTCACCAATCCAGTAGTGCTTGTAGACAGAGGCATGGGCTGCCAAAGATAACCAATGAGCTCAGGAAGAGAAAGAATAGGAACAGAGTTGCCAACTACTGGTCATACACAAGCTAAAAAAAAATATAATTAACTCCTCTACATAGAAAGCATTCAAATGTCTGAAATAAAGATGTATAAAGAAATAAGATTCTACCTCAGATTTTACAGAATGTACCTCACATAATTAGAAAAAAAACCTAACAAAAAAAAATCTTAATGCAAAAATAACTATTATGTTCTCCTGTTAAGAGATTGTTACATTTCCTGATTCAAACTCTACAATTTAAATAGAAGGTGTATTTATATTTTATAGTCCCTTGGTCATTAGAAACTAAAATAATTCAAAAAGATATTTTGCTTTTGGGTTTACATTGCTTACAGAGAAATAGCAATACCTTAAAAGCTACAAGAAAATTACATTTTGTCCTGAGGCTCCCAAATCGGACAACTTTTATCAAGCTGTGGGAGAGCAAGATACGACTTCCTTGTCATCAATTTGCCTTCTGTCTCTAAAAAAGCTGAGAATTTATTTTAAATGTAAAAAAACCCACCAAACTCAAAAAAACATCCCACACAAGTTGGTCAGAAGCCAAATTATTTCTTGAGTGGACAAACCACACAAAAAGCTGTGCAATTCTCTCCTGAATGAACACATGCTGTTGCCACAGTCCTACAAACACTTCACCTCAGCTCACCAAGATAAAGCACTCAATGCAATGCCTTTGAAGAAAATTGTGAAAACGTGCCCTGTCTATAATAATGGGTACTACATCCATGCCTTTTTTTGTTGGTTGATTGTTTTTTTGCCTTTTTCCCCCCATTTTGATTGATTTCTTTCCACAACTAGTTCATGTGAATAACAGATCTAGAGACAGAACCACTTTGTTATCTGTGGTACCTTTTGTATATATTTTAGAGCTTGCACATTAAGGATTTCCACAGGCCAACTGAACACTCTTCTATTTTGTTCCACTGTGGACAGCACAACCCTCTGTACAGCATTGTATCAATCTCAACATGATGCTGCTGGATTCAATAATTAGTGATAAATGTGCCCAGGAGTGACAAAATGATTCCTCTATAGAAGCAGCTGTGCTGTTGTATTCTGGAACAAATTCCATGGCTGTGTTCCCCTATCTTCTCCACAGGAAGACAAACCAGGTCAGAGGATGACAAACCAGGTGCTGGGATGGCAGCATCACCTGGAGCTCCTCAGAGTGCCCAGTTATTCACTTTGGGGTAGAAAACTCTCCTGGAAGGACCGAGGTGATTTAACCTGGCAGGCAGCTGAACACCTCACGCTCAGAACCAGGGCACAGCAGTTTATTGAAACTGCTAACCCAAAATACAGAGGGATTTCCAGCTGAAAATGGGAAAAGGAAGAGAAAATTGCAATCTTCTGCTGGCTGGATATACTAGCAGGCAAGTAATCAAAACTTTGTTACCAGGATAAAATGCAAAACCCAAATATAATTATTGAAAGAAAAAACATGAAAGAAAAAAATAGTACTTAGAAGAGTGCTTGATGTTCTAAATCAATTTCTACCATGGTCCACCAGTATATTTAATAATCCTCATTCACAATTACATAAAAGGAAGCTAAATGTTGGCTAGAACCTATAAACTGAAAAAATGCATTAAAAGTCTTTAACTAATACAAGAGAACAAATAAAAATACTTTGCATTTACTATCTAGATTTATAAAGAAAGGAAAATGACCAAAAATATTAAACAATCCAAAAAGTTGTATTTTTCAAAGCTAAGATCAGCAGCAAGATTGTTGTGACAGCTACACTGTATTTCTACTTCAGATAATGTTCCTCTTTACTAAGCTTGGATGCTTAAGTGGTGTTAGATGATTATTCCTGATTCACATAGAACAGATTGAAAATAAGAGTTACTTAAATTTGCTACATTATTCTTTAGAGACCTCTTGGACCTTTAAAAGGTGCTAAAATATTGAGTACATCCTTCTATCAAATCAAGAAGAAAACTTTATGATTTATATCAATACCCCTCTAAACTTTAAGTTTCTCCATATTAAATAGAGAGAAATTCTCCAGAAGGCTCTAGTTCAAGCAAAGTGATTTCCCATTATCCTCAGCTGATCCAAAACAACGCAAAATGAACACAGGTTTTATATTGTTTACCTCAAAGTATGCAGGTAAGAAAAAGTTAAAAATGCAAGGCTTTGAATTCTGTAAGATTCATAATGAATTAGAGAATTACTTTAGAGGAACTGAGTTTTTTCCAGTGCTTCTCCTTAAAGCCAATCATACATAAAAGCAATCCTGATAAATAGCATAAGGACACAGACTAAAGAGAGTAACAATAAATGACCAAATCAAGATGAAGTACCAAGTAAGTTTAGTAAGAACAAGAATAATGTATTAAAATATGCAGTGCAACTTACACCAATAATCATTACCTTAGAATATATAGTTTTTATCTGAAATTATAACAATACTGACATGCCTCCTAACACATCTTCCTCTCCTGCAATGCATTTTTCAGCATAAATGCTTTTTACAGGGTGAATTCTTCTCTTTGCCCTAGAACAACATCCATTTGAAACACATTTACAAATCCCTTTACTGGCGGTGCAACACTGTTTCTTCCCAAAGATGGCCCCTCAAGGGATTCAGATTGATTGTTTCATCAAATACATAGTGACAAAGAGATTTTGGATCAGAGCTATGGTACAGTCAAGGACATCAAGCGATGTTACTTCAAAGCCAGTGCGCATTTTGAGGTGAACTGGGCCTTAACAACAACCTCTGGTGAGATACCAGCCCAAAGTGTAAAGCCACAATTTGCTCTGACATTGTTTCCCTGCCACAGTCCGGCCCTTCATTTCATGTGTTTAATGAAATCATAATTTTATGCCAACCTCAGCATTTAATTGAGAAAAATATGCTCCCCTGACCAAACAAGCAGGAAACACGGAGCACAGCCTTGCACAGCACGACCATAAAGACAGAATTCAAAGCTATGAGGTTTTACATATTTTGCCCTCTGAAATATTGTCCAAAAAGTAGCAGCAGTCAAATTATAACTCTTTGTACCCAAAAAACCATATGGATTTTATGAAAATTTAATTGTATAAGAGAAAATATGTAAAAATGAGTGCTATGGTATTAACTCAGTATTTTGCAATTTTATTTCTGTTTAAACCCTTCCTTTCTTTGGGCAGAATTGTCAAAGGGACAGATGCAGGACGCTGCTTTTGGGGAGCACAGCTGGAAATCAACAAAATCAAACTGATCTACACTTTTCCTTTTATTTATTTATTGATGTAGAATTAGCTTCTCTTTTTTCTGATCCTCATTCATAATGGCTAAAGAAATAATTATCTCTTTTCAATCATTCCTCATCAGAGCCAACATTTAATAATTCATTTATACTTCAGGAGACATGTTGAGACTGCTAATTAGTTAAGAGATGGATTTTATGCATAATAATTTGCAGATGTGTTATAAAATTCCCACTCTTGAAACCATCATATGCTCTAGCAGCTTTTGTGTAAATAGAATTAAATACAGACTAAAATAAGGTATTTTCTTTTTTGACAAGATTTCAAATCAGTTTAGTTGACATTGCTTAGAAAGACTTTGTAAGACAAATGGACATATTTAAAAACACATTTTGATTGTAAAAAGGAGGACTTGTTCCCAATATATTAATTATAAATGACATGTCTATTTAACATATAGCACTGAAATGAAGCTATGTCAGTTATATTAAAAATATTTCACTTAAAATATTTTGTTTAAAAAAAAAGTGCTGATGATGGAACTTCAGGAAGTTATTTCAAATAACAGATGAGAAGAGGTTACCATTTTTCTTTGGGCTGGTGTAGTTTCCCTCTGTAATTATTTTATTCCCGAGTGGGCCTCATCACACTGCAGTGAGTACTGGCATCACTTTCAGAGTGCACTTTTCAAATGTTCATAACTGCCTCTTTCCATAACCAAACTCTTTGGGGACTGAAAGCTGCAAACACATTTTGTTCTCATGCATGGCTGTTTAGAAAGAACCACCTTCTTCTCACTTTTAATTAATTTTAGACTCCCATAGCCTTGTATTATGTGTTTTAACATTAAGCCTTTTCTCCTGTCAGATATCCACGCACCGTTTCAAAATGCATTTTCATGTATAGCAGCTGTCTTATCAAGTGCCAGAAAGATGGATCTGAAGCAGTATGACTGTCTTGACTTCTAAAAATATTTGAGCTTTTCTCTAAGTATTTACACCATGATTATAATGCATTTGGAATGAACACACTTACCAAATATTTTTGCCCTTATCTTTAATTTGTTTTCTGCATTGATAGGCATAATCAATAATTCATCCATTTGTGAATTCATAAGTAAGCCTTTTGCAATGTATTCTTTTCAAAGTTTTATTTTTCAGACATAATGAAATTAATTCCTAACACACTAAACAGTGTATCTGAAAGTTCTCCTGCTCTCAGTTTCAAAGCACCATCTGTGTCTCAGGGTCTCTTCAAACGAGCTACTAGGACTAGACTTCCAAGAAACACCAGACGAGATTATCACTTATAAACAGAATTTTAAAGCTATTTTCTTAAAACTGGCATGTCAGAAAGAATTTTTGTCAGCTAAGTGGAAGTTGTGAACAGCAGCATGGGAAATGCTTTGCAGAAATAATCAAATTCCATAAATGAGGCATTATCTTCCTTTGACTTCAGTGGATCCTGGGCTGCTACTCCCCCACTCCTGATAAGGTTTAAGTGCTGTTGGGACTTTAGGTATAAACTGTTGGCCAAGTGGGGGCTCAGTTCAGCCCAGGGATCTACTCTGAAATTTGTGACTCAACAGGAGAATATTCCTCCTCCATATTCCTTTTTAACCCTTACCATTTACTATCCTTTCTCTTCCCCCTTTCCCATTCTAGAGTTTACACTGATTGTTTTGGGTTGATTTTGTTTTGGTGTAGATTGCTTGATCTAGGATTTTTTATTTTACTGCACACAGAAGAGGAAGCTGAAGGTGATGAGTTCCTTGGGACTGAAGAAAAGGAGAAATGGGAAAAGGAGTCATGGTGACATAGCACAGCAGTAGTAAGGTTAATAATCCCATCTCACTTTAAAAATTCCCTCTTGTAATGGACTAAGGCTTCCTACCCCACCAGCTGAGGGTGTAAAATTAAATGGTGGCATAAATCATGCTAATTATCTTATGTCCTTTGGTATAGAGGAAGAAATATATCTTGTGTTCTGAACTGGGGTTATGCTACTGTCATGTGGTGCCACAGAGGGAGCAGCAGGAGTCCAGGGAGCCGCAGGAGTCCAGACAGGAAAAGCTGTACTCCTCTAAGGAATCTCGTAGGATCTAGCTTTATATACTTACAGAAACTTTGACTCTAAACTTCATTTAAGCTTCTCTATGTTATAAAATGTCACTGATGGGTATCTAAAGAAAAGAACTTTGAAATAATATAACCAAATGTCTATGATAATCTTAATTGAATGTTGTTAATTCAAGCATTGTGGTCAGTTGATGACACTGGGGTGTGAACTTATGTTTTAATGCTATTTTTCTAAATCCTCTCCCCTTTAGAAATTCTTTGGGAACAATTTTTGCCTCACATCTTCCATTCAGCTCAATGGCCCCCCTCACTAATGAAGTGAAATTCAGTGCTTTGGTCTCATGCCTTTAGAAAAAGTTAAAGGAATAGAATATGAATGTAGTCAGTACTGCCAACAAAACCTTCTCTTAAACACACTCCTGAGAGACCAGAGAAGAGTGTGCATTTCAGAGGACCCTGCTCAACAGCACTGCTCTAATTCCAGAAGGAAGCTGGTAACTTCTGCTCACAGTCATCAATGAAGTGGTGATGGCCCACTGATGAAGCAGGAAGGAAAGCAACCACAGCCTGATTCAGAACTTGGATTCAATTCTGATGTTCCAAGTTTCAAATAACCTTTGCATTACTGTTGGAAGGTTCTGGGTGAGTTAAAGAGAAAGCACTCTGCAGTGGTTTCACAAATGTCTGAACTCATAAATCTGCAGGGTCTTTCTGAGCATCAATAGCTCCCATGAACTAGACTTAAGGAGAAAAAGGAGGATGGATAGCAATGTCAGATTCAATTCACTTTAGACTTGTGCACTGCTTTGCTTTTCAAAGAGGCACAGAAACAAGAAATAATGAAATAGTCTGCCTGCTTTTCAGGTTCAACATTGTTGTGATCCACTTCTGGATGCATACCTAGCAATAACTGTTCTTATTTTTAAAGGGGCTAAAAATGTACTCAACGATCATGCTTTACATGATGAGACATGCCTTAAGAAATCATTTTCTGTGCTAAGCAGCTGTCATGACACAAAGCTTCCTCTTAGCTCTTTAGATTTCCATAGCAAATCTTGACACTCTTAAAGTTTTCTTTTCTCCCCCAGCAATTTGTTCTGTGTGTTGAATCCCTGCTCCTGACTCCTTTAAATCACCCAATCAGTCAGAGGTGATCCCTGTCCTGAAAGAGTCCCAAATATTGTAGCTTAGAATTTTGACTATGGCAAAATCTGTGTACCCTTCACAAGACTTAGAATTACAGACTTTCCTGCCTAATCTTCTCTTTTTTTTTTTTTTTTATCCTAATGGTTGATAGGTTGTAGGTTGTTAACATAGAAACTACTGGATAAATACACAGGTAATTAATGTAGAACAGAATCATTGCATTATTCTATAAAGAAGAAATGGGATATTTAAAATTGATACACGCTTTTAAAATTGAACCCATCCATCTACAGGTCATTTACAAGATACTATGATTGTATAAACATGACAACCTCTTTTTGTTCTGTGAAAATTCACACAACATCTGGTGTGTACATTTGTTGCAACTGAGTAACTTGCTGAAATATTCTCTGTTTTCCTGCAGTGAATTAGGATGGGAGGCACTGTGCTGTGTTGTAACCATCAACATGAAAAAAAAAAAAAAAAAAGTTTGTAGGTAATGTTCTTGAGATGAATTGCTGACAAACAGCCTGAAGCAGAGCCTGAACTGCAGGCATCAAGCTCCCTTTGCCTTGCCCACACCAGCCTGGGATTTGCCCTCTGTTGCCCATGATAAAAGGACTGTAGGGAGCTTTCACCTTTCCAACCTTTCCAGAGAAGAAACCACAGGTCAGGTGATACTGCACTGGAAGTTTCAGTAGTCTTAGTGCAAATCAGAAACACACCTCCTAAGAAATATAACTAAAGCCAATTTATAAAACCAAGTATAGCTTGATGCATTTACTGTCTCCCACTCCAAAATGGCATTTTAAAATTTCTAAAAATTTCCCTCTCATTGAAAAGAAAAATAATCTGTATTCCTCTTAGTTGAGTTCTTTTGACTGTCTTGCGTAGTTCCATGAAGATAAATCTGTACACTTTCATTTTACCTTTATACTTTTATCAGAAATGTTAAAAGCCTCTCCGCTGATATTGAAAACAGGATTCTTGTAAACTGTATTATATAGAAAGATAATGGATATGGAAATTGTAGCAGCATTATGAATACTGAAATATAACAATTTTGTGAATGTAGTCTGTGAGATAACTATGTGACTATGATGAGGCACCAACACTTTTTGGTTTAAATATGTTATGCTAAAACAGTTGGGATGCTCACCATATGCCTATAATTCCTAAAATGAATGCAATCTGCTCAAGAAGACACTGCCACCTCTTTCAAGAAAACAACAAGCACAGATTTGAAAGACAACATCATTTTCCTTAGCTATATATTAAACCAGTAAGTTTTGCTAGATTGAAAGCATAAGGATGGAGAAACCTTCAAGTACACATATCCATGTGAGGAAGGAGAATTACATTTCAAGGGCATTTTTGTCAATTTTGAGAAAGAAAAGCTGACCTGGGAAAACACTGAGGAGAAGCTTGTAAAAAGTTAAGACATCATGAGACGAGAAGTGTCTCAATTCTAGTTATATTAGATATCCAGCTACCCCTATAGCCTTGTGCTTCAATTTTTCCAGTTTCTTTAAGCAGAAGAGGTCATTGTTTAGGTGTTGGTGTCTGTACAGACTGATTTAGGATTCCTTGTTTTTCCTTGCTTTTCAATATATGTTTTCTCCAAAATAATTTGTCTCACTAATAGACAGTTTAGCCTTTGAAAGAGTTTGTGACTTAATGCAATCCTTTAGAAAGAAGCGGTCCTGACCCAAAATTAGACTTTCTGAATATGTTTTGCACAGTATGTAAGGCCTTACAGTCCAGGCACAGCTGGCCAGGGAAAGGTAGACTGTGATTTTACTGTGAGAAACGGGTGGTTTATAGACATCTGAAGTTGGGAGGACTCCAACAAGGACTGCAGCAGTCAGGGAAGCAAAGGTTATGGATCAAAGGCACTCAACTTCCTATTGCTTCAGAAATTACCACCTGTCACCTGGAGCTCTGCAACTGATGGGGTGCAAGATCTCATCCTGTTCCAAATGTAAACTCATTTAATTCAACACTTAGAGCAAGCAGAAACAAAAGCACAATCACTACAATGGGCGTTTGGTACTTTGCAAAACTGTGGAAATTCTCATTTGCTGAGTTCTTGCTGAAAGCAGCACTTATCCCAGGAACAATGAGACATGATACCACTCTTGAATACAAGTAGATTTTCATATAAATAATGGCTGTCAGCTTCAACTTAATCACACTTTTTGCTGAGATCACCATTGTCTAAAAACAATGCATAACGATATTAAACTAGATAAATTGGTTTTTCAAAAATAATCAAGCAAACTTCCTTTACACTTAGCCTTCATATGATGAAGGTTTTTTCACTTCAAGTCCTGGTATGTTTAACACAGCTTCTTTTATTTTTTTAAACATTTTTAATGCTGAATATGGCAGAGTATATCATCTTTACTACTGAATGAGTAAATAAGGAACTCACTATTGCTCACAATGCAAAACTGGAAACCATTATAAGAAATCAACAAGTGATGGAGGGAGGGAGTCAGTCCCTTTTCTACACAATGTGTAGCCAAACTCTGCAAGTTACTGTCATTCACACAGCTCTGGATGTCAAACAACAGCCACAAATTCCATAAGAGAATTGACTTCAGGTCATGGCATAAAAATCTCTCCAAGACTACAGTGCAGGCAAATGTTCTCTACCTCAGGAAGATCCTAAACTGCAGCATCCCAGGAATCTGAGCTTGTAAACAGATGCCAGTTTGACTGTTTTCCCCTGGTATTTCCTAAGCATCCTCTACATTTGGCTACATTACCATAACAGGTGTATGCACATATTTGGGAGATGGGGGGAATGTTCAGCAGCCTTTTTGGTTAGCAATATATAATACCTGAATGCACTTATTTTTACTTAGAAGCTGTGACACTTTTCTCTCCTGAAGACAACAGTTTTAAATATGAGGCTCCCTTCAACAGTTATATTCCAACTCAGAGGGACTGCCAGTACTTAGTTTTCTTGTGGTTTTAATTGTTTTGGTTAGTCTTTAGGCATGCATTCCAGAAAACAGACAGCAATAGGTACCATAGATCCATAAATATTATCCAAGATCAAATGATCTGAATCTAATTGAGAAAAAATACACACTGAAATAAAATTCAGGATAGACAGCTAATAGATCATCATGAAAAACTAGGACAGTGTTTAGGCTTCAAATGAATGAACTAATGTCAGAGAATTATAGCTGTTGGCTTCACCCAAGATATATCATGACCCTATTATTAGGCGAGGAAAAAAAAGCAAGTTTGGCTTTGTTTCAACTTCGTCACATCGCAGAGTAAAAGCCCAAATTCTAATTATATGAGTTGCCTTCTGCTTCAAGTATTAAATTACAGTCAAAGAAGTTTTCACAAACAGTAGGAAAACCAATAAAAATTGCCACAAAAAATAGAAAAAAATAAAATAAACTGTGCCTAATATGATCATGATAAACCCTTCCCCCACCATTTAGCAAATAAACAGCAGTTTCATTAATGATTTTGTAATTTTTTTTGACAGCTTAATCTCATTTAATTCTATATACCATTTGTTTTCCATCAGGAATCCTAAAATATACTGAGATCTCTGAAATGTTTACTGTCTTTAAACTAATCATTTCTGCCACATACACCAAAGCTTTCTAACATGGAAGGACCAGCCTATGAACTCTAATGAAGCAGTAAAGTTCTTATATGTACCAATACAAAATAAAATATATTGAAAGACATTCCAAAATGGTTTTAGAGGGTGGTTATATGGTCATCAAGAAACGTAAGGAAACAGTTCCAAAATGTCATTCCATTGAGCAAACAGAAATCTGCATCCATAGGTTTGTACTCTATACAGTCTTACCAAAGTACCATATTGCTTTTCCATATAAACACACAACTAGCAAAACAAAGCAAACAAAAAAAAAACCCAAAACCACAAACAAACAAAAAACACCACAAGCAGAAAAAAGAAAAACCCTAAACAAACTCCACTTATCCTTAGAACTGATTCCTGCATTCTTCACTTCTACATTAAATAGAAAGACTTTCAATATGAGATTTTTAAATGATGCCTGAGTTTTGTTTTGTTGATTTTTTTTTTTCTCCCAACAGTCATCATTTTAATTGAGGAATTGCATCTAGTAGTGAGGGGAAAAAAACCACTTATGAGGACAGTCAAACAGTGAAGCAGGTTTCCCAAAGAGGTTGTACAGCCTGAGATTTTCAAGTCCAGACTAAAGAAACCCCTGAGCAGCCAGGTCTGACCCCATAAGCAACCCTGCTTGAGGTGGAGATTTAACTGGCACCTTCCTGAGGTCTCCCCATCTAACTAATATCATTCTATCATTAGTTGGATAAAACATCAAATAATGTATTGGTATCAGCTTCTGAAGAATTGTATGTTACTAAACATTTATTTCACTTCCATAATACAAACCAATGAGTCAGCTTTGGCTATATATATATATATAAATTATAGGCATTCCCAAAATAGTCTCATATGCCTAAAACAAGATGTACTCCATGCAGACCAGACAATTAGTCATTTATTATTCTTCATCTTACATCCAATTCTGCAGCCTCTTTTCCTCAAGTGGTTCATATGGCTCTGAAAAATTTTTGCTTCTTAACATGACAAAGTCAAATACATGATATAACCAAATCAAATATAACTATACCTTGAATTAATTTAATGTGTGCTAATACAAAGCCTCCTCTAAATGGTAACTTGAAGAAAATTACAAAGTATTTGATTTTGAAACACATTTCTCAAACAAAAAATCAGCATCCACAACTGGTTGAAGCCACTCATATCTGCCATTCAAAGAGATGACAGGAATAAAACCTAGAGCTCAGGTTTATTCTTTGATCACAATGTTGCTGACTGGCAGTTTTATACAATCATTTTAAACAAAAGGTATTTACATCAAAAAGCAGCTGTGTTTGGGCAATGACAGGTTCAAAAAGATGCAGAGGGAAAAGAAAAGATTCCCTCTGAAGAACTCTTTTTAATTGGCATTCTGCTAATCCTGTGCACAAAGGAAATTGTTTAAACTACTTAACAGAAAAATAAAGTTCATCATTGTTCCAAGAGTATCCTGGGGAAAATTAGCAGAAAAAAGAGAACTGGTTCAATGCGGAAGAATCTTCCTCTTAAAGAGAGCACATCCTACCATAAACAGCAACAATTTGGCAATTTTGCACATTCACATATACAATGCATTTTTCTCACTGAGATACCATCTTTCTCTCCCATTTATGTCTAAAAACTTGAAAAAAAAAACCCCTGCTAATATCTGATAATTGACAGTTCTTTTCCTCCTTCCTCTCCAATTCCTTAAATAAGTGCTACAGTCAGCTCCCATGAAGACATGAGTAAAAAACAAATCCTGATAAAACTGAATTGATTAACAAGAAACTTCCTTAGATTCCAGCACACAAATGCTCCTCTATTTACCAGCACCTTATTTTCATTTTAGGTAGGAAATTATTTATATCAATAGCAGCTTCTTGAAAAAGAAGAGCTTCACCATCTCCTCCACAGCAGGCCAGTGACCTGAGCAAACACACCAGGGAAGTGAGCACAAGCTCTTCCAGGTTAGATGGTGGAGGCTTCCACAGAGCCTTCCTTAAAACAGCTAAGGAGCAGCAGGCTGTTATTTACAACAGCTCATACAAAGTAGAGATATAGAAAGTACATTAAAAGCACCATATATCTATATTTAAAAAAAAAAAAAAGACAGTATAGATTCTAGCAGGGCTTTGGAGCTCGTCGAAAAAAGGAAAAGTGACAGAGGTGTTCACAAAACAAACAGAAGTGAATAAGATGAAATTCATCCTACAATGTACTGCCAAAGTGATTGCCAGGTGAAGAAATGAGAATTTCAAACAAAGCAGCATAAGCTACATCTTGGTTTCACTGTGGAGAAAGAGTAGGCTGGAGCTTAAATAAAAATGTAAGTATCACCTTCATAGCATTGATTTTTCTCATATGATGTAGAAATTTGGTTTTGAACCATTATTTATAATCCTGATCGCATTAAAAATAGTTAAATAAATGTAGAAGCTGAGAAGCTTAAGCATTAACTCCCTCCCTTCTCCTTGCTGAATTAAAATTTGCTTATATTTGGTTTAGGGTTTAAAATGTTCTCAAGCCATAAACAAATACAGCAAGCTGAAATACTAATTGATGTTAAATTATTTTAGCCCAGACTTGTCTGCTGCTCACTGTTACTTGCACTGAGCATCAACAACAATCAATCCATTAGTGGTGGTAAACTGACATTAAAATTTCATTTAATTCAGTGTTTTCCCCTTATGTATCAATTTCAGGCATAACTAATGTAGCATTAGCACTGACCTTAAATAATTCCATTCCTCTTACCATTAAATTTGGCGTTACCTAGATTAATTGTTATCTACAAATCCCCCACCAACCACATAAAATCTATTAACTAGATTAGAGCAGAGGTAATTTAGTCCAAAAAAAAAAGCTTATATAATTAAATACATTAAATCCATGTTACAACAATGGAATATAAAATTATTAAAGAGTTCTACATGAAAACCAAATTACCAACTTTCTTTCCATAAACCCTTTCAGTCATATGACTGAGCAAAGTTTAGCAACTTAGGTAATTTCCTATGTTGGAACAAGAAACAAAACAAAGACTTGTTTGTGTGGAATAGGGAGGTAAAATACACAGATTATGGAAATGTTTTATAAAATAATTACCCTTATTAATCCATTTCATTGGGAGAGATAGACTCAAATGTCTCCATGTTATAACAGGGAAAAGAACTTGAGACCAGAGAAAGTTTCATTTGCCTCTGCTGTGGATGGTAAAATACCTGGAACCTTTGGCAGTTAAATGTATTGTGGCATATGGGTGCAGACTTTTATCTTCAGCTTAATGATAAATATTTGTGAGAAAATGTACTAAGAGTATGCTATATTTTCTTCCAGATGGGTATTTCATATTATAGCTATTATTAGTTATGAGTTATGCAGCAAATTTATTACATTTATTTATCCTCAGTCAACTCAACCATTTTCTAAACTTGCAAATGCCAATAATTCACGTTCCAGTCAAAGCTCAACAAATTATCATAATGGTCTTTTAATTCTTAGCCATTAGGAATCCTCAGTCCTCTTTATATCAAACAAAGAAGAGAACATCCTCTATCAATACTGGCCTTTTCATGCAAGCTGAAGAAGTGGCTGGGGTGATCAAAGATCTTCTACCACTTGGAAAGAAATTACTTTTGCTGTAGGTACTGGATTCATGACACTGAGTCCACAAGTGGGGGTACTCAAAAAAAGGTAATTGTGACTGAGATTTTTCCCCTCACCTTCTGTCTAGAAGAAGATTCAGTGTAAAAAACCAAACTGCAGAGCAGCATAGAACTTTCTTAACCTCAATCTTTCATCCTTGGCTTATTAGACAGGATGAAATAACACTGGAAAGAGATTAAAAGGAATATACCTGATGGCTGAGCAGAAAAAAAAAAAGGACATTGAACATTGAAAAAAATCTCAGAAATCAAAAGAACCAAAATGAAAATCAAACTGGAATTTTCTGCAAAAATGCTGACTGAGCCAAGGTGCTCATTGTAAAAGCTTCTCTTATCAACATTGGATTGCCTTGTATATAAAATTTAGACAATTTCATATTAGTGACATGATCATTAAAATAGGCTTTCCCTTGATATTCTGCTCCTTCTGCATTAAAGACAGATTAAAGCAAAGGTTTTCATCTGCAAATACTTTAAGGCCTTTGCAATTTAATCTGTCCATTTAGGTGAGGTTGGTATCACTTCCCTTAACAGAAGGTCATCTGGCAGGAATACTCCAGGTAAATTTCCAAGCTTAGAATATGAAGTAAAAACTTCTCTTTCTGATTGCCTTTGTAGTGATAGATTACTATTCATGTAAATACACTCTTTCTTTTACACATATTTTATCAGCCTTTACATGCTTTATCAACATATTTAAGACATGTAAGCATGAGTCTCTCTTTGGCTATGAGTTCTGAATACAGTGACAGGTTAACTGAGCTGTCTTCTCCAAAGAGAAAAAAAAAAAAAAACAAAACAGACACTATCCAGGTGATGGCATAACTCAAATATTTTAAGTAATTCAATGGAGAAGCTTCCACTTCACCAGTGACTGCAATAGGAGTGCAGGAAGTGGCATTCTTGGTGGAAATGAGCTTCTGCAAATATACATTTGCTTCTTGCCTAAGCTACCCTTACAAATAATATAAAAGTTGGAAGACTGTGTAGAATCAAAGATGTTTAACAGCAAAAGGAGGAAAGTAGCAAACTTCCCTCCCCCCTTAAATATAAGAATTATATTGTCTAAGAAAAGATCAGACTCTAATTTATGGATGTCAAGCTGGAAAGCTTGCCTTGCTTCTGCTGTTGGCATGGGATGTCAGCCTGATTTCTACCTTGTGAAAGCCACACAGAACAAGCAATTAAAACATGAACTCATACAATATGTGAAGCAAGAAGAAGCACTTTGAAGCAAGAAGAAATGAATATAAAGTATCTGAAATAATACAGTACATAAGCAATTATATGCTGGTGTGTATTTCACCCCATACCTCTCTTTTGCAACACTGTTTTATTATACTTTGCCTTGTGAAACTGAGCTGCTACAAAAAATATGTAATATTTGGTCCTTAAACTTTGTCCTTCACACAAATTCGGAACTATTACAATAATGTAAACTGGCAGGAAACATTACTATTAATTTTCATTTTTAAGTAGCTGCTTCATATATCACTAAATCCTCCACCCCATGCATCACTTAAATTCCTTTTCACCTTGACTATCAAAGCAGCTACAGCTAGCTAGCTAGAAAAATTTTACAGGCAACTATACATTATTTATGTGGCTAAATAATTCATCTGTAATCTGTTTAAAATAATTAGGAAAAAGAGCATAAGACATACTCTGGATTATTATAATCACAAAACTATAAATACTTGTAAATCATCAATGCTTGAAGCAGTTGCATCCAGAAAAAAGTACAACTATCACCAAAAAAAGGTACTTTGTACAAAAGGGATTTCATACCCTGGCACTTCATTCTCTGAACTGATAGGAAAGGCCCATGTGCTTCATACAGGTTTATGCTTAGCTTTTGGTAAGGAGCTCATCTCAGAATATTTCCTGTGGATAGTGTCACCTTTATCACCTATATATCACCTTTTATCTTTTAGAAGTACTATAGAACCAATAAAACACCCTATTCTTCCCAAAACACAAGTAAGAATCACAGCAAAGTTAGCAGTCTCCACCTCCTTTGGGCAGTAGTCCTGAATTCAGGCTACCTCCTGAATTTTCCTCTCCAAATAAGCATTTTTGAAACAGCTAGAGGACCGTTTTAAAGTCTACATTAACATGTATACAAATAATGCAACAATTTTTGTTATCCAAGTTGTTTTGGGTTTTTGCTTTTTTTTGTTGTTGTTTTTTGTTTTTTGTTTGATTTTTGGGGTTTTTTTGGTGAAAATGAGATCCTACAAAATGTAGAGAGCCAACTTACTTCACTTTAAAATGGAATTTCAGGAGTAAAATATAAGGCTCAGAAAATGTCAGCTTTTTGTTTAAGGAGAATTGTATGATGAAACTTTGGAACAACAGCAGTGTTTATCATCTATTTCCCAGATATGCACAGTTAAATATTGAGCAAGCTGAATGTTGAAACATCCTTCATGGAAATGCAACGTACCCAGACATGTACATACTAAAGAAGCTTTGAATATGAAGGTCCATAAGGCACATAATTTTACATGGCATTTTGTCTGTTTTCCAAAGTAGAGTCCATTGCAATAAGTTACTAAAATTCTTTCATTCTAAATTGCAGATGTGAGATACAGAGTTCAAGATTCTAACTCAAAACCAATGGAAGAACAGGTATAAAATCCTAAACTGTATGTATTATTTTACAAACTCTGAAAACTTTATCTTAATTAAAGGAAAAGTAAATGAAGTGCTCATGGCCAGTTTTTTTTTTTCCCCAAGTATAACAATTCATAGCCTGTCCAGTTGTACAGTAACATAGTTTTAATTAATTTCCATCAACAAGATCAGTTTACCTGTGCTCCTGTCTATGTGAAATGAATATAAATATTACAATATCACCTATGCATTTAAATCACAGAGCTCATCAACTTCTGTTGGCAAGGTGAAAGATAAAAGCTACAGAAGGTCCTTCCCAGCCTCTGTCACTAATGATAAACAGCATTAACTGCTTCTGCAGACACTAATGCTGCTATCTTGGGAACACAGGCAGCCACCATGAGAACTTTACAGCTTCACTAATCATACTCTTGTTTGTCACAGAACACCAAATAAAATCTCAATGAGAAAAGGCAATAAATATTAACAGCCATGAACAAAGGAAGGTCACATTAATATGTAGATCTTTAAATACAAGATGCTTTCTTCATTAACTAAATAACTTGTTCATTATTATAGTGTCAAGGGAGCATAAGGGAGAAAATACATTAAAAAAATTCCCTGATTGAGAGGTTTAATATCTTATATACTCAACATCTAATATTTACAGAATAATGATTTTTGTTTGCTCTGTTTTTAATTCAAGGTTGAAAGATGTTTACATCACCTATTTTATAACCTACATATATTGTTCAGTTTTTTGCTTACCCAGAAATTGATGGGTAAAATTTGGTTGTGGTCTGCATTTATCCCTACTACTTTTTATTTTTCTTCTTTTTTTTTTTTCCTCCCCTAAGTTTTTGTTCGTTTTTTTTTTTTTTGTTTTGTTTTGGGTTGGTTTTTTTTTGGGTTTGGTTTTTTTTTTGTTGTATAGGCCCCTCTAGACTGAGGGCCTATAAGGATACAACTCCTGTTTATTTCTGATTCCAGAGACACAGTAATGGCTTTCATTCTTTTTTTTTCCCCCCTCAAGAACTCTAAACTATCAACTCCCATAAGCTGTCAAATATTACTTCAAAGCCACAGTATTAGATAGACTTGACCTGCCACCGTGTTTCAGTGTCTACGTGGACATGTGCTTAGGTCTTACACCTCATCTATACCAACAATACTTTTGTTACACAAATGCTTGGCAAAGGATTAGCAAGAACAAAAATAACTGAGTCCATCAAAACTCCAGTCTCCTGAATAATACTATAACTAATCTAAATTTAGTTTTCCACCCAAGTAAACTGTATTTTTTACCTTTAGTTGCCTTAAGCCCTAGCTTATTCTTTGACAAGCTCTTATCACCTTCCCTTCACTCAACAGCCCTCTCTATACCAAGTTTTAGAGTTTAAGATGTTCCCAGGTCATAAATGCAGCACGCTGAAATACTAATTGATGTCAAATTATTTTAGCCCAGACTTCTCAGCTGTTCACTGTTACTGGCACTGAGCATCAACAACAATCAATTTATTACTGGTGGTACTGACATTAAAATTTCATTTAAGAAAGGAGAAAAAAATGTCAGACTAATGTGACCAGACACTCCAGCGTTATTACTGCAGGAAAGGTGCACAGGCTGACTCCAAAGAGGCTGTGAAGTTCATTAGAAAGACCGTGTAAGTGAAGCCTTTTGGGAATGCAGGGAGACAGCCTGAGTGAAAGACTTAACTCCTAAAAAGCAATTGGGTAGCCTCCCATCTCAGCCCTCCTTGCACAGGAGGGTTCCCACCCTTCTGCTGGAGCACCAGCCCAGCCCTAAAACACCTCTTTCTCAGCAACCACGGCATCACCCAATAGCACCAGAGTTATGTGATCCTTCTTGTACACAAGCTCCGAAGATAAAATGAGATTATCAGGAGCTGGTGGCCTGTGAAGGGCACAATAGTCCTGTCACAGCTCAACAGTAGATTTATAAACCCTGACTGGAGTGCAGGTGAGAAACCTGAACATTAACAGTGCTCAACACATGTGGTTAAAATGAAAAATTGTATTTTAATAATCACTTTAATATCATATTAGAAAGTCAGAACTAAGATGCAAATACATTTAGGAATACATTCAAATTGATCTTCAGTTGGATGATTCTTTCATATATATTAATTCACTCAGAATAAATTAAATTAAATCCATTTTTGCATACTGTACTGTAAATAATTACATTTTTAAATTACTTGTTACTGAATTATTATTGGAAAATAGGGAACACAAGCCAAACTTCATGAATTGGTATGAATTGGTCCTGTGTTTAAAACTTTTAATTGAAAATTAAGCATGACCACTCCCACCATCATTGCAGATTTCTAGAGGGACACAAGGAGACACGCCTGAGAATGAAAACAATGCCTTTTGTTTGAGTAAGAATTTAAATTTTTAAGCTTTCCCAGAATTATCAGGTATCATGCAGAAAGGTGTTACTCAAGAATATGCTGTGTTGGTGTTTCCATCTTTCAATCTAATGGCTCTGAGAGCCTTTTCTCATCTCTAACTCAACTGCTGCCTTTTTAACTTACACAAGCTTTGCGATATATACAAAATCCTGCACCAAGGAGTTCCTCACACCAGTGGTTTAAAGACAGATTTCTGCTGTAGAGTTGCAATTCATCTTCACTTCTATAGCCCAGGCTAAAGCAGGAATGCTCTGGAAAGAGGGAGATTCCTGAGGAGGAGCTAAAGTTAGACAACTCCATTACCTTATGGTCATTTCCCCTTTCATTTTCCTGGTTATAGAGCCTAACAGGCTCATGCTTTCTGTCATACAGCTGTACTTTCTAAACATGTAAATCCTAGACTACATGCATACTTCATAAGCATGTCACACAGAGCTTTTTTTTTTTACCCCCCTGAAGTGAGGGCTTTTAACAGTGAAAGGTTGAGAAAAAGCAAGTAAAAAGTCAGTCAGCCATTCACATAGATATTCAATGCTTTCCTGAGTTCATTTAAGCCAAATTCAAAGAGAACAGCAGGATCCCAAAATGGTATTTCAGACAAGACACTTTCAAACAAGACTGTTGTCTGACTTTCAAGCAAAAGACTTTTAGAACTCATTCATCAAAAGATAAACAAACATAAGAGACCTTATCACACAGGTGCAGCAGATGTAACAGAAAAAAGGGGAAAAAAAAATCACACCTCCGACAAAATGGGAGATAAAAGTAGATAACAAGAAGCAAACAGGGAACCAGATTAAAGTCACTATCTTGAGACCTTGTTACAACTCAGATCCATTCAGCAGAGACCTACTTCACAGCAAAATCTTCTGTGGCTTTCAGGAGAAATCACAAAGAACCTGCTATACCAGAACAGATGTTCAGGTAATAAGAATGCTCTACCCCATTATTACGTTAGGAGAGAAGATTTTCAGCAAAACAACAGCATTGCAATTTACTTTCATTAGTCTGATCATGAATGAAGTAAGGTTAGGCCTCACCCTTAGCAGGAAAACTGAGAAGAAAAAAATATTGTGAATATGAAAGCTTCCTAAAATCAAAACTTTGCCTGTTTAGAGCAAATTCAGGTACTTTTGGTAACAAATTATAGGTTTAGAAAGCACTTATCTCTCAAGGAAGGAAACTATTAAAAGTCATAATGATAGGTGACACTAAAAGGGGCAACAGGATAAAAGCCACGTGCCTCAGAGTCAGATCACAGGAGTGGCTTCCTCACAGGGAATTTCTTGGCCCAATCCTTAGTGGAGAGAGACTGCTCCTTCTAGGGACTGACCTAGAGCAATTCAGCACTGTTCCAATTATTCTTGTGGGAGAAGAAAGTTTTGAACTTAACAACATTCAAAAATCAAGAAAAGTTCGGGAAACAAGCCCAGGAACATTAGGCTCTCATGAGGGGAAATTTTGTTCAAGAATGGAATGTGACAAATATCTTCTCAATCTCTTGCATTAAAAGCCAGAGCTCTTAGACAGCAACCCAAATGGATTATTCTAATATAGAGATATAGTTGAAAAAGTTATAGATCTCAAATATAGTTAACTGTTCAATCCACTTTTTTTTTTTTTTTACCTGAAATTCTGAACTTGGACTTGGCAAGAATGCTCACAGTGTGAACTCTTATCCATATTTTCATCAAGTACCAATGATTTCAGGTGAGTTCCAGCAAGAAACTCAGTTAAGTATCGTAAATAATATTATGGCTCTATGTGAAGGACTTGCCTGAGGTTTTGAAGAGTGATGAATTCTACTACATGACTAATACAGATCCACTGGGAAATATGATAGATAGGGGAATTTATTTCACCACTCTTCCAAGGGACATATCCTTCCTAGCCAACTCAGGACGCAATAAATCATTTATACACATTTCAAAGCTCTGTTTGGGATATAGTCTATGGAAATGAGTAGCGCAACAACTAACAACTAGTTCTAACAATTAAAAAAGATCGTCCTTGAGGACAAATATAGTTGATTTACTACTGATTGGGAAAACCCTCTCAGGCAAAAACAAAACAAAAAACAAGAACCAGGAAAATCATCCAACTTGATAAAATATTTCAGGGGTAGACTTTGGGTGATTTTTCTTCTTCTGATTCCCTCCCAGGGAGATCATATGTACTCTTCCTCAAGGCATGTTTACCCTATTCTTATTGTGTCAGGATTCCCTACTGAAAATTACTTAAAAGAACATGTAATTGATCACTTATTTGAGAGCAGGAGATATAAGTACCTCTGAAATTATGTCATGGCCTAGTGTTTAAACTGCCAATGACCTGATTCAGGGGCGACAATGATACCAAGAGGCAGAGGGATTCAGCAGGAGCATAATACAGGTACACGATGGAAGAAGCTGTCACAGCAGGAGGAACAACAAACAGAGACACAGCCAGAGGCAATACTTCTGTGGTCAGCAGTTCCACTAGAACTATGCCAGAAGCAGTGAAAATTTCCTGCAGGAACAAAGCAAGAACCTTCAACAGCTGCCTACAAGGTACCTTTGGAATGTGTAGTCAACAGACAATAGCAAAGGCATGAGGAAAAGTATGTTAGAAATTGTAAACCCTGGGTAACCCAGAATTCTCCAGGCCAGAGGAAAATAACTGTACTTTTATGTATGGCAGTGCAATAAGAAAACAATCTGGTTCTGTTCTAGAACAACTCTGTCACTCCCTGTCAAGGCAGGTGAAACAGCACAATTTCTTTTCCAGAAAATCTTCTGAAAATTATTTTATAAATTTGCTCAGAAAGTACATTGAGAAGTAACTTTTGATAAAATAATTTACTTAACAGAGCAGTACAGATACTGAAACTACAAAACATAGGAGATTCTGTTTGTGTAGCTGAGCACCATTCCTCTCTTCAGCTTTTAGTAGTGTCATTTTGTAATATAAAATTCAATACTCTCATATAGTAAAGCTAATGATTGTTTAAAAGGATAACAGGATATAGGCCCCTTCCTATAAACAAGATGCAACTTATCTATTTTATCTCAAATAGAACCCATCTGTTAAGTAGATATTAATAGGTAATTGTAGTGCATTTTAATTTTATGCATTTAAAATACATGTGTTACATACCTCACAGCTGCACTTCCTTTTTCCTTCCTTCATCTTTAAAACAGCATACAGACACAGAAACATTTCTTCCAAGAGAAAAGATCACTTGAAAGTCCCAGATATTTTCCTCTTCAAGTACTATCACAGATGATAAATTACAACAAATTGCAAGCCTAACAAAACAACACTTTAAACTGTATTGTCATATTTATTATGAAGTTCCTGGTTCATTGCATTTTGGCATTTTATACAACTGGTTCTGACAGTGATTAACATGGTTTGGGCTTCTGCTGTTTCACCCAAGAGAAATAAAACACCAAAATCTCTGCAGGTGTGTAATGGGCCAGGGATTCACAATCTGTTCTGCAAAGTCAGACTTCAAAGACTTCAAAAACAAAAATACTAAAGTTGGCATTGCCTCTGTAATAATTTAAGGCTTTTTTGCATATTTCAAGGAATTTAAATTTCAATGTTTTAATCAGCACTGTTATTCAACAGTTTTCTGCAACAATTTAACCAATTGCATGACAAATTCTCTATTAGCTCTGAGTTTCACAAACCAAAAAAACATACCAAGACTTAATAACAGAGCAACCTAAATTATTAAGTACTTACTTGAGCTTGAAAAGGGGCTTTCACTTATTTGAAGTGCACTGTACAATTTATCTGATGCATATGCGTGGTTAAAATTATACAGTAATTACAAAACAGCAATCACACAGTTGCACCTGCAGTACAGGAGCCTCAGGACAACATCCTAATTGTTTCTGTGATTACCTGTCTAAAAGTAGCACAGAACATACTGAAGGAGAGGTAAACTTCAGGTTACAACTGCAAGTTCTTTACAATTGAAAAAAAAAAAAAAAAACAACCAGAGGGAAACACCAAAATAATATTCATTTCTACAAGTGTTAATAGAAAATTCTATCTTACATGTTATAGAAATTTAAAAAAACCCCTATTACATTATTTCAATATTCACTTACAAACCTGATATTCAAAGCTTCAAAATACTCAACAGAACAAAATGAATAATTGCAATCAAACAAACCCATGGAAAACACTTATACCATTTTGGTGAATGCTCAGTCAAAAGCATAGTTCTAGAGCAAAAATAAAATCATCCTCCTGATCATCGTTAAAAAAAATAACTTCAGAAAGATAAAAGCATAATCACAAAGATGAGCAAAGGCCTGGGATGTCTGGCATGTGAGAGAACTGGGTTTGAGCAGCCTTGAGACAAGAAGGCTTAGAGCAGACCTTGGCACCATGCTCAAAAGGTGTCTAAAAAGAAGGAAACTCCATTTTACAGGAGTCCCATGGAGAAGATAAAGGGCGCAAGAGGCCAATTATTCAAAAAGAGCCCAATCATCTGCTGCAAAGATCTCCCCAGGGAAATGCTGGACTCCCCAACATCAAAGCCTTAAAATCCAGCTGGACAAGAGGCTGGGCCAACAAGTCTAGACTGTGCTTTTGCCAAGAAACACTGGAGGAGATGAGAGAGGTGGTGGAGTCACCATCCCTGGGTGTGTTTAAAAAAAGTCTGGATGTGGCACCCTATGCTAGGGTTTAGTTGAGGTGTTGGAGCATGGGTTGGACTTGATGAGGTATCTTCCAACCCAGTGATTCTGTGATTCTTTGAAGATGATGTCCCAAGTCCCTTCCAAACTGCTGTTCTACAATTCTGAGATCATCAGAAGGAATAAGCCAAACAAATTGACCAGAACAGGAAGGTTAGAAGGGCTGTACAGTCTTTAGCATTGCTTTTTACTAGATGAGGATTAACTAAGCAAAGGGTCTATTAGAAGTCTTTGTAATGGCAAAGCTGCTGATGATTTAATAATTAGGTGTGAGTCATGCAGAGGAGCATCACCCTGTGTACTGTCCTGGCTCCTGACTTAGCTGAGAAATAGATTGCTGCCTTCTGAATGTCTCTACCTCTCTCTTTATTCCTATCAGATTCAGCACTAGACCTCTGAACAAAAAAAGCCACAGCTGATTCTTTATTAGTAATTCCATATATTTTAATTTTTTTTTTTTTTGCCTGAAAATTGTAGGACTTTGGTGGTCTACATTAATTCTACTATTGCCAGTCTGAGAGAATTTAAGAGATAGACAAGTAACAAAAACCATTTTATTTGCTACTCTTTGAAATCCACAAACTTCACATAAAATTGTTGCAATTACACTCCATGCAAGGATTTAATTAATGCTAAGAAAATAGTGCAGTTGAAACACAACACTAAACATGTCTGAAACAAAAGTAATTCATCTATGGAGACAAACTAAAATTTATAAAAGAGCACAGTAAAATCACAGCATAACAGGAGAAAATGCAAAATTAATGTTCTACAGAAGAAATTGTATTTGAAAAAGAAAATCTACCTAATAAGGATGGATTTCTCAAGTTTTTCTTGAGACTTGAGAAGAAAGTCCCAAGACTTCTTTTTCCTAAGAAAAAGACTGCACAGATGCCTCAGAATGGGAATTTGTTATAAATTCAATATAAAAACTTTGAAGTCCATTCTTAGAAAGAAACCTCACCCATCCATTAGATAACAGCTGGAAAAGTAATATACACACAACTTTTCAAAAGCAGATTTTAAATATATCATATACTGACTTGGTTCTGACCACAGATAGCTCATAACCCTTCTAGGACTGCTCTGGCAGCCATTATTTGCCATTATTTTGATTCAGAAAAACACAGCTTTAATATATGGTTTCAGCTGTGTTTTTTGGCTTCTGATGTGGCCATATGAGAGCCCAGAAGCAGAGCAGACAAAATAAGAATGTGAAAAGTTGTGTGCCATCAAAGGAGAGCAAAATAATGATTTAATATAACAAAACACAGAGTAAAAGCCCGGGTGATGTCTGTCTTCAATATGTCCGGTCTCTACATATAGTCTACTTGGAGAAGTAATAATTAATCAGGCAAAGTACTTCAAAAGTGAGTTATTTAAATCTGGACAGCAGAAATTAACAACCAGAACTCATTAGACTATTCAAGTGTCACAGATTCAAACATCAGAGAATGCGAAACACAACAAAAAATATGCTAATCTCCCCCCCCTTGTTAAATAACAAATATTATTAGCATAATTATTAGCTAAGCATGTCTGGCAAAATATTAACTTTCTTCCCTAATACTCACAAAATTATGAGATACGTAAGAGCTCATTAAGGTATAAATACAGGCCATGCATAGCAGGTTTGGGTTTGGTTTTTGCTTTGGTTTTGCGTTTTTTTTTCTTTTTTAATCAGGCATCCAAACAAAAAATATAATGTTAGGCTTCCTTCCACTACACATATTCCACAACTGCAAAGTGAAAGGCAACCTTTAAATTTGTGTGTGTTTTCCAGAGCTGCAGTCTCTCCTGATTCCAGGTCTGTAACACTATCAGTTTCTCTCTAAATTATAATAAACACAGCATACAATAAGGATGTTAATTTTTCACATTAATTCAAATGTTGTAATAAAACATTACCATGTCTCCTTGATATGAATGTTCCATGATATTATTCCTATGATTATTAATTCCTTTGGCATACACCCAGAACTATTTATACTGTATATAAATTAATAAATTATGCATCTAGCAGTTAGTTGAAGTCGCTCATTCAAATTTCTGTTAATTAATAATGTGGCTGTCATGTTAAATCAGAGGATTTGTGCTAAAAAAAAAAAAGTTAAACTATCATCTATCAAACTCTAAAAATGCTAATCAATACTGTTAGCCTGGAGACACTTTGGGCCTTACGTGGCATCACTTCTCCCAGAGAGTTATTTTATCACAAAGACTTTCCCTGCAACGCTTTGTTTCCAGAGAAAATTAGAAGCTGGGGAGAACAAAGAATTAATGTAGAAAGCTGATTGTTTGGTATATGTTAAATAATATATGTATGATATTAAGTAAAGCAGAACTAAGACCGCAGATCCAAATGACTGCAAAGGCTATAAAGATGCTTGGCTGATAATGACTCATGTCCCTGAAAGTTTAATTTTGACAGATATCTATGGGATTTTCCATTGAGACCAGCCTACCGAGAAAAGACAAGATCTGAATGTGCAGCTTCCGTAAACATTTTCATGCTTAACTATTACAAATGCTTTCCATGTTAAATTTCAGAATGAAAAATAAACATAGCTCAGCACTACAATATGTACTGTATTTCATTTTGAGATGCAGACAGTAAAAGTCCTTTTCTTCAAATAACACAATTATTTCATGGCAAACAGAAATGTTAATCCTCAACATGAACGACAGACAGCTGATTTAATTCTGTCAAGACTTGCAGGTTACTGTGTACCCCAGATTTCTTACAGCTGAAATTTCCTTCCTATGCAAAACTGATTTAAGACATATTTTGTATTCTTCAATTCGTTCTCTACAGAAGACACAAACATGCCTCCACTCAAAAACAAAAGAAAACCCTAACCAACAAACCCCCACAGAAAATTATTTATCAGGGTATGGGGAATAGGTTGAGTGGGTGTAGCTTGAAACTAGAATGGCTCAAATACTGAATTTTATTTTATGAAGATAGCTACTAAAAGGAGACTTCTCTTTTCTCCTTTAATGTAACAATTCTCTCTCTGTATACCCTGCTAATTCTACAAAGTGGCTATACCTGATTTATAAAACTATGAGAATTCATTTTAGAAATAATCTTTACATTAAAAAAATGTACATAGAAGACAAGATTTCTCAAGACTTCTCTTACAGATAACACCACTAGCATAATTAGATATCTATTATCATACACCCTTCTGTTAGAATTCTCTCTTACTACAGTTCATGTGGTGCTGACTTTAGTACCCCACATGAAAAGGCTTTTACAAAACTGGAAACCACACGCTAGCGGATGATGATGGCAATGACAACTGATGTGGTACTCACAGCAGTGACCACACCACTTTCTGCTGGTATTTTGTCCCTCTGTCCCTCTCGAATTTTAAAATAGCTAAACTCCAAGAGCGAGGCTTGAAACTCTGAAGCAGGGACCTAGTTAATTACTCTGATAATGCAAGCAGAGAGAAAGTTGTCAGCTACAACAAGACAAAGCTGCTCCTTCCAGGAGCCAGAGCAAGCAACTTCTTGCCAAATCCACCCAATGGCCACAGCCTGTCCAGTGCTGTGTCAGTGCTGCCCAGACACCTCATGAGTGCAGGAGTGATGCCTAGGGTCAGCTGAAGTGTGAGTTTCAGACACAAAACAGCCGTGGTGGCTCTCGCACACCCACATTTCGATTGTGTCCATGACACCGTGTCAGCCCAGCAGGTTTAATGAGAGGACGCAGCGAGCTCAGGAGAACCATCCTATAAATCTCATCAGGAGGAGCTGACCTGAGGCTACTGCAGCCCCACAGAAACAGTCTTTAATCTGACTCAACAAGCATTCAGGACTTTCTTTTGATGTTTCCTAGCAGACACTCTAATGTAGCTTGACCTGGAGGATACACGGGCGGAAAAGAACAAACACACGAAAAAGAAAACAGGAGGTAGAGAAGACAGAGTGAAAAAAAGCGTCCGACAGATTTTACAAGTTCATAGTTTAAAATTGCTCTGTACTCTCTTTTATAAGCAAACTTTAGGTACAGGAAGAATGGAGCCCAAACTATTTCTTTGTTGAACGAAATAGCACCAATACTTTAATTTTAGCAAGAGCCACAAATATTCATGATTTGTCTTCAGGAGACTGGAGGGCAGCTACAAGACTGAAACATTATTTTAAAAGGCTTCTCAGTACTTCTCCCATAGACAGAAAATGTTGGGATGAAACCTGATTAGGATTTATATTTCTTCTTCAGCTTTAGTCTTCCTGGAGTTCAGAGAGGCTGTTCTATCAACCTGAAATTCCACATATTTTTCTAACATCGTTCATTTTTGTCTATCTCAGCTAAATCTCAAAAAAAAAAAAGACCAATGCATGCACTGGTCACAGAAAGAATGAGAATTCATACAAAACAGGGTGCTGTTATGAAGCAAAAAATTCAGCCTCTGAATGATTCAACACTATTCTAATTACTCAGGTTCATAGATTACAGAAACAGGCTTTGTCTCTACATATATAATATTAGAGCACATGAAATGTTTATCCTATAGTCTACTTATGCTTTCTCTGTGTGTCAATTTCAGCCTCCTCTTTTTTCTCAGAAAACTTTCACATAGCCCATATGTTTATAAAGCAATATATAAATAAATGGTAATACCTGAGAAGCAATATAAATAGGAATAAATACAAATAGAAATAATAGTAACAGCTAAGAAGACACACCAGACTTAGGAAGTTGATAGAACTGAGAATGTGCAAAGAATCCTGAGTTTCTTCACTTAATCTAAGATTCCCCCCTCTCCCCAATCAGCTTGCTTTCTAATGTTATACTATCATTTCTTTCCCTAATTCTAATGCTGTAATAGAAACCCTAATTTCTTAAAATCACTCAAATTATCAAACAGGCAAAGTCCAGGAGAGAAGAAACTATTGGATCATTCTTCCCAGAACTAGTTACACTTCTTTGTAAAGAAGATCCTTCTCCTCAGACCTGAAGATTTCCCAAAGCCTATAGTTTGCCATTTTTGTCAATCTAATGATGTCTGGTCTTTTATAATTCCTGACACCAAAAATTTAGTGCATTACATATTTGATAAGAGTATAAAAAACAACAACAAAAAAACCCCACACTGTACATGTGTGGTATAAAAACTAACTATAAATATTTCACAGCCCATTCTCATTAAAAAGTAAAAATATTTCTCATCCATTTCTTATGTGCATTTGGGCATGTAACGTATTTTTGAAAGCACTGTCTGAAAAATAAAAATTAAACAAACCCAAGCCTTTCAAAATGGCTTGAAATATATTGCATCAAACACCAAAAAAAATACAAACCTTAAAAAACTATGTTTATTTACTTATTCAAAAATTAAGTTTCAGGTTTAAACATAGTTGAAATAAAATCACTGTAATGGAATAGAGAAATTACTGATTAATGTCTCTTCACAGATATAATAAATTTATAAATTTTTAGATGATGCAAGTGGAGACCCGAGAGAAATCAAGAAATTTTTTTCTTAATTCCTCAAATTACAAAATACCTTATCTTTAAAAGTGAAAAGCACCTGAATGTATTTGGGTTTCATTCCCAGTTGTTTTTTGGTTTTTTTTTCTTAAACATAGTATCTCACCAATGTCCCTGAAATCAATAGAACAGAATTTCAAAACCACTGGATTTTTTAATTGATTTAATTGGTGGTAAAAGTACTTGCAATTTGTGCAACACATCTCAGCCTGTCTTTGAACTCATATTCTGTCAACACTTTTGTAGGAGAATAACTCAATTGATCTAAGGGTGGGGACACCTCAAGCAAAATCTCCAGCACCCCAAAACACACAAAGGAATTGCAGCATCTTATCCTCACCTCAAGTCTCCCACTCAGTGATCACCACTGCACCAAATAAAAAATTCATCATTCCTATCCTCCAGAACACACCCACATCATGATACTCATACATCAAAAGGGTATATTTATAACTTTTACTTAGTAACATATACTTTATAACACAAAATTTTATAGTTTGACATTTTATGCATCCTACATAGTGGAAAGAACACACCATGGCACTTATGAGCCTTTGTTCTTGAAATTATGTGGTTCTGAACCAAGATTTTAGTATTGTATAGTGACTTCTAAATAGCTATAAAATAGCATCATGTTGGCATGACTATCAAGTAAAACCATATCATGTAAGTTAATATAAAAAAAGAAAAAAACATAGGCTGCATTCTGCATCTTGTACTTTAGACAGTAAATTAACTTCCCTCCTCTTCATCCCAAACTTAATTCAAATCTAAGAATAATTCCCACCCTTTTGTAAGAAGCTAACTCAAAAATGTTTTTCAACACAAGAACCAGTCAGAAAAAATCTGTCTTTGCAACAGTGATTTCAGAAAAAAAAAGAACTGAAGACATTCTCAAGCTGCATTTGACTCCATATTTAAAACAAAACTTAATCAGTACACTATACAATCGTAACACCAACTGTTTTGACTTTGCTTGTTTTTTGGGCATATTTATGGTATGATATGGGTGTTTTCAGGGGTTATTTTTGCCTCTTTTTTGTTTTCTTATTTTTTTGTTGAGAAGTAAATTATTTACTTAGCTCAGGTTTTGAACACTTCCACACCTGCCAACTTAATTTCAGTTGTTCTTCCCAACAACACAGTGGCTGCAGCGCAAAAATGCCCTCCTAGTACAACGAGATATATATACACGCAAATTTTCATATTTCAATTGAAACACTGACAATATACATACAAACCTAATTGTGCTGATCAATATTTGATTGGTTCTTTTGTTGGATACACTATTGATATCACAGTTTAATTGTTCTGTTACCATTGTTCACGGCTATGGAAAATTTAAAAAAATAGTTATTTCTATTTTCAGGGGTTTTTTTACATTGCAACGGATTTGTGTATGGTGTCATCATATATACATTGATTATACATGAAAGAAATTCCTTTAAGAACTAGAAAGGACTATGAGTAAACTGAAGAGCATCAACAATCTTCAAGAACTGTACAGTCAGGAATTCAATGATAACTGTACTTGCCTCCTGAGACTAAGATAGTTCGGATGAGAACTACATTATCCTTAATGAACAGAAAGTTACTCCTTGCTTTTAATCGTTCATATCAACATAAGAAAAAAGACAAATAATTTAGTAAAATAAAACTTCTTTTTGAAATTTTCTTAAATTCATGTTTTAAAAGGATTTGAAGCATAATATTAAAATTTTGATTAAGAATTAAAAATTAAATTCATTATTTGCACTAGGGTTTTTTTAGTTTTTTGTTACAAAAAACATAAATGTTTTGGCTCAGTCAAAACATGAACCTCCTAGTTCTTTCATTTTTTTTTTCCCCATTCCTGCTACACAGTACTATACTGGAAAGAGGCTCTTCATTTTAGACCACAATTTCTCAAACAAGAAAAAAAAAAGAAACCAGCCTAAAACCCCAGAGTAACAAATCCTTTTTTTTTTTTTTCCTTTGGCATTCCATAATAGACTGGTGGTTTACTTAAAATGCATTTAAAAGATGCATTTAATTTAGAAATGCTCATGTCCTAATTGGTAGAAAATAGGTTAAAATACCATCATCTAATGACTCATGTATTTGGCATGGATTAGGCTTCTGACATCCTATACACAAATACACAGCCAGAGGCATGTTTTAAAGCCAGTTTGCCACAGATGCTGAGTCACCCTGACTTTCCTTGAAGTCAAAGGAATTTATTAGGCACTTCTTAATTAATATAACATTTTGATACTACCATAAGTAAAGAGGTATCTTTATACTACCTGTAAAGAGGTATCTGAGTAATGCTGCTAACAATTTAATATACTGAAAGGTGTAGAAATTACTCAGCCAACTCCCTTCCTTTTTAGCAAAGGCTAAAGGGAAATCTGTCATTAAAACCCAAAACCAGGCCGCTTATCTGGTAGGATACTGACTATAAACTCAGTTATTTAACAGGTGAATGCCTGTTGGTTAAGAAGGTGGGATACCTTCACATGATGAAGCAACACTCTTGGAACAGTAGTCCCCCCAAAAAAACTTCTACTCAAAAGTGTGCCCTTTAACCAAATAAAAACATTTTTAAAATTACAGAAAATGCAGCCAGCTCTATTTTAATGCAAACAAAAACTTTTTGCTGTGGAAATCCAGTAGTATTGAATTAAATTCATAAAATACAAATTGAGTTTGCATCTAACTTCAAGCACGAATATATGTCTGTAGAGAAATGCAGTTAATCCTGTTCACTCAGTTGTGCCTAAGCAGCTTGTTATAGAAGGACAGTGACCCTGTGGTGTGTATCTTGGTGCATGCACATGTGAACTTCCAGGGTAGAAACATTTTGGGCAGATGGTTAAGAATAACCTCATCAGTGACTTTTTCACAACTCTCCCAATTAGTGATGAACTAATGATGGGGATGGGGGTTGGAGATAAGCTCATAAAACCAAGCTCAAGACCAACGTCTGGATATTTCTTCCAAGTAAAGTGAAAATAAAATAATTTTCAGGCCTTGTTAAATAGAAACAAAGTGAATTTGGAAATGCCATGAGTGGAGAATAGTGACATCAGTGGTGTGTGTATACTGTGTTACTTCCACGGCTTGAACATTTCCACTTAGTTTATTCTTCAAAATAACACCCTTTACCTTTTGGCAAAAAATTTGAAAACAACAGGGCAAATCTGACTAAATTTTGATGAATGATGATTTGGGTATTTTGGGGATACAGCACATTTTGCAATCTATTGATAGAGGAGTAAAGTGGCATAAAGGCAGCAATATATTTTACTAGCACACTCTTGGTTATCATGCCTTATTTCTGACTCATGAGCAACATGACAGGTGCTCTTTCCTCTGCACCTGGACTAACTTTTAGCAAGGTCAAATGATTTTATGTATTTAAATTGAAAATTTAATTTTTATTTATGGATTTTTTTTCTGCTGAAGTTTCAATTACATGAACAGAAAAAAAGATTTAAATTGCTCAGCCTCAATTTAATTTTTGTGACACAAGTTTTTCAGAACTTTTCAAAGATGCTTGACATTTACTGTATTAGCTAAGACCGTTACTGCGTATTTACAAGGTTTTAAAATCTCTTGAACACATATAGAGAAGGGGGAAGGGAAGGATGTTGCTAAATACTACATGAAAGAAAAAACAGAATTATCAATGCTATAAATTCTTGACCTTTGAGAGTTTTCAAAAGTAGAATATTTAATATATTGGCATATAATAATCTGTTCTGCGTTTACGACCTAAATGGCTAAGGAGAAAGCTGCCACAAAAGTCCAGACAGTCGCTCTCCAGAAGATAAAATGTTATTCTTTTTTTATTTGTACAGTCTGGGATTTATTTCTTTTTAAGAGTTTATATATGGTAGATGAAAATATTTTTTTTAAATATGGCTTATTTTTCTCCAAGATTTGAATCAACTAAATCTCTTAGTTTAAGCAAAAAGTTTCTTACTCCTTTTTTCAGTTGCACAGCGGTGGCATTACTCCTTCATTCTATTCCTTTTTTACTCTCTGCATTACATCCTCCACTCTTAGGTTTATGAAAATTCCTCATTTCCTTGATGCCTCATCCATCCAAACCTGGGGAGCAGAGCCTGTGGTAGCTGCTCAGGAGTGCAAATCAAGCATTTCATGCCCAAAGCTATTACACAGAAATGACTGTCTGGGGTTGCATCATCAGCATTACTGCTGTAGCATGAAGGAGAAAACCAAAACAAATATTAATGGGAGAGATGGAAGGACAGCAATGAACACAAAGGCTTGTTAAATCACTGCTGCTGATTTTCCATGGCCTCCCTGTTTAAGGGAGTTATGCAAATGGACCCAACTATTGACATGCAGGTGTTTCATCTCACATAGACCATCATAGCACCTCAGAGATTTCAAGGGTTTGTCATAGTCGGCTGAGTCAGGTAATTAAACTATTTGTTGCAATTAAATCGCATGAATACTGTAGAATCTACTCCTTCTCTCCTTCTAAATTTCCAGTAGGAATTTTAAAGTGTTTTAATAGTAAAGAATTCAACCACCTCACCCAACAGATGGCGAAAATTTTCAGGTTTTCATTTGAAAAAGGTCAAGTACAAGTCTCAACAAGGATACAGAGAAATATATCTGACATGCATAGCATAAAACCTTCTACTAGGTTTTCTGTCAATGATTCCCCAAAACTCTATTATATAGATTTATAGATTTAATACATACCTTAGCCATGGAAGAATCTCATGGCTGTACACCTTTCCCTTTTTATTTTAGATTTGATTAGTACGTATTCCACAAAACCTAAATCTTCTGGAAAAAATATTCAAATAAGTGGTTTCACTAAACATTTATGATTCCACTCTTTTCTTTTTTATTAAGTTTGACATTTTTGACACTATACTGTATTACAGGCCATTAGCCTAAAGCAATGATTGGGTAGATTAGATTTTTAGTGAAACACAGAATGAAAAATGCGTGAAAAATTGAAATTACAAGCTTGTATTAGTAGGTTCTTTTCAGAGGGCAGCTCCACCTTTGTTATACAGTGAAGCAATAATAATGTAGACCCTGCAGCTTACATCAGTGTAAACTGAAAACCATATCCAACATGCCATGACACTGCAGCCATCCTTCTCTAAGAAACAGCTCTGTTTAAGCAAATATCAACAAAAATATTTTTCCTTTGGGTTTTTTCTCCAGTAATACTGGATACTGTTTCTTACCCTCCTTTTTCCTTCCCATGTCTGGTCCACCAGCAGCCCTGAGGTTCCCAAGTGGAGCTGAAACAATTTCCCAGCCCATGTGGGACTTGAGGCAGTACCTGCAACCCTCCCACACCATTCAACCAGAGCCTTTGACGGCAGGACCATTGAGCTCCTTCCCTTCCCTTTATGCCCTTGAAGAATTTCCCCTTCAAAAGCTCAATGCATTAAGTTTACACCTTGTCTTACAGCTCAGAATGGTTTCTCAAACAGTCCATTCTCTGCAAAAACTCTGGCAACCCAATCTTGCTGCATTTCATATTTCTTGTTCTAAGAAAACATGCTTAAAAATTCAGGAATACAATATAACATACACTACAATACATGAGGATAACACAAAGCCCACATTTTCTGATTGAAAAAAACACTTTGACAGCAGATTTTTTTTTAATATATCAGTGTCTTTTGCATTATGTGTCATTTTAATAAGGGGAAAATGAATCAGCAGCTGATGGATGGATAGCACTTTCAAAAAGTTGATAAGATGGCAATGATACAGCCACTGAACCACATCCCTACCATCCCATAACAATTTTCATTATAAAACCGTTGCTTTAACTTCATAAGGGACGTAACTCTTTTGAGCAGAGTAAAAAGAAGCTCCAATATTTTTTAAGTTCCAAAATACCAACAGCAGACTTTAACTCACTGCAATTACTCCTTTAAATTTTCAATTTAACAAGTCAACATACTTTCCACTGCAGAACAAAAACCTCTATTACTTTTAGAAGGTGACTAAAAAACCTCCATGTTCTCCTTTAATCTGAATTTTAAAGGACAATTGGTCAACCAAGCAGAGGCCAATATTCTGGGCAGCACAGTCAGTGTGAGGATGTTGCCCTGGTGGATAGGAGACAGCGGATGAAAGATATAGAAGTAAAAGGCAGCACATCTACTTTCCCAAGCAGGGCAATTCTTAATTAATCTGCAATTTATGAAACTCTCCATGCTCCCAGGAGTCTTCCCAGGGAGCCTTTGCTTGGCTGGTCACCGGGGAGGTGAAAAAATGCCTCCCTCGGTGCACTGTGCCTATGGCATGACACTCAAGACTCTCTACAGCACAGAGGAAAATAAGCACATGAGGAAGAAATTAATACCTAAAGCAAAATATCCAAATAGCACTGGGCTAAAAACTAAATAATAAATTCTGAAGGAGCTTCAGAAAAGGAAGCCTGAACAAACTTCGCATGGAAGGGGAGCAGATAGACAACACTATAATGAGGCATTTAGCAAGAAAAGCTCTCCTCTAAAATCAAAGGCAGCAGCTGGCATTTGCTTTTAACTAAAAAGCCTGCTTTCCTTGACACACCATCTAGCTCTAACCTTTGCCTGAGCTAGTTATAAGGTATTTCCAGAATTGGTGGTGCCACTTTAAACTACATCAAAAAGGAATGGGAAAGACTTTAAGCACTAAATATAGTTTTTATATTTCTTTCAATTAATTTTTGAACTACATGCAGTTAGTCAAATGTAAACATTTTGCTTTTCAGAAAGGTTCCCTTGCCGAAAAGAATCCTCCAACACAAGGAAGAATCACCATCATGCCAGATTATATCCCTGGTTCACCAAATTACCCATGAGAGTAACTAAAGCCCCACACAATGTAGTCTTTCTGATTTTAATCCATAAAAATGATCTTTATATCTCTATCATTACCTCAGGACTGACTTACACTATAAATTCATCTTCCCTCTTTTCTCTCAGTTTTGCAAAAGTTTATTCTCCCACTCTGGAATTTCAGCTACGACTGTCCTGCTGACTCACTGCTCCATTCCCCTACTGCTTGACTGAAATACTATTTTCAGTATCTTTCCCTGTGATCTGATTACAGCATGCAGAGAATACTGCTACTCCTTTCCTTGCAACAACAGATTGAGTCCTGGACAATTCTCACTTGGATTCTCTTCACTAGTCTCACACTTACTGTTTATTTCTCTTTTCATATATTTCCACCGTTGTCAATACACAAATGTGTCCCTCTGGATGAATGCCATCTGGAACAGCCTTTTTCCATTGCTTTGCCTCATCAGCTCCAGCTTCTATTAAAATCTCCTTAAAATTGGAATTTTAAAATATAAATATATTTAATATGAACATTACAGTGCAATTAAGGCAATAAACTCCCATCGCTTCCTTTCCAAAAGTTATGCACCATTAATTTCAAAACCACAGTCAAGCTCAAAATGTTCAAATGTAACAATTTTGAGTTAGTAAAACTCACTAACAAGGAAAGCTTGATTTGTAAACATTAACTTTTACCTGGTCTGCACATACATGGAAGCACATATTCTATGTACGAGTCAAAGAGAAAAGCATCCTCTCCCTCTCAGGAGATCAGCAACCAACAACCCAACACTCTCCATTACTTTTAAATGTTTCATTTGTCTTAAGCTTGCAAAGAATGCCATGCTAATAAATGCTGATAGCCTGTTTTTGCAGCAGCAATCTCCTGGTTCCAAGTGAGCAGCTGGAACAATCCTTTATCTCCAAACAGGAGGCAGGAGATGTCACTAGGACTGCTGAAGTCAGTGATGATGTTACCAACACCTCCACCAGGATGTAGAGAATAGAGCCTGGTCAAAGTGAAAAATTTTGAAACAATCCAAGGAGTTATGTAAAAAGGACAGAACATTCTGTATTTTTACTTTTTAGTAATGGAAGGCACCCTGCAACAGCTGGGGTTATCTCTATATATTTTTATATCTATGTATCTGTTAGCTTCAATCTGAACTGCAGTTACACCTCACAGAGTGAACTGTGATGGCAACACTCTAGAATAATTTTCTTTCTCATCTCGTACTTCTCCATCAACCTATTTTCCACCAAACTGCAGTCCAAGTTTCATCTGTTTTTCCTAAATGCATTCCTATCTAGCCATGTGCAAAGCACTCTGCTCTCATACACATCTAAACAAATGCACCAAAAGCAGTGTACAGATGTTTGCCTGCTTTGCTGGAGCAGAAACAGAGATGGTGGAGCTTTATCACAGATGTTTGTCACTGTTGTGGCACATCCTCACTAATTTCTGATAGATATTGTACTTCACACAGTGCGCTGCTATTCCAGCTGCTGTAAATTTCCACAGAGAAAGAGGTTTGAAAAGAAAGGACAACCATAAAAAATCAATAATTTTAGTTGCTATGCATTAACCAGAATTATGTTTCAGTACATGTGGTATTTTCTTTATAAATTAAAGACATGTAAGATGCCTAATGAGATCTAAGGTTTTAATTAAAAAAAAAAGAAAAACAGATCACACTGATGATGTACTCATGTTATGCCCAAATTCACTTCACAATGTAACTCTTGGGGAGTAGGGAGGGGAAGAAAAGTAGCCTGATGCATAAAAATTCTTTTCAAATGTAAATATCTACAGTAAAAGGAGAAGTGTTATTGCCATCACACGTTGGGAAAACGTGTTTGGTTACCTTTTAATGTACGCAACAAAACGTAGGGAGGGAAAAGTCCTGGGGTGGTTCAGCAACCTGGGACAATATCAGAGTACCTTAACTTTAATCATCAGTGTGGCAGATTCCTCTGTAACAAGGCTCTGGTTTCAGCTTCTCCAGAACTAAAATCAGCCAAGGCTCCCAAAACCCCAGGGAAAGCCCTGGAAACATTGTAATGAAACCTTAACAAATCTCACTCAAAGTTTTGAACAACCTCATTTCTCAGCTATCCAGTGTTTGGTACCTTTTAGTTCCGGGTGTTTCTACAGCTCAACCAAATTGCATCAGTTTATCCAGGCAATAAAATAAAAAATATAAAAAAAAACATCCTTCCAAACCAGAAGCCACAAACTGCTTCAGTATGGTGGATTGCATTGCATTTATGCAACGCAACTTCCCACAGTAAACAAGACAGCTCAGACAGAAAGAGAGTATGTTTATAGATGGGTCTAAACACAAAGTACAGCTCATCCTCACTAAAAATCAGATATATTGATACTGTACTGCATTATTAGATATGCAGTACAGTATCAATATGCCTACATAGATGAATCATTCTGTAAGTTCTCTTTTTAGAAAATCACCCCTTTAAATCAAAGGCAACACGTTGATCCAGCCTACAGGATTTCTGTCTTCTTAAGAAAAATCCAGATATTTTGTATACCATGCAAATAATCCAGTATTATATGGCCCATAGATTTCAGAATACTGTTCCTGAAACAGATTTATTACAAAATAGAAAAAGGGGAATTCTGTATTTGCCTTTATTCATGTATTCCCAATCAGACATATACAAAAAAAATCAAAAAATTATCTCCATCTAAACAAGACACCATCAGTTTGACCTGATATTGCAAAAAAAAAAAAAAACAAAAAACCCAAAAAAACCCCAACCAAACAAAACAAACAAACAAAAAATTCCAACCAAAATACCAAAAACCACAGAGGAACTAGTTAGTAACAATTAGAAATTACACAATTGTTTCTGTTAGTCATAAAAAATACAAACTTTATTATTAGGCCATTAAGGATTAACAGCCCCAGCAGTTTGGGTGAATATCCCCCGAATCAAGGCAAACTTCACTATTCACTGTTGCTCCTGTCAGTGCAAGCAGCAGATAAACCACAGGGAAATTTAAGCTCAGCTTCATGGATGGATTACACAGCTGTCCTTGCCTTCTCTAAAGGAGCATCCAAGATACCTATGGAAAAGACAGCAGCCCTTTGAAGCCAAGACGTGTGTTACAAGTCTCTTCCTGTGTTTCTCCTTTCCTTATTGTCCCCAAATCTCTAAACACTGATTAAAAAGAAAAAATAAAGTGCAAAGGCCCTAGTCTGGCCTAAGACTTCTCCTAATCCTGACCATATAATTACATATTTCCTTTTCCTGTATGTTGTGTTCATACATGGTGTGAGATGTGTGAGCAGTCACATACAAGAGTGACTGGTAGTGTCTGAGTTTTCACTTGCAACTGCAAACAAAAATCAATTACTTTTAACACAATAGTGCCAGATGTATCCAGTTACTGTCACTTGATTTTTTTTTGTCCTTTGTTCTTTCAAATTCTTGTATTTAATATTTACTCCATTTATTCTACAATATGAATGCACATAAGTTCATTTTTGCTTCCATTTATAGCTACAACAATCAACATTAAAGAAATAACCTCTGCACTAAAACAGCTAATGCCATCATGTTGTCTCTTATCTATGGGATTGATAATGATTGTTGACATCCTTATATCCAAACTCTATATGTCCACGGATTTTTATCAGAATAGAAAAAATTATGCCAGAGCATAGAAAAAAATCACAATTTTGCACTTTCAGTGACTTCTCTGACTGGTGTGTCTTTAATATTGCCAATATTTCTGGCAAAAGTTTTAAATTTTTTTATTTAAGGACATAAAATCACTCGAATGTATTTGGTTGTGGAAACAGAATCTTTAAACTGGTGTGTGGCATGAAAAATTGTATCTTCACAGTGCGGACTCAAAATTCTATATACACCTTTTCTCTGTAAACAGCAGACAAAAGTAAACCACTTTGGGATTTTGAGCAAGTCACTGCCTGCTTTGACTCACCTCTGGCCCCTGGCTTGGAATTGCCTTCTCTGAACTGCCTGCCTTGTGCTACTTGGTAAGTAATTAATTGGAAAGAGGCAATTACCACATCTTGATTATTCTGCAGCCCTTGCTCTGGAGATGGAAGCAAATGGCATTTCCCAGCCACACATGGGCAGCCCAGCCTTCAGCCAGATGTTAAGTAATAATTTTCTCAGCTCACTTCATAATGACTTAAATTTCTTTAAAAAAAAAAAAAAAAGAAATTCTTCCCCAGCTGCAAAAGTAAACAAAATTTTAAAAGTTAGTGGAGAAAGGTGCAAACAATGCAACTCAATTTATCAGCCTAATCCACATCACGTGAAATCCGATGGATTATATGTGGTGGTTCAACAGGGAACATCTCTTGTAATTATTTGCTCACAAGCTTCCCACCAGCCAATAACTATTTGTCTTAATTGACAGTGTATCAATAGCTGAACCTTCCTCTTTCAGTGAATGATAAACCCTTTGTTAATGTCTTAAGAGTAAATCCAGAAACGCACATTAGTGGGATATGGAGACAAACAGCACCATACCCCCCCCAAAAAAAATCTTAATTATTTATATTTATAAAATGTGAACTTGAAAATGCTAGTATAATGACATTTTTTGTTTGAACTGTTTTTCTTAAAAAAAAATATAAAACCCAAATTTTGGTATCTTTTTGGTGGGGATCTTTAAAGTAAAGATCACTGTAATAGTTTGAGTAGATGACAAAAAAAAATCTGTGAGAAATGTCGCCTCTGACCAATGCCTTATCAGGAAAGATTTTGTGTGTTTATGCTCTCTCATCTCTGAATGATATTTAAATTTCAAAATCAGAACATAGGCCACTTCCTTGACCTTAATTGTTACACATTTTTAGCTATGAAATCTTTCTGATATTTTCATTATCTCCTGTATAATATCATCTCACCTATCTAGCTTTGCAATGCAGTATTGTCTATAGCCTCTGTGCCTTGGGGAAGGATTTTTCATTTCATATTGTTTGTTCAGACTTTAATGAGATTCTTAAAAGAGCAATCCCTTGGATTGCAATAGAATCCCACCATAGATCAGTGGCTAGTAGGAAGTGTTTTGACATGACTGCTTTTGCAGGGAGGGAAATTTACGTTCACAAAGTAGACTAGATAATGAAAGGTGGAAGGAAGAGAAAAGAATGAAGCAGCAACAGGCAGCTAGATTATATTAAGTGTATAACATCAGAAGATATTGGAAAAGGAGGAAAAAACTCACAGAAACGTTATTAGGAGTCCCACTTTAAAATAAAATTTTCCTTTATTTTCTCATATTTCCTAATTGCTTTAAAATAACATTTCTTCCTCCCTACTTTGCAAAGGATTTTTTTCCCCAAAATAACTGATAATGACAACTAGAACATACAGGAGTCCACAAAACAAAAATGGGCAAATTGGTTTGAAAACCTGCTAATGAGAGTTGTACTGGTGTCTAGAATAATAAAATTTAATTTTAAAAACAAGTGAGAGTTTTTTAACATCTTATCTGAAATAGATGATTCCCCTTGTAAGAATCCCATGGTCATGACCAGAAACAGAAAACACTTTGTATAGAGCAAATCTCTGTATCAAAGGAAAATAATGACTTGGCTCCTCTCACTATACTTTTTTGCCATGTTTATTTTTAGACATGCTTTTGAAAAATTAAGTATCTTTTGAGGAAACAGAAATAATAAGCAGGATGCTGATAATAATTCAAAAATATATCTAATTACATTATTTTATGCATTCATTAGTATAAAATATTGAATTTGGGAAAAAATGAAAACTGTCCAAACTTTAAGGCCACCTGTGGATTCAGCAAGACTTGGCAGGACAACAGAAAACACCAATATAAACATTAACTGCTGTGATCAAGCCTGTGTTTAATGTCTCATGGTACTCTCAAAAGCACAGAAAGCAGAGAAAAATGAGCAAATCACTCTTAAAGCTAATGTTCCCTAAAGGCAAGAGGAAAATGGTATGTGGAAGAGAAGCTGGGGAGAGTAAAAATAGTTATTTGTACTTCTTAACTAGTAAGTTCCAGCTATTTTTCATAGTGTTCTAAAAGAAAAACAAAAAAAATTGTAACTTAATTATAAGGTTTTTTTATTATTTTCTAGCCTATCTTGATTTTAGTAATTATTAGGCATCTATAATAATATACAATATTATTATTTTATGCCAATAATAATACATAATGTTATGATAGGAAGACTGTAAATCATTCAAGGAGCAGAAAACATTTTTTCATTTTTGAAGTAATGTAACACTGTTATTTGCTCTTCTCTCTATTGACATCCAACATTGAGAGCTGCCCAGTTTACCAAAGTGGCAAGATAAGTTTAATTTCTGAATGACACATTTAACTGAAGTAACAAACCATTAAAATATCAGAAGGGTACATTAATTCACACACCATGAGTGGTTCAGCAGACTGCAGGTGAAGACAACTTTATTGATTTCAAAATGGTTTGGAGCAGAGAGCTCATGGCAATATCCAGATCAGACATGAATTTTAGCCTCCAAAATGCCTCAAACATGACTAAGCAACATCAAGCACTCCCAGCTAGAGACAGGCTTGGAGTAATTATGAACTAGCTGGTAATTAGGCGCTGACCAGAGCCTCCTTGATCCCAGCTCAACCTTCACTGCCCTCCCAGCCAAGCTACAAACTGCCAACAGGAGAAAGGGGAAGGCACCAAAGAGCCAGAGATGGTTTAGTGGTGTTTGAAGGTGTTTAAAAACACCCTCAGTCCAGAAATACCCGCGGACAGCTCCTCTGGGCCACGGACGACACGCACTGCAGATGCCGAGCGATCGGAGCTGGCAGCGTGCAGAGGCAGCCCCGGAGCAGGAGGAGGCTTTAGCAGAGCCCTGAGCAGATGCCTGGGCCAGGTCAGCAGCACAGCTGCTCCTGGCAAGGCTTCAGCTGACTCCGGGGAGCTTCGGGTTCCTATTAGCCTCCACTTAATCCCAGGCAAAACCTGGCCCTGCAAGGCGATGCACCTGAGCTAATAAGTTCCTTCTGGATCCAAAACGCAGAGGGAAGAGGGGGATGAGCCAGCAGGAGCCAGCCTGGGTCCTGCTGGCATGGAACGGAGCCAGCACTAATAAGCTGGGCCCATATGACAGCTTTCATGCTGGGCTGCGCTGCACATCCCAACAGTGTGGGTATTTTCAAGGTTTTTTCCGTTATCTGCTGTTTTCTTGCTGACTGCCTGGCATGCCACCACATTAGTCTGGCCCTAAAACAGCAAACTGTGAGGGAAAAATATGGAAAGGTCCCCCACCAATATAATTTGGCTGCTCCTGGCATTGAGGAAGAAAGATTTGGACACTAAAAAAAAAAAGTGGTTTTTTTTTTTTCCTGTGATTGCACATTTCAGCATTTTAGAAGTTGCTTCTGCCTGTAGCATGCATTTAATACCATTTTAAAAATAAAATGTGTAATATTCCAGTGTTTGAAAAAATATGAATGGCATTTTCATTTTCTGTTGTGCTTAAAGTAATCCCTATGTTAAAGGAGTTTATATAAAATATGCTCTGGTGAATTCAAAACTTTCTTGCGAGGAAATACAGATTTTGTAGAGAATGTATCACAATCCTCTTATTTCTAAGATTATAAAACACTGTTAAAAACCTGCCACAACTTCTGCTTTATTTTTATTTTGGGGGAAAAAATAGTGGGTTTCCTTTACTGGAGGAAAGTGCACAAGAAATGCCAACTCATCTTTTAAATCTTCTAAGCCTGTATCGGAGCTAAAAACTTCTTTTTTGTTTGTTCTATGGTGAATTTAACTAATTAATGCCCAGAAATCAAATTATTCTCACAAGACATTTTAGAACAGAAATATTGCTTTTGTCAGTCATATCCAGCTGAGTTCAGATTTCTACTTTTTTCCCCTACAGGAAATTATTGTACTGCTTTACTGCTCAACACTCCTATTTTCATCATGGGGTGACGCTTTGGTAACAAGCAAGACTGAAAGGTCTCAAGTTGTGCCAGAGGAAACTTAGATCTGGCATAAGGAAAAATTTCTTCACCAGAAAGGTTGTCAAAAATTGGAACAGGCTGCCAAGGGAGGGGGGTAAATCCTGAGGTCCTAAATACCAATCCTGAACATATTTATAGATGTACAAATGTGTCACTTCTGGACATGGTTTATTGGTGGATATGGCAATGCTGGGTTAAGGGTTCGACTAATGATCTTAAAGGTCTTTTCCACCCCACATGATTCTATGGTTCTGTGATTCCCTTTTTTACAGGAGACTAAATACAATCTAAAAACAAGTCTCTGAGGAGAAGTACTATACAAACCTATAGCAGATGCAATATCCATTTTGACTCAAGACTTGTCAAAAGGCCTCCCTTACACAAATCACAAACTTGAATCTAAAATTCATTAAAACTGAACTCTTAAGGATTAAGGCAAAGAAAATACAACTTGTTTTTTTATCTTGCATATAAGATTCTTTGCATTAAAAAGAATCTTATATGCAAAGTCAACAAATTGAAAAAGCAACATCAACTTAGAAACTGCTGAAGAAAAGATGACCATTTATGTACAAAAACTGAAATGTTGCTATTAAGGGTAAAAAACACAGGTATGAAGAAGACCAGGGAAGCAGATGAGGAATGAGAGCAAACCTTGAAGCTTCCACCCCTCTGTTAGCATGTTTCTTATTCCAAAATTATTTCATTCATACACTTTTAAGCACCTCCCCTCAGCCTTCAACAGGCAATTTCTACACACAAGGAGAAGCCCACCTTAACAGTCAGGAAATACTCCCAGATAGTTTCATACTCTCCTTTCTGCCACAAGGTCTTTTTGAGTTAAATAAAATTCAGAAAACCTTAGGGGAGACAACTGCAGTCTACACAGACAGCACCACAGAATACACAGAACAATTGTTACAAAAGCAATGTTTTGTCCCCTCCCTTGATAAACTATGAGTATGGAGTTTTCTTAGACTGCAGTTGAATGAACTCCATTCCTGAAACATCCTGTAACTCTGTTCAACCTTTCCAATTCCTTAAGACTTTTAAGAGTAGATACTGAAAAATAGGTATATTATGGCAGCAACTGCTTTAGCAGTTATCTGCAAAATCAACATTACCTTGCTAATTCCCATGAACCGGCCTTCAGCTTGTATATCATACAATTAAAGCTGGTCAGAGGCTCACAGTGGGTTATCCAGCAGAACCTTAACAACCTCATTGGATGATTCTCATTGGAGGAGACTCTGGATGGAACTCCAAGGTGCTGAGTAACCCAGAAAGGAAGGGGTAAACTACTCACTCATCTGAGAAGTTTTTTTCCTTTATTGTCATCTACACCATTTATTGACAAGCCAGGAGGAAATTCAAGATATGACTTTTTTTTCCTAGTAATTCTTATAGTAAAATTCCAAGATCAAAACTTGAAATTTCTGCTCAGGTCTTCAGTGTCTCTATTCTCCCCTTTCAGCTGCCCTTGAGGTGGTTCACACTAAAATGGCATCATGTCAACATCACCTCTTCTTAACTCCCCTGTTGTGAAAGCAAATTTCAAAGCCACATCTAACACCAGAGGGTTTGCCCAGAGCTGTGGAGCATCTTCCCAGCTTGTATTCCTGCAGGAAGTTCTAATGTGTGTCCCTCAAACCTGCATGTTTGCAGACCACCACAGCTTGCTGGGGATGACGTCCCAGTGCTTGGCACTCAATCTTTTTGTCCTCACAGGTGTGTGGATAGATTGTTCTGTGGAGATTTGCTTCCTCCTTGGAGGCTGAGCAAATTTCACATTATTCTGGGGTTTCAGCAACAGGAAAAACCTGTTACAGAAATTACTAATGGCAAACCACAAGGGCCATCAGTGACTCGATTTTCAGAACATGTTATTAAATTTGCAAGATGATTTTGCCTTGATAGACCAACCTAAGATTTCAATCTTTGTGATCACCACAAATAAGTTTTCCGACCTCTACAGTGATTTCTTACCATTTTAATTCTCATTTTGGTTTACCCAGTTTTCTAGACACCTTTATCATCTGTAAGTATATGTAATTGAGGCTATTTAAGAAATACAATTATTCCATCAGTAGCATTGAAATTATCCATTTCTGCCAGAAATAAATGCATGGTAAAAGACATTGACTCACACTTCACTAAAAATTAGCTGTGTGATAGGCAATTCTTTTCAATCCAACCAGCTTTGGTTTCAGTGCTATACCTGTTTCTGAGTAAGCTAGAATGCCACGTAGATTATGGAAAACAACCTCATGGCATGAAACACAGTGTTAAAGAAGCAACAAACCATACTTAGCAACAAAAACCAAAAAAAAAAAAATTACCACCACTTTCTGATTTGCTGAAAGTATATATACACAAACCATGAAAACACATACTTTCACAAGACATGTAAAACAATATTATCGTATAATTTGGAGGAAAAAACCTGACTTTCAATTACAGCATATTGTATACAGGAGACTAGTGACAATGTAAACCCCTGCAGGGAGGGATTTGTAAAATTCCCATTACAGCCCACGGTGTACTGCTGTTCACACAGAGAGGGATTTCCTAGAGCTGACATAAAACTACACTTACCTTTGGCTGCCACTGGGGTAAGTGCTAATTCAACATAAGTGATAGTTTTATTTGTTTGTTCTGTTTGTCAGAAAGGTACAGGCACACTGGTATCATTGTGAAATATAGGAATTATGCTTCAATTTTACACACAACTCAAGGGGACATTAAAGATCATCCAGTTCCAGTGGAAGATAAAGACATAAATAACAGTTTTAGTGCTCACTGCGAAAAGCTTCAGAACCAGTTCAGATGACAATGAAGACCTAGCCACTGGTTTCTGTTCTAAAATATCTTATTAATATGGTAATTTGCAGTACATAACATGATTCTTGATACATGAGACACAGATGAGTGCACAACACTGAAATCTGGAGGAAAATTCACTATGTCCTGGTCATGTATTTTCCTGTTGCCAGTCACAGGACATTTGAATTTGACCCAAGCACAAAAGCCAAGCAAATATTTTATTATTTTGCATTTGCATTAGTTCAGTGCCTGGAAAACAGGCTACTCTGGCAATGAGACTGGTGACATTCAGGTGACAGAGGTGAGGGTAATATAAGGATCTCTGCAGACTGTAACGACAGCGATGGCACATAAAATAGACTGAGCAAAACAAAAAAATGGATCCATCAAGGCAACAGAGCCTCTTCCACAAATCAGCTCAGAAAGCTGAGAGTAAGTTTATACTCTGTGTTGGAAATTAGCAGGCTGACCTTCTAAGCCAGGATTGTCAATGCAAAACTAAAGTGTCACCAAGGTCAACAATTACACATATGAACAGCAGCCTCACTATCATTCTTAGCATTTGTTTCCTGACATAGGAATAAGTTAAACTATCCTGTAATTGGAGAGCTGCAGAACTGTAGGAAGCAAAACTACAAAAAAAAAAAACCAACCCAACAAAACAAAAAATCAGTTGTTTTCAAAGCCTCAAACAAGCAAACAACTGTTGCATTTTAATTATACAATAATAAACCGGTGATTTAATTTATTCCATATATATGTTTTAAGAGATTGATACTAAAAATAATGAATAATTAACGTAAATGAAGCAGCAATTACTCTTTTCTGCCTTTCATGTTTACCCTAATAACCTATTATGAGAGCCACCAGTGAAAAGCAATAAATATAATCTCACTTCATTTTGCTGATCAACAGCAATCAGTTAATGGGTTATCTGAGATACAATCGATAGAACAAGAAACTTAAAAGAGAGATGTTTATTTCTACTTAGTGAGTACTTCTATTGATATTTTAAATTTATAATTAGAATAACAACACATTTGCCTTTCATCATAAAAGCAGAAAGCTTCAGTCCTTGCTTTTAGACTTCCAGATGCAAAAAACCCCATAATTTTGTTGTGACAGAACTTGTAGGAGGAATAATTTCCCCACCTACTTTAACAAAACAAAATGCTCCAAAATACTACCATTTAAAAAGTGTTCAAATTAAAAAAAAAGGAAATATTTCAACTGTGTCAAGCAAAGAAATAAAATACCAAGCACTAAATAAAAAAGTGATCTCTCATTCATGCAGGAAGGATTTCAATAGGATTTTTACATTATTCTACATAGCATGGACTTTACTCAGAAAGGTATTTATGCGTATTTCTAATCTTATTAAAGGCTTACTCACTGATGAGCTCATTGTATTTCAAGATGTGCTTTTTTTTCCCTCCTGCCATGATTCCTTTAGAGTTGCACTTCATAGATAAAATATAAAAATTACAGTATAAGAAGCCTAATAGGATGCTCCATCTGTGACATTGACATAATAAGGTGTTTCAGAAGATATAAGAAAGTCTCAAGGGGAGATTTCTTCCCAACTCCAGGCACCTACCAGATGTCATTCTTTCTCTTCAAAAAAAATTAAAGTCAAATTATCTCATTTTTGAAATTTAACATGTTCATGTCTGTTTCATTTTCTCTTCAAAACCTTTCTTTTCGAATACTGCTATAAAGGTGACCAAGTTTAAATTCTATTTGTTATAACTACTAGATTTAAAATGTAAAAAAAACACAAAAAAAAACCACAAAAAACCACAACCTCCAAAAGAATTCACAAGATCAGGAAATAAGAACAGCAGAAGGGGAAAGAAAAATAAAACCTACATTTTTTCCTTCTGGGAGGGAGAGGTCTTGGCCATCCTGAGGAGTATAAGTTATCATAAATAAAAGTGGTAGAACTCTGTAGAAATAGTGAAATGTATTGAAATGGCATTACATAGGTAGCAACAAGCAGAAAGCAACTTTATACAATTGAAAATAAATCTCAGAAACTGAAATCTAAACTAAAGCTTAAAAACATACTCTAATTTTTGATGCTACTTTTTACACAATATCTTGAAAGCTTCAGTTGTTCAGACCTCCAACACCTTCTGCACTCCTTCACTCCACAAATACAGATGAGTGAAATTCAAAGTATTTTGTACAACTAGACCACCTGTAAACATCAAAACTTTTAAATATCCTAAATTCCATAGCAATCTCAGTCTAATACACTTCAAATTGCACTGTTGAATATCATTCACTGGATGGATGAAGAAGACTTTCCTAAAACTGTACATAGCCCACAAATCACAGAAGTGTATTCCTCGTCTCATTTCCCATCGCATGAGTTTAGATGTTATTTTCTACCAGCTCTAAATTTGGTTTCCCATACCAGTTCCAGTCTGGCTCAACTTTTAGGAAGCATTTAGGAATGACCTATGGAATTACCAGTACCACACTAGAAGGAAGTGTGAATTAAGGGACCCTGGGAGGAATTATCAATCACACAGAAATTAGATAAGTCCCAGTGACAGGAAGCACATGGTATAGAAGAGCTGTAGTGAAATGAGCCAGGGCACACAGAACATCTGCCTGTGGAAGCTGTGATACCTCCCAAGCCTTGCCTGTGAGCCTGCTAAAAGAACTTGAGCAAAGACGAGCACAAGAAGTTATTCATTCTCATTTGACCTACTTCATCTTCTAATTAGCATTTGGTAATTGGCTGGAAAAAGTTCAATTTCTTGCCCAGTAGATGCTTCTTCAGGTATGCTGACTGCTTTGGGTTAACGCCTGGGAATATGGCAATCTGTACTACGTGATTTAGGAATACAAATCTCACTAGAATTAAGTGGAATCCAAGTACCTAACAGGGATTTTTGATCATTCCAAATCTAACACCACATTGCAAAGGATGACATGAAAAAGCTGCCAGTGTAATTCCAAAGAAGGATAAGTAAACAAAGGAGAGAGATCTTCCTCTCCCTTGCTGTATTTTAGAAGCAACAGATCATCAAACCTGAGAGATACAGTAAATGTATTACAGACAGGGGAAAGAAGAGAAGATAGGTGCACTTGAAACCAACTGAAAAGTACTTTTAAGAATAAGTTTTAACTTCAGGCAAAATAGCAAGAATATTCTGAACAAAAACCAACCCAAAACCAACAAGGATAATGGAGAGGGAAAATCTAGGTAATACTACACAACTGCTTAACTGGCAACTCAAGACAAGGTACCCTTCTGCTTTTTTTTGTAAACCAAGTAATCATATACCAAACTGTCAAATGAACGCCACTGTCCTACTCTGCAAATCTCAATATGAAGGAGCATCCCAGGCATGCCATTAAATCTGGAAAAGCTCCAGTTGAATACTGGAGCCTCATCTGACCCTGGAGAATCAGTTCAGCTGAGGAAATAACAATACAAAATACAAGCAGATACCTATTCTGACATTTTTTTGAAGGTGGGTGATAGTTTTGACTTTTTTTCCCCACAAAAAACATCCCAATGCTTAGTCACGATGAATATCATTGGTTACCACAAGAACTTCATAGCAATGTTTCTGTCTCAATAAAAAACTTGTTGCATAAGAACAGTGTGGATGCTGCATTCCTTTAACTGAAGTGAGATAGGCAGCATTAACTGGTAAACAAGTAATTGTATTTTCACACTGAGAAGTAAAAGTCTGAAAAGTCAAATAACAAGTGGACTGCAATTTCAGTGGTACCAGTCATAAAGTCTGAATTTCAGTGAAGGTTGATTTGATAATGGAAGGGTAACTGCATCATTCCAGTTTCATTTTAAAATGTAAAGAAAAGCCTTTTTGGAGATAGAGAAGTGTTTTCTACTGAATCTTATCTACTGCAAAGTTCTTATTAAGGATGAGGATTTGAGGTCAATCCTCTAGTTTCAGAAAGTTAATCGAGTGATTAAGCTTTGACTAAAAATTTCAGGGATAAAGTTCTTCCAACTGAGCTTAACCTCAGCATGTGTGATGGAATTAAACTTACTAAATCCTCACTTGCCAGGAAGACTTGTGTTGGAAACAAAACTGATGAGTTGTTGCTGCCATCCCAACCTTGCACCTTGTACATAATTAACACAATGACAGGTTAATCATATTTAATTGCTTCTCCTGTTCTCAGTGGCTGTTATGCAATATTTGAGAAAATAAAATCAAATTTAGAACCTGCTCCTGCAAGTACAAATGTAAATACTCAGCTCAGTTCTGTTTTACTCTACAGAGTTTAATACATGTGTATTATCCTACCCATATGCATCCATTTGAAACCAAGGCCACTAATTAGATGCTAAATGTGCCAGGAAATTTGAGTTTCAGTCATGGATTCTGCCACAAATGTGTGACGAGGCACTTAAAAACCTTTGTCTGAAAGACACTGAGTGAGCACAAAAAATAACACCGAGTTACATTTGACATCAAATTTTTAGCTAATCAAAATTTCTGAAAAAGAAAAAAAAAAAAAAGTGGAAGAATTTACCAAAATATCAAAACAAAAGGTTCCTTACATATCCTTCAGACCGTTTTTGGCATTTTCTCAGAAAAAATATTCAAGTACACTCCCAATATTACTTGTGACTCAGTTATAATCATTCTACATGCAAAGACAGTTATAATGTTAGGTCTTCACACTGTGACCCATAATTACTCATGTTGCTGTGGTTCAAAGCAGCGAGTGGGGAGAAGAGCTTCTGTCCCACAGGGACCACCACAAGCCAGGCTGTTCAAAGTGAGTCACTTCATACACACAAGTTCAAATTTTGATGTAGGAGCAGCTTTTAGAAAAAGCTTTCAGACTACATCTACATTGAAAAATGCTGAAAATCCTTCAGTTTTGGAAAAAAAAAAAAAAAAAAAAAAAAAACCACACAACCCAAAACAAAAACTGTAAAGGAAACTTCCAAGTGTGACCATTCACAAGACTCCCTGACAGCCACACTCCCAATGTCACAGATTGTCACTGCTGAGACAAAAGGCCCTCCACAGGGGTGGCCCCAGTGACCTGGTGGGTTCCCACTGGTCTCCCCACTCACACAGTCAGGCCAGGGTTCCTCACCAACTTGATCCCAAGTTTCCCAAAGCAGCATCTCAGACGTCTCATTCCATAAAGCTGCAGTAGGACAGAAACAGCCTGAGCTGGCTCCTCTGAGAGATCCCAAAGGAACCCCTGAGCTTTTATCCTCTCACAGTCCAAGCATGCCATGGTCTTACTCTTCTTCCCAAGTTCCCCTCTCCTGCTCTATCTCCCAGCATCCATCCACCTGGCTGGACACCCATCTTCATCCCCTCTGTTCTCAAGGCCTTTTGTCTTGGGCTCCCACACCCGGAGCTCGAGCTGCACCTCAATCTGTAGTTTAGAAATCAAGTTACCAGCACAAAATATATTCCTCAGAAAAAGTAAATACCCCAAGTGTGCTTAAAGGCTCCTTGATCGCAAATAAAGCTCATGCAGCTTGAAGACAGTTCAACTCCTCTGTTGCAACCATGTTTGCCTGAACCCGTACAAGCTGGAAGTACGGAGCAGAACAAAACAAGGACTTGGTTTATTCCCTTTTCTCCTTATGACTTCTAAAACAAAGAGCAGATGGATGAGCTGTTCCTGTGCAATGTCTTATGCACAGAGTTGCTGAAGTTTCTGTGGATTGCAGGCAGTGAGTGGGTGCCTTTCTGCCAATTCAAGTCCAACTCCCACACAAGTTCTGCAGGAATGGTCAGACCACGGCCGATGCCATCTCCCAGTGCTCTGAAAAGCCAGCAAGCCCTGCTGCCAGCAAAGCTACTTAGTTCAGGTTGTACACCCACAATTTTGTCTGAAGATAAAATGTCTGAAGCTACAATGCCTCCAACTCCAAAGCTGTCTCGCAGTTACAAGATTACTATATTAATCTGTCCCCCTGTACAATCCTGAGCCTCTTGGCATATTTCCTGGCTGTGACATCTGCCTATTAATATTTGACAGGAAAGCAGTCCAAAAGTAAAACTGTTTTAGGCATCCAAGACAAGGGTTGACCTTATTTCTAATAATATACAAGAATTTCTGCTCCACATTGACTTTAGATTCAGCGTGAAAGAAAGCACAGTACCTATAAAACCCAGTACGGCTTAACCTAGCAGCATAAAGGAATATATGGACCTAGAAAAAGAACAAAACACAAACATGCACAAAATTATCCCCTTGCTACTAAAAAAAAAACCCCAAAAATGCTTACATGGCATTTCTTACTGTTCTAGTTCACTTCTCACTGTTCATAGTTTTCCAATAAATCAATGCATCTCAAAGTCATCTCAGAACTTCAAAATTTCTTAGCACAAAATCTTCCACCCCTGCTTTCCTCTTGCTGACAGTTCCCTGTGACTGTCAAGAGCCTTTTCCATATTCCCATGCTCTCTGTCTTTGCACTTCCTCTGCCATGCTAAATAACAGCAAAGACATTTGAGAGACAAAATTAAAGGTGTGTCAAGTGCATTCCCTTTAACCACAGCATGGCTTGAGCACTGGTGGCAAAAATATTTTTGAGGCTTTATGTTACTTTGTGGATGTCTTGGAACAGATCATCACTGTTGTCAAGTGGATTGTTACTGGTGTGTCCTATTCTGCTACAAAAGCAGGAGTTGGAGAGGATTCTTTTTTAGTAGATTTTTTCTGATGAAAATAAAGCGTAAATTCGGCAATATTACCTATGAGAACGATTTATTGAAAAAAAAAAGGGGGTAAGTTTTCTTACTAAAGGGGGATAGGAAAAGGAGAAAAGGAGCAGGGAGAGGAAAAAGAAAGAGGGGAAATAAACAGAAGTCAGGGACAGTGTTACCAAAAGAAGCCCAGCTTTTTGTGGGCATCGGCTTTTATCTCATGTGTAACATATATGTAACAAATATTGAGGCTAAATAGATTGGTCCCTCTCATGGTGTTAGAGCAAAAGATGTACATGTGATGAGTTTGTGATACTGACACCCTATTCAGGTTATCAGAAAACTGAATCTTGAAGGAAATCAGGAGATTTAAGCAGAGGTTTACCAAAAATACAAACACCAGGTGACAGCAAAGGCCATGAAAGAGAGAATATAGGATGATGGCAAAGCTGCCAGGGCTACAAATACAAATCGGAAATGGTCAATTATAGTTACTAAGGGAGCACGGGTTTGTGAGCTGAAGCAAAAAAAGAATGGTTTTACAAGTCAATAAAGATCAAGTTAATAAACTGTGTTTGCCAAATAATATAAATGAACCAAAACAGCCTCCAACTGTGGAGGAAGAAGCACTCTAAGTCGACATCCCACTCTACCCAACTAAGAGAAGAAAGAATGATGAATACCAGTGATTTCTGGTGTAGAGAGTGAGGTGCTGGCCACTTCCCATAATTCCATACTGCTTTTCTACTGAATTATCACCATTAATCTTTTTGCCAAGACTTTTTATGAAAGGTAAGGTCAACACTAGAGAAAGGACTACATATAGAATGTTTCCTTCTATCAGTTCTGATTGCCCCATTATTGGGAATGACTTGTAACAGTTGCATAATTTGGTCTACAAAAATTAATATCATTATACCAAGACAAATAGTTCTCTGAGTAGACTTAAGACTTTAATGAGATTAAGAATAAATGCAACGAAAAAATGAACAGCTTCAACCAGATATAACCAGTCCTGACAAGTGACAACAAGTTTAATACAGTTCAGACTGTTTTTAAACAGGATTGAACCAGTTCAGTCTGGAACAAACTGCTTCCGACCGGTTGAAACCAGTTTTAACTGGATCTGACCATTCTGACTGCTTCAGACATGGTTTTGATCTGATCCAACCAGTTTGACAGGTTTGGACCAGATCCAGATCCAACTAGTTCGGACCACATCCAACTAGTTCTGAATTATTAAATCCAGTTTTGACCAGATCCAATCAGTTTGAACAGGTTTCAACAACATCCAACCATTCAAACCAGCTGAAACTGCTTTAATTTTGTTTGTACTGCTTTGAACAAGATCAAAATTATGAATAAAGGCAGTATTTTAGTTTTTAATGAAAATCTGTAGAGGTTTTTGTTTCCTTATCACCTGCCTCACACTGTTCCATCACCACAGTATCAAACTCCACAGTGAAGCAGCAGCAGCAGGAAGGGCAGAAAGGTCAGGCAGCCCTGTCACTGTCACCAACTTTGCAACCACGTGTTGTTTCTCTCGACACCGCAGAGCTCCCAGAGTATAATGACTCTAATAACGTTGAAATAAAATAAAATGGCTGTGATAGCAGTTTCAGAGAACATAATAAATGGCAGATATACCTAAAGATGCTAAGCTAATTTGTCCTCATTTTGCAGCATTATTGACAACTACACAGAAAAATTAATCAATACCTAAGCCATCTTATTTTCCTTTAAGTGATGAAGCCCTGCCTCAAAAGGATTTGTATTTTATTAAGGTGGGATTATTAGATTAAGCAAGCAAAGCTTCTTTGCAAATTAAAACCTTTTAACATCTCTGTCATTAGAAAAAATACTAAACTTGAGTTACAGTATTATGGGCTATGTTTTCATGGGAGGCTGAAACTTTAAAATCTCCAATATGAAATGAGAAATGGCTTCTATGAACTGCCATTGATAATGCAGCATAAGAAAATATTACACATATTTAATGATCTTTTAAAATAACACATGCATAATGGGCAATAGTTTATTTAAATAGTGTGCAGAATAAAAACAGGACACAAAGTTACAGACAATTATCTCCAGTTTTGAGCCACAACACCTGCAGCAGTTTCTACATATTAGTTTGAAAGTTTTGTACTAAGAATGAAATATTTCTAATAAAGCATTTAATGAATGGACATGCTTAGAATGCTGCTAAAAAACTACAAAACTGCACCTAAAATGTATTAGGTGAAAAAGTGATGAAACAAGATAGAATAAGTCCACATGAAAGAAACAAGGCAGCAAAAAGTGAATCAGAATACTTCCAGAAACCTGAGTAGCCAAATAAACAGTCTAACAGACAAAGAGAAATTTGTCTTAAGGTATTTCAGTGACATCTCATTTTGTGCAAGCCTATACAGACACTGAAGGCATGTATCCAGCTAAGCATGACCAGGAAAACAAAATAAAATTAAATTAAATAAAACCAAAATAAAACAGGTGTTGCCTGTGGTCATATGTGAAGGGAGAGTGGGAAGCTGTACAGATTAGTTGCTCTATTCTTGTCACTGTCATGGAATAATTTACATAAAAATTAAAAAATCTTAGATTTGTGACCAAAATTTAGATGCACGCAATATAGCTGATAAATTGAGAAATTATAAAACTGAAATATAAAGGCAATCAAACAGGAGGAAGAAAACCAACAGCAGAGGAATATTAAGAAAAACATAAAAAATGCAAAGGTGATGAATTCAAAGAGAAGATTATGAATGGTTTCCCAATACCTAATGGAGGCTGAAAATCGTAACAGTTCCAAGAATGTGAGAAAATATTGCTAAACTGTTCATTTACTTTTTGGTCATCACATTTTCAAGACACATCTCTGTTCCAATTTGCTGGAGCAGCAAGACAGGAAACAAAAGAAAAAAGAAAGTAAAAATAATACTAAATAACTCATCAATTCTTTCTCTTTTTAGGCCACCAAGAAGGAAATACAAGTAGAACTACAAAGGTTGTTTTTTTTTAAAGGAGAGCAAAAATACAAGTTAAAAGAATACTGTGACAACTTTAAAAATGTTAATAGAGAGGAAGTAGATTTTTTAAAAAAATATAAAATATAAAAATTCTATATTCTAAGACAGTAGCACTTCTAAATTTCAATCTTGTATTTAAAGCTGTAACTACACATACATGACATGATGGAAAAATAAATCTCTTGATTTATTATATAAGATTTCATTTAATATATGAATTTATGCCTGTCCTTGGAAGGTTGCAAAGTTTAACTAGTTCATATTTTATTTAGTACTTATGATCCTAACAGCAGGCTGCCTTAGGCCTCATTTCCACTTAATGCAGAAAAACAACATTCCTTATTCATGTACTGTCTGATCAAAGGTTTACATTTAGCACAACACACTAAAAAAAAAAGCATATTTTGAGTAGATTTCTTACAGCTAAGTAAGAAAGTGAGCCCAGCTCATGGAAAATTTATTAGTTCAGGTCATACTGGTTTTGCAATTTGTGCACAAACTTGTCTTACCAAATTTAAAGCATCCAAAATCAAAAAGAATACAGGAATGGTATGATATAGATACATAATGGCATAAACACAGGCATAACAATAAATTAATGGGGAAAAAAAAAGTGAGGTGACGCTTCTTCTCTTGAGTGGTTCACGTTTGCATTTATTTACATTATTTGCATGCTGATTAAAACCACTTTGGGCAGAAGGGATTCCAGGCATTCACATAATTGCATTAGTGCTGATGGATCTCTGGGCCCAGCAGTCACAAGACTGAGCAGACAGAGGGAAATGCCAATTACCTTGCCTTGGGTATTTTGGGCAGATTGCTTGTACTTAGACAAGCCTACAGGTCCCATCAGTCACCACCTGGCAAGGTACAGAACTGAACTTCTACTTTAACCACTGGGGTAGATTAAGGTCAAGTCAACCACATTCAGTTTTTAGGATGGTTTAAATATCTGGTACACCTCATAAAGCCACTGACAAAACAAATAAATGGTTTGTGAAGTTACAAAAATTATTACCTCTTAAATGCTAATTACCTTAAATTTGACATGATGGCCTACCTGACCTCTGATACTCTCTCAGGATTTTTGCAATCAAGATGCCTCAGCTCCCAGCAATGCTCATAGTGGAGGGAAGGCAGAATTTCACAGCTAGCTACCAAAACAAATTCTGGCTGAGTTTTTGTTCACTTTTCTGTGCTGAAACTAATAAGCAGATGCAGTTTTATCTAGTCAAAGACACAGGCAAAGAGGTTATTTTAAAGACCTGTGAACTGACAATGCTTCTGGACTAGAATTAATGTCATGGAGCTCAAGACAAGCACCATCCTGGCTTGTGGTGTTCTGGTGCCAGCTTTATTTTACTTGAAATACAAGTTTGTTATGCTTGACAAACTGAGTGCGACCAGAATCACTTCATTTGTTTTACTTCAGCTGCTGCAGAGGAGACAGGCACAAAAGCGTTCAATCCGGTATTGAATGAGTTTGGTTTGCTTAATTTCTTACTTCTGTTAAATATCTGCCTGCCTACAAGAAAGGAAAATGGCAACATTTTTTAAGTTTCAGCTTCACACATGAACAACAGGTAGAAAAATAAAGAAATTCTTGCAACAATTTACATTTTAGATTTCAATGATAAAAGCAGTTATTTTCTCCATTTTAGAATGTTTCTAACTTTTTGCTTATTAAATATGTATCTCTTCTAATGTTCTGCTGTCCACTTATCAAAAACAAGGATTTCCTTAGATAGTCTAAAACTTTACTTAAAGCTATACATTTTGACCAGAGGTTCTTTACTCTGTGAATTTCTCTCCTTTAATCATTGTGAAAGAGATCCTAGCACAACTTAAATTAACTTTCTTTCCCCAGCATTTTTTAAGAGAGAAATCTGCAAGAGAAACAATTTGGATATAAATTATCATTTGTTCTTTAGGCTGGCCTTACAAGCATTCCAAAATGTTTGTCTGCAGATCCCCAATAGCAGGAACTGGAACAATCTGTCCTGTTCTTCAGTCAAAAGAATGGATCCCTCTATCCAGATCCATTTAGTCCTTGAAGTACTTTGCACATGCATTGATTCTTTGTCAGACTTTCACTGGTTTTGACTGAGACTTGCTTTTCCCCATGTTCAGTGTATGTTACAGTATCAATTCTGTTAGCTCAGAAAGCCCATTTCACTCTGGCACATTGTTAACTACCCCTTTCTTTCACTTTGTCCAAGAAACTAAGACAACAAAAAATCCTAGAATGAACAAAGTTGGGTTTTTTCCCCTCTATAAAAGAGATGAGTCATTAAAAACAACTACACAATAAGACCTATAAGGTATTATTAAGGAGAAAAAGAGGATTTCTGAGCAACAACAATGTAGTTCATACCTGATTTTTGAAATAACATTTATCTACACCATTCTCCAAATCAGCATTTCTGGCATTTCCTCTGGACAAGACAACTTCTTTCTCAGGCTTCTGTCTTTGACTTGTGTTAATCACAACCCAGGATGTCAAGTGTTGCTTCAGCACCCCTTGGCTGCCACACATGTGGCCCAGCAGCCACAAAGATGGGCTGGGCTGCTCTCGCTGCTCCATGTGCCCCAAAACTGCAGCCCGAGCACCACAGGCATCAAATGCCTTATCCAAGATCCCCCCCCACTTTTTATTTTCCCCCATGATATAGCACACCTTTTATCAGATATATACTTTCTCTAGCTGCATGACCCCGAAGTTGTGCTCCCTCAGGTATTTCCTCTAGTTTTGAATCAAGTTTTTAGATTTGCTTCTCCTTCCTATGTTTTATTATTCCGCTGATTTCACATGCTAACTGAAAACAGAATTAACTTTCTGGTTTGCTTTCTCAGTGAGGCAAATTGAATTTGTTACCTTCACCACAAATTAATACAATACAGCTTGGAAAAATATATTTTATATATACTTGGAAAACTTGTAACACACTTCATGTCACTAGTTGGTATATGAATAATTCAGATTCAATTACTCAGTGACAGAGCCACTATACAAACTGCAAAAAATTAATTGTTTATTTCTTAGTGTGAAGGAAGATAGTCCCCTATATTCAGCATCTGAAATTGTGTAGTGAGTAGATATAGGACCAGAAAGCTGTAGGAACAACAGGAGGACAAAAAGAATGCTGTTTTCTTACACAGTTCTGTGTTCCTGGCATTGCAGTTTAAGCCATAGATGAACTGATGATTTTACCTGCAGAGTAGCAATTTTATTTGACTCTCATCCACAGAAAAGGCTGATCTTAAAAGATGAGGCTTTTTCTAAAATAATTGTGACAAACCAAAAAAATTAACCATCAATTTAATTTATGAGCACTTCTTTGGCAACAGGGTCATCTACCAACTTTTAGGGAAACCTGGAGACCACAGCAGGGCAGGACAACTCAAACAGACATTGCATTAAAACTGCTGGGAAGAAACCCTAAAAAAACAACAACAAAACAACAAATAAAGCAGTTTGAAACTAAGCACCTACATTTCAGTCTTAGCCAAGGCAGGAAGGAAAGTTTGTGTTTGCCCTTCGAGGGGGAAAGAAAGTTGGTACAGAAGTCACTGGAAAATGGGCAGAGTTGCTAAATCCATTAAGTACTTCAAGAACGGACACAATCTCATGTTTTCATATTAAATTTGCTTTTCACTTGCATAGTGAAAACAGGCAAGCTTAAAACATTTGAACATTGGATACTAAGGAGACAAGGAAAAAGGTCAGAGCTCCTTTGAAGTCCAAAAAAAGTAACTTGGGTTATTGTCTAATTTAATTTTTAAGACAGAGATAAGCCTTAGCATAGGTACAGGAGAAAGATAAGACAGTGACACATTTACATCTACACAGTGATAAGCCTATCCATGTTATCAAACTGCAGAAATGACCATTATTTGTTACCACACAATGCTGAGTATTTAGGCAAACAAACTCCCATTTACCCCAAGGCAGTCATTTATCCATTTGGAAAGGCTTGCATCACAGTTTGGGGGGGTTTTATTTCATTTTTTTAACCAAATACTTATAGATAGTCTTTGCTTCACTCCAATAAAAGTTTGAGGTTCCCTTGCTACGGGAAAAGCTCGTTCTAATCCAACAACAGAAAAAATTTTACTAGGTACTTGAAATTAGTAATGGGACATAAAAGAGTGATGACATGTATATGAAAAAAACCAAAACATACAAACCACAAAAAAAGAAAAAAAAACCCACAAAAATACCCCAACACAGCCTTATTTTTGCCCCTCTCAGCAGAAACACTTCCTGCATGCTTGGACAGAAGTTCCTGTTGGTTCTTCTTATACAGTTTGCCAAAGGAAATGCACAGATATTACCTCTGATGATTAAATGCCACAAGACAACACTTAGAACTGGATTTGGCTTAAAACTACAGATGATAATTCAGCATATTTTACTTTTCCAGTGTACAGTTCTTCAGTGAAAACTGAATAGTCATGTATTAAGAAATTTCATCTCACATTTAAACTCAGTTATTTCAGAACTTCATTGAGACTAAAGCAAAAGCTTTGAATCAAATATTCAGCAATAAGAAAAAGCATTTCTTAAATAGTTAAAACACTATTAAAATAAAAGGAACTATTTCACTTTTAGAAAAGAAAAATATCACAGAAGTGATATAAGTGATAGTAAGACTATCCTAAAATATGTATTAAAATAATTAAAATTATAGTGAATTCTTTATTGCTAAAAGTATGCTGCCATGGACAGTATGGAACTGTATGGGTTTTTTTTGCTTTTAACATTCTGTTAGTCAACTGCTCCCAGATATCTTGAAAACAGCTCTAAGAAAAGAAGGTTTATTGTGAAACAAGGTTTGATTTTATAAGCTACAGAAATAAATATTAAAAAAAATCTTTAATAATTTTTTTTATTTTTTTTAAAATTGAGAAGTTAGATGTGGCAACAAAACCAAATGTAAATAAAAGCATTGCTTGAGCCATGGCCAAGATTAGTCAGACTTTGCCTTCCTGAGAGGTGATAAATTCAACTAAAATGTGATGCATGCAAACTAGAATTAAATGAGCTGGATTACCTGCAAATTGGAATACATCTTACTTGTTATTTCCTCGCATGCAAAAGCAAAGATTACATTTTAAAAGGCATGGATAACATTACAATTTATTACTGCAGCACAGCCATGACCTACTGTACAAAGCAATTACGCAGCTGCAGAAAAGCCCTTCTTAATTATCCTTTCTAGTTTAGGTTCCTTCACAACTCCACTGCACAGCCTTAGCTGTGCCAATCCCAAATTCTCCAGTGTACATCCCAGAGACAGCGACAATCACAGGGTATGGTTTGCAGTGGCACCTGTGGAGGGCTGCAGACAGGCTGACACAGCCACTCTGAGGTGTGAACCCATCCTGTTTGTCAAAGCAAGTGCTAATGAAAACGCAAAACGATAACGATTTAAAAGTCAGCAGTAATTGTTCGCTGCTGAACAAGACAGAAGGACAAAGTCACTGGTGAATCTCTTGTTATTGAGTGCAGCAGCAAGGAGCTGCACAGTGAATGGAGAAGGCAACATGGTAGTTCTACCAAAGGCTGCTGGAGGTGGCAAGGAGCAATGAATAATTTCCCATCTAGGGTTCAGAGTATTATTTATCTTATTCCAAGACATGCACAAGAGGAACAGACACAAATTTATAGAACTGCCTGTTGTGGCATGACAGAACCAATGGAATCAATGAAACAAAGTCCTGAAGGAAAAAAAAAAGTCTCTTCTTATTTACAGTGCATTGGTTACTACATTAATTATGCTATTATGCTGGTACTGACCACCAAGGGCTAAAGAGCAGCTGTGATTCAAACAGGACACAAATCATAGAACAGCTTGGGCTGGAAGGGACATTAAAGATAATTTAGTTCCAAACCGCCCTGTCATGGACAGGGACACTTTCCACTAGACCAGGCTGCTCAGAGCTCCATCCAACCTGGCCTGAACACTTTCAGGGATGGGGCATCCACAACTTTTCTGGGCAACCTATTCCCATGCCTCACCACTCTCACAGTGAAGAATTTATTCTTAATATCTAATATAAACCTACCCTCTACGTTTGAAGACCTTGCCTTTTGTTTCATATTCACTTACCCTCATAAAAAGAATACAAGACTCCTGTAAAGTGAACGAAGCACAAAATGCTGGACTTGCCCTGGTTCTCCACCAACTTAAATCCTGTTGCATTTCTTCATTTCAAGCCTAAAAGTATTTAAGACATTTTGTTCTGCTGTTTGCTCACCCCTGGGAGCAGCCACCTCTGGCACAGCACAGCTCTCTCCTCCAGAAAGAACCTGGACAGACAGTGGGACAGGCCTGGTGCCCCTTGGTCCAGCAGCATCCAGGAGGTAGCAAACAAAGGCTGGAGACCAAAAAAAGAATATTTCCAGTCCTTCCCACATAAACCATAACCTGAGCAGCCTATGGATAACAGGGCTGCCCACAAGTTATCCATGTGGGTAACTTAGATGGTTTTTCAAATGTAGCCATTGTTTCTGACAGTATCTTAATTGTTATTTTGAAATACCACTTATCCTCTAAGTTCTCAACTACTCTGTAATAAAATTCCCCACTAGGTGCTATCAACATTCAAATATCCCACTCATTTAAATAAGGTACTGTTATTACACAGTGAGCACAACACCACATAATTCCACAAAATTTGTTGTAGATATTTAAAACTGATTACAATTTTGAGAAAGCAATTTGTGTAGGAGCTTCATCCTATAAGCCATATTCTTAGCTGAGATTACATAGTCCCTTTCAAACAATGTGTGGTAAATTGTTGATTATAGTAAATTAAAGGATACACTATGAAGTGGTTTTATGCTACACAGTTCTTTCTACTGTAGGAAATTACTAGCAAATGCTATCAAACAGAAAAACCGATGAAAACTTGTTAAAAGCAACAACACATCTTGCACACAATGGATAAGTTACAAAAATTCCCTAAATCCAAAAGCATTTTGGCACCTGTGCCCACAGCACAAGTCTTCACATTACAGAAATCATCAAAACAGTGCTCTATTACCAATTTTAGCTGAAGCAATTGTCAATTTTTTTTTTTCTCTTCCCTTTTTGAAGCTTGATGTTGTCTCATGTTAAAAAAAAAAGTGGAGGGAAAAAGCTTTTCACATATATAAAACTATAAATATCCAACCCACAAGTACAATGTTCCTACCTCTTTGCAGGGAAAAGAGAAAACAGATGGTGTCTTTTCCAGTGATAAACTAGGTAATCTGTATTCCCTTCTAGAGATGCCAGTCTTGGTCTTCCTATGCTTTATCTGGCACATCAGTTGCAATATCATCCTGTTTTTATCATCAGTTCTCCAGACAACCATCAATGTCTGGCACACTCCTTTGTGAATTAAATGCAAAATCAGATGGTTTAACCTGCCTTCTTCAACTCTGTACTACAATACTGCAGAGAATTTTCTGAAGAGATCTTGCACAGTGCATCTTCTTAGTTTTATTAGCCTTATGTGTCAAAGTGAAAGGTTTAAACAAACTCTTCAGAAGATTTTACTACTGTAAATGGAAACAAAGGAGTTGGGCTAATCAACCACATTCAGCAAATAACTGATGGAACAACAAAGAGCAACAATAATAAATCAAACAAACCTGTGTTAATTGATTCTGCCAAGTGCCTTTTCATTAATACCAGGTCATACTTCTGGAGTATGTCAATAAGTATAAGCAATATGCAGTCCTCAAGAAAGAGCAATCACTGCTGTTAACAAGCAGAACGTTCTAATCATTGCTTCCTTGCTTAAACACTTGGATAAAAACACCCTCCACTGGAACAGGAATAATGACACTTCATTTCACTGGCTGTCTCTGATCTGCTCTGGGTAACTTTAAGCCAGGATGAGGCTCCAGGGGAGGAAGAGCTCGTGGTGCTCTCTGGAGGATGCTCCATGGTGTTTGCCATCTGTGAGGAGCACTGGTTCTCCTTAAAACCAAAGCGGGCCTAGATCAGCTCAGAATAAGGGCACAGGCTTGAATCCAGAGTCGGGTAAGCTCCAAAACCAGGCAATCTCCTCAAAATCCTGCCATGCCAAATTGAGCCGAGACCAGCTCAGAGTCGGGGCTTAAATCCAGAGTTAGGTAAGCTCCTGGGACCTGTGGTGGAACCTCACTCTGTCTGGAGCTCAGTGGTGTGACTGTACTCACTGCTTTCCTCACTGAGCTTTTGAAAGGATTAGATAGCTAATATTTAAAAATCTTTAAAATATGAAAAACTTCTAAAAGACTTGCAAAGTGACCTTGCAAGTTTGAGTTGTTTACAAACTTCACTTCATGAACTCAATTTGTTTATGTTTACAGGTGTGACAAAGATATACTTCAGTCTTTGGAAATTAGCATGCATATTATATTTGTTCCCTCAAATATTGTAAATCTATAATACTACTGCATATATAAAAAATATATAACCAGAACTCCATTTTCTGATCAAAATCTAATTTCATGCCCAGCTTTTTATTTGCTTGTACCAGTACTACAGTGGAATAAATATTCCCAAAGACCAAGTAGCCTCACAGTTTGAAGTTTAAAAATATGGGGGGAAAGTATATATGCAGATTTGCATCTATTTAATCACAAATAAAACCCATTGCATTTTCTTGCAGTCTGGAACTGTACCATGTTACCTTAATCATCAACAGAAGGCAAAAATCTATTTCACAAGTGTTTCAGAAAAGCACTCAAAATGTAGATTTCAATGTGCTGACTAAAGCTGGCGCAAACTGCTAAGCAAATAAAACAACTGAGCCTTTGTTATTGATAGAGGGCACTCAGACAACCCCAGGGTTCAGCAGAATACTAAACAGATTACTGGAACCACAACCAACACCACTCCGAGCCATGCCGACTTCATTTTCAGGGTTTTATGCAAGATGGAAACTTCTGCTATTTTACAAAGAGCTGATAAATGAGTTAGCACTAATATTGTGGGGTTTTTTTCCTACCATTTTCTTGTCTAGGTTCTGTTGACTATTTCACAGTAATGCATGTGGTAAAAAAATGCTTAGAATTACATCCTTGTACCCCAAAAAGCCTCATTGCAGGCTACAGATATAGATCCCCTCAGAGGTGACAGATACCTCCAGCTTCCTCTCAATTAAGCAGCAGAGCTACAAAAGAATGACTCTTTGAAGGCCATATCTCGTGTATAACCATGCTACATAAACTGCTTTAAAATTAAAAAAAATTACGGTTCAGACAGATCAATTTTCCAAAATATTTTACCTTTAGTTCCACAAACAATTAAGGCAGTAAATGTTTCCCAGCCTATCACTGCTGATTCAAACATTCTTCCTGAATGAACAGCTTCAAAATCAATGCCAATGCTTTTCCAACAATGTGGGCTGTTTGGCGATGTCCAGAACAAGAAGTGTGGGCCAACTGGAAGCAAATATGTAAGAAGAAACAGCTGGCAAAGAAGATCTGCTATCTGTGTCTCCCACGTTTCCACAGCAAATCTTGCCTCCCATCAGCTGTTGGAAGCTGGAAAACCACACTGAACACTGCTGGAGAATTACACAGATTCTTTTTACTGCAACTCAACAACTTGTTAGAAAGATTATTTTGAACACAACTAAGAACATGAGTATTTTAAAAATGTTTATGTGATTGATTCCTAACATAGATGGGTTGATTCTCTGATTTGAAAAGTTTACAAATAAGGAGAAACCAGAATGCTCAAACTTTTGTGGAGTTCTGTGAGAGAAAACAAGCAGTCTGGAAAACATTCCTTAAACATAACTAAGAAAAGAACCAGCAGTAAGCACCTGCTCCCATCAAGCAAAGCACATTGTCAGTGTGTATGCAAGCTAATCCAACTGCAAATATAGTAGAATTTCATTTAAATAAAAATTAAGGTCTCAAATGAAGTCATTATTAGTTAAATGGTCAACGCAGATATAATAATTTATATGATACGTTCTTATATGATAGTTAAGCCTCCAAAACACTAAGTTATTTTTCCCAATTCTAGATATCAATCTTAGAAATATGTAGTAAAATAGAACAAAAGCTGCCTGTTCACACTAACACAGCTGAAGTGGGGGTAAGATATTTTTGCAATACAATTTTAAAAACTTGTAAATTGGTAAATCACAAGTGAAGATTTCCAAAAGCATTACATTAGTTGTTGAGGTGATCTGAATAATATATATAGAAAACCAATCTATTTCTTCAGGAATTTAGTACTAAGTATGTCATGTAACCATAACTCACTCATCATTTATTCTGATATAAGAAGTGTTTATACTTCACTTACAGAAATATCAAATTCTTGAGATCTGAAGATTGTTTAGTTGCTGCTCTATGTGCAAAAAATTGCTTTCATTCCCAGGCGTATTCAATACTATCCTATTTTCCATTATTTATTTGTGATTGGATTTATTACTTGAAGATTCTGCCAAACACTTACCATTGGTACTTTAGGAGTTATAATTTAACTCCATCACTATTCAGTATTAGTTCAAATGCTCATATTGCACAGCTGCAATATTTAAGCAATGTGCAATTTAGAACATCATAGCAGATCCAAAGAAAGTAGGAAGAAAACACAAACAACTGATCTGTCATTTTATGGCTATTCCCCACTGCAGCATTTATCAGTTGCCTGCTCTAACAAACTTAAATTTCAACGTAGCTGCTGAGAGCCCAACCCACAGCCCCAGGGTCCCCCAGGCTGCTCCAGCTGCCATCACCCTCCTTTGCCGCGCTTATATGGTTTATGCACATTTGGTTTGCTGTTGATTATCACTCTTCCTTACAGCCTTCTGTCTTTCCCCCTACCTAACTGCTTCCAAGTTTCTTTAAGTATGTTATCCATCTTCCAAATTCTCCTCGTGAGACCCAATTGGACTGCATTTCCTTGAAGCTGAAGCTCACGGTGGCACTTCTGCAGTGTTTCTAGTCTCTCTGTGGACCTGGCATATTTTCCTTTTTTCTAAACTTTCAAGTATTTCTATCTCCTCATAGTTTAGTATTACATGTTAATTCTATTAGCATGTTGTTAAATGCTCTCTCCCAGATCATTAATGAAGACATTAAAAATGACTGGTTCTAGCAGTGATCCCTGTGGTACCCTCAAGACACCCTTTGTTTGTAGTGTTTCAGCCAGCTTTTAATCCACATGACAGTGCTCTTATCCAAGCCAATTTGAATTAATTTTGCAAGTCAGGCTTAGCAAAGCAACAGCCAAGCTTTTGCAAAAATCCAAAATTACTACACTGATTTCTTCTGCATTTGTCTCCCCCATGTTTTGTAGGTTTTTGAATCAACACAAAGAGTAAGCTTTATTTACCAACTTAATTGAGAGCTATATGCTATGTATTTGTTCTATTATATCTTTTAGTATTTGTATACAATTTTTAGTGCTACATCTGCTTTTTTTTCCTAGTATTTTACATTTCCTTCATAGCTTCTTGCATTTTAGAAGTGATAGGCAGTGCTGTTATAGACACTGCCTTGTCAAGTACTGATCTGATGACTAAAAAGTGGTAAGGACTATAGCCCCAGGCTCTACAGAGAAAGCAAAAGTAGATTTAGCCAGGAAATGAATCTGTATGACCATTGACAGGATTTCAGAACAAGTTGTAGGATACTGTAGCTCTATAGAAATGCAGTTAAGACCAAACAAATCCATTTTCAACATAAATGAGATCCAGTCTTCATGACAGAAATTGTAAAGGTAAATATCAAAAGTCATAATACATGTCAATTGCTGAGTGAATAGTAAATAAGGAATATATGCACCTGCCTGTGTGACTGTACATGTAGTTAAAAGGCATTTTTCATTTATTCAATTTCTTGATTTTTATCTGAAAATTATGAATTATTTTACAGGATTTTAACTTAGTAATTTGCTAATCATAAATGCTTTTTCACATTTTGCCTTGTCAAAGAGTCCTACTTAAAACTGATTTCAGTATCCCAGGCAAGTGAACTTCTATATTTGGTAATTTGTCTAGGATTTTGTGTGCACATGCCTTAACCCATAGTTGTAAAATGGATATGTGAAGATTTCTAGCTGACTTCACTTTATTATCATGTTTATAAAATACTACATCTAAAAAGTTATGCTAACAGTAATAATTTATCAACTAATATATCAGAGTTCTCACATACCTTAAACTCCTTATTTCTAAAATTCTTCCAAAATAAATTTCTAAGCTTTGATGTCCTCGTATTACTACATTATACATTACTACTGCAAAACTGCCCTGAATTTTGATGACGGCAAATAGCATTCAGTAGCTCCAAACCAACTATAATTTTATACAGGGTTCTAAGAAGAACCACAAGAATCAGACATAGAACTCCAGTCTCACCATGATGGGCTATGTAGTCTTAGAAATATTCACTTTAATAAGCAAAGGTCTGATATTGTCTTGATACAAATAAGACCATCTCTATAAGGATTAATAAAATAATGGACATGAAATACAACTAGTTTTATTATAAACAACATGTTTTCCTTTTCAAGAAGGAATAAGCAAGTGGGTTTTTCAGTACTGTGCATGTTAGAAATATGTGAGGAGTGATACAGAAATGTTTAGTTCTGTGCTATTGGAGTCAACACACTTAATGAAGAAATACCTAAACCCTTGTTTATCAAGTGCTTCCTTATCATCAGCACACTCAGTACCCCATTATGAAGAAATTATATTTAATCTTGAAGGCTGAAAATTTCAAGCTTACTTGTTTAATTTTGTTAAGTGCCTACAAATATCCTTTTTTAAAGTCTATACTAGGGTTCTTAATTACTGCCTGCTTAAGACTCCCATTCAAAGAAGTTTTCTGTTAAAAGAAGGGAAAAAATGAGTTGATAATTTCTGTTTATCTGTGAGATTCTTCTGGACAACAAGCACCACTGTGTTGCTGGCAAACATCTGATCTGCAGATCACTTTCTATATTTCTGGGTAAAGTGGATGAAGAGAGACCATTTCACATACTGCAAAGACTGTCAGGTACAAACATACTGCAATTGTATTTTTTGCTCTTACAATCAGCAATTTCACTTGGTGCTTTTATACTGACAGCTATATCCACAGGCATATTTGTATACATTTTCTATCACTGACCTCCATTCAGAATATTTTGATTTCAGTGGTCTCCGTGGGAATCTGATGCTATTCCTTCCTCCCTGCTCTCTTCCTCCTGTAGTGCTTTGTCATATCCTATTCCAAGCCTACCTTGCAGGATCATGAAAACTGCTATTCAGTCATGATCTTGCACAAACAATTCATTAAAAAAATCAAGAAGAAATAGATCAAATCAGCAACACAGGACTAGCAGTGTGCTCTCAAAGGAATGGCTGTTATCTTGGTCTTATTTTTCACTGATCTCCTGGGCCTGATGGCTGTGCTACACCTGAAAGAAGGAGCTTGTGTGGGCTGAGAGGTGAGAAGAACAGGATGTTCTAGATCTTGGAGATTCTCCTTCTCCATGACTACAGCCACAGGCATCTTTCCCACTCACTGAAATGGAGAAAATGAGAACCTGTTGGTTTTTTTTCATTCTCTAGAGCTTGATTCGGATGAATGAGAGTCTCATAGGCAGATTTATCTTTCCCTCCAACAAAATAAAGCAGCTCAAAGTCCTTACTGTCAAAAGTTCCTTTTGTTCTCTTTCTCAGGTTATTCTGTATCAAAAGTATATTCCTCTAGACATTTAAAAGCAGATATTGCACGAGGGAATGCATTACCCACTGCTCACACTTAATAAGCATTTTTGCATAGGTTTCATGTTCAAATTTCAGGGATTTTTGTCAAGCAATTTATGTAGGTACAAACTCCTTAAAGTGTCCACTGGGGACATCTGTCTTCCCAATTTCATCATTTCAAGTGAACATAATACCCGTGTCCCCAGGTAAAAGTCATGATGCAATTCCATCAGACAGTTGCTGTACTTTGCGCAGTGTGGGTGTGAGAGCTAATTTTGTCCTTAGATTCAGAGGCTTCATTAACAGTCTTAACACATTCACTGCAGCTTTCTAAATCCTTTCAGGCTTTAACACTTAAGCTACTGAAAAAAAAAAAAAAAAGAAAAATGGAAGTCCATATACAGAAAATGTTATTTCTCTAACCCAAAAAAAGCAGGTCTTTTAGATGACGCTAAATGCCACATTACAGCACATCATTCCACTGAAATGAAATTTGTGGGAAATAAATCATAGCTAGTAAGGGCTGTAAATCACTACTTTGGGCAATTTATCCTGATATAAAATGTGTGAAACTGTGAATTGAGATGCATGGAGAAAGAGAACAAAAATTATGTGTCTATTATATGAAGGCATATGAACATCAACATAATGCATATCCCACCACTTTGCTGTTATGCCTTTATATTCTAAAGATTTCATAATGTTACAGTATATTGACTACAAAATTCAATAATTAAAGTATGTTGGAAAAAAATACCTTTTTTTTCCATTAGACAGGTATTTTTTTCTATCTTTAATGTTTCATACAGTATGGGAAAATTCTAGACATTTTATTTAAAAAAAAGAGAAAAACAACCCTGAAAGTCTCTGCAATATGTTTTTCAGTACATGTCACTTATAGGCTGAGGAAAAAAAAAATTAGTCCTTTCTGTGGGTCACAAAAAGCTTCTATACACAAAAAATATTTTCATCAACTGATACATGTTGCATGAGAGAATCTGGCTCCATTCTATTTTATTCCTTAAAAACTGTCCATGATATCAAATTATAATACAGATAACTAAGCTTTTACATATTGCTGTTTTGGAAATAGGAGAATTAAAATTCTGCATCTAAATAATACAGATCCAGCTATATTTCAAATGAATGTGAAAAATTACTGGCAAGTTCAGATTCTTTTTTTGTTAAATGAGCAAAACTAGGAGACAGAAGAAAAAAAGGAGACATGAGAGACATTCATTTTTCTAGACTACAGGAACAAAACCTTTCTGGAGTGAAACTTCCACAGGAGAAAGCAAAATGCTTCATTTCCCTCCTAGTCTTAAGGATTTCTGAATCAATAAGTTTTCATTATCTATTGCCCTTTATATTAAAGATGATCTATGCTGACTTCTGTCCTGCAAAGTTCAAATTAATACTTCTCCCTACTCCCTGAGAACCAGGTATCTGGAAGCACCTGTTATAGGTGACCTGACAGTTTTGGGGATGCACTTCTAGTTCATGTTCAGGGGTTTTATTTCACTGATGGCAGATTTCAGCTCAGGAAACATGTTGTCATATTCTCTTAATCAGCTAAAATGGTCTAAATGCTATTTTTGCCTGCATCTCAGGTTTTCTTTTGTCCCATTTTCTTGTCCCCCTTTCTAGACAAGTGATAATTTGCTTTGGATGAAAGCTATTATACCCATATAACATGAATTTTATTTGAGAAACTAATCTTTGCTTATAGATATTACTATTTTATTGTATGCAAAACAAGTCCTTGAATGGGTCTTACACAACTTTTTCTACATTCCCTGAAAGTAAGTATATTGACAAAATGCAAGCAATTTTGATTAACATGAAAATTTTATTTAAAACTGCATTCTATACTTTTAATTTTAATATTTTTTGGTTTTTAAGTCTCTAAAAACACTATCAATTACTGAGTAAACATTCTATAAGAAAGAACTTCTCTTTCTGGGATGAATTACTACAGTCTATGTAAGGTACACATGAATATGAATATATGAGTCACCTTTTGTAACTCTTCTCTCACTCATATTAAGGGAAAGGAAGAATTTAAGACAAGTTGATAGTTCTCACATTAACAGAGAACATGAACAGATAAACTACCAGTTCTGGAAAAGCTCTCTGTACTAAAGGTGACTCTGCTTTATATTATTGAATGGCAGTATTTTAAGGTTCTTTTGAAGTTCTCAGAAACATTTTTAACACTGGTTCTTGTGGCAGTCTACAACCATTTTTAAACCTTTCCCTGTCTCTGCAAAAGGGAAGAATAAGCTCCAATAAGAAAAGCAAACTGTCAGTAGTCTATTTCAAAAGGGTTTTCTTGCTCTCAAGCACCTTTTGGGAAAAGAATTAATCTCAAGGCTAGGAGCCACATTGTGTTTTGGTAACTTGTCCTTTTTCCACAAGCTTAGTAAAACATGACAAGTGAATGGCCAAGTGTCAGGTTGGTAGTGGGAGCTTTTGGTCCTCCACAAGGAAGGATGGTGGCCTATCAGTAGATGTAGCACAGCAAACTCACCTGGTTTCCTCCAGCTTGCAGAGAAAGACAAGGGAAAAAGCAAAGTCACAATAGAGGCTTAAGCTTTGTTGTACAATAGCAACAGATCTCAGCTACGGGAAAAGTATTTATTTCTAGTTCCAAAGTGTTTGGAGAAAAGAAACACTGTTTAAGTAAGCGTATTCAGAGGTATTTTTCCCCATAAAGGACAGCTTTAGTCTGATGTGGTAGATTGAAGATTCAGAGTAGAGGAAGGCAGAAGTCCACAGGTGTTGATGTGAAACTGAGTGACAGAACTCATAAAGGCTGTTATTCAGAAACCTTGAGTCTGACTCAGCAAAGGTTGCTATCCCTTAAGAACTGCAGAATAAACACAGAATTAACTCCACAAAACTCACACTGACTTGGCATTGGCAAAGGTGGACCCATGTGGTCATCTGGATAGCTTGGCATAGACTTTGACCACCTGCTAGCTGGCAGGAGACTCCCCAGTCTTATTGATGTGGACTTCATTCTTAAGGAGGTTCAATCAATCTGGACAATTCCTACCCTTTCCCTTCCTCTTCTGGCAGAAGATAAAGCACGTTTAGCAGCTCTTCTCAGAAGTGTTGATTCTTTGCCAAAAGTTCAGCGATACTGAGGGCAAAAGCAATATTGCTTTCTTTTAGTTGTTGTGAAAAGCCATCTTCACTTGAAAGCCTTTCTAGAGAGAGGGCAATGAGCATGGCTGTATTCCCACTGAACTCTCCAGATAAAAAGTGCAAAACACTCTGGGAAGTGCTGTGTAATCATACAATATTAGAAATTCCACTCCAGTGGATCACTACATATGAAGACATATGTTATATTGGGTTATCTCTTAAAAGACAGGATTAGCTTCCTCAGTGTTCACAGTAACTGGTGTCAAGCACTGCCATGAATAATAATAAAGAAAATAATATATAATCAGTCAATATGCATAGTAACTAAAGATAATCTCCAGAGATATATCCTCTAGCAATTTTAGCTCATCAGAAAACAAAGACTAGGAAATGTCTTAAAAAGGATTCATGATATTTGGGATAATCAAATAAGACTAAATATCAAAGTTAAAACAAATATGTAGATTCAACTCATAGGGTCAAGATGTTTAAAGAAATATATCTCTAATCACTTAAAAAAAATGACAGAATAGCAATTCAGAGTAAGACTTTCTAAGAGTAAGTAAAGGCTTTGTAGAAAAATGAAAGCAGAATATAATATTGGTCCCAGGACAGGGATGTCCCTCCTGGCTGCCAGAGCACTGCTGACTCCCCAGGTCCCTTTCCACTGCTTTCCAGCCTCTTGGTCCCCAGGGTACTCACACATCCAGGGTTGTCCCATCTCCCTTGTTAAACTTCCTAAGTTTGGTGACTGCCCAGCCATGTGATTTGTGTCTCTGCAGGGCATTCCTGTCCTCTAGGGAGTCAGCAACTCCTCCCAAGTTTAGTATTCTCATCAAAGCTTCTTACAATACCTTTGATTCCTGTGTCCAAGTTGTTTATGAAGATGTTGAAGAGCACAGGGCTGAGGATGAGGCCCTGTGGAACCCCACTGGTGGCAGGTCACCAGTCTGATGTCACCTCAGTCACTGTAAATCTTTCTGCCCAACCCATGAACCAACTGCTATCCAGCTGGGGGATGGACGTTTTGTCCAGAAGGATCCTGTGATAGTACCAAAAATTTTACAAAAATCCAAAAAGTGACCTAATACTGGAAAACAGACCAGAAATTGTAGAATTAAATGACAAGTGTGGCCTGGCCAGCAGAGCAATACACAGCTAGCAAGGGCATCAGCTTTGCAGGCAGTAATTCTGACAAGGCAACTGAAATCCACAATGTCCTACACCCTCCCTTCAAAGAGGAAGGTTTCAGGACTGGCTACAGGGTCATCTGACCAAAATCCATTAACCTGCTTACTAAATAAAGACCTGACAGAAATGCATCTCACCCTACCTAGGTAAATGTCAATGAGAGTGAGACTCCCCACCATTAGGTTAAAAAGTAAACCCTGACACAGAGCAGACCATCCCTACCCTTAACTTGAAACCTAAGCCCTCAACTCAAACTGAAAAAGACCAAAATTCAACTAAGCGAAAGTAAAGATCAACATATATTCAGAAGTTAGATAAAGTTAATCATTTTGGTGAAGCTACACTAATGATTATTTAGAGGATGAACAGGCAGAAGACCAAAAGTGAACCTAACAAGAGAAAATAAATAAACCTCAAGTAATATCTAAAGAGTTTTTTTATAATTAACTACAAGAAAATCCTCAGTTTTCTATTGTAATTAAAATTTGAGAAATAAGAGAATTCAATTTGAGTAGCTCTCTAACTATACAAGAACAATATATAAGGGAAAACAGCATTTAAAAAGCAAATTAAAGATGACAAGAAATAAAAAATAGCAAGTTATCCTTTAAATACTACACAGCTGCAGTCAGCTAAATGACTTCTAAACTTCAGTCATTAATTGCAAACTCAAGTTATCATCTGATACCTGATTATATGTAACCAATCTAGCACTGATTGCAGCTATCAGCACATGGCAGTGACCCTTTGACATTCCCACACTGATGGAGGTTAGTCTCTGAATTAGTATTCACTCTTGTTATACTCATTTAAAAAAAAATCTCCTATGATAACATAACTTGTATTTCTTTGCAGCTACCCTTCACAGTGCCAAATACTCAGACAAAAGGAAAATTTGTTCTGAGTAGTGCGAAACTAAAACTGACTGAAATGACTGTCATTTAAAATGCCATAGTGAAGACAGCAGCACAGCATTAGTGAACAGTTTTTGTGAAGAATAAAACCACCACTTGTCCTATTCTCTTAGGCATAAAACTAGCCTAGTATTCAAACACAGCCTAAATAAATCAGAGGGCTGGAGTTGCTCTCTTCTGAAGATGAGGGAGCTGGGACTGCTCAGCCTGGGGAAGAGATTTTCCAGGGAGGTCTCCAAGCACCTTTCATTATCTCAAGGGACCTACAAGAGAGTTTAGGGAGGGAATTTTTGCAATACATGTATTGACAAAACAAGGAGAAAGGGCTTTAAACTGAAAGAGTAGCTTTGGATTAAATATTAGGACGGAATTCTTTACTGTAAGAGTGGTGAAGTTCTGGAGAAGCTGCCCCATTCCTGGGAATGTTCAAGGCCAGGTTGGCTGGAGCTTAGAGCAATCTGGTGTAGTGGAAGGTGTCCTTGCTCATGGCAGGTGAGTCAAAACAAGATCATCTTTAAGGTCCCTTTCAAGCCAAGCTTAACCATTCTGTGATTCTTCATTCTGTCCTTAATCACACCAGTCTTTTGATCCTACTGTCCCCTTCAGTTTTCAATATTGGTTGTGTAATCCCCCTCCATCACAGATCTTGAATTGCTCAAGTAAGCATCTGTCAAACCTCCAGAAATTGTTTGATGTGAGTAGACATGCCACAGTATTTCAGTAGCAGCAGTTTAAAAAAATATTACTAGAAATTCAATGGACCAAATACTCCTAAAACCTTTACTGCTGATGACAGTTTTCAAGATTTTGCTAATCAAAATATTTTACTTATAAAATGTATCATTTCAAACCACAGCCTAAAAGGTAGAACATGAGGAGGAATGAAGGCTTATGCAATGGGAATGGATAGCAACACAAACAAAAACGAGTGGTTTCAGACCCTGCTAACAATAACTGCTGTAATCCTGAGGTCATGTGTGACCACCCACTCACCACTGCTACCTGGCTGTGTATCACAAACATTACTGCCATCAGAAATCATCTCAGAGGCCTCAAAGCCTAAGACAACTTTTTGCCATGTAAACCCACTATTTTTGTCAAATCTCTCATAACAGAAATTCAATCTGCATGCTGATAATTATTTTTTTGAAGATGGTTGCAGCGCCACTTACAAAAAGAGAACTCTTTAAATTACCTTTATAAACAAAACTAAGTAATTTATACCAGAGAAAGAGCTAAGACGTGGGGTTTACACTTTCACTTCACAGTCTGGTCATTTTTCTTGGCATCATGATCTGTTTTTTCACTTTTTTTTCTCCATAATAAGACAAATGTCCCAATGCCATAAATGACCCAAAAAAAGCCCAAAAAACATACCCACAGAGACCTGCTACCTTATGTTTTCATGTGAGCACAACGAGCAATGAAGCATTTGGCACATCAAGTAAAAGCTCTACTCAGCCTTTTTTACCTTCTCCAGACTAACTAAATCAGCAAGGTTCCCAGAGGACTGGCCAAGACATAATCCACAATATCCCAAACTGAATGAGTGAAGGAACATCAGAAAACTTACATATTGTCTTATATGAGGACTAGAGAGTGATATAATTTCTGTTCAGAAAGATTCTGCAGATTACGTGCTGATAAAAAGCTGGTTTCAGATCTTTAAAGGTGAAAATACATGCTCTTAAATAAATTCAGAACTCAGCTTTGAAATTTGCTCAATGAAAATGATTAATTGTTGGATACAAGATCAATGCATAGGAGTCCTAAGGGCATAAATAAGGACCCTAAAAATATTATGTCATAATACTTGACTTCAAAACTGCTGAAGCACCTGATGCAGAAAGTATGGAATGAAAGCACCATCTATCAGCAGAAGTTTCTGGATGCTAATGTATTTTTAGATTAATCAGGACCCCGCTAGAGATGCTCATTGAAGTAGCAGTTTTAATTACACAGAAGGATATTCTTTCCAATCTAAATTAATTTGCCAGTGTAAGTATATGGAATGTAGACAAACTGTCTCTTGAACAGAGAAATAAACGAATTGGATCACCTCTCCTCTGGTTTTCTGTGACACATGCTTCTGCACATCAAGTTTGTCCTGGTTATAACATTTTCTTTTTATCAGTACATTCTAATGACACAACTAAAATTAATCACTGTGCTCTCTGTTGCCACAGACAGAGAGATGAATCTGCCACAGCTTGAATTGCTATTACAATATACTTAGGGTAAATTATCTACTCAGGAATGACAGAAATCCTGCCAATTAAACAAAGTTGTTCTGACCTCTTAAGCGTCATCAGACTATTGTTAGAATCATTGGCACACTGGATTTAAATATTTGAGATTTAGAAAGCTTAAGCACGTGTTCTGCTCCTGGAACACCTGGGTATACAGCTTAAGTTCTTCATAAATCCAAGTTGTTTCAAAAAGCAAAGATCAGACTGCAAACTGCATGGACTTGCTATAGGATACTTAACTTCTAGACATTAGCATTTTTATCACCCCTAGTGTCCCACTAAATCATTACCACTGACAGGATGGGTTTTGCTTCTGGGCAGCATTTCTCTCAAAGCAAGGCTTTTTCAAATTCTGAGCATCCTCTTTGTGCTACTATTAAACCATTTTGCAATAGCAATATTTCTGAACAAAGCACTCTTATCGTTGGGTAACCCACATTGCTGAGGGTTAGATGACCTTGGTGGTGCTGCAACATTTGTAATTCTCAAGCACAATCAATTATTTCATGATAATGTATTTTGTCAGAGAATATTGTAAGGCAATGAGAACTGGATTTTTTTTTTTTTTTTTTGCTGTGAAAGAAAAGATCTGCTTTGACTGGTATACAGAATTGTTCATACATGGGTCACTGACTGACAAGGGAATTGTAAATTACTCAGTAATAAAAAATAATAGCATTTATATAGCATTGCACCTCACACACAATGACCTCCAGGCTCATTATAATAAGTATTATTTGTAAAAATAAATTGCAGTGACCATCATATCTTCCAACAGTTTTTATTTTAAAATGGGCCATGAAGGGAATCTTATATTTCAAATATTCTCAATCAGTTAGCCTAGCCTATTACAGCAGCTACACTAACCACTCTGTAAATAAAATACAAATAAAAAGTTAAAAAAACCTATAAAATATTAAGTGTCATAAATTAAAATTTTGGGCAGAAAACTTATGCTTCAAACTTGAAAAATTATTAGCAGGGAGGAAAAAAGTTGCATGCTAAAAGTCAGGCATTACCTCACTTGTTTAACCTTTTCCTCAGGGTCCCATACACAATCACAGCAATGAAATGAGAGACAATGAAAAAGGAATCACAGCAGTGAAACAACAATCACCCCAAAATTTGGATCATCCTGACAAATACAAAGAACATTTCCTGCATTAAACAATATTATTCCACAGAATTTGGAAAACATCTGGAAGTGAGAACAATTAAGCACTGACCTGGATGAAGAATGAGCACTGACTAGATGAAGAATTCCTGTGCCAGCTTTTGTCCTTACTCATACTGACAGGAGTGTCTACAAGCTTAAATTCCCTAAGGATTCTGGCAACTCTCTGACCATGGAGAAGATGATAGACTACACTGGAAGGGACATTCAGAAGTTATCTGGGCCAAAGCCACACTCACACCAGCAATGACTTCAGTCATGTCAGGAAGTTAGAGTGCTGTATCTTGAAATAAACCAAAGTGCAATGTCCTTTCCTGCAAACACCTGTTTCTAGCCTTCAGAGCATCAAGCACTCACATTAAAAATGGAAATTAAAAACAAGAAATATTTCAATAGAAGCTAATATTTTATAACAGCCAATCAAAAAATCTTCAGTGCAATAAAATCTATCATCTCAAGTAGGGCATGATAGCAATCAAAACTACGACATCCCAGTAAATGTGTCACAATAAACTGCAATGAAAGAAGATGATACATAAAAAGTAATGGATGACTGTACTGGGGAAACCACAATTTTTCAAAACATTGCTATAGATAAAAGAGAGTAACATCTGAGAATAATAATGAGTAATTAGCAATATCTGCAGTACATTTCATGTTTAACTGGCACTGCTTGAGGAGACTTAAGTCCTAAACCTTTAATATATCTTATATCATTGAAGGTGATCAAGGCCCTTACACATAAAATGTTACAATCAAAAGCATAAATAAAATATATAAGGAATCACCTTCATATAGTCTAGAGACACATTTTACTTGAGGCTACAAAAAATACTTCTATAGCCTTCCCAGCCATTTAGGCAGTAGGACACAACATGTATATTTTATATATATTTGCATATGTGTACACTCAGATGCACAAGCAGCATAAGGAGCTGTTAGACTTGCCTTCAAATACTGCATGAAGAAACCTAAAAAAACCCCTGTAGCTTAGATTTATTTTCTTGCTGTAAATAATTTTGAAATTTCCCATACAATAATAAAAAAAGATGAGGAATTATCATCAGTTTCTCACATGATATTTCATCCAAAGTAAAAATCAAGCATATGGGTTAATAAAATTAAAAAGAAAACCTCAAACACAAAGTCAATGGATTTCAGAAGCCTGGCTTTTCCTCTAGGGATGCTGCCTAACAGAAAAGGCAGTATTGACTCTTCTCTCCAGCCCCATACCGCTTAGACCCATGTAAATCAAACCACTTCTGTAAAACAAAAATAAGTAGGAGCCAATTTCTAAAGCATAGCACAGGAAAAAATATCCAGCTACTAAAACCCTAAATTGCTTCAAAAATGTACTGGGCTGTTCATCAGCTCTTGTTCTGTTCTGCTCTAGCACCAGCTGAACAAGGGTTACCTCCCTCCAGAGACCACAAAAGAGAGGGTGACTCCTAACAAAGGCTGGGCTGCTTCAACTGAACCCAAAACTCTTCATCTACAGATATAACTCTGAATGCTTAATTTCTACCATAATAGGAGAGAGCAATTTAAAAATCCAACTTATAAAGCTGTTAGTCTTAAACTTAGATTCTACTTTTTCCATATGAATAGAATGGGAAAAACAGCTTCCATAACCAAGTTTTCAGTGTCATCAGGTCTGTCTCATTGTCACAAAGTCAGCCTTTCCCTCATCATAAAACAAAAACCAAGAAGAATTTTTCATTTAATAACTGATACATTCAGAGTGGTACATTCAGAGAAGGTGGAATCCACCCCACAAGAGAACAAAATAGATACTGATCAAAGATTTCTCAGGTCATTTGTAAATAGTATATTAAAACGTAGCATCAAATTCAAACAGAGAAAAGCATGCAAGTGATTCAAGGGATATAACAAGAATCAAAATGCCTTTGCATGCAAGCAGTAAAATGAGTTACACCTGGATTTCCTCCAACCAAAGTGAAATATGTAGAAATACAAGCTATGTATCAAGTGTCCTGGTCAGAAACAGAAAAGAAATTGGCAAAGGAAAAAACCTGGAAAGATTCAGAAACGTAGAAAACTAAAAAATGCACAAAACCAGTTATTAGAGCAAAGAGGTTACTCAGCATTAAAACAATTTTTTTAAATTTTCAAGACAACAATAAAGAAGAAAGCAAAGACTAAGCAAAGAGATGTTCTCTTTTAACACTTACGCGTGACAATAGAGCACCTATTTACAAATTACATAGTGTATTGCTTTTTATTGATCCATGATAGGTTTATAATATGCCACTTCATAATCAGAAGTGTGTTGTTTCTCTTGTGACTGAAATTTCTGCAAACAACAGTTCAATTAGAAAGGGCTGCAATAAATTTGGGTTACATTTCAACTCACTTTTTATATCAGCAATATGCAATTAATGCATCTCACCACAAAGTCACTCATGCATCAGCTTTGTTCTGAACCTACGTGAAAAACTATCCCTTTTTAATCCACACATGAATGAGAACCTGCTTATTTGAACTGCAGAAATCAAAGGATGATCATACCACTTTCTTCTCCAATAGCCCCTATAAAAGATTAGCATGCCTTAGATTCTCTTGTTGGGTGAGCTATTCAGACTTCTGAATGCATCATTTTAAGTAAAACAACTTAAAGTCTTGCTCCCTTCTCAAAATGCTATTTTTGAATGAATTGCTATGGAGTGGAATTCTAATCCACCATCCAAACCCTGCAGTCCATCCTAGCTTCCCAAACCTCCCCTTGAGCCCTGAAATGGAGTTTCTTTATCATCTTGGTTCTGCACACAACCCAGACTGGACATGCATCCAAAGTAGTTTTCTTCCAATGATTTTTTTCCATGCATTTCCCAAATATTTTCTTTCCTTACCTATTCAGCCTTGAGAGCACTGCTTTACATTTCTACAAATGTATCTGTCTTCATTCATCAACACATTTCTCCTTTCCTACTTATACCCCAGGGTCAATATTAAATATCTCAAAATAGATCTCTTACAGGTAGTAACACCCAGAGAAAATACTTGTCTTTCATGCACCTTCTTTGTTTTGCTGTTCATAACAGGATATTTTAACAATTTGCTCTATCCTTCAAGACCACAGCATTAGTATACTTCTAGAAGGCATTTATTGGTTCTGTGTAAATACATAGCAACAAAAATAAGATGTTGCTCAGCACTGAAACACAAAGGTGGGGATAACATAGATGTGAATCACTTGAATTGGATCCATCAATAGTTTAATAATATTGACAGCCTACAGCTATTTATACTTTTTCAGTGAATACTTTAACAGCTAGAAGTACCTGGATGCACTGGGTTTCATCCTAAGTTGTCTAAACTAACAACAAATGAAATTCATGCCAGGTCTGGGAAGTTGAGTAAGCATCCAGACTGTGCCAAAATTGCTTTACTGCTTCAATTGCAATCTAGCACAAATATCTGTTTCCTATGCCATGGGACTAGAAATTAAAATCCCTTCTAATAACACTACTTCATTACAAAAGCCCACCAGTGTTTCTGTGTTACAGTTAAAAAGTGCAAAGGGAAAAGAAGGAAGACAAAGACACAAAATATCTGGGAGAAGGAAGAGAGAGGAAAAAAAATTCAAGTTACTGCTTCCAAATTAATACATGGCTACATTAATATTCATGTAAGGCACCTGAAGGACTCAAACACCAAATTCTCTTCAGAGTTAAATGCTGGTTCAGAAAAAGCTTAGTCTTTCAGCGCTATGTTTTAATACTTTTATTTATAAACACAATTATATGCTAAATGTTCAAGTTAAAATCTTCAACTTATGTGATGAACAAATGCACCAAATATAACTCATGACAGCAGAAAGACAGATGGATTTTATTCTTAAACATAAAAGTATTTTTAAAAAGCTCTGCCAATTTAACAGTAACCTCTGGGATGCTAAAATTGTGGAGGAAAGGTAAACGAAAAAAGAATCATAATCATCTGTCATAGTAATTTATGACAGATATAAATTCTATTTCCAATAGTGGGCTTTTTTTTCCTTTTCTTAACCTAAGTTTTGATTTCTAAGAGCTGGCACAAGTTTTGATTTAAAGAGTACTTACAGCTAGCTGATTAAATATTTGTGGTACTCAGCATTTAAAAGAAAAATATAAATGCATAATGAATTAATTAATATATCTGTTTTGCTGATGCTGTCAAAATGTCACATGAATTTAATCAGGTAAAATTCTTGGAGAAAGGAATGCATCCATAATGGTCTTGCACAAAGGAGGAGGGCTGTTTGGATTAGGACTGATTAGAATCAGCCCTAATCCAAACACCTGGAAAACAAAGACTTTTCTCAGCAGAAAAGATCCCAGGCTTTATCATCTTGCAAGAGGCTGGATTAGCAGCACCCTGATATTACCATTCATTCAAACTCTTGGGTTTTTACTGGAGAGGAGCAAATTCCTCACGTCTCTTTCCATTGTCTGTCTTTCTCTCCAAAGAATAAAAATACTTGAAGGAAGAATGATACATTAAACACCAGATGAGTCTCTTCCAGCTGTCCTTGCCACAAGTCCAACAGAGCATATTTAAATATGAAAAATGCAAACTTCTGCTACCACTTCCACAACTATCACTGAACCAGACAACAAGGGTGAGGCAAAAAAAACCCTAATTTATTCTGTAACCAAAATAACCACTAAATCATCTTTCAGAACTCAAAGCAAGAGCTCTCCAACCCAAGTAAAAGAAAATCCCCCAAAGCACATTATACCCACAAAATACACAGGTCCATGAGGGACTTTGGAAGTTTTCTGGATAGCTGAATCTTCAGTAAATACAAAAGGAAACTACTGAGCAATTATATAGAGCATAAGGTGCAATTAAGCATTTATTGGCATTTAATTGTTATTAATTGTGCCACTTGCTGTAGTAAATCACCAATTACACACAATATGCTGAGCTTAATTGCTGTACATAAAATCCATGTGTGTTTACACACATACACACACATGTTCACAAAACCAGATATTATATCTCATTGTTCTTAAGATGGAAATCAAAACCACTATTAGAAGCTAATTTCTAATTCCATTTAATGGAAAGTGAAAGATACCCTTCCAATAGAGTATTTATAGAAAGGAATTAATACTTTCATAATGAGATGATTATTTTGCCCTCCTCCCTTCAACTGTGTTTTTAAAAGGAAATACAGTCCTTCTGGAGAGGGTGGAACTGACATTCATCATCCCCAGAAACCAGAAATCTCTTGATCCTAAGTGGAGGTAGAGCTTGGGAAAACCACAGAAATTTTCTCAGCAGCTCAAAACTGCCCCAGCAATGTCCTGGAATGCTGGGTTGTCCTTGACCCCTTGCAGAGCCTGCTGAAACCAATGCCAATTACTGTCACTTCTGTTGGTTTATTCTGCAGTGTAGGCACCTGTAGACTCTGAAACCAAACACAATTGCAATTGCTTTCACCCAGGTCACCACACAGCCATCAGCTGGTATCAACAGTCACTCATTACACACTGAAAACACGACCAGATTGACAGCACACATATGAAAGCCACTTCTTCCCCCCCTCCTCAAATCCAGACTATCAATTCCTCACATGGAAAGGAGTCCGCCCTTTCCCTTCTTCACAAGTTTGTGTTGCTACCCAAATCCATTAAAAACTTCATTAAATACATGTCTGTACTACATTAAACAAGAAGGAACACAAAGCAATTTGCCTGCAGCAAAGAATATTCTCAAACCACTTGTTCCTCAACAACACATGAAAAGAGTATTTACATGTGCTGGGCAGGAGAGAATGGGGAGAAGGGAAGGAAGAGAGTGAACTTATGTTCTGGCAGGTTAACAAATTCAGATGTTGGTGAAACTGAGATAGAAAAAACCTTAAGTCAGTTGTCTCTCTCAATTATAAACTGCTACCAGCATCTTTCCCAGTTATTTAAAGAGGCCCCTCTCTTAGTCGCCTTTGCCAATAAAAGACCCAAAAATACAGAAAAGCAACAGCAAATTTTAGGTAATCAGTCTTTATGCAAGCTAATAAAGAAACAGTTCAAGTCTTATGACATATTCTGATAGTCTAACTTCCAAATAGCAATTAGGTGGAATATGCTAACATGTTCCCCCAGAAAGGGAAGTTCAACTCACATCAAGATTGGTGGCAAGGACCATTTGTGACTTGTACAACTCACCAGAAGCTCAGGACTTGACAGTGCACTCTGATGAACATCACAGAGCTAACTTTTCATTATTTGTCAGGAAATTACTAAGCTCATATAAACAGCTTCCTTTTGATCTACTGCCCCAGGAGAACCCAACACATCAGGAGAGAGACACATCTCTTCATCCTGCCAAAAATGTTCTTCCCTGTGCAATCTTCCCAGCTTCCTCAGCAACAGCGAAACATTCAGGCTAAAAATAATTTAATCCAATAAACATCATGGCAGGCTAGTAAAAGTCCAGTAAAAGAAGACAGGGTAAACGGAAGATGAGTCCAATGAAATACAATTGGTAGTTTATAAAACTACCATCAAAATAAGACAAACAATCAAAAAGAAAAAGCCAAATGACTTCTTAGTTAGTGGAAGTCAGCAAATGCATTTTTCACCCAAATTTTTAGAAACAGATAAAAGTTCAGAGAACAGAGAGGACAAAGTTATTGTCAGAGTAGCCTTCCCCCAAATCAAGGGGAGACATTCTAGCAGTAAGAAACACTTAGCATTAAGCTGTTAAAACTCTTACAGAATCTATTGTTAACAACTCAGTACTTCCCTCCTCTGGGCAAAACCAAACAAAACAGAATTCAGTAAGTCTGTCTTCCTATTCCTGTGTTCCAAACACCTAGATACTTTTCCTTTATACCTATGTTAAAGATATTTGATTTCATTTACCAATTCAGATTTAAGATGTGACAGGTTCAATGGTCATTACAAACAACAGACACACTGTATTCAGACTATCACAACACATTATGCCTGCCAATAAAAGTCATTAAATTGATGAAAAAGCTAATATTGCTACAAGAACAAAATTGTGATACTACTCCCCCCCGCCACTTCTCCCCTCTTTCTGTTTCTGGCTGTTTTTCTTACTGAAAAATTATTGAATTAATTACTGAATGGCTATAAAATTAAAAATAACAAGTCTTCCCAGTTGCACACTGAAAGTTCTCCCCTCTTGCACACTGAAAAATTTCAGGAAGTTGATTCTTTGTATCTCAAGGACATCAAAATCAGGCCAAGTATCTCATAAAACATCACTTTTTCTATTATACTTTACCCTTCAATATATATTAGTACTCCAACACTACCAACTGCCATCACTCATGGAAACATTATGAAACATTCCAACAAAGTTATTCAATGAAAACACCTGAAATATGAATTATTATTCCTTAATATATTTTGGTTGTTTTAAAGGGAGATTAATACCTTTTTCACAAATTAGGCTTATACGAATGTTAACCTTATGAATCTCTTGCAGAGTAATCTTTAGTGTAGAAGGGACATGCTACTGAAATGCATGAAGGTATTTGAGAAAAAATAAGTTTATAAAGCAAAAATAGTGGATGTTCCTGGCTTATATACCGGATCCCATTACTATGTTTCCACTTGCTTAGTATTTCTATCATGTCTTCAAGAAATATTTTGTCCCATGGCAATAATTCATAATAATGCTTAAAAGGCTACTGATTCTCAGTGCTTATTTTACACTTAAAATAATTTCGTCTCAAGCAGATTTTAGATACGGGAACTAATTAGATTTAGGCTACTAATTTCTTTCATTCCACAAACATACAAAGATACCCTAGCATATGACAAAATATTAATTAATGGGAATACATAACCAGACAGTGGAAAGGTTATGTATGACATGCTAGGAAACAGGTTTTTAACCAAAATACAGCCAGTTATGTTACAATGAGAGATTTTAATAGAAAATTCCTCCCTTCTGATATTTGCATGTTCAAGCTACATTGTAAATACTGCTTGTTTGCAATAGCCTGAATCTTATTAAAAACATGATATTTTTAAATTAAAATTGAGACAAGAAACCCTGAAAGTCAAAACATGAAAGCATTAAAAAACGTTGCAAAGTTGAAGAGCAAATATTGAAAATAATGCAGGAAAAAACAGTATATAAGCCCAATTCTGACTTGAAGCAAGGAATAAAAATAACTGGTCCTAAAAAGAGGGAAATAGACACTTTAAATAGCAGCTTTGATGGGTAACAACCATTTGAAGTGTGCTGTCAAAGTCAGATTGACCCAAATTATGTAATTTTTCATTAAATAGGCTAAAGAAGAGAAGACATTCATGAAACTTCTCTGACGATCCACCTCTCTACCTTAGTTCCTCCAATATCACATTGAAATAACAAAAATAGATCTATTAGTGAACATAGTAACAAATGGAATTATGGTTAATTTTGGTACCACCAAACCACTTAAAACATCTTTTCATATATAAGAGGAGGACAAAGACAGAAAAGGAAAAGAAAAATTACAAAAAACCCGATAGTTCAGAAGAATAACAAAAGTTGAATAATTCAACTTTTATTTCATCCTTAGATCACTTGCTGATGAAAATTTCTTTTTTTTTTTGTGTCCTTCTTGTTGTTTTATAGTTTACAACCTTCTCCATTTAGAAACAAGTTTTGGTGAAAAACTCTTTCAACTACCTGTAATTTTGTCTTCTAATCTTGCTTCAAGCTCCTCACCCTTTAGTGAAAAATATAAGATTTTTCATAATACCAGGGTGGTTTTCTGTTCTATTTATACACCACCTCACACATAGTTTTTTTCCTGTAGAAGAATGCATCCCAAACTGATGAATTCTGCACTGTGACTCACAGAAATTCTAAGTTATTCTCAGCTACAACAATCACCGCTTCTATTGTAATGAACATTCCTGACCTCAGGCTAATAAAACCAGTGACAATTAATAGCAATTAATATTTTGCAAATAATGTAAGCGTGGTGCAGGAACAGCAAATTCTTGAACATGTCACAGCAACAGATGTTCTGATTGCTTATTTCTGTAATTTCCTTTCAGATGTTCTGACTCCAAGTCTTTGTGCTCCTATGTTCTTGTACAAAGCCTTGCAAAATCCAGTCTCCTGGACAACCCTAAACTACAAATAATGAATACCAAGGCATCATAAAAACTGAACATAAAATGCCCCAGCAGGTAACCATAATGACACTGCTTGAAGATTATAGTACACTAAAGCTTCAGAAGGTTGCATAATAAAATTGCTAAGTGATTAATTTAATATACCAATTGCTGCCACAGTGATTGCAGAGGCAAGGTACAAGCAGCTGTAGAATATGCAAGTGTCTGACTGGTACAGCCAGGTGTGAATAAAACTGAAGTGAATCCTGACACAGCCAAATACACAACCACTATGAACTGCTACAGCTGAAGTGTAGGTTTATTTTGTGGCTTTGTTGCCTTGCAGTAAGGTCAAAACAGAGATATGGAACCATTTGTTTTTTCACTAGACCATTGATTCCGCTATACGCTAAATGTTTTACATTTTATCAGTGCTACTGCCTGCAGCTTTTTCCTTTGTATTATCAACGCTGTAGTGACCACCTGCATTAAAGCTCCATGTTAAATGTTTTCCTGATGTCTCCACACCAAAGGATCAGCTTCATCTAAGTATATTTTTCAAACTGGATCTCCATATTTGTTCAACTTTCTCTTCATTATGTGCAAGTTCTGATCTAAGCCTAAAGCATGAAGGCAATCAATGCTGAAAAACGACTAGAAATGGTTTCTTTATTCCACTCCTCACTGAATAGAAAGTTTCCATTATCTCCCTCAACATCTTTACTCTATCAATTTGACAGGGGCACATGGTTCTACACTCCACTGCCCTCAGTCCAGAACTGTACACAGCTTCTTCTATCTTTTTCTAATAAAAGCATGATAAATTATATTGTCTAGTGAAAACTACTTGTCTTCTCTCATAAGTGTCATCTTCCTTCTAATTGCTCTATACTTTATCAAAATGCATATTAAATATCCAGTGTCAGTCAGAACTTAGATGCATGAAACACAAAAGCTTATTTGAACAAGCTGAAAATGGAAATCATTACAGCACAATAAATGCTAAACTAGTTAAGCCAGGATGTAAGACACCTGTGATAAAATTTACACTATGATATCCTAACATTTTTTGACAGATCTGTACCTGAATAATATTTGTCTTACAGAGAAGCATTATTTAAGATGCACTGTTCAAAGATAATTGGAACAAGATGGCAAATAGAAAAACATTCACTCAAGGAAAGATTTTATCAGGACTGGGATGGCAAGACAGCACACTGTTAACTGTGCAAGCAAAGCATAGCAAACATCCAGGGAAGCCCTTAAACCATAACTGCACAAAAAACTGGGGTCTCCTGCCTTCATCCCCCTGTGGTTCAGGCAGAACAGACTCACCTCTGCAGATTTGTCCAGTCCTTGCTAAAATGAGCCCTGATTTCCCTAACGGGGTCCTGCTTCTGCAGGGACCCAAGATACCAATGATCATCTTTTATATTTTTCCCCTTGCTATCCCATTACATTTCTGATTTTCAGGATTTAATAAAGTTGATAGTAGAGCATTGATGAGCTGTGGTATTGTCTGGTGGCATGCCCTGTGAACCCTTTTAAACCTACCATCTTTTACTTGTTTGCATTTTGTGAGATAGTTGAGGACTTAAGTTTCTCAGATCTAAGTAGGTGCACACTGAAAAATTATACTTATTTACATTCTTTAATTCACTGTCACTCACAAACTTGAATAGCATACCTCAATATTAAGACACATTCTTCAGAATTTCAGGAGGAGCATGGTACAACTCTAATTTCACTGGACAGCTTATAAAAGATGAAGGTGAGGTCTTGACCAAACACTGCACTGAAAAGTAAAACTGAAAATGTTTCATACTGCTGACCTCTCCAACACCACATTCCCCAATTCATCACATCCCACCCTCCTCTCCTTTCTTCCTTCCCTCCTCAGGAGTTCAGTCCCAAACACACAACAGCTAGAGGGACACAGCTCAGGAAAAACCAGGCAGGTTTTGCCAGTGATGCCAGAGCAGTGGATCTGTCTCCAGCAACTCACTGCAAAGGAGAACCTGCTGCCTGGAGAAATTACTCCAGGCTGAACTGTAGGGGGAAAAAAGTAAGCAGGCATAAAAGACCAGATATTGCCAGACAGGGGCATTTAAAACCCAGGATTAGCACTGTAGTTATCCCAAAAATGCAGTGACAATCAAAACTAGTAATGATAAAGCATACTTCCAGAATTCTGATACTACAGTGCTATTGCTGTGTTGCCCAGTGCTTTCTTATATGGACAATAAAACAGCCCTCTAGGTTAAATTGTCCCCCTTAAATGTGAACTAAATATAGATCAACTTCTGTTATCTCACCATAAAAACTAAAAAAAAAAACCAAAAGGAAGCACAAGCCTCTTCCTTTATGTTCTATCAAGCCATTGTACAAGTACGCTTTTTCAGACAGAAAACGGAGTTTAGAAACTCAGTTTTTCTAGCATTCTTCAGATATATTCTGCTAAAATCCAACAGAAAGCTTGACTGGTCATGCAGCAGAAATCAGAGTCTGTTCTCTTGGTATCACAACTGCTTTTTTGTTCTATTGAGCAGAGGATTTTGGCATTGTGGTTATATAAACTGAACTATTTACCTACTAATATTTTATTCTTTAAATACTTAATCAGCCAACAGATTCTGCAAAGCAACCACTTTCATAGCTTCAGTTTGCTACTTTGTTTACCTTTTAATTCAGCCACAGATAAGGAGAAGTAAAGGCACTCATTAACAATGTAACTTTAAAACCCACTCTCCTGTGGCCTTATTTATCTATGCTGCATACTCACTTTATCTGCTTGCCACTACTGCTCAATACTGTGTGTTCAACCCATATGGTTACTTAAAGCACTGCCACAATAAATGGACTGAAAAACTCAGAAGAGATGAAAAAAAAGAAAAAACCCCAAAACAACACACAGGAAAATAAGACACAAAGTCCATGTCTGACTTATAGAATAAGGTATTCCTCATAATTTTAAAACAAGAAGCGAATTAATTTTTTAATTTGTTATTGTATTGTATTTTTCAAAGTGTTCAATAAATCTATGTATGTCCTATATTTGCCACATCAAACAGAAATTAGATGTCACAGTCCCTTCCTCAAAAATAAGATCTAAATGGGTTTTAATTAAAAATTATAGTAACTGGGCTTGAAAATACAGGTTGGATGCAAAAAAACCCCAAAAAGTAAAATTGTTTGAATAATAAAAAAGTTTCACCATTAAACTCTTTCTCCATGGGAAATTATTTGTTTAACAGAGCTTGTGCTTAATCATTCCCTCCTGTTTTCACCCTTGGGCTTTACTTCTGAAGCACCATAATCAAATACAAGGTTACAATGAAAAGCTGCTTCAGTGCCCCAGTGCACAGATCACATTCTCTTATTGAGCTCCCTGCCCTTTCCTACCTGTCCTTCCTCCCTCCCATCTTCAAACAAGAAGTACAGCTTGATCTTTTCCTTGATCTTTCTGTAAAAAGCAATCTATAATATTGACCTCTAAGAAGCTGCTAGCAATTAGATTTCCCGAGGGATTACCAGAGCGAGGCCAATGTTCGATGACTCAGGAATTGCAAGTATTCCAGGGACTTCTCTGAACAAAACTCCTGCACCTGGAATAGCTGCAGTAACACCTTAGCTGAGCAAGAGAGTGAGTGGTCTTCAATCTACCTCCCCCTACAGCTCCAGTTATTGCTCCCTGCCAATCCACTCTGGAACAGTCCTTAAATCCCACAGGGAAATACCCCTCAGCCACATTTCCTATTGCTTGTAAGAGCATTCTATGCCTCAAGTACCGGCACAGGGAGATTGAAAGTTTTCTTTTGCTTTCCTTAATGGAAATGGGGACTGCTAACAAAAAGACCACCCAGAACAGCTGGGTCTCCAAGAAGGATAAAAAAAGCTGATAAAACCTACTGCTGCCTACTCTCTGCATACAGAAATAATTTTCATTGTTCAATAAAAACATTATTATTCTTTAAGAAGAGGACTCTCAGCCACTTGAGTACTGAAAAAAGTCCTACTCTTACAGTCTTCCTTATAATATAGCACATCTTAGGAGGTTAAAACTACATTCAGTATCCATCAGAGGTACTGAGAAATTTCTCACTTGAAAATTATTTTCCCCACATACCCAAGCTCTGCTGTCCTTTAATAAGTTACTCTACAAGAAAAATATAATTTGGCTTTTTTCCTATATTGGGAGGACAAGCAAGTCTTGGGGCCAGATCAATTTTTGGATTAATCCTTTCATTCCATCTCAGACATTTTTGAGGCATTTTTCCAGACAATTTTATCTCCCAAATACTAAAACAAATCCTATTCAGCAGACAGAGTCAGCAGACTTCAGGCTGTCCTAACATCCCCTTGATTTTCACAAACTGAATCACAGGACTGAGGTGTATTGACCATGACACTTAAGTTGCTCCCCAGATATTTAGAATCTATAAGTCACCTGCCTTTGAAGTAAGTTACTTTCAGATAATTAGTAAAAAATTGGTTCAGTGTGTAGCCATCAACACACAAATTCTCTCACAGACAGAGCAAATAATGCAACTTTTGGACCATAAGAGCATCAACTCATCCAAAACAATGTATCCTGAAGTCACTAAGAGGTCTCAGATATATATTTGTATTTTAAAAGTATAATTTTGGATGGATGTGTGAAACTTCTTGATAGTTTTTAAGTTTTTTTTTTTTTTGTTTTTTTTTTGGGGTTTTTTTTTGTGTTAGATGCTAAATGAAGACACCTGCAAGGAACTGCAGCATCCACTGTGTGCTGAACAACCTCCCTGGGGGTAGTGCATGGAAGTGCATAAAGGGGGAACCACTTGGTAATGGTTTGCTCAGCTTTTTAAGTAACTGAGAAATCCATCCATGCAGTAGACAGCAATTCTTTCATGCAATGGAGTGGAAGTATAAGTGATTTTTTTTTGCAATATTGCAGCCACAAAGTTAGTTGTTTGTTTAAATCTTTTCAATACAACATTGGTAAAATCATCCAACTTCCTTCTCCTTCATTTACTAAACCAAAACCAACCTCAAAGAACGTAAGAGGTGTTTTAGTGTATGTTTAGAACATCAAATTAGGAGAGAAAACAAGAGAATAAGAGTCCCCACAAAAAAACCAAACTTAGTATAATTCATTGTGCATACATATGCACAACAGAGATGGGGTCATACACAAAAACAAAAGCAAAAAAAAACACACCTCAAGATTTCTCTATCAGTGATAGGCTAAATTTGGTAATTGCTTGATTTAACAATATTCATTTCCCTCACATTTCCAAGACTTGTGGAATTCCTGAGTAACAATGTCCCAGAAAACTGAGATTTTTCCAGTGAGAGGAGACAGTGCAATCAGAACAGAATATAGGAGCACAGGAACATGCAACTTTATAGTAGGCATTTATACAAAATTTAAGATTGAGTCAGGTCTTGATTGTATAAAGCATATTCACGGTCTTACAAATAGTGAATTATTAGAAAAACAACTCAATTTAAAAAAAACCCAAAAAAACAGGAGCAAAAAAAAACACCCAAACTAACAACAGGGACAGAAAATCCAAACTGCTGAAAAGCCACTTGACATTATCAACTGTGTGATGCATTAGTGACTATTTACTGAATATCTAATCCAAAACAGATTATCAGAGCATAAGAGAATAATCTGCTTAAAGAGGTCACTATGGCATGGAAAGCATACGACTTCTTTGACTTTTTTTGTGGAGTAAATCTTCATTTATAAGAAAAGGAAGGCAAGAGAAAGGCATCATTTATCTCTGGGATGCCACGTGAGGTGAATGCACAGCATGATCCTGTCAAAGCTAGTAGAGAAAGTCACTTTACAGGGAGCTAGCATGGCTGCTTTTAACCTGTGCTATTTGCTTTTGCACTCGTCAAAATTCTCCATTAACAGCCAGAATAAAATAATGATAGATTGAATTTTTCCTATTGAAACCATGGAGTTTGAGTTAACAGAAAAGTGGTTGCAACAAAAAAAACACCAAACAAACAAAAAAAAAAAAACCAAACCAAAAACACCAACAAACACATAATAGCAGAAATACTAGCAAAAATCCATGATCCAAGTGGGAAAAAAATGTGACCTAAGTAATAAGTGAAGGGAGGAAAGAGTAGGACAGGTTTTACATACTGTGAATCTGGCATTTTGTCCCAGATGTGAACAGAAAAAAATTACTCCAGGCTGGCACTTATGAAAACATATCTAAAACGAGGAAGAAAAAGGACCCTTCTTGCCACTCAGTCATCTTTTGGGATTTGAGGAACAGTTGCTCTGTCTTTGGCACTTTTGTTCTAGTCCAGATCAAACCAGAGAGGAATGCAGAGGTTTTTCAAAGCACTTGAACCTCCTATTGATTTCTGGCTCCTTTCTGAAACTGATCCGGAGTTTAACACCAGCATTTTTGCCCTCTCTCAGATTCCCCTTCATTTATTTTTATTTTTTTTTTCCTTTTCTTCATCTTCTCATTCCATGACTACCTTTCTGAAAAGGGTTTTGATTTAGCCAGTCAGGACTTGCTATTGCAACACTGCCGTGAGTCAATGAGCAAAAAAGCCCAGCAAAATCGATGACTAAGGACATAGAAAGATGAATTTTGGCACAGTGAGCTGGGATGATTGAAAACTTACTGCTCCAGATGCTCATTACAGAGTCTGGCCACTTCAGCACAAAGTTATTTGGACTTGCTAGGCGCTGTACTCTCATTTAAGGAACAAAAACTCAGACATCCTGTTAGTTCATCTGCAAAGGTGCTAATCATCAGTAAGGTGGAAGACATTTAAAAAAACTACATTTAACTTCTAGAGAAATAATCAGTCTGCACCCTAAAATGGGTTGAGCTTGGCAACTGTGTGCCTTGGCTTATAGTGAGTAGTAAAAACCATGTGTTAAGCTTTGGCTATCTAAGTAAATATCCCAATAGGTGACTGCATAAATAAAAACATCACCTTCTGTTGTAATTTTTATGAAATTGCCTTATTCTACTTTCAAGGAAACAATCATTGATCAGAAAAAATTTTTAAGCTCATAGTCACTAACTTTTTCCACCCAGAATACCTTCAAAAGCCCGACTTGTCTTACATTATAGAACAATCAAACCCAGAAAATTACCACCTCTGTCTCAAAAATGTCATGAGAAGCATTTCAAGATAGACTTGACTTGCCAACTGTCCCAATATTATTGTTTCAGCTGAAATAATTTTTAAAAATAGAGGTATGATAGCAGTTGACATTGGACTAAGCAAGTTAATAATTAAGAATTTAAAAGTGATCTTTAGTGTTAACACAGTTAACATTTCAGCACTACTTAATCCATGAAATAAATGTAATATTATGCAGCTTTATTCTGTACTGAGTCATTTTTCCCTTCAAATAATGAGAGAATTGCTTAATGCAGGATCAAAGTCTCAATTACTTTTTCTCACTGTCTGCTGAAACTACAAAGCAGTCTAGAAAAATAAAGCCACCATGTATAGGAGAAAAGATAATTAAAATTTGCAAGGGAGAAATGCTGAATAAATAGCAGAAAGAGCACTGTTACAAAGCATAAAAGAAGTAGCTCAGAAAGCTAGGGATGTATGTGTCAGAATTTGTACAGAGAAAATAGAATATAGCCATTGGATTAAAAAGTTACAACATGTCACAAGAAAATATAATTGCAATATATAAAATTATAACACTGCATGAAGTGCAGTCATTTCAAAGACAAAAAATGAAATAGTGAATGTCAAACTGAAGAGCCAGGAAATGTCTAGGAAAATTTACCTTATATGGAGGAGTAATAATAATTCACTTCAAAAAGAACCTCCTCCAACCAGTAAGAACTATAAGTATATGAAGTATAATAATACAAATCAATTACAAACTGGATCTACACGGAGTCACTTGGGTTTTTTGCCTATCTGTTCCACAAAACCTCAGGAATTCATTAGGCTGAATCCAGTTCAGTAAATGCATCTGAAGCTATGCCAGTGTTTTTATTCAATAAGATTGAGCTCAAGACAATTTTCCTGAATATATTCACAATAAGAGGGTGACATTTTATTAATAAACCATACACAATATTATCAAAAAAGGGCCCTGGTTTGCACTCTGTTTAATGGACTATATTCAAGAGACCACAATCAAATCTGAAACCTGTTATTGCTTCCCTAAAACAGCAATAAGTGAAATGATGCCATTCATCCAGGTTATTTAGCAGGGACAAAAAGAGTCAGTAAAGCCACCTGACACATGGCAGTACAAAAAAAAAAAAAAAAAAGCCAAAAACCACTAAACCCATGCAGGCCTGCATCAGAGAAAAAAAATGACCTTTAAACAGGTCTGTTGCACAGGAGTAAAAAGCATAGGTCTCTATCTTTTAAATACTGGATAGTGATTTTCATTATTCTGTTTTCCTGGAAGTTCTATAAACCTAAACAGTAACTTACATAACATAAATATGTCATTGATATGTTAACTTAATTATTAAAATATTTTAAATAATTTTAATAAATTAAAGCTCATCTCACTAACTATGGTTTAACAGTCATGCTTACCAGATACATTTTAAGTATTTAAAACAAGACAGTATCTAGCTGCCTTTTACAAAAAATTATGTGTAAGAAATCAGGGACCTGGATGACACAAAATTAAGTTGCTTATAGTTTTCTACTTTTAGCTTATCATTGCAAGCCTGAAAAAAAAACCCAAAAAACAATGTAAGCAACTGAAAATCGTATGAAAAAGTCTAAAATATTTTTAGAGTAAAAATATTTAAGAAGTGTTCTAATGTTACAAAACCAAGAGATATAAAATGCTCCATATATTGGATCTACAGCATAGTAGGATAGGAAGATTAACTCCATGCAGAATTTTACTACTGTTGTTAGAATATGAGAATTGAATAAACCATGATTTTTTAATAAAAAATACTATTTCTTGAAGTCTAATAATTTTTACTGCTGTTATTATTTGGAAAAAGTAGCAGTGTGGAAAAATACTTCTCTAATTCAGACTAGATTTGGTCAGTTTCTGTCCAAAAGCACAGACAAATCTACATCATGCCAGCATTATCACCATGTTGCTCATGACCTTGAATTTTGAAAAAGCATGTTTTGGCTCCTATTCTGATGGACATGGGAAGGCATTAAAATCTCAGATATCCATATACACACACAGGTTGCCTGGAACTGCTGACTATTCTCCGAAAAGCCTCTTTCGTTCCTGTTGAAGCACCTGGCACTTCCTAAAAAATTATTTTTGTCTCAAAGTTTGCACACACAATGCAAATAAGGAAAGTACTAAATTCTTTATCTGACTCATCTTCCTATGTGGTCTCACATGTTTTTGTCTATGCAAAAAGAGAGGAGACAAATTTCTGGAGAGAAATAAACTAAGCCTTTTCTCATTTCTTGCAGAAGACATAAATTTATGCTTTCTTCCTTTAAAAAAATTCCTCAAAAACAAGCAAACAAACAAAGCCAAGTAAATAGTGCATATAAACAAAGGCATGGGAGGCAACTGAGAAGGCATAAAATGGGTTTTACTTGATGAAAGGTAAAAAAGAATAGAAAGGGCCTGGAGTGAGCAACGTGAGCAAATAGCTCACTCACCATCACTGTGATTGTTAGGTGTCTGTTCAGTCTTATCAATCAGACATTTTGGTTTTGTATGTCTCCATTGCAAAAAAAAAAAAAATAGTATGAGCACCATGAAAAAAAGAGCATGCAAATAGCTAGAGAGACTCTCTGGCAACTTCATTAATCAGTACTTTTCATTCTATCCTGATAAATAGCACAAACGGTGTTGGTATTCTGGACTAGAGTTACCTATAAGAACTTCTAGTATCAACTTCAACTCAAGATAGTCTGTGGCAACTTAATTGTTCTGCTGCTTTTCCTGAGCTAGCACAGGGACCAGGTTAACATCTGTCTTCCAGAAGATGTGTAACTTCTGAAATCAAAAAAAACCTCAAGGATTTTCACTTATTCATTCCTTTAACATCAAATCGAGAGTTCTTATATCAACACACACTTCCAGTTCCCAATGAACACCACCTCACTTATACTCCCTGCCCTGGTTTCTTTTTATCACCTTACTCCCGCCCTACACTGCATCTTGCAATCTGAAGGAAGGATAATACATTTTACTTATATTAGAAGCCACATTGCATGTTTTCTGCACTGTAAGCAATCAAACAAAAACATAACAAGATGTTCAATTAAGCTGCAGATCACAAAGTACATCATGCCCCATAGCAACACCTCCCATTCAGTGCACAGAAAAATGCTGCAGTCAGGACAAATCTTGAAGTTTCTTTTGGTAATTACCCTGTTTGATTCACGTTGTCGTTACATGGTAGCTTTGATATGGAAAAATATTTAGTGTCTATATTACCTATGCACAACGCTGCACCAGCAAACTCACAGCAGGGCTATCATAAACACTGAGGTGTATTTTCCTCTCTGAACTTGAACTCTTCATGCTCTTTGGTCCTGCCTGGCCCACCTGGGAACAAGCTGGAGGTCATCCCATGCTGCTGGTCAGAATCAGTCTTGGAGGCATTCCCAGCCCCTCTGGCATGTGGAGCTGCCTCATTCTCCATTCTGCAGAGGGCAGCTCATCCTTTGGCTTAAGTTTCTCCTTCTACACCTCCTCTTCACTTTGATCCTCAGCTCTGCCACATCCACCCCAGTGCCCAGCCCTGTTCCCAACCCAGCTGCTGATGCTCTAGCCTTGCTTCCTTCCATTTCTCATGCTGCCATTCTGGATGTCCCAAGCTTTCTAGCCTCACATCCTGTCCATCAGTTGATGCATTTTCATTTGTGACTGCCATGACTTCAGCCCTTCAGTTTGACTGAATGGTTCTTCAGTTTGTTGTTAAGATCAGCTGCTCTACTCCAAGTTTCCCAGGCCAGCATGACTGCCCCCAGTCATTTACATAATTTACATCATGCACATGAAACCCCAGGCAGAGTCAACTTCACATAAATAAGGAATACTACACAAACCGCTCATCTCCATGCATCTTAATCTTGCCAGTGCTAAAGGCTGATTTGTCACCTTTCAAGAGAAAGCCACAAAATCACCTGCAAGCTGAGGTGTGTTAGTCCGCACAGTGAACTGCCAGTGATACAATATTCGATCTAGTGTATATACAAACCTCATCAAGAAAACAAAATAAAAAAAGAAAACCCCACTAAATGCACAAAGTAGCAATTGAAATTAATAAAATCTGATTCTAAGCACTCTACAAAACCCCTCTTCTGTATATGCATGTACTCGCAAAAAAGTATTTAAAGAACACAACCAAAGAACAACTTTTATTTAGGGATACCCAAACAAAAGTCACGTCAAAATTGTCTTTTACCGAGTATATAAAACTGAGAAGCTTCAAACTGATTTTTGTTTCAAAGGACTTGTAGATACAATTGAATAAATAAGTTTGTTTGTAATTGCTGAGAAATTACAATTTCTAATTTAGAATAAGAGAATTGAATCAAGCATGATTTTTTAATAAAAAATACTATTCATTGAATGTATTGTAATGAAATGCTCTGCAGTAGCACTTGCATATATAAAAAAAACCCTATCAAGTCTGAAGTGTTAGACATCCTATTCTATAATTTAACTTTGAAGTACAATGCAGGCATTATAAAGACATTGTTTGTCCTAGGAACAAAAGGCGGGGGGGGAGGGGAGGTTTTTGTTTTAAATGCACAATGCACATTTGTTTGGAAGAGTGGGGGGGGGGAAAACTCCAACCCACATATAAAAACCTGCCCCCAAACAAACAACAACAACAAAAACTAGCTCCAAGAGGAAAAGAACAAGTAACAGGTTATCAAAACATTATCTCTGCAGTTTCATTTCCCTTCAGTCAGAATAAAACAAGACGCAGTCATAGTATTCAAAAGCCTACTAAATTCAAATTTCACCTCAAACTGGGGCAAATAATGAAGTATTTAAGTTACCTGCAGATGAGAAAATCCTTTATCAAGGTATATTTGAAACACACCTTTATTGGACATGGTCCTGAAGTGCTCAAATTGTTGAGGTGCTTCAGGAATTGCGCAGTTTGGCTGCACCTTGATTTTGTAGCTGCAGGGGAGTCAGCATGAATGCAATGCCTCCGGGTTTTCATAGAGAAGCAGGCATAGCACTTCCTATCAGCTGAATTTTAAATCTGCTCATCAAAAGATTTAGGAAGATGCTCCTGTTGTCAACAGTTATTCTCATTTTCAGGCATTTTATGGTTCAATTAATACCACAAGCTAAACCTAAATGCCATGGGGAGGAGGGAGAATAGGAACAGTAGGGTGGAAGGATGGATATGCTTTGGTTTACAGAACCAAAGATCTAAGCAGTGTTAACTACAAGCCAACGAAGGCTTCACATCAAGCTTCACGTAAATTAGAAGGAAATGGCAACCTGGCTACAAAAATGGGAGTTAAAACTGTCTTGTCTTATTTAAATAGTGCAATAAAGTGTCTCAAATACTTACAAAAGCCATTACTGCTGTAATTAGTAACAAAACCACTTATAGAAAAATATAAAGACCAATTTTAGCACATAAGCAAAGCTGATGTAATTAATCAAGGCATCAGAAGATATTCCTACAGAAACCTTTAAAGACAGCTATTATTTTAAAATATAACTCAGCTTATTTATAAAATTCTCTATTTGGATTGCACACGGTATCCATCCACATTTAGTAGTTGCTTAAAATGAAAATGGCAGTTGTATTTTGCAACTGATTTGTTTGTAATACTGTTTACAGTATTACTGTTTGTATTACTGTTTACTATTTACTGTTATTACTGTTTGTAATAACACATCTATGTTCAAGTTTCACTGCATTTTCTTAGCTTTTCATCCTCATTAAATGCAATTCACATTATTTCTATACAGCATATAAGATCAATACAGTCTACTCTACATTCAAGAGATGTAAGTCACCAATATTTGGATCTATTCTTATACTATCAGAGGCTTCTCCAGTAGCTAATTAATGCTGACATAAAAATTCCAGGCTTTTTGAAGTCCCGCTTTTATGTTAGCAATTACTCCTAGAATAAGGAAGATTTTGGTTCCTTATTAATTTTCTTATTCCAGGAGTACCATATTCAAAGCTATGCTTCTAAATAGAATCCAGCCTAGAACAGAAATCAATGGCCTTCATATTTCCTTTCATGAACTTGCCTTAAGTTTGTTCATAACATCCATGCAACTGTGACTAGCTCCCAAGAACAGAACTGATAAGAGAGCAGACAACAAATCACACTTCAGTTACCTCATTTATCACCTTTAGATATCCAGACAGTTGGAAATTATCCAAAAATACCTTTAGTCTATAAAGTACTGTCACCTTTGAAAAAATTTTTATTCCATCCATATTCTATACTTTGTAGCTATTATTAAGGAATCACAGAATGAAAAATAAAGAAAATAATAATGAAAACCACTGAATACTTTCCTATGGGATGAATTACTGACCCTCAAAATCAAGATTTCCATTCAGTCCCATAAAACTTATCACTGGCTTCTCTGTATTTGAATTGAAGTAATCAGTTTAAGATTTGATAGCATAAGTTTTACGAAACAAAGTTTTCAAATTAGAGGAAAACACTGCTTACTGTTTCTGCAAGACATCTGAATTTTGAGGCTGTTTTAATAGCTCTTGAAAAGTTAACCTGCTACCTAAGAATAGAAAACCAGACGCAAAATATCTCTATAACCTTTCTTCCACTTTTTGTAAAAGTTGTTTTTAAACATTTAAAGAAAAAGTTTAACAGTTGAGTAAGTCATGGTTGTGACAAAAAAATCGTAGAGCCAAATAAAAAAGACATAACAAAATGGTTATCAGGTTTAATATTTATATTAAAAATGTAGTGAATTTATCCCACTCACTACATTTTTAATATAAATCCTCTGCCTTGAGGTTTTGAATTCATGATTGAGTGCTTCTTTGCTGTCCTCAGGTATCCTTCTGTACACGGCATGCATCACACGGGACTACTCAGCATTTTTAAAATAAACTTCTAGGTTTCCCACGTTTAATACCCCCCCTCAAAAGTCTCATTACCTAGAAGCACGCTCTTTTCATGTCTCCTGAGTATCACTGTACAGGTATAAGTGACTAAACCCTACTCAGTTTAGAACACATATCAGGCTTCCTGGAGAACATGGAACCATGTCTGAGGCTTATTTTAAACACTTCCTCCCTTCTTCCAACATTTAAACCAACTGAGCATTTGACAATTTAAGCATCCATGTCATAACACACATTCAGACAAAAAAGAACCACTAAATTAGCATGAAAAAATTCAAATCTCACCAACTAAGCATTTTAACTAACATTTAAATAAACACCAAATTATGTGAAGTCAGAACTATTTTTTGAGTTGGCAATGTTTAGGTGTATTTTTTGTACAGCTGTGTTTCTAATAATCATAATTTCTGACTGATATAGCAGACATACGAAATCTGTTTTCCAACGAAAACTGTTTCCCCCAGAGTTGCTGGTAACGTTGTACAATGCTACCAAGTAAGGCTGGGATTACAGCAAAAGTTTTTACTGCCATTTTTTCCCATCATACATTCAGTTGTTGATAAAAAGTAAATCCAGAATAGGCAAGACACTTTGTTTAAAAATCTTCAGAAAAAAAAAAAAATCCAGTTACAACAAATATAAATGATGCAAATCCCAATGAAGAAATATATAAGTTGAGTGTTAACCTCCAAACAAATTTTTTTCCTGATAACTTTTGCAGAGGAAATATAACTCCAAAACATAATGTTAAAAATTAATTAAATTCAAAATACAACACATTTATTCATAAGTTTTTGCAGCCATAAGCCCACAACAGTTATCGAAATCTGTGAAACAATTTTCTGAATTACTTTTCATGACTGTGAATCTTAGTGCTTCATGGAACACTTGTTTCTACACAAACCATTTTCACATCTACACTCCAAAAGTTTGCAAGCCTGGCCTAGACACATATTTTAAACAACAGTACACTACAGTCAGACAACTCCATGAAACTGAGTATCCAATTCAAGCCAAGCTTCCCCATGTAAAATATATTTTCCAAATCTTCTGCACATTTTTTATGCCATGTTAATGCAGCAGCCAATTGTGGCACACACCAATAAGGATTAAAATGCCATTGCAGCAGTTATTATAAATGATTCATTTTTGCTTGTGTGCTCATTAAGAAAAAAAAACCCAACAAAATATTAAAAGGTATATTTTTTACTTACCCACCACATACTACAAAAAAGCAATGAGCATTGCTGGCAAGCAGGAATTCTGTTAACCTTCAGTTACTCACCTAGGAAAAAGAAGAGAGAGGGATAAGTGCACTGGGTGGGAGAAAGGACATGACAGAGTGAAAGTACGTGAGCTTCCACGTTCATGAGATTTTTGAATTAAATTATCTTTGAATTCAAGTTTAAAGAGTGGAGATGGAAATGTTTCACAGCAAAGGGGATGACAAAACAACAATTTGGTAGATTTTCCATTTGTGTAAAATCCAAGCAGCTCATTCAGCTGGAGCACTGACACAATTCTGTTCTGCTATGACAAGAGGAGTGCCAAAATCTTTGAAAACCAAAATGGATAAAGATTTTGAGTTCAGAATACACTGCCTACAGCAAGATTTTAACAGAACACAGTTACAAAGGTAATTCACTTTTGTGACTACCATAATCACTTTCATGGTTTTCAGTGAAGCTGGTGGAACATCTGAAGTTTTGCCTGATAAAATTAAGACAACTTTTCTGAACTGGCAGATTTATATATTTTACTGTATTCTCTCTTGAACAGAATGGTGAACACACTGTGCTTGAAGTAATGCCAAATGAGTATTAACGATGATATGTTCTTCCAGAGATTTAATGAATTCAGCAATTATTAATGAGTAGCATGAATGGAGAAAAATTGGATATCAGAATAAAAGTTTTCTTCATCAGTGTATACACATAAGCTACATGGATTAAAAAAGGTCTGGGATCTCAAATGTTTACAACAGACAGAAAAAATAAACAGCAAAATCTTCACCAAAAACATGGATATCTTCCTATAGTATATTACAAAAAATTTGCATAAACTTCAGTAAAGGCTGTGCCTTGAAATCTGGGACATTTGCCAATGAATTAAACTTCAAAGGTTGTAATAAATTGGAAGTTGCTAGAAACTGAGCATATTTGAAAAACCTAACTACTCCACATGAGTGGAACATGTAGTCATAACCACAGGCAATCTAAAATGTAGTTCCTCAGAAATGTCACTCAAAGTCCCAAAGCGTGCCAGCTGCCCACTCAGGGGACACTAGTGACACACTTCCACATTTCAGTGCATCTCACAAATCTCACTTTAGCACCCAGACTGCTAAAGGGAAAGTGAAATACAAAGCCATCCAGACCAAGTAGGATTACTTGGTGGTTTGCATAATCCACAAGAATTTCCAGTGGTGTGGAGAGGACTGTTAAAACTAGTCCTGCTGTACCCCTTCCATCCCTTCATCGTACAAACACAGTTCTCTTGCACAAATTCTTCAGAAAAAAAACCTTGTAAATATTATGAACAGATGGTTAGACTGTCTTACTGTGGATAACCTAACAAATCTTATATCACAGCAGCTCTTAGATGCCACTGTAGGTTCTTACACATCCAAGGTTTAGGAAAAGCAGTTTTCTTTTTGTTTTACATTTTTCTAGTGCATAACTACTGAGTGGAATAGTGCAAACATATGAAAAAGTACATAGCATGTTTATGACTGAAATTTTAAGTACTCCTGCAGGGCAATAGATATTCTTTAATGAAGTTCATAATGATGCATCTCAAGATTTAAGACCTAAGTACATCAGTTAGGTCTAGAGAGAGATCAGGTCCACACCATTCCACTGTTTAAGAGACTGCAGAAAAAAATGCATGGCTGAAGGTCCAAGAGAGAGGGAAACATTATGGTTGGGAAAAAAGCTCCAAGATCATCAAGTGTCCAGCCTTCAACTGAATACCACCATGGCCACTAAACCACATTATGGGTTGCTGCATCCACTCATTTTTTGAACACTTCACAGGATGGTGACTCCACCACTTCCCTCAGCAATCTGTTCCAATGCTTCACCACTCTTGCAGTGAAGCAATTTTGCCAAATATCCACCCTGAAACTCACCTGGCACAACTTCAAGCAATTCTTAAGCAAATTTTAAAAATGCAGGGAAGAAAGCCCTGAGTATCTCTCTTTAACAGGTAATAATCCAGTTGAGCACAAAACTTGGCCACGTTCATACAGAGGAGGATTAATTTCTGCCGATGGCTGTGGAACTTCTGAATGTATCAGGTAACTAAACTGGCACCCATCTATTTACTCCTTATAACTTGTTTAATACTACATGTAAAAAGTCCTTCAAGTGCTGTCAGTTCCTGCATAATTGTGGACTCCTCTATTTTATATTCCAAAGTAGCAGTATTTGTAATCTTAGTTTGCAAGGATAATGCTTACCTAACTTCACAACATTAAATGGCAGCTGTATAAAGCACTAGTGAGACAAAGCTTTTTCCTTAACAAGCAATTCAAAAACAATGAAAATACCATTTAAAATATTTATTCACCATTACCACATGGTTTAATGTTATACATCAAATTTATTACTAAACCAAACCATGATGTGTGCTCTATATCCAGTTTCCATAAGGGCAAAGAAAAAGTCACTCACCAGCAAAGAAAGGGTTTGTGAGGTTCTAATACATGCTACATTGCTTTTGTTGATGCAATATCATTAAGAGAAGATACTTTTTTATTGTTTTAAATAAAAATCACTCTTAAATTCAACTGCTATACAGTAATTTAATTTAGAGACAAAAACCCTTCTAACTTCTTTGATAAAGTCCTTCAAATTACATCAGTGCTGCAGCGAAAAATCTTCTAAGCAACTGCATTTTCCAATGTTATGCTTTTGTGATTTCCCAGTGTCAGACTATTAATGTGACAGCAAATTGTAGTCATTAGTCAAAAATAGTGAATAAAATGGTTTACATGCTTAAAGTGACCTTGAGACTGTCTTGTACGATATTGATAGCCAAAACAATTGCTGTTTCACGATTGGTCCTGACTAAATCAAATCATACTTCAATTTAAAAATTGAACTACACCTCAAATTTAATTTTTTTTCCATTCTGCACTCACTTGTTACTTTCCAATATATGTGGGACTCTATATGAAATCTGAACTTAAGTGTAGCCTGATAGAAATATTCAGAAAATTTAAAGATCATCAAGAAAATGTAACATGCTACTGGTTTGCATGCATAGCAATTGCATTGCTCTAGTATGGGATAATTATACATCAAAATTTTAACCATTCACATGATTTTTAACTGGAATACTACATAAAAGCCTTGTAACTCCAAGAGCACTTATCAGAAAAAAAAAATCCAGACAGCTAGCTGAATTTCACTCTTCTTATTCAAAATTTTAATTCACTGTGTGGCTTAGTGTGATAGGGGAGAAAAAGGGACAGAATATGATACAAATGACTAATTTTATTTCTTTCCTTCTTTGGCAAGTAGGAAAACAGGCAAATGATTAAAAAAATTGATAGCACAAAATTGTCTATGTGTTACTTTCCAGAGAGGAGAGGTGTATTACATTACTTCTCTGAAAAGTTGGTTTTTGGGGTTTTTTTTGATTATCCAGCAGTTCTCTTTGTGTTCCTGTGTAAGTAAATATTGCTTGTCTAATTTCACTGAAGGAAGAGACATATCTACAGTTAATCTTATTGCCATAATGATAAATTCTATTCCCAGAGAGCTAAAATTAGTTTCCAATGAAAGATACTTGAAACAGCTTAAGGCAAATACATCTATTTCCTTAAAAGGAAATTAAAATAATTTTTAAAGGTCACTATTAGTAATTGTTGAGCATTTAAAAGAAACCGCAAAGAAACGTATACTTAATTGTAATGACAGATCCTTTAAGATCCTTTCACTTGACTACTTAAAGTATAGGATTTTAGGTTTTTTACTTCTAAACATCTTCTAGGTACAGTCTTGTTCAAAATCCAGGTCATATAAGACAAGGCATGACACCATGAGTAAAACCAGAGCATGTCACAGCAAGGCAGACATCATTCCCTCTCTGCTGTAACTTAGGTCAAAAACAGACAGGTGTGGGGTGGTTTTTTTTTTTGTTTTTGTTTTTTTTTTTTTTTTACTGGTACCAGTCTGCAAATTTAAACTGCACATAAAGCATAGAGGCAGTTAAAGAAGTCATTAAAGCACTAGGGTATCTTCTGTAAACATCTGCTCAGTGCAAAACACAGAAAAGTTACCTAGTCAACAGATCATGTAATCAACATGAAAATTTAAACAGAAAACACTCCATGTTATGCGGCCTTCAATTGTAGAAAAGTCTAGAATTTAGGTTGAGGTGCACACCTACAGCCAGAATTCAGATGTCTATATTTGAAAAATGATGTGACAGTTGCATATTAATGGCAGAGGTTAATTCCCAAAAACTTTCTAGTCAATTAGATATTTAAGAAATCATTTAACTAATTGAACTAAGTTCTTTATAAGACTGCGAAAAATTGTTAAGAGGTACATTTCTTTTCTAATTATCTTTGTACAGACTCTTCAAACTTCCAGTGCAATTAAGCTTAATGAAAACTTTAATGATTTAAAGACAAATGAACATCATTTTAGCTGTCCTAGATAACATATATCCTTCACAAAAGGCTGAGCAGTGACATTCTTCACACAACTTCCACACACCAATGCTCTTCCAAAATGGATAATATCTCTTGGCATGTCATCTTGGGTCAAGCATAATTTAACTATTGATTTCATCTGCTTGTAATACTAATTTTTATGGCAACAAGGAGCAAGAATGGGATTTTTTCATTAACTACTAAGTGCTTTCCATCAAACACTAAACCTGGAATTTTGAGTAAACAACAGGCATTTGCCATTACAGCTGCACTGCCTCTTTCACTCATGCAAGAAACCTGCTGAAGATCCACAACGGGACTGCTGTCATGTTTTATGGGATATTCAGAATCCATGGAATACAGCAGCAGTAGGAATGACAGACCACTGCCCTGAGAAGCAGGAAAGCCCCTCAAACAGGGAGGTGCATGACAGGAACTAAAGGCCTGGCATGCTGTTGGCCATGACAAATGAGCTTCATTTTGATCTGCTTATGGCACAAGAGGCTGGTGGTTAATGACAGAATCAAAAAAATCTAAATTCATTACGCAGCTAACTCATTCTGTGGAAAACTCATCTAGTTTTTGCAAGGTGGTAGGACAAATCAACACAAATCTAAAATAAAAAGCTCTAACTTCACTCCAGTTCAAACACATCCCAAATGGAAAGTTTTGCATTTTAGCTATATGAACTCACTTTCTAAACATGAAAACTCCTTCCAAGAATTGCTTAAAAGCAATCAGAACTATTTAGAAATGCCATTTTGTCAATAATTAGCTACTTACATTTTGCATAATAGTCTTCAGAGATACAAGGCTATTTTTGTGCTGTCTTTTCCAAATACAATGTGTTTCTTTCATCTATTGCACAATATGGATATGAGTATACTAAAAAGCAATTTCAATTATCAAAAGATCAAATATATGATGAAATTAAAGTATTGATCAAAGCTCTCACATTTTTGTCAAAATCTATTTGGGAACACACACTACAATATAAAAAAATAAAAGAGCTCATGTATATTCAGACACAGCCAGATGAACACACACACCCAGAGCTACAGAGGAATTCTTAAAAACACACCAGATCTGATACGTGAAAGATCTCTGTATCACTGAATAAAACCTTTAGTCTAGTGACAACCACAGTGAGATCGGCATCACACCAAAACACAGAGATTGAATAGGTTTCGCTCTCTGAAAGTTGACAGCATTTAAAGTCAAAGATTAAAAGGGAGCCCAGGTTTCCTTCCTAAGTTTAGTATTTACCATATAACATTTCGAATCAAGACACAAAAATAAAACACGTTAAAGCTTACGGGTGGTGGCTCTTGAAGTATCATCTTCAGAGGTTTATTTTTTGACACATCTCTAAGTCAAACAACAAGCCTCCTGAAGTAATCCTCAGCTAACTGGAGGCCTGACAGATATGATAGCTACACAAGCTTACCTGAGCTGAGCTTGGTCTAGTCATTACTAAAAATTTCAACAGATAAACACCTTTCAGATAATATATTGGACGTTTTTTACTTTCTGCCAACCAAAACTGAGGGCAGTATCTTAAGACGAGATGCTGGAATACTGCATCATGCTGTGGTAAAAATTTCACCCATTACCTAAAAGGTAGTTTTTGCAAATTTGTAAGTATTTAAGCATTTATGAGATTCTTTATTTCATTACAGACCTTACAAGCCTCTTATCTTTTCAATACCAATATTAAAAAAAAAAAAAAAAAAAAGAAATTCAGTTAAAAAATAAATTTGGAAGAGGATTCTTACCATCACCTCCTGCAACAAGAGGTGATATGATCATCTTCCGGACAGCAATAAAATCTTCCTCCTTGTTTGTCAGACTCACATTGGGCTCATCAAAGTGGGGCATTTTAAATTAATATAATGAGGAGCAGATTCACCTGCAACCACCACTACTGCTCCAACACCTGCCTTCTTCTGGCTCCATGACAGCACAGACATCAGACCTCAACAACTGCATCTCCTGTCAAGTTCCTAAGGCTTTCTTGACTTAATTTTCAATGATCAATTCATCCCACAGGTACCAGGCCAAAGAGGAAATAACAAAGGGGGTTTTACATATTTAGAGTGTTCTGTACATACTTAGATTTTTTTTTTTTTTTAGGAGTGACGTGTCAACTTTAAGTAAAGGTTTCTATTTTTGCCTATAGATTCTCACAGCGCTTTAAGCTTCAGTAAGGTGAGTGAGATTTCTGAGATAAAACAATGGGAAACAGAGCCATATTTACAAATTTATGTCAGATTCCCAGGCTCCGCATGGAAGTGGGCACAGCACCAAGCCAGCCAGAGTTCCAGAAGCACTTGGACAATACTCTTGGGCACATTATGTGATTCTTGGGGATGGTGCTGTGCAGGGCCAGGAGTTTGACTTGATGATCCTTGTGGGTCCTTTCCAGCTCTGGTTATTCTCTGAGGCTGTGATATTTTGCATTGTTGGCAAGCTAAAAAAGACTATTTCTTCATTCAGCTCTAGATATCCACAAAAAAAAATCTATAGCACATACAAGTTACCCAATTGAGTGATATATTAATTTGAAAAAGGCAATATTTTAAAAACCTTGCTGTTGCTTCTGAAACACACAGTTCCACAAATTATCTTAATTACATGGGGGAAAAAAGGGAAATTTGCTTTTCACCACATTAAACAGCATTTCATTAGCAGAAAGATATTCACTGATGCCTAGGAATGTCACTTTTAAGTAATAAGTTATGCGCTTGGTGTTAGAACTTCTAGCACCTGGCAAAATTTGCAGCTGAGAAGGCCTAACAATTTAAAAATAACTGAATCAAAGGCTTATTTTTAATTTCAAATAAAATAATCACCTGCATTTAGCATTACACATATTTAGACAAGCTGCCTGTCTCTGTTCCCAACCACCTCTTTCCCTCTGTCATCTCCAACTTGTCATTTTTCAACTCCAAACATGCAGATTTTTTTTTCCCTTGGATGACTTGTCATTGAAACTGTCAAAAACCTAATTATTTATGTATAGCTATTTATTATTAATCCAGTAAAATCTTCACAGGCATCACACCGCTCCTGTTTGCTCATGTCATCCTGCTGCCAGCCCTGGGTGTCACTGCTGTTGGTTTGATGCCTTTTTACACAGATCAGCCTAAATTTCCTTGTTGACCATTTCCACAGCACAGCAGGCCCACACATGCTGGTTGCTCTCCTGGTTGTGTTTGGTTCTCTTTTTATAAAGTTCACACACTTTCAAACATTTCCATACAAGACCACAACAGCTACAAAACCCAAATTATATAAATGTTTTATACAGAGTAGCTTTGACAGATAAACTTTTCTTTTCCCAATAATGGGAAAAACTTAAATTTTGAGGTCCTTCTTTCAAATGGTTTCACATACGAACATTTCAGTTAGGTACAAATTCTTGAAAATACATGACTAAATGACTAAATACATGACTAACCTAACTTGAAAACAAGACGAAAAAGAAAAAGCAAACCTGTCTTTCTGCTGAATTAATTTCCTAAGTTGTGTACATTTTAGTGAGTCAGCTAGTAAAAAGATAGTTTCCTGTATGTGAAAGTGACAAGTACACCTGTCACTTTACCTTTTAGTCCTTATACTCCAATTTAAAACATTTCTGCACCTTTCTATTGTCCAAATTCTTGACCTATCTGTAACAACCCTCCTCCTCCCTACTCCTCCATCCTCCTATTGTTAAAATTGGGTTCCAATCCCTGGCCAGGTTACTTTTAGGATCTTTTGAATTGAAGATCTTAATGGGGGAAATGTAAACATAAATACAACAAGGTTCTTCTCTTTCACAGAAGAACCACCACAGATAGGCCAAGTCATCATGTACAATCCTGTAAATTTTCCAAAATAAATTTATTGCAATCCATGAGTTCTGCTAAGAGATTTAATTGGCAATTTTTTTCTCTCTTCTTGCTATGTTCACAAGCTCTATGCTCAATCTAAAGGAATTAGCACTCCACAAGAAGAGCAGAGACTGAAAGAACATCTCCATCCAAGAAACCTAAACAAGAGAATTCCCAGAAAAATAAACCAAAGTTACTAGAGAAAGGGAATTGCAAAATCATCTACTCAGGAAGGAGGTTCTGTCCCCCCACTGCCTGTCACAGCTGGAAGTCACCACTTACAAGCAGCACCTCATTCTTTTTTCCTTTACTTCTCTTCACTTACATGCAAATTTAACGTGAATCTAAAATCTGGTGTTTTCTGCAATTTAATTAATTTAAACTGGTTTGTCACTACCAGCATCCTTTCCTGCATTCGCATATAATTACTGTAAAAACTCTACCTTTTCTTCCACTGCATTTGCAGTGACTCTTTGGACCAAACATCTGGTTTACTCCCTATCCCACGTCTGCCTCTCACAAAAAGCAGCCCAGCTGATTGTTTTATTTAATTTCTGCCACAGCACATCACCTTCAAAAATGGAACAACTCACTTGATCTAGATCCATACAACACATACAGCCTGTGTATAACATACAGTCTCCAGACATTAAAAAAAAAAAACAAAAACCTCCTAAAAGCCATTATTGTAGGAAAAAATAGTTTAATAATAGTGGCAAAGTTTCAAGAGTCACACAAGAGACTTAGAAGCCTCAGATTAAATCTGTGAGCTTGCTACACTGCTTCTGGCTTCCCTCCCAGATGCCTTTACTAGTGGTTTGTTTATTCCTCTAGAACTTCCTTTGGGCAAGAGAAACTTTTGTGGGGCTGGGGATGGGAGCTTTTAGGCTAGAGACTTTCAGATCAATTATTTTTTCTTTTTTTTTTTCCAGTAGCACACACACAGGGGAAGAACTCAAAGCTTTATCTTCATGACAAGTCCAACAAATGCTGTCCAAAAACCACACTGCATGAGCCACGTGTCCAGTTGGAAAGTCCCCTGTACTGAATCCGAACAGAAAACTTCTAAGAGCTTATTTATCACAGATAAAATGCAACCTGACATAACCTTCAAGTTTCTGCCACGCCAAACCAAGAAAAAAGGGCTGAAGTCAGTTCTGCAGGCTTCATTTTAGAATAGAAAAAAAAATAAAACCTCATTGTGAAAGGTACCCAAAAAATAACAAAAGACTAAGCACATTTTCTAAGCTTAAGATCCTGGGCATTTTCACGAAGTGCTGAGTCACTAAAATATCCATGTGGAAAGGCTGCTTGGCAGGATGGTTGCCTCACTAAATGGCAAAATACAGTAAAAAAAAAATGTAAGATGAATTTAAAACAACTACTCTGGACATATTACTCAGGCTTGAAGTATAATCAAGTGGCTGAACTCACAGCAGGCCAGCTACACCACTCAGCACATGTAAGAACAGCGCAGCTGATCTCATATTCTGAGGCTACTGTTGAGCATGCAGATGTTTAAATTGTATGTCTATTATTCAACACAGAGCTTAGTGAACTATTACTTTATTAATGAAGAAAATGTTCATTAGCTTTTCCTTCTATTTATTGTTACTGAATGTAGTACAAAGCGTTGATAGATCCCTTTCAGAATTTCAACATGTTTAACAATTTTTCTAATGATACTTCAAGAGTTCAAGGCAGTCAGAAAAAAATGTATTCACGTGGGTTTGAGTCTTTAGGATTTTCTTGAGGGCTTTTTTTTGTTTTGTTTGTTTGGGTTTTTTAAAATTAGTTTGGGTGAAACACAGCAGGACAAAAAGCTGTAGGGTCAGTTCAGGCTGGAAACTCAGTCCAACCTAAAACATGATCATGACTTGACATTCCATCAAATATTTTCCTACATGGGAAAACATTGAAAAAAAAAAAAAAAAAAAAAACAAACACAAAAGGGGAAAAGTGAATCAAGTGAATCTAGGTCTTTTTGGTAAGTTTTTAAAACAATGAATTCTAAATACATTGGAACAGATCTCATTCCCTCAATCACTATTAGTAGAAAGCTTCTAAAATTCCTGGACTTGTAAATCCCTTTTATGAAGTGTTAGACAACAAGGAGAAAAATATTTACTGATAAAAGGAGGTTTCATTTTTTCTGCCTATTGACTAAGGGCTATAGACAAGGATATTTAAGTCCATGCCTGAGAGATCACAATAAGGACCAAGCAAAGCTCCAATCTGGAGTCAAAGAAAGGATTCTGGAAAAGGAACAAAAAAAGAACCAACTGCCCACAGCTGGCCAGCACATCTCTGTGGTGCTCTGCCAAGAAGCAAGTCAATATAGGGAAAACCTAGGCATTCACAGCTCCTGTAACTGAGAATTTCAAGGGAAGACCTCCAGCATCCTTATTAGTTCTGGTAAATAGTACCTTGCAGGTTTCCTTCATCTACATCACTATATTTTGATGTGACTGATCATTCAAATAACACCTTGATAAAGACAGAAGAAAAACTTCAGCATCAGCAGTTAAGCCAGGACTTCAGAACCACCATTTCAGAAATGGGTTCAGGGTCCCACCTAGGCATGAAACACGACACAACCCCACAATTAGGCAGGAAAGACCTCATAATTTATGACCCTCAAGAGACCTGAGAGCTAGCAATAAAATGCATTTTGTTCCTGTGGCAGTTACAGGACAATATTCAGAACAGAACTAGAGCAGCAATTTAAAAACAATTGACTCTCCATTTCTTCTCAAGGTCTTGATAACATTGTGCCTCCCACAAAAAAAAAAAAAAAAAAAAAACAAAAAAACCCAAACAAACAAAAACAACACACCTCTGCCAAGAATGCAGAATCTGAACTTTCAATTCAATAAACACTGAATAAGAACTAAAGGAATCTTCAGACTGGAAATCTATATGCATGTTTGTACATATAAAAAGATACTTTTAAAAAATTAAGCAAGAAGGACAAGCTTCCATTCTGAAATGTCTACACAGATTCCAAAAACAGAGATAAAGTATAGCTAAAAATCAGAGAAGACAGTAATTTTCTTTTTTAAAAAAAATCACTAAATCGGGGTGGAATTGTGCAAGTGGAACATCATTAAATACTGTTGCTCTGTGCCAAATTCATTAAAAATTCTGACAAATTTGAAAGTCTGAATTGAAAATTCCATGACAATACATAGATGTGCACAAAAAAATGTAAAGAATCAACTGAATTAGTAACCATTCACAGTTCTAGCAAAACAAGCATTGATGCCAACCTTCTATAATCCCCAACAGTTCAACCATGAAGTAAAGCAATAAATTAATCACTGCCTTTGCAATTCTCATTTCCTTCCACTATTTGAAAGGAGAAGCCTTAGAACTAAAGGCCATAGGGGAAGAGCCAGTTTAAGACTGAATGGGTCTGAATCCCTGAATACCAACAAAATTGATTCAAGTAGACCAACAGAAATTCATTGCCCCTTAACAGTCAAGCCACTTGAAGTTTACTAAAAAGCCATGGATTTTAAGAATATATTTTAGTCTCAATTATGATTTTTTTTTTCCTGTTTAACATTTCTGTAAGTTAAGATACTCTATGACTCAAAGGTAATAAACATCTTATTCTAATTCTCCGTATAATGAAATGCCAGCTGAAAGAAGTCAACATTTTATGTACAAAATGACAGCAGAAATTAAGGCATATACACTTTTTTCCTAATGCAATGATATTTGAGGAAAACTAAAAGCATGGAATCAAAATATGCAGAAATACTTTTAAATGTATTAGATAAAATCTACATTTCTGTTTCCTTAACCATGTTTTCCCACATACCTTTACAATTGACTTTGAGTGGAAGAGGTTCTACTCCTTCACAGGCTTTGTGTCTAAAGTAAGACTTCTACATATCTCAACTTAGATGCTGTTCTTAATTCTTTACAGGAACTATAGAAATACCAAGTCGCTAAAAACCTCCCTCTACCGTTCCAAGTCTGAAAGTAATTTTTCTCATCCCAAAAAGGTGAGCTGATCTTTTTCCTTCATAACATTCCAGATACAGATTTCTAGCTGTATCAACAGCTCCACTGATTACATTTTTTTTTACTGTTTTAAAGACCGTGCACAGCAACTGCAACAGAGCAAAGCTGATGTTACACACCTTCTTCGCACCTGCGCCTTTCATGCGAAGCACTCACCCAGCTCAAGAGTTAAACTCCATGAATATCATTATCACAGAGTCTTTATGCCATTTAGCATGCAGGCATTTCATGTATTTCCAGTTTAGTAACTACAACAGGTGAGAACAAGCTTCAGTAAACACATTTGTTTGCCTTCAAATTAGAAGTCTACCGGAATTAAGATACTGATATGACAGAGATAATTCAAAGGCTCATCATACCTAAAAGTAAATTCACATTCCTTTAGAGTCTGAAGATTTAAAAAAAAAAAAAAAAAACCCAAAAATTAACAACTATTCTATGGTGAATTATTCCAATTACTATGTATTTATGTTTTACACAGGGAGGGGAAAACATGCTACCAAAATAGTGAACCTTCAAGTCCTACAGGGGACCTGCAAGCCGTAAGTACACAGCAGTGGTTCCAAGAGTACTGAGGTAAAACTATCTTTAATAAGCAATTTTAACAGGCAAAGGACCATGTGAAATTTTCTAAACCAAGTCGGACAATACCTAACATTTCAAATCACAAAATGCTACTGATTTCATAAGACAGTTAAGGAAAAAAAGCTGAACTTGAGTTTTATAAATTCTGTTGTTTTTCTGTTAAATTACACAAATACCGTTATCTTAAAGACATCAATAATTCTTTAATGAGTCTGAAACAATAATAGCAATTTTATGTGATTAATTAGTAGTCCAAACACAAAAGATAATATTTTTATCTGTAACTAACCTGAAATACTTTTCAATAGTCAGATTTACTTGTATGGGATTATTTTATTTTTGTTTTGTGGTTTGTTTGGGTAGGCTTTTTTTTCATTGGTTATTTTTTGTTGTTGATGGGTTATGGGGTTTTCTAGATATTTAAAATCATTTCATTTAACCTTCTTCTTACTACTGCTTCCATATTTGTGATACTGAAAAAGAATCACACTTTCTTTATAAAATGCTAGTGGCTTAGTTGGTAGGGCTCAAAATGTCAGAGAAGCAAAACCCATTAACAGGTTGGGCAGAATAATATTATGTAATTGGGTACACAAGGTCATCCATAGTTTTACTGTTATAAAATCACATAACATGTTAAGGAAAAGGTATTTGCTCCCAAGTACAAATTTCTCATATATATATGTCGATAACACAATTGACACCAAAATCAGGCACATTATGATACTGAATTATTTCTACTGATTAATACTTTACAAATAACACATTTTGTGTTTTGTAGTTTTACGTGAACTACTAAAGAGGTACCAAGTTGTTGACTTGGATGACTCTTGTTTCACCAGGTCTTGTATGTAAAGGAAAATTCACTCCTAATTTCTTTCGTCATGGGACTTGGCAACCTCTTATCTTCTCCACAGACAATTAGTGACACCTTCCTTTCCTTCAAATTTCCCAAGCATTCTTTTTAATAGATTCTTTATTACATGCATGTGATGGTCTAAAAGATTAAAACACCCAACTCCAAGGAACCAAACAGGAAGTGTACAGATCTCTACAGTAGTGCCTGACTGTTGAGCAGCATGGAATTACAATGGACACTTGTCATCTCACTGTTGTAGTTCAATTAACATAATGTTATCAATAGTGGTAAAGCAGATTCATATAGATTATATTAAATATTTGCCTTTAAGAGCCAGTTTTCCGTTTACTTTTTAGAAGTTCAAAGGCATCTAATCTCTGAGATGGGGAAAACCCCAGCAGTTTGTAACAAAAAAAAAATTATCAAAATTATTTTAGTATCAGCTTCATAGTTCCAGCCTATAATGTTGACATTAGTAATGATGAATGAATGTCACAATTTCAACAGTGCTTACTTTTCAGAAATGTGCTATTTTGCCACCTTTCATGAGAAAACAAAAAAACCCAAAACAATACAAATATAGTTTTACATTATGAAGAACTTTCTTTCCTCATAACTCCTGCAGAAGTCTTGATTTGAATCAAGATTACAGTTTGGCACCTGAAATTCCAACACAGTGAAGCAATGAATAAAAGTAAATGAGAATAATTTAAGCCCCTTTAAGGCTCCACAAACATTGGAAACATGGTCCTGGTGGATGCACACACTGAGGGATTTATCAGAAGAATGGCAGTACACCACTAAACACACACAAGTCTGGTGAACACACAAGAAAGGCAGGCCCTGAAGAATAACCTCCCACCCAGGCATTTATCACTCGAAGTGCCTTCCTCACCTCCCTCCCCTAGAGCCTCACTCTTCTAATCCTTTCCCATACATCTCTCCAACTTCCACACAACTCTGTAAAGAAAAATCAGAGAATCACCCAGAACTCCCAAATCTAAGGGCTCTTCACCTCTTTGCTTTGTCCAACAACAAAGTAAAAGGCATTTTGAATCAGCCTCCAAAAGTGACCTGGGACTCTGCACAATGACAGCTGAACTTCAGAGGTGACACCAGAAACACCCATGAGACAAGGGGTGAAGTGCTTGGGTAACAAAAGCAGCTCCTGGTAGCCCCAAGTCTCCATTTCTCTCCCAAAGTTTCTAAACAATCTTCTTAATGAAAATCAGTTATGAACAAGTGTTTCCAGAATGCCCAGAATGCCCTAGAATGAGCAGTGATGGCAAAGTTTGAGAAGAGGAAAAAAAAAAGAAAACCACAACACAAAAAAAAACCCAAAACAATAACAACAACAACCAAAAACACAAAAAACCACCACCAAACCCAGCCAACAGCAACAAAAATCAGAACAATTTCTATGTCATTCATTTTCATAATACATTAAATGAGAATTTGCACCAAAGTAGTTTGTTGAGGTCCAGTTGATTAACACTCAAAGAGATACTGAGCAGCACAGAAAGGGTATTTTCTGGAGATTGGTTTCTGGTTTTTGCAAGGCTTTGAATTTTGTTGTCCTTCCCTTTTTTTTCTTTTTTCCTTTGCTTTAGTTTGCTTCTTTGGGTGTGGTTTTGTTTTTTTTTTGTTTGTTTGGCATCTCTTTTTTAAGGAGTTGGTATTATCTGGATTGTCTTAATTACTCTAGGCCAACTAGGGGACATGATCTTTAATTATTAGCTTGTTTACTGCCAAAGTAAATATACTCTGTTCCACTGACATTTCCATATACCTATTAATCTTGGACATAAAAAAACATTGATATGATTTCAAAAGATAGTGATTAAATTTTTTGTATTAATTTACTATACTGCCTAGAATTTTGCATTCTATTTACTTGAAAACTATATGTAATTATGTGTGTATGCATATATAATGGAAGATAACTCATTTTACAGCCTTTTTGTAAATGAGTGGGAATGTTCATTGGATACAAGACATTTTGAAGCAGTGCTTCTTCTGGAATTATATTGCAACATGATATTTGACTGAATGCTACAATTATGAACAAAACACTACATATTGAACAAACATTTTAGTTTTCTGTGTGACAAGGCTATTTATGTACAACGTTAATTTTAATGAGCGATTCTGTCATGGAAAATAAACATGTTTTCATGGTTCAATAAATGAGTCTGTTGATTAACCAAATCTGACAGATTTTAATCTCTAATGTTTTAATCCTCTGCCTCTATCCACGATGCAACTTCTGCTAAGCTAAATATTTAAATTTGAAGAAATAATTTTTGTTGTATCATCTGGAAAAAACCTTTACGGATCACCTTTTGCAAATTACAACACATGAAAAATTTATAAAACAAATTTGCAAACATATTCCAACTGCTAGTTTATATAATTCAACGGAATTAATTTTCTATTTTCTTAAACAGGAACACATTATACATTCCAATCATCCACTAGAAAAAAAACCCACAAACACTACCTCCAGAAATGCAGGGATATTAAAAATACCTACAAAGTCTTATCACTGATAAGTGAGAATTTGCATGCATACCAAAACACAGTCACATAATTCCTTCATTCTGATAAGCCTATTAAATTTTCTCCCTTTTTCCAGTTTTCAACTTAAGAGACCAAAAAAGAACAACAACAACAAATTTGTCTATAACAAAGCATATCACATCTGTACCTGCAGTAGCTATACCATCATTGGGATTTTCATTATATTGAAAATGCCAAATAAACTTCATCAATACAAGTTTGATTTGTTAGAACATAGCCACTATCACCAGGGCTGAAGATGAAATCTTAAGCCCACTGAAACTGGAAGATCATTTACCACTTTGATGACCTTGAAAATCAGTTAAATTTTCTAATCCTGTAATTTATTCCTCCTTCCATTTTAAGAATTTGGGTGCAAGTTTTATTTTATTCTTCTGAATCCTACTGAGTTGCATAAGTTCCCTTCTAGAACAAGGCAAATAGACTTTAAACTATTGGCAATGAAGAAAAGTTCTGGTCTTTTCTTTACATGGATAATTTCTTTCAGAGCTGCATGAATTTAAAAAGTCATACTTTTATTTCTATTTTCTTACCATTATCATAGTAACTCAAGCTAACAAGACAGATGCTAAAACATTTCAAGAAGCACTCCACCTATTTATTCTTAACATCTCACTCCTAGCCTTAAAATGGTCCTGTGTTCTATTAGGCTTTTTCTGATCACTTAGAAGGGCATATGTTATTCAGATTTTCACATTTTAGGTTTTATAAAGATGCCCATATCAGCAAAATTAAGAATAAAAGGACCAAAGAAAAGATATTTTTAGATTCAGAAAGAGGCTTCTCAGGATCTCTAGAAGCTATATAAAAATAAATGAATAATATTTTTATGATACTTAAAATTCAAAAAGTGAGTGATTATAGACACCCATACTCTGCCAATACTTGAAGTTCCCTGAACTTTTCAGCTCTTCCTGAAATGGAAGTCTAGGAAGGAAGCTTAATACTGCTGATAGCTGTGCTCTGTACCAGCACACAACAGCAAAGCTGTGTTTACACTGAAGGGCTCTCTGGTTTTATTAGCACTTGAGAATGTGAAGCTGGTGCAGAGATAACATGGTGACCTTTCGATTGAGAAAATACTTTGTAGAGCTGAATTCATGAAGAGAAAGATGCTGAAACAATTACAAAAACCAAGATTGATAGAGCAGTTAATCTTATACTACGTCATATGACCCTTCAGCTGTAGATCAGTCAACTAAACAAGTGCAGAAACCAACCACCTTTTCTCACCCAGCACACCATTTTTTTGAGGCAAACTTAGTGCAAGTGATTGTTTTCTCTGCTTACGAAATGAAATTTTCAATTTTTCTTTTTACTACAGCATGCTTTAGAACTATAAAACCGACTAAAGATTTATCTAGTACAAGAAAAACAACTTACTTTAAGGCTCATTAAGCAATACTTTGAAGGCTGACAGTCCTGCTCACCAGGTTACAACTGAATGATGCTGTTCATATACTATTTTGCCCTGGGAGTTTAATAACTTTTCTTGAGCTTTCTTGGCTTTCCTGCACAGAAAATTCAAGTACCACAGTACTACAAAAACTGTGAATGTATAATAATGGGCAGATTTGGGTTTTGAAAAGCTACCAATCTATACTAAGTGGTCAAAGTATGGGTGAAGTGGGAATTCAGAGCAATAGTTATTCTTCTTAAGTAGCATAATTTCCTCCACAAGGAACAGACTGAAAACCAATCTCCACATTCTCAATCATGCCTTGACAGGTGCCCAAAGAAGAAATAAGCTAAAACACAGGCTTCTTTTGTGACAGAGGGATCTGCATTATCCCCACTTAACTTGCTGTTCCGTTACACACGTGTAATTGGTATGAATACTCATTATGCAGATGTCTGTGTGAATTTCTATAATAGCATTCTGAGTTTGCGTTTGGGCAACTGCAGTATTCTGAATCTGTGAAGTTCACAATAATTACTTAATTTGTGAATAGGCACTCGTAAATTTAAACCAGTTGCCTGAGATTTTATTTCTATCATAGCTATTATTTTGTCAATAAAATTTCTTTGTTCCTCCTTTCCATGTACTTCATAGTTGCATGCTACTGTTACACACTTCTTAGTTGCACCTCTTCTAGGTCATAGTGCAAACCAGTATGTTTAACCTGAAACGGAAACCTTTCCAAAATTAACATTTTCGTTATCCTGCTGTGCAACTTCCCCATTTTTAATTTATGGCTTTCCAAGATAGTGTTGCTCATGAATTTCCAATGACCTTCTGATCTTTCTTCCCTTGTTCTTGATTCCAATTCCCTTCTGAAATTCAGTAAGGGAAGCTAACGTTGACGTTTTTTAACAACTATCTGTAATGTCTCCATAAGGCTGGTTTTTGTTTCCCTCAAGTAATAACAGTAGCTAATTTAGAGACTGTGATTATTATAGTATCTTATTATCAAGCTTACTTTAACATTATTTTTTTACCTCTCCTTCCTTAAATATGTTATCCTAGAGATGCTGCCACCCTTGCTGACAGACTGAACCTTGGCCAGCAGTGGGTCCATCTTGGAGCCACCTCTAAAATCAGGCATTTATTTTGACTCAAAAATAAATCCCATTGAGCAAGTGTGAGTTGTTTCTACTTCAGTAATGTAATATTTTAAGATTCCCATAGTCTGATAATTTTGCAGTTTTCCCAGTAGTATCACTTCTTGATTAGATTAAAAATGATACAATGCCAAACCAAGTAATTTTTCTTTCAAGTTCTGAGTTGTGTCCCTTCTTTTCACGATTCTGTCTTAAGGCTTTACTATGTACCCAAGGTCTCAACAATAACAGAATTTAGTTTATCACACAATGAAAGTTTTCCCCTTCACCTTCAGAACTCTGGCATTCAGAGAAAAAGCCTCCAATTAAAAAGATCAAACCAGTTCTGCCTGTAATTGACCACTCCCTTGAAGTTTACAATTCACACAAAGTTTGCAAGTTATGCCTCTGGAAGAGACAGAAAAATCCCCTTCCAAGGCCACAGCCAGAGTCCCATTTTGGGATCTCTGGCACATACAGGTTACCTCCCACCCAAGCTGCCTAAATTACCCCTTCTTGGTGACACAAACACATCATGGTCTTTTATTTAAATATTGGAAGATATTTAATAGAGGGATGGATATAAGCAATCTTACTTTTCTATTTTTAATAAAACCAAGCCTTAAAATCCAGGCTGAAATAAACAGCTTTGTATTGATGAGGTCCCTTCACAACTAAGGGTCCCTCTGGTAAATCAGAGAGAATTAGAAAACTCAAGAAAGAGAATTAGAAATACTTTTGAATGCCTCTGTTATGAAACAAAACCAAAAAATATTAAGAATCCCAAAACAAGTTAAAATATAATCTGAAACATAAAGGAAACATTAATTAGGAAGCAGCATGGAAAAGTCATCCAAAATCAATTCAAGGAAAATTAAAGAGATGAAAATTCAATGTCCACACTAGTGTGCAGTGGTAGTGCTCTAGACTGATGAAAAAAAAATCTAGTCCCCAAAGCAAGTTGCTTTTAAGTGAGCAAAATGTCACACTAATGTACAACACATTTTGACAGTGCCTGACACAGAACATTGAAAAACCACATTTGACTTAAATAATAAACCCATGTAATACACACAGCAAGCAATTTCAAATTCTTGAAATTATGGGGAACCAAGTATTAGACTTATAAAAAGAATAGTACAGCAAACTATAAGTTATGAAAACCACAACATTACAAGTTATTATTAAAGAGACTGACTTAAAAAAAGAAATCACTGTATACAACAGTACATTGTTATGTTCCCATTATATTTGATGTACTGCACACAACAACAAGTGTAAGTGCACTCAACTACTGCTCCTGTCTGGTGTGGATTTGGCTGTGTTCCTACTGAACACCTGAAAAGGTTTTCAAAAGACACTGAAAGGAAATAAAGTCAAATAGGATGTACTGTTCAACAAACAAAACAGTTACACAGCTTCTCAAACAAAGGCTATTTGAGTCAGGATTCCTTTTATATTCAAGTAAAATACTACTAATAAATTCAAACCACATATCTGTAAGTGGTTCAATTTAGTCATTGCCTTGAACACCACACTGGCAGACAATAGTATGGATGCAGTTTAACTTAAATAAGGTACCACATGGAAGCATCAATCAATAAATAGCCTACTGCTAATCCATCCCAGCAAGAACTCTTTCTATCCTGTTCTGCAGCTCCTGGGTTCTCTGCGATGGAGAAACTAACAGGTCTGCTTTAATAGATCCAAAATTAATCTGACAGGGAAGGGAACACAGAGGGGCTGTTGCCCTCACAATACCTATAAAAAGATGGGGCCTTGTGTGCTGGTTTTGTCTGGGGTATAGCTAGATTTCTTCTCAGGGGCTGGGTTTTGATTTTATGCTGAACAAGGGTAGATAATATAAAGATGTTTTTGTTGTTAATGTGCAGAGCTTGCAGAGGGCCAAGGCCTTTTTTTTTTATTTTCATACTGCCATGATGGCAGAGAGGCTGGGGGTGCTTGGGAGGAAGCACAGCCAGGACAGGTGACCCAAAGGGATATTCCAGCCCATGTGACCTCATGCTCAGCAAATAAACTGGGGAAAGGAGGAGGAAGTGGGAGACATCTGGAGTGATGACATTTGTCTGCCCAAGTCACCCTTATGTGTGATGGGGCGCTGCTCCCCTGGAGGTGGCTGAACACCTGCCCAACCATGGGAAGAGGGGAATCAATGCTTTGTTTTGTTCTGCTGGTGTGTGAAGCTGTGGCCCACCCCACTGAAGTGCCTTTATCTCAACCCATGAGTTTTCCAGCTTTTACTCTTCAGATTCTCTCCCTGATCCCACTGGTGGGGGAGTGATCAAGTGGCTGATTGGGGTGAAACCACAACACCTCTATAAAAACAAACCTCCCAAAAGAAAATGTCATGTACTGTAAGAACACTGCAGTTTGGAGTTAGGAGGAGAAGTCTTCCCCCACTGGTTAGTTTACTGCACTGATAAATAAAAGCTCACAGTATTCCCAAGGTTTTCCCAAGATTTCCACAAATCAAAGCCTCAAAATAGGAGAAGGAAAGAGGGAGAAGTAATTTCACCTCCCAACACCTGAACTTCAACATTGACTATTGTAAAATCCCAGATTGGTGTCCCCCAATCTTACCAAGTAGGATTGTCAAGAATGAGGTTTAGAAAGCCTCCTAATGATTCAGTAGCAGGTTTGGTTTGTTTCAGAGACTTCTGTCCCAAACATTAGCAGTGTACCTTTAAGGCCTGAGATGTCTCAGTATTCAAAATGACAGAACATGCAGCCTCATGCTGAAAGGCTTTCTGTATATCATTAAAGACAAAAGAATAAGAGTTCATTCTCAAAGTTCTGCTATGAATTCATTGCTATCTATGAAATCCTCTCTTGGAGCAAGCCAATAGCTTAGCTAACCCAGTTCTGTCAGCAGAAAAAGCACAGCAAGTTAACCTCTACCCTGAGTTCCTGTCTCTTACACCCAACTCCCCACCTGTAAGTGTTCAAAAAACCAAGTAACCACATCACTTCACAACATGGTTTTACATGCATGGTGTTGTCACAAGCTGGACTAGGTCCTTCCCAAACCTGATGATTCTGTGGACTATTACAGGTATATCCCCCTCCCTAGGCCTCTTGGTATCCCTCTGTTGCCCACAAATTCATCTGATCATTTTTTGTAAAATACTGATACCATTTCCCACAAATATCCTGTGGCATTAACTTCCAGAAGGCCACAAACCAGTGTAAACAAAAATACTTTTTTTTCCATCTGTTGTACATATCTCTGCTCATTTCATCAGATGTCCCCAGTACTGACATTATTTCCCAATCAGTTCTGCATTTGCCTTATCACTTAATTTAAAAAAAAAAAAAAAAAGCTTTAGTCCTATCCCTCACTCACTTCAGACTAAAATGTTGAGGCTCCTCTCTTCACTGGCAGCTACTCCACACACTTGATAATATATCAGCTTCTCCCCATTTTCTCTAATTTCACCAACTCTTTCTTGAAATTACAAGGACACAATTGCACATTGTGCTCAAGAGGCTATGCATCAATTTTTTTAATTAAAAAATAGAGCTTACATTTAATATTAAGGAAAAAAAAACCAATGAAAACCAACAAAACCCCCCACTACACTTGCCAAAAGGTAATCTAACTTGACTCCTGTTGTCATTGATTGTCACTGATAATTGGAACAAAAGAATCAGAAATCATATGAACCATATGAGAGAAGAGGTTACTTGGGCTAGACTGCTTTCTTCCTTCCAATTCCTAGCAGGCTCTACAGTTTGGGAGAAAGGAGACTACCATTCTTAAAAAAAAACCAACAAACAGTAAGATGAATTTTTTCATTAACAAAAGTGAAAGAGACATTTAATAGAACTCCTCAAAAAGCATGTAAACTTGAGAAAATACATCACCATTTGTTTCAGTTCTACCAAGAAGGCTCAAACCAAGATATTGCATACAAACTACTTCAAAATTTCAGAACACATCCTGCATAAAAAAACCTTAAAATTCGGTCTTCTTTAGAACTTGTCACTTTCTGATCTATGATAATGATACAATTTTTACACTTACATTTTCTACTTACTATGAGATTTAAAAGAAGAAATCTTTTATGCAGTAAACAGTATTTGAAGTGTTATTATATACCACTACCACAAGTGTTGCCTTATAAAGCTCTATAGCAAATGGTTTTCTGTGTTTATTCTATGTCCTAAAAAGACAATCAAGTAGATTGCATGGGGATAGAATGAACATTACTGAGCCAAAACAGGTAATAAAGCAGAAAGTCATTACACTGGTTGTCTGGCAATGCAATTGTTTTTTATCAGGCAAAAATATACAGTAATATATCAGTTGTATTTTTTTTATTCTTATTTCATGAAAGGAAAGGGCTTTCCAATCAAAACTGTATACAAAAACTGTTAAGGCCCAGAGAACTTCACAGTTGCATTGAAGCCACTCAAAGACATTAGAAACAGCAACCAAAAAGTCCTGACTAATCTACCAAAAAAAAAAAACAAAAAAAACAAAAAACAAAAAAACAAAACACTAAAAGAAAAAAACCCACTAAAACTACTTCATCAAGGCTTTTCTTACCCTGAAAAACAGTGAGATATGGTTATGCTTTTCACTGATATGAACAAACTCATGAAAGGCCAATGAAATAATTGCCTTTAATATTGGTATTTCATGTAGCTGCACAAAATTTTGTCTACAGAAGTGGTGGATAATACACACTCTGAGTATTGTAATCCATTTAAACAACAAACTACTCACTGCTCTAAATTAATCATATTCTATCGACATTATACATATATTTACTAATCATTTTTACAACTCCTATAACTAAGTTTCATTTTTATGGTGCTTGAAATCACAAAAGTCCATAGAATACTTTACTAACACATGTTTTAGGGTATATTTCAAGTATCACTGTCCTGCAGGTGATGAAAGGCAGCAATCATCCCTTAACAGATGGGAAACCAAAAAAGATCAAGTGGCTTTTTCCTAGTCATAGAGACCAAATTGTCCTCATTTACAACATATCGAATCAGATTGACTTTACTAGATCAAATCAAATCATCTTAACTTATCTGGGCTAGCCATTTCTTTTTTTTTTTTTTTTTTCTGCCTCTTGCTATTAAATTCACCAAAAACAGAACAGAAAAAGACCATAAAAGAGACTGGGCAAAAAACTTAATATGGACAAAACAGTCATTAGAAAATTACAATTAAAAAAAAAAAAAACCTCTTGTTCTTTGGCCAGTTTGGTAGATTTTTGGAGGTTTTTTGTGAAAGAAGTGCTACACCAGTAGTTTATACATGCATAACTTCTGGTGCCTTCAAGCCCAGAATGTGTACCTACTTCAGTTGGTGATAAGGAGACCGCGCAAAAATAAATTCCTGGCTGTCACAGCTACAATATTAGAACAAAACAGATTCATTCAACAGCGCCATGTAATGATAATACTGCTGTGTGGTTCTTTTTAATAGCCTGAGTTAACCATGATCTATGAGGTAACTCTGAAGATCACAGGTTGAAGAAATCAGGAAAAAAAACCAGGTCAGACATAAGCACTAGGCTGCAAACTTCATCAGTGCTTGAGGTTTTTGTTCTCTTCTCCCCCCCACCCCCCCCCCCCCCCAAAAAAAAAACCAACAGAAATTCATATTCTATATCATAGCTGACTATGAATACACTTAAGCATAAAACAGAGACCGTATCCTTGAAGACTGCCATGAAATCAATAAAGACTGCCATTTCTTCAATAAATTCGACTGATTTATATTAATACAAACATGACGTAATTAAAGAGCAAACTGAATACACTGTTCTCTTTAAGGCTCCCCATGCTATTCATGCTTATGCTCTGTGCCTCTCACTGCTACATATTCATAAAAAATGAGACACTTTGAAGAGTACCCCAACCACGAGATGCCCACTGTCACACAGACTTCTCTGTAGCTTCTCCAGAGGTACTGCATAGTTCCACCCAAGTGTAAAGCACTAAACATCAAGCTGAGCCATCAAACTGAAGTAATTCAGCCTCCTCCAGATTTGAACCCTGTATTTCCTCTCAAAAAACCAAAAACTTCTTCAATGAACTCCTCCACCTCAACACACTTATTCCCACCAGCTTCTACATCATCCTCATCTGTTCTACCATTCATAATCACACCCTGAACTGCAGCACCAGCTGCCTGCCACAGTTAACTCAAAATAAAGATGCGCTGAATCATGTAGGATCATGGATGTAATTAGCCAGCAACAAATACAGCCAAAAACTATGATCTCTGATAAAACTAAGGGGAGTATTTATTTTCTCTCAAATTTACAGTTCACAAGGTGACCAAAAAATCCAAGCAAGGCATGAAAGGAAAAGGATTCAAATGGCTGAGTTGAATGAACTTCACTTCCAGAGTCACTGGCAGATGAGACAAAAGAAAGAACAAAAACCAACAGAACTAATGGATCTGTTTAGATTTGTTTTACAAGTAAGAAATTTCATCAGAACAACTAGTCTCTGACGAATTCACCTTAACAAAGCCTGATCAAAACAAGAACACCCGAAAAATTAAAAGTGTCTGTATTATGGACAACCAAGTATTATTCTTCAATGTAGTATTTCTACTTGTTTACTGAATTTGTATTTATGAGATGAAACCTGACCACAAGCATTTAATGAAAAGACCCTCAGAAAAGTCTCACACACATATAAGACAAAAAAACCAAAAAATTAGCATTAGTCTGTATCCATGCAAGCAAAATCCACACAATCAAAACCAAAAACCAACTAAAACTCCAAAACCTCAAAACTAAACACAATCAGGAAATTCTACCTCCTCCATATTTTGGTAAAATATAACTTATAGTTACTTCTCATAAAAGCAGATGCCTTTAAAAGAAAAAAGGGGGGGAAAAGCCGGCCATTGTACGAAAGCTTCCATTTCAGGAATCTAGGACTCAATTCCCAGCACAAACTCACATATAATTCAACACTAGATCAGCTTCTCAAATGTAGTTTATAGCATTATGACTAAGGGGTAGTTGAATTGATTTTCAATTCAAGTCAGAAATCAAGTTAACCTCCACCTCCCAGCAGATAAGTACATTCTAGTAAAGTAGGAGAAAAATATCTAAAGGTTTCTGTAGTTAACAGAAAGCCCAGTTGCTAATGTAACAAAAGAAAAAAAAACCCATCCCTGTAAAAGTACAATCTTCCTTCCAGAGATCATGAAAAAAACATATTTTCCAGCATGAGAGTGTCCTTTGCCACATGATGAGCATCTAGCTACGATATATTTGCAACTTTCAGACATAATAATGTAGTAATAATAATAATAAACATATGTAATGCTGCAATTTATGTAGAGCAGAAACAACATGTTTCCTCCTGTCTTCTCACAGTCCAACCACCTCTATCCTTGATGGGTTACCTGAACAGAAGCACAACACATTAGTCTGACCTCTCAGGCAGCACAATGCTCTCAGCAGCATCACCAACAAGGCCAAAAATGTGTCACACCCTAACTACAAAAATTCAATGGTCTTGTTCAATTTTGCACTGGGACTCAGTAAACAAACAATTAAAAGGATGAAAACCAAGCCATAGAAAATATTAGTGCTTTCTACACATTCAGTATATTTGAGGTAATACAGGTCTGGCTGTGGAACAAGCAAAATAGGTAAAAGCTAGTAAATTAAAAGGATTTACTTGCAAAATACATTTAAAACTGTCCTTTTGATACAGCCTATCCTAGGAAGTAAAAGATGTTTTTTTTTCTCCTCTGCCTCAACATCTCTTAGAAAGATCAGCATTGGCAGTGAATAGGAACTTCAGTTAAAGGTCTAATTTATTTAAGTGTGACAGTCACACTGAAAAAATGTACATATTTCTATGTAAAAATATATACAAGGGACAAACATGCTTGAATTTCATAATGACTAGACAGTATGAAAACTATTTGAAGGTCAGGCTATTCAAAATATTAAGGTTCAGAAAAATGCAAAAAATATTAGTGGGATTTCCAATATATTATTACTATACCTGTTACTTACCTAAAGGTTTTTTTTTTTCTCTTGAGAAAATAAAAGACTGTGGCTGAATCACTCAACATCTCCCATATTGGAAGGTCAAACCTCTGCTCAGAATCAAGGTTTTCACATTGAAAAAAGACAAAGTCCACTAGGAATAGGATTTGGATTATCAGTAAATTATCTCTGCAGAATCAGCTGAATGTTTCAGAAAAACATGCTCTCTAAAATGGAATTTCTGAACAAAAAATAAAGCAGTCAAAGAGACTAAGATAAATGCACCCTCTTATTCCAGGAATCTACAACCACAGACCCTAACTTTACAATAACTGCTATCCATTAAGAGCTTCCTAAGTTGCTTGATTCAATCTAAATTAACTCAGAAATAAATGTTATTCTTACTTGTAAATCAACTGATCAAATAAATGTTTTATTATTTGATACAGTTAAATCTTAAGAGATTGTCCATGAATGAACAAGAGCTATATAAATGAACAATACACTGAGTGTAAATGTTTTAAAGTAAGAGGAAGAATTCCAGGAAGAATTTAGTAATATTCTGCTCCAGAGTGGGAAAATTGGCTAAATATTGGGAAAACACAGTAAAGCACCACTTCTTTTATATGTATTTACATATTTTTTTTAATAGTGTATTTTCTTCCTAAAATGAGTATGATCTCTACTGAAATCAAAGAGAGTTTATTGAAAGAACACAACTGTAATGTTGCTATGACATAATAAATAAAGATATCTCCCAGGGCAAAACAATATTTTTGACCTTGACCAATCTTTTGAGATTGATAAAAAACTACAAATACAGCATCACTGTGTTCTTGGTAAGGATGGCCAGCTTGCCTTTTTCAAGGTAAACATATCAGTTTATTAAAGTTAGGAGAAATTAGAGAATAATATAAATGAACATCATTCATCACCTTAATACTCTCACCCACATTATAAACTCTAGAAATCCAAACACCAAACACATCAAATTACCATGAGCCCCCCAGAAACCAACACATCAAAAAGCTGATACAGAATTTAATTGCATTAAAGACTCTGTGTTACTTTATGGTACATTTCAACATTTGAAATATATTTCAACTTTGGGGATTTGATGCTTTTTTTTGATAGGGTTTAGCACTTCATAAAAGCTTGATAATGACTCATAAGAATTGACATGTGCTCTCAAATTAGGGAAATAAGCCCCTACCAGTCTATTTTTTCTCTTAGCGTAGACTAAAAGACAATCAGTACTTGTTTATCAACATTATCTGAGGTTATTTGTTTGCTTATACAATACCTGCAGCAAAGCTACAATGAAGTCAGTATTTGTGGACACTTCAATTTCTTTGCATTTGTATCTGCTGTTACATAGGCTGAAATCACTTACACTGATTATATAGGAGTCAATGTCTTATCTTTAAACTACAAGGTATAATGACAGTTACCAAAAATTGTATCCTAAAATTTAAGCACAGAAACATTAATGAAACCTCACTGAAATGGGCAGACAGCAGAGTATTCAGTGTTTCCTCATGGTTTATTTCCCATCAATGCATTCCGTTAGGAATCTTGGCAAACAGTATCAACACAGAAGAAAAGAAAGACATACAGAAAACCTCAAAATATATTCTGAAGCTCCACTCTACAAATTCAAGTTTGACCTGTTATGAAAAGTTCTAAAGCATTTTTCTTCACTGTTGCCTAAAGACATCATCTACTACAAACAAGCTTGTTTTGAAACAAGAAGCAGGAATTCTTGGTCTTCCTGGGTTTGATTTTTTTTTTTTTCCTTGTTTTGCTATTTCTACAGCAAGGATACAAAACTTGCTCCTCCTATTTGCATTTACACCTATATCATTAAATGCATCACCTGCCCTGTACAATTTCCACAAATTCCTCAGGGATTATACAAATTTGGAAAGTCTGTTTTATTGCTTTTGTTGACAGTACAACTCCATGCAAAAGTACACAAACATAGAACTGATTGTTTCTGTGTCAATTCTCCAGTCAGCTTTGCAGGAGATCTCCTTACATTAATCCCTTAAAAGCTGCTTAGGCAAAGAAAAGCACTCCCTCACCTCGAGTTGTTTTAGACAAACATAAATACAAACTAACCCTGTGGACTTCTCTACCAACAGCCTGATTGTCATCCATTGAATCTCTTGCTGTGACAAGAAAATTTCAGTTCAACATGGCAAGTCAGGACCTTTAAAACATGGATCTGATGTCTATTGTGAGCTGTACAAGAGCTGTTGTACCTTTTTAAATGGGTATTCTGATGCTCAGCAGCAACATGGAAATGTGGCAGAAGCAGGATGCCATCTCAGCCTCCCACCTCTTCTAGCTACAAGTGTCTGATAACAGTTTCAACTACCTCATTTTCATCTCTGTGTGATACAGCCTACAGGACTTAAAAACAGTAAGAGAAAGTTACACACTTTTTCATCAAAAAAGTGTTTATCAAAATTGGTTTTGTTCAAGTACAGCTTGAAAATATTTTCTATCTAAGTTTCAAAACACTTGACTAGGATTTTTTAGTTTTGCTAAAACTTGACTTCTGTTTGAATTTTTATGTATTTCAGTCTATAATGATTTGATTTTTTTCAAAATTAAATAGGAATGCCTCAACATCAGTTAGTGAAAAAGACTTGAATACACCCAATACTAAATTATTGGTCTATTATTTCCCTGGTAAACAAAATTTTTGCCCTAAATTTCAGTGACAAATAAAAAACAGGATTTCCTATGGAACAGATATTTTTCAACTTACTTTGTCAGAAACAACCAAGGAGAAAATAGTGAGTTCCTTCTCTGCCCTCTTGAATCCACTTCCCAGCCATTCATTCCTATCATCTAAATTCCATTTTTGACTGTGTTCTCTAGATTATCTGAGCCTCCCAAGAGCATCCACATTTTACAAACTGCTTTTGTATGTGTGGCAATACTCTTCTGAGATCCCTGCAGCTTGAGGGCCCCATCATAACCTTTTGTTTCCCCATCCTTAGTTAAGTGTGTAAGACAACAATTCTGCCATCTTTTGAAAGTTACGTAAAATCATTTTGGCTATAGCTGAAAGACTTCATGGTAAAGGACCCAAGAGAGTGAAACATCATCTGTACTTGACCTTAAAAAAACAAACAAAAAAAGCAAAAACAACAACTGAAACAAACAACCCTTGAAAGAAACAACCTAAACAAAACAAGAAAACCACAACCCAAAAACACTAACTAATAAAACATCACAAGATAAAACAGAGTATATTAAAGCTATAGCATGAAAGTTGACACTTCCATATGCAAATACATCATTTTATTCACAGGTATAATTCCAGACAGCAACGAGCACCTGTCCTGCTCTTCTTTTGGAAGACACAAAAACCACCGATTCACATTAAAGGGTGCCAAACAAACGTACACAACAACTAAACCTTAAATAATATATACCCCAAGATTTCCCTCTGCTCTTGGAAGGAACCATGGTTCAGTTGTCACAGCTACATAACACAACAGCTCTGCTCAAGGTAAGTGAAGGAGTGGACGTGTGCTCAAGGAGTAAACAAATCCCCTTGCAGGGGAACAGCAGCTCTGTCACGCGTTGATCGGCAGCACCGAGGGGTAACGCAGAGCCACACTCTGCCAGCATGCAGCACGGCTTGGCTTCCCTCCCAGCTCTACCTGAAATGACCTTGTGCAAGCTGTCAGTCATCCCTGCTCAAAGAGACATCCCCAGGCAGGGAACCCTGAGGTACAGCCAGGCTTGTTCCCAGCAGTCCGGAGAAGAGCGGCGGCTGCATCGCACAACCTTGAGATGCAACGTCCACTGAATTACCCAGCAGCACACAAGGAAAGGGCTTGAGCCTCCCCAAACACACACTAACACTACAATGTTTTTTGGTCTTTATGATCTACAATTATTTTGAGAACGCTCGTGTGACCATTCTGAGTTCAGAACCATGAAGATGGCAGCAGTAAACCCACAACAGATCTCATTTCAGGAGGCTTCCTAGCAAAAAAAATCCACATTCAATACTCACTCTTACTCTAATCAGCAGTGCACTCTTCAGTCTCACTGAGGGCCCTTCATTTCTTTTACGCACATTTACATTTGACATAAGGTATTTCTATAATTAGAAGTCCAGAAAGGACCACCAGATCTGTCCACTCTGAACTCCTGCAGGTGACAAGAAATAGTTTCACAAAGACAATGTCAAGTCAGTTCAAAATGATGGAAGGAACAAAAAAAAAAAAAAAGGTACTTGGCCAATTATACTTTTATCACAGCACAATCATAGAGCAGAAAAAGGCTCCCTCATGCACCTCTCCCCTCAGTCTGAGGGCCCAGTGGCCACAAGGCAGCCCATCCATTTTTCTCTTGCTCATTCTGGTTCCTTCTCTTTTCCCACCCTACTTTTGACCTACCAAAGGTCAAAATTTCTTTTAACTGGCTTTTAACTTGCTTTTGCTGATGCTGTGTAACCTGCTACCGGCCACTTTCATCTTCTGCCTGTGCAGTGGACAGAAAACTTGATATTTCATACTTAACTAGTTAACAGCTAGATCCAGCTTCAGCCAGGCAAGAAAAGGCCTTCCCAAGCTTGAACAGCTCTGAGTGGTGGCATTCAACAAGCCCTGGCTCCACAAGTCACTGTACCTTTGCTCTGAAAAGCAAACCTACTACTCAGAGAAACATCTTTACACCTTTTCACCTGTGCTTAAAAACACCATTTCTGTCTGATCTCAGCATGCATTGCCTCTTTTCATCCTTCCTTTTAAAGGACTGACAGCACAGAAATGTACACATCTTCCATTTTCTATATGGGGGATTTCCTTTCCCAGTATTTTGAGCTCATCTCTAGTAATAAATTGGTATTTACATGCATTAAATTAAGAAAGGGCACATAGTGCCCAGTACAAGAGTTTGTTGTTAGCAGATACTTAGCATGACACTTTGCTCAAGTCATTTAATCCCCCCTTTGCCTCAAAATTGGGGACTATTTTGATAAGTGATGATAAACAAATTTAGGCTCTCAGCAAGCCTCAAAAAAACCCAAAAAACCATGCCTTTATTATTGAAAAAGGGATGTTAATAAATGGCCATCATATTCAAAATTAAAACAGATCTGATAATGAAAGCATAGTATTGCTTAACTAATCTCATTTTCTCTGGTCTGAAATAACTCCATCAATGAGTAAGAAGAAACAGCTGCAACACAACATTCTTTTTACATGTGCTTGTGCTCTTTATTTAATTTTGAGCTGATGGGGGGAGGGAAGAGATCAATTTGAGAATTAATCTCTTTCCAAACAAAAAGCAAAAGTCATAAAGATGGTGAGAAAGGAAGGGGATTGAATTATCCTCCATTAAAAAAAAAAAAAAACCAAAAAAAAAAAAACCTCAACAACCCCTCAGTTTGTTGCCCCAAATCAAAAAACTACAACTGCAAATTCCTGCAAAGTAGGAATGCACAAGAGCTGACTTGGAAAAGGCTGGTTTAGGTTGTCAGACTGGAGCCATGCACTCAGTGGAGCTCAAGGCAAGCCCAGGTCTGCATCTTCTGAACTGAGTATTTCAGGCTGGCTCAGTGAAAGGCAAGAAGGCAAATTAAATAACTATTTGTACTAACACACATATTAATTATTTTAAAGGAAAAATGTGCTAAGTCATAAATTAAGGGATAAGCAACCTGTTTCTTCTTTTCCCTAGAACTCTACCCCACTTTTAAAACATCACGGGATGGGGGGAAAAACCCCAAAATTAGGAGGCACATTCCTTTCCCTCCAGCAGCCTATGAATGACTTACAACTATGAGCTAAGAAACAGTTTCTCCCTATTTTATTATGAATTTAGACCCGTGGTTTCTTAATCTGATGTCTTGAATTTGGTGCAAATGTTCCATAAAGCGTGTGCTGAATGGGGAAAGTCCTTTTTTTTTTTCAGCATACGCTGAAAACACATTTTTCAGCATATCAGAACTCACCTCTGTCTCCAACTTCTTACTTGCAAAAAAAGCAAAGTTTTCCAATGATTAGGTCACTGTCAAAACAAGGCACAGCATGGAAAACAAAGGGCTGGTGGTCTAAGACTAAATGCACAGAACTAGGACTTGACACCAGGTCTGCTAAACTACTGCTGCAGTCCTTTAGGTTTCCCCCACCTATTTCTACTTTAACATCTAACCTCATAAAAAGAAAGAAGTAACTTGCCAATATGACTATGACTGTCTTGCAAATGAACTAATTAACGTCGACAAATCCTCTCCATGAATATAAAGTCACAGAATTTAATTAAGCGTGATTTCGAACTCCTTCACATGTTTATTCACACATTTACTACAGTGCTTCTGAGGTCTTTTCCAGCTTCTCAAAACTTAAATACTGAAAGACTAGGGAGTTTCAAGTGAAAACTTATGAGATTGAAAATGCTTAAAAATTACAAGCATTATACTAGTATTTGTTAATTTTAACAGTGTAAGAGTTCTGGAAAATTGCTAATTTTATTCTGCATTTACAATACTCATGTTAAAGAATTCACTTGATTTCATTATTGAAACCAAAAAATAAAACCTCAGAATGTACTAAATTTTGAAAGCTGAAAAAATAAAAATAAAGGCTGGAGACAGGAGCAAGGGCAGTCTAACTACGGGCTGGGAAATAACTTAACTACCAGGCCCACTTTTCAGCAGGATAAAGAGACATTAAAGTGCCTCTGCATTAAAGGGAATGCATTGGACTGCTGCATACTTTCAGGAAACCAAAAATAAAATTAGACTGTTTTCAGTGTTCTAGCACCCTAATTTATGGAGCAAGAACCTCAAAACATCTTTAGCACAGAAAACTTTTACAGTGTAATTGACCAATTCAGGTCTCATGCTGAGCACTGGATATATCTTAGCAGCTACTATCACGCATTTTACACAGTAAAAAAAAAAAAAAAAATTCTTGGTCAGTCACCAAAGTGAGGGAGGAATATTCTTATACATATTCACATTTGTGGGCATTTTCCAATACTATGTAGTCCCTGAATGAAGAAATTTGCATACATTCACTCAGGTAGATATTATGGCCAACCATTACCAACAGAAGCAACTGATGATGTCTTCTCCCAGTTAATTTTTATCACAAATTCTCATGGGATTATAAACCCCAATATTCACAAAAGCTTCTGAACTGGAGACAGAATTTCCATTTACCAGCCCTAATCTCTGTTTAGAGCTGGTCTTCACTATGGTCTTCTACACTTTCCTCCTCATCTGCCTAGGAGTAATCTTCAGACTTAATTAGATCACAACAAATGACAAATTGTGGTGGTGTAGTATGGCATAGACTGAGTCAAGCAAACTCCTCCATCTTCTGCTACTTTCTTCCCTTTCATCCCTTTTTTTAAAGGTAATAACCTTTAGGCACTCCCTACATCTCACAGCAGACCACATCTGATGCTTCTCAGGTAAATACAAGTATGCTCAAGCAGGGTGTTATAACAATTTTTAGAGTATATTCAACAATTAAAAGATTTTTTATTTACATTGGGTCCCCCCCATCTCTTCAGTGTTGTGGCGCTACCCTTGCACCAACTTCCTTCTCAAACTACAGCTCATTAGAGAAGCAAAAACTAAACTTGAAGTGTGCCTTTCCAAAGGAAAACAAAAAACCCACAGGAAAAAAACCCAAAAAACAAACAAAAAACAAAAAACCCAAAAACAACAAAAAAACCAACAACAAAAAACTCACCAAATAAAAATCCTTCACACTTAAAAAAAAGTACTAGCAAAATGACACTCCCAAACCAAGACAAAATAAAAACCCAAAAGAAAACCTTACTAGTTTACCCAGGTTTGGCTTTTTGTTTTGGTTTTCTGTTTGCTTGCTTTTTTTCTTTTTTGTAGTTTCTGTTGAAGCAAAGCCTTTGTGATAATGATGACCTTGGATTTCAATGTAATGTGTGGAAGGTGTTTTGCACAAGTTTTTTTAAGTAATCTGGATACATTGTGCACACTGTCATCTCACTGGCAATTCCAATTCGCACATCATGGACAATAACTCCAGCTAAGAATTAGGAACCTGAAATGCTCTGGTAGTACTCATACCCACTATATGTGTTCGTTATATTCAGTTTATATCATATTCAGTTTGGATGTAGAAACTCCTTGACCATAATGTCCATTTTGCTGTATATTTTCTGCAGAGCTCATTGCAGAAAAGGCCAATTAAAAGTCACCACATACAAAAGGGCAGGACTATAGAAGAATACATATTCATTCCTTATGAAACAGATAGTTATAGCTGCAAGATTGTGAAAATAGCTTGCATTTGCTCTACACCAAGAAGAAATTTAAAATCTGTTCAGACATACAGGGCAAAGCCATTCAACAAGATCATTTTTGTGAGGTCTATTACACATGGGTAATAATTTTTTTTTTAATCCACAAAACTAAAGCAATGCTTATAAAAAAACAGCTTGGTAAATGTCCCTGAAGTACTCCAAGTTCTTTGTCTAGTTATATTTATATGTAACTAAATAATATCAGCTTGAGGTCTGTACAAAGTTACCTAGAAAATCTTGTTTCCCTGAAGAAGTCACTGTTCTGTACAAGGCAGGGAACATTTGTGGGAGGCTGAGAACCAAGGAAGCCACGTACTTGACACATTTAGAACTTCAGCTGAGGCATGACAGAAGATAAAATTTAACAGAGATTTAGAAAAGCAGCTCTTTCTTAGGAAGCATGTAGTGAGGCTCTGGACCATTTTTCTGGTCATTTCCAGCACACCAGCTTTTAAGATATTTCTCCAAGAGAAAAAGCAGATAGGCATTTAATTTTTATGCCTGGCTTCCTCCCAGTGCTCTCAGGCAATCTCATCATAACTGCATTGAGCTTAGTGTTTTTTGGGTTATTTTTGTTTTTTTTTTTCCACTCCAAGCACTTCATTTTACTTCCATTTTTAAAGGCATTTCTTTCAGAAGAGCTAAAGCAACATCTGTTTTGAAGCCCAACAACAGCTGACAACCTTTCCAAAACACAGCCTACAGGGTTTGTACTTGCTTTGCCTTTGTTACAACAAGCCTCACAATTGTTCTTAAAGACAGGTCAATATGGACATAAGAAGTAGGTCTCTGAAGAAGAAACATGAGAGTATGTAAGATAACATGGTAAGAGGTGCTTTGGAGCAAATTCCAGTAATTTAGGAGGAGGAAGACTATGCATCAGCCTAACACAAGTTTATCTTTAGCATGTTTCCCCTGTAATGCTTTAATTCCCATGTAAAACCAACCAGACATTTGGGACAGAAGATAGAAACTATAGTAAGTATTTGGATTAAAGGCAACAAGAGGCCTGAGCTCAGGAGCTCCTATAACACATACACCAGATAAAAAAACATGAGTAGCCCTCACAAAATTAGCAAAATATCTCAGTTGCTTCAGAATCAGGATTTTCTTTCAAATGGGCTCCTTGGCAGGATTTGTTCTGCATCTGGTTATGATGTAATCACATCCAGGCTCACACAAGACAACTCTAAGCTGAAAATGCCATGACAAAGGCAATGCCCCAGGTAACCACCTGCAGTTACTTCACAGGGCAGTAAATACAGACCAATATTGGGCTGACATGTCAGCAGCCTCCACAAAGGACTTGTTCTCCATGGGAATGGTTTGCAGGCTACAAACAATGGTCTAGATCCAACCAAACTGATCTCAAAGCAAGCCAATACAAAATACAGCTAAACAGTGCAAAAAAATCAACTTACAAAGCGAGCTTCACAAAGGTAGTGCTACCCAGCAGTTTTGTGTTCTAACCTCCTCTTTTAAGGCACAGTGGAGAGACAGGTCAAAGGAAAAAATAAAACAGCTGACTGTGCACAAATGTCAGGACTTTGCAGACAAACATGCTTTGTTGGCTAATAATACACACTTCATACTCCAGAGAGAATTGCTACCTATGCAGAATCCTTGAGATTGAAGAACAGCCTAGGAGAAACCCAAACAGTGTCAGCACCAGCACGTGCAGGAATCCAAAGGTCACATCACACTGTTAACTGTGAAAAACACACGTGGAAAGGGGACCTGAAAAATCAAACAGCATTGAATTTGTGTATGCCAGAGACCTCTCAAGGAATCCAAACCAAATAAAAGTAATGCAGTCACAGCATGTGAATCACCAGCCCAAAAACCCTGCCAAGAAAAGATTAAAAAACCCACTAAAATTTCAAATTCTCACTAATCATATTAGCATAGCCATTAGAGGCTGTCAATGGGTAATTAAATATATTTGCAGGTTTTGCAGCCTTAAGTGCAAAGAACGGGCATTTATCCAGGTAACCAAATGTTCACAGGAGGAGGCATCATCTTTTTCATAGAAATAACTTTCAGTAAAGCTTTTTCATGCAGCCAGTTAGCAGCAGTCATTCTTTCTCACCACCTTGTGTACTTTGCCATGAGTCCTTGAATCTTTTGCCATCTTCTAGAGAAATGAAAATCTACTTGGGTAGGTGACTTGCTTTGAAAAAAAAAGATGAGAAGAACCCAAACAGTGAATACATGTATTTTCCATGTTTACAGAATGATACTTCAGTTCTTAAAATTAAACAAGATTAACATACAAAAATAAAAGCGCAGTCACCATGTTCTTTTTCTACAGGTTTTTTTTTTTTTTTTTAACTAGTGTATATCAACTATGAAAGGCACTAAAACATTACTGTTTCTGTTTATTGCAAAACATCCTATCTATTGTTCTCAAGGAAAGAGATTAGATCTTCTTTCTATATCCACATAATCTCTCCTGGGACTCTGGCTTAGTTAAATGTGCATCTTTTCTCTAAAAATATTTTGTGGTTTACTAACAGAAGCTGCTTTTATTGTGGCAATCAGAATATAGTTTTACTACTATGTTATGATCAGCATTTTGATGTAATCTAGAGTTTAATGTCTTGCATAATTGCCTTAAACTCACACTGAAGTAACTGTTTCAGGTAGGTCAATATTTCTGCTTCATAGCAGATGTGACCAAAGAAAGTTAGTTTGAAGCCCTTAACAACATATAATACACTATTTTTTTTTTACATAAAGAGGAAGATTTATCCACACACCAAAGTTTATTGGAAATATTTATCCAGTCAATGGCACACACCTAGGAAAGTAAGAATGATACCAGGAACTTGAAATATACAAGTCCTGCCAAACTTCAGCAAATCATGACAAGACTCAACAGAATCGTTGCTGAAAAGCTTTTCCTTTTTGCCTTTAACTGTAAAATGCCCTAACTCATTACTGAATAACACAAAAAGAGTAATACTTATTTCAATGTGAGACAAAAGTAACCAATTACTGATAGGTTGCATACAGTTCACGGTAATAGCAAAACTAGCAAGGGAATATTTTAAATAGAAATTATTTGACTAAATAAAACTATTTTATCATCAAAATAATAACTTAAATTTAATGCTACTTTACCTCCAAAAATATAAAGGAAAAAGACTTCTGAAAAAGAAACAGGAGTACAAGAAGTCTAAGAAAATGTTATTGGGTCCATGGTATCTCAGAAAGGATTTGCTGAAAAACAGCCAAGTGTACAAAGTAAAACAGCTTACAGTCAAACAGAAGAGACTAAGAAAGAATTTTCTACTTGTGGATTGGAGTGGAACAATAGAGATTCTGATTGTGCCTTGATCTAGTGTGGGAATAAAGTTCTACACTTCTGCCCTAAAATAAGTTGTCTGTAGGCATCTTAGACTTGTTCACTTTCTATATTAAACTGAAAGAACAGAAATCACAATTTGTATTAGTTATGTGCTTTGAGTGAGAGTCTTCCCCTTCCATTTTTAAATATGCCTTTTGTCAGGCAGAAAACCTGCAATTAAGGATTTTTAGATTCTAAAAACAAGACAGCTTGAGGAGAAAGTGACCATAAGCTATAGTAACACTCTGCAACCAGTTCTGATTGAAAAAAAAAAGTTCAATAATAGCATTGGTTGCCATTTTAAGTCACATACGACATTACTACTTATAAATATACTGTGAATACAGTAAGAAAGAAAACTAAGCAAGTCTGAGGCGCTTTGAGGCATGTCAGCATGTTTGTGCATTCCCTTCTGTTTTTAAAGGTAATTCATGGCTCATAACAATGCTGTTCTCAGCCTATGAGTTAGATAATAACAGTGTTAATTGGAATATAAAAGGGCTTTTCAGCTGGACTTCCTAGTCCAACTGCCTGACCAGTTCAGGGTGACCAAACATTAAAACACATTATTTAGGGCATTTTCCAAATGCCTCAAACACTGACAGGGATGGCATTGACAACCAGTGTTTGGTCCATGGACTTCAAATTTAGACAGCCACATTCTTATTTCTAGCTCGGAATATTATCTTCACCTCTTCACCACAGAGAAAAAGGTCAACTTATTGGTTATCTAGCTCTTTATGTATATAGATAGAAATAAATATAATAAGAGTGGGAAAATGATTACAGTATCTAGGATACTTCACCCAGTCCTCCAAAGGCAAGAAATAAAGGACTCTGAAATGATTTAGCAATTAAACGAACTAAAACACAAAAACATGTATAACATTGATACCATGTGGGCATCTATATCCTTGTTCTTCTCAAAAACTGGAAATAGCCCATTAAAAAAAACCTAAGCCCTTAGTAATAATTTAAATTCTTCCCATCCAATTAATTTTTATATTATTATTTCCTGTATCTTCATCATTTTCAGTTGTCATTCAACTATGCAGCATTTTCATCATTAGATAACAAGCTTGCACGATTCTAAACAGCAAAACCTAAGAGTCTGAGTTGGCAAGGGCCCTTCTTTCCATTACAGCCTAATTTTCTCTTCACACCTGCTATCACCCATTTAATATATTGATATATTTTCATTGTAGCCCACGGTCCCTACAGCAACAGAATTCTTGTCACTTTACCTACTCATCATTTTAAAAACCCATCTTCAGCAATAGATTGCTCCTGCCTTCCTCTAAAGGACAGAAAAAGAAACAAAGCTTATACTCTCCTATGGCTTACACTGCATTTGAGGACTAAATTTTTTTGCAGACACTTCAGTAAATGACTTGCCAATGAAACTCAAGACCCATTTTGCAACTGAGCATAGCATTTAGTACTTGTTTTCTTTGTGAATGAAAACTAATTCCCAAAATTCATAACCCATAAGTGTCAATAACCAGAAATGCTGCTTTAAGATATTTTAATCAGTGAATTAAATCAACACTTGAAAAATACTTCAAAACTCCAAAGAGTAAAAAGGAAAAAAGGAAAAGAAAATCCCCCTGTTCCTTCATTATAAGCTAAATTATGAATTTTATGTATAAGATACAGACTATTACATAACAATAATTACTAGAATGACTAAATGATGACTAAGGTAGTGCTTCATCATCATTGCAGAAAATAGTTATCTAAATGTTACAGTCAAATTAATTTCAAGTGTAATCAGCAAACCACTGCAAATATCCAATTACCAGCAAGAAAGAATTTAACCACAGATATGTCTGGTGTTTCATATTTATTTGGAGATAGACAAAGTTTCAAAATCGATAAATTCAATTTCATTTTCTCTTTCAAAAATAAAATTGCTTATGAAAGTGGTCTATAACTTGTTTTTTACAATGCCTGTATGAAAAATATCTAAATATTAATACCAGCTAATTTCCCTGATTTTTTCCACAAACATCATTAACACCTAATAATGTTAATAAAAACAACAATGTGCTAAAATAAAAATGCAGACTGATATAAAAAGCTTTACCACAAAGTGACACTGATATTGTTTACTTTGCCACACAAAACTAAGAGGAAGAAAAAGGTTCTTAATCACAAATCAGAGTACATAAAATATATATTCATTTACACCCATTATAGATGTTCAAGAGCCCTAGTATTGAAGAGCAACAGAACAGGAAAAAAAGTCAACAAGAAAAAGGCAACAACAAAAAACCCAAACCACAACAACAAAAAGACAAAAGAGAAAGAGAACTGTGAGCAAAACTGAACTGCAAATACACCTGTACCAGAGCAATCACTCTGCCTAATTTAACTGAGGTTCAGATGAGACCTCGGTCAACTAAAGAGACCCCAGCTGATAAATACAACAATTTCACCACAGACCTCTTCCCCATAGGCCTCTCCTCTATTAAAATTTACTTTTCCTAGGAGGTGTTTTTCTTTCCCTCATCTTGGCAAACTGACAGTGTCTCAGTGAGTTTTTTATCAACAATACACAGAATTATTACATTGGAAAAGGCACTGCCACGTCCAGCACCACACCACATTCCCAAGCTGGTTGTCTCAGTGCCACCATTAATAACCAGGCTTTGCATTTCCTCTGTACCTGCCCTTACACAGAAGTGAGGTGATGCTGAGACACCTTAGTTTCAAGCACTGTTTGGGTATTATTCCATACCCAGTATTTTAGTGATTCCAAGTACTTTATTTCTTCCAATAATTTAGAAGAAAAAAAGGTATATTGATTACTTACATCTTCATGTCTCCCTCTACCCTTTGTTTAGTTTCCTACTGTCTCACAAATTGCATTTTAAAAGCTATTAACAACTCCAAATTCTATCATCCTGCCTGAAGTCCCCTTGAATTAAGTTCAGCAGAAGTAACAGCCTTCAGCAACCTATTTCATTGGCAGTCTGAGGCTTAGATTCTCCTGCCACTTACTGATATTAATAATTTGATTTTAAACCCTTCTAAACCTGTACTAAAAAAGTCTCTTCCATCCCCCTGAGATTTTATAGATGAGGCTGGTTGATCACATCAATCGATTAGCCTATTAAAACATTTCTCACAACTGGCTCTAGCTATAGACAACTGATGTTCTTGCCCTCCTAGGCACACAATTAAACACAAAGCTCAAACCTAAATTTCAAATTAGATCAGATATATTGATCAAAGAAGTGTCAGGTTTCTCTGAAATGTATCTGAAGGCATCACAGACTTAAGAAAGACTTTTGAATTTTAGAGCAAGTAGCAGACCAGTATGTACCTAGGAAAGTCCATAACCCAAAAACCAACATGGATAAAAACACTGGCATTACTCAGAACCCAAATTAGCTGTATTTTAGCTTTTTGTACAGAAACCAAGCCAATGTTAGAGAATGCATATCCAGATTTGCATGTGTTACTACTGCTGCTGTATAAAAAAAACAATTAATCACTCATACCTGATATCAACATATGCATTTGCAAATTTATCTACAAACACAATGTTAGTTTAATTTGCCACATTTTTGGGGAATAACCCCCTCCTATCTCCATGAGGATTGCTTTGATGTTGATAGTTCCTTCCCCAGATATACTCTTCAAAGTTACTAAACAAAAACAACCTCTCCTTTCTGGTGAGCAAGATAACTTGAAATGGCGAGAAGAGTCTTGAATATGAATACTCTTTTTAGCAACAGTAAAATTGGCTCATATGTTTTTTCCCCTGGGTATTATTATCCAGGCTGACAGAAAACTATTAAGTGTTAACAAGTGCTCCATTGAAATAAAAATTAACTTGGTCAGTTCTGTTAGTGGTGAAATACCATTCCAATCTAATAGATCTTTATTAGCTCAGTATAAGATAGAACTGCACTACAGCAATATAGCAGGCTTTCATTCAAGTTTTTTTGGTTTAACAGCCATTCTTGAGTTAGAAGGAAAAATAGCCAAGTGTATATTCATTTTCAATGAAAGCAAACTTATCTGATAATAAATGACCCATTAGTTTGCTCATAATTCTGTCAGAGTTATTACAGTTTTTAGGTTCTGAATGACTGTAATTTACTATAATTGGTTTGCAGGACAAGAGATAAATTTGACTTGCTCAATTGCAGATTCACTAAAATAATTTTGAACACTGAAAATATTTCTAAGCATAACAGTCATGACAAAAACGTAACAAAACCAAAGAATTTTAATAGAAGAAATGTTACAGTTTAATTTTTAAAAGCAGATTGATTCTGGGAAGATTCGTGTGCAAAACAAAATTTATATAACATTAGGAATCAAATTTGAGGCAGGCTGGTAATTTTCAGTAATCAATCTTTACACTGATGTTTGGAAGGAAAAGGTGGCTGAGAAGAGAAGCAACCTCATAGTTCAACACATGCTACACTTACTCTCCAGGTACTTGAAAGAAGTTAAGATGTTAATAATACAGGAAAGCCAGAAAGCCGAAGTTTGCATGGAAGCTTAAAACCTCTTTTTTGTACTGTTAGACTTCATCTATCTGATTTTTCTAACAGTTCAGAGGCCTTGCAAATGTTGAAATTGGAAATAGTTTACTGTTATGAATTGTCGGTCCGAATGCAAACTATGAACTGGAAAGCATCATGACAACAGTGGTGGAGAAGAGATTAAGAATAATTGCATAAACATCTTCTTAAATTTCATCTTACAATTACAAGGAGAAAAAGAAAAAAAGACAACAAACCACCAGCAACTACACAACTTTATTGCCTTGACCTCCCTTTCTGTTTACTTGCTACACAAAAAGGAGGAACAGTACAGTAACTATGTTTACCTTCTTTTCAGAATCACAAAGCACTTCAGTCTCATTTTGTGCTCTAATTTCTCCTAAAACATGACAAATCAAAATGCTATTGTGCTTTAAGAACAGCAGTAATTTTTTCAGGAAAAATACTGATTGTTATGGACTTCACTGGTTATTTGATGCTCACTCCTGTGAAGGGTTTTAAATGACATATGGTGATCTCAGAAACCTTCAGCCAAGAAAGTCAAATGTACTGAGTGGCAAATTCAGTCTTTCACAGGTGGTAAAGCAACAAGGTTAAACTAAGTTCCAGATCAAAAATAACAGTCTTGTTTCCAATCTGTTACTGTGGTAAATTCCAACTCTAAAGATCCAGGCTTACCACATTAGGATCTGGTTCGCAGTGGATAAGGCTTACATCAGAATTTACAGTAATATCCTGAATAGGATGGGTGAAAGAAAAAGAAATGACAAATATACTTTTATGATGGTTGATTTCAGCTGGAGCTAAAAGGTATTGGTAAGCCTTAAATCTCATTTCCCCCTACTTGTACTCAAAATCTGAACCAGCCAAAGACGCATCTTAACTGAGAGTTTGTTCTTCCAGCAGCTGAGCTGGAAATATACTTCAGACTAACAAAGTACCAAATTATCTGTGTGGAATAAATAACTATGACCCTTCAGCCTGAAAAAGACATGACAGACCCGAAAAGGTCACCACAGGATACTGAGTTAATAAAAAATCAACTTCCCTTCTCCCCATAAATATCTAGGGTTTGGAAAATAGCACACCATTCAGATGAGGCATCCTTTGATAGCTACAAAATGCAAAGCACTTGTTCTCTGGGAGAGCCTTGCAGAAAAATTAAAATACAGGGCCTAATATACATGGAAAATACTCCTAACATACTGAGGAAAAATACACATATCCCTTCCCATCTCCCCAGGAGCTGCATCAGAGAGTGTTATGCTAATGAGGATGAAAATGTCTGAAAGTTCCAGTTGGAAATCCTTGTGCAAGCACAGGAGCTGATGCCCCATGCCACCAACTTCACAGGGGACCTCCAGGTACACAGCATGGTTATTGTGGCCAGAGCTTCCTGTTACTTGAACTGAAATGGACTACCTGTGCTAAAAAAAGATAAACTACAATAAATCCTTGAGAATTCTCTTATACAGACAATTTTTTCAGCAAAGGCACACTGTTTGAATACAGCCATGTTCACCGTGCATATATTGGACAGGGTGTGCAAATATACTCCTGTTTGTGGGGGGGGGAAATAGGGAAATCCCAGCAAAAGTACAGCTCCTTACTTAAAATAAGCTTAATTCCACAAAATACTACAGCCCCTTCCTTATTCTGTCATATTCCTCAAACTTTTAACAAAGAGCAGGTTAACACCAACTCCATTGAAATCAGTTTGTCAATACACAATGGTATCACTTGGAAACAAGGCCAGTGATTCAGAAGACAATTTGAGAAAAGCAAAAATCATTAATGATAAAAAATAAGCCTAAAACAAGGTGAAAGGTTAGCTTTGATTTTTTCACACTTTGAAATATCAGGTTGTAAGTGCTCTTCATTTAATTAGAAGAAAACTGCATAAGAACTGGTTAACAACTTCACTAAAGGTCATCCTCAAGAATTCTAAGCCCCCTAATAATTGAGCAGTTGGAGTCAGTGTAAATATTTTAAAATTTACGTTCTGTTTTATTGCTTTTGTTCTCCATGTGCTATTGTTCCAACTTGGTTAAAAATAAGTGAGAATTTTATATAAAGAAAATAATTTAAATGAAAATTGGCAAGCAAAACTTCCCCTACAAGCGGGGATTACTTATTTCTTCTCGAAATGATATCAAAAAAGAAAATTATATGGTACCATAAAGAAGTATAGATTCTGTTAACGTTCCTTTTACAATAATGGTATATCATCAAGCCTAACTACCCATTGTTAAAATTTTACTTTTCAAGCTCAAATTTAGAGAGAAAATTCTTAAAAAGGCTTACACCTAAGTATGTTACATATAACACATTAAAAGAAGACTATTAAAAATAGAAGACTATTACATAAGAAAACCTTGAAAGTTCAGACCATAAAGTAGATGAACCTTAGAATTCTCCTCATCCTTAAATGCATTCCTACAAATTTATTGGAAAATAACTGTCTTTCTCTGAATTGAGGACTCGCATTTATTCATCTTCATCAATATATGTCAGCAATCTAGAAACATCTCACTTATTTATGATTTATTTTTACCAAGAAATTTCCCATTAAGGTATATGTTGACATAACTTTCTCAAGGTTTTGGAAAATAAAACATCACAGTTAATATTGGAGAAGATGTTTACAGTGGTCATTAAAATTTCTGTAACTTCACAACCACCACCAATTCCCCACATACAAACACTGCAGAGAACTTATTTTCTGTGTTCATAGCAAACCTCTTCCTGGATTTAACTTTTTTAAAATTATGAACACTCAACATGCATTGGTACAAATGTGCTAGCATTTCTAGCAGTGTTTGCTGATGAAATTTGCCAGAGACAAGGCTTTTGTGAAGGTCATTTCAGGAAGATTAACAACCACTTGATTAGTTACAAGGTACTTTTCCACACACTGTTTAAAAATGTAATTTACCAGAAGTGAGGGAAAAAAAAAAAAAAAAAATCACTGACTAGTTTAAATGCAACATCATTTCACAACATGCGACATTTACAGTCTACTCTTATTTTGCCTTCCTCTCATGCGGGGATATCAGTCTAGTCACAGCTTGATTCATTTCAGCCAGTATCAGACATGGATGGTGAGGAAGGGTATTGTGTTTCCATTTAGCATGGCATGACTTCATGCCAGGATAACAAGTGTCTTACAGCCAGAAAACCCCAGAGTGATGGGATCCATGCTGGAGAACCCAGGCTCCAGACTCAGTGTTTTGGTTCTAGAATTAGAGCCAAGGAACAATGCTGGGCAGCCCTGCACACTTCCAAATCTAACATTTTGGCACAAAAAGCACAGCTGCTACAAAATGCCCAAGGGATATCAAGAAATCTATTTTTAGTACATAAATACAACTGTTTTTATCATGCAAATGCACTCATACCTAAGTCTGCCATCACTGACAAGAAGAGTCATTCTAGCCACCATTTAACTTTCATGCCACTCTCTTGTAGATATACCTATTTTAAAGGGAGTACAAAAGCATCAAATACCCTATTACTGGATAGTGAACAGGTGTTTTCTGATTTCCTTCCAGTGGATTTATATGAACAAAACAACTCAAGAACAAACCAGCTTAGAACAGGATGGGGCACACTCTCAAGTTTCCTTCAAAACTGATAGGAGGAAAAAAGAAAAAAAGTAGTCACAGTTCTGATTTAGAAATCTCTGAAGTCCCTTTCGCTCTTAAAGTAGGATATGGCTTCATCAGCATCCCACAAGTTTAGGACTGTGATCCCTGGCACAACACAGCACCATCTGTAGCTGCGAGTTCAAAGAATTTTCTTCCTTGAGATATCCAGCGAGGTAACTGAAGTCCTCCTTCCTGTGCTGGTGTGTCAGGAAAGCCTCTCCGAGATGCCTTCCATGGAAGTGCCAAGATATTAAAGTCACTTTCATGAGCAATACTTTTGAGACATATGAAAAACTGGTTTAAATAGAATAGGAAGCTAAATAAGTTTCAGATTAGGAAGCCATGAGAAAAGAGATCTGGAATGATACACATTGGAAGACCATTATTTTTCTTCTCCCTAATTCATCTGTTTCACTCACTACATGACTTTATTTCTACACCAAGGTACAGCAGAAACCCTAGAGACAACAGCTTCATTAACGATACTGCTCTCATTCTCCAAATACCACCCATTAAACTGAGTAAGAATCCAATGAAAGTGTGTGAAGGTGTAATTAAAGACAATTATAATACATACTCAGAGGGAGAATGGGGAGCAAATTAAAATTGAAGAAGTCACATGAATGCTGACAGTCCTAAGTGACAAAAGACTATAACCTGCAGCAGCTGTGTGAACCAGCAAGAGACAAATGGAGCATTTGTTTGCTGTTAGCAGATTTCATGGCTAATTGCCAACACCTGACCAAGTCAGACTCAGGAATTCTGGATTCACGTCCAGATTCCTCAAGCACTTCAAGACCTTTTGCATCTGCCTCTCCTAATGAAGATTATCACTACCAAATAAAAATTTTGGTTCAATTCCTAGTGGCTTACTCCCTTCTATATTATGCTCCCTACTTCCCACTTCAGCTGAGCACAGCAGGCCCATTTCCTCACCCAAATGCAGAGCACCCCACCATCTAACCTGACTTCAAACATCAATGCAGCCTCACTCCAACCCAACTGCTTCCTCTCGTCAACATACAGCTCGTAGATGGCTGAATTTCTTTACAAATTAATGTGGCATCTTCCAGGGATCCTAATACAATGTAAGCATTCATATCAAGTAAAAAGCCAACCCCCCAAAACAAAAGAGCACAGGAAAATAATACCCAGCTCCTACCATGCTTACTGTTCATAATTCACATTACAATCTCTTAGGAAACAAATTAGAAAAAGATAAATACTTAGTTGTTTTGGTTCTTTTTAAACTTCATCTGAAAGCCTAATGGCACAACAGAGATAAAATTAGATCTCAGTTCCCATAACTACAGTAAGCATCCTTATTAATGCACATGATTACAAAAGGTCTTCCCCTACATTCAGTGGCAGCTGCTGCTTTCTGTCTAACTTCATTTACCTGTGGCAGTAGAGTTCATAAAACACAGACCAGGCTCCTACTATGATGCCTACTGATCTAGCACATCTCCAAGAAAAAAAAAAAAAAATTAAAAAACAAAAGAAGAGATTGTGCCTGAGGAAAAAGGAACAGATAATCAGGCAGAGGTTTTAGTGCAACTTCACAGAAGCTGAATAAAGATGTAATGACTTGAAACTAGTCAAAGGCTGTTTTTCCAGGAGTCACTGGAAAAGGATTTATGTGGAACTGAGAGCAATGCTGTGAAGCAGCTGGCTTATGTTGATGGAGAGCTGCTCACACACCTGAGGAACAGCGAGGGAAAAAGTTTATAAGTGCAAACAACCAGGAAATGGAGCTGGCTTAGTATAAAGGACAAAGAGAAACCTTAATATTGAGCAGGAACAACCTCAGGAATTTTAACAAACAAAAGGAAATATGTTTTATCTGATACTACAGGCAGAGACCCATGCCATAAATAATTTGTAAATTACCATCTTGACAATTCTAATCCCAGGGTTTATAAAAGCAAAGTTTATATATAGCAGTAAACCAAAATACACACAAATTATATAAAAGATGCACAAACACATGTTGCTATTACTTTGAACAGCAAGTACAACAGGCAAAAGAAGACTTGCTAATTCTCTTAATGAGACCTTATGACTTCCAGTGAAACAGTACATGAATTGCAGTACCAATCATTATACACATGGCAATAAGTCTAAACTTTATATCTGCACTTTTGGAGGCTAAATTGATTATTTCCATCCAGGAATGAGGCTCTTGTATAATGCTAGATAATGCTATTAAAAAGATCAAGCCAATATTTTTTTGTTTTCTTTTACTCCCAATAAATTAAATAGTAGTGATTATTAGAAAAACTGAAGAAAACAGAGGTTATCATTGGACTATAGCCTAAACTCAATTTTTCAGCACCTTGACTACTGTGTTCTGATCACCTCATCTACAAGGATACAGGGGAAAAAAAATATTGGGAGAAACTCCATGAGCAACAGCAATGACAAAATCATGCAGCAGTAGCTAATTCACTTAAAAGCCATGACTACAACTCTCCATATTCACCCATGGCACAGAGTGCAGTTAAGTATCACTGTACACTGTAATATGTTAGCCAGTACTTATCAAAATGAATTTGTAATTTAAAACAAAAGGAAGCAGTTTGCTAGCAATGGGAGATAAACCCACTGTACTCCCTGCAAAAAGATAAGTGAAAGCGCAATATTACACTAGGGGCTATGCAAGTTCTTGGAATAACAATCAAAGTAGGGTAGCCAATTATGTAAACCCCTACATCTGGCTCTAGAAATGTATGAAATTAAGATAGGGATATTAAGAGCAGTGTCATAAATACTTGGGCTGTGTTCACTACTGGAAACAGGAGAATAACATATGGTCTTTAAGCCTGATTCAGTCCAGACATGTTCTTCTGTATCTGAATGACAAAGTTTTCTGTACTTTAGTAGTTAGGAACACAAAGCAGGATGAAAAGTTTAAGCTGTAAATCAGCATCAGCTGCTGTCTCAAATGAAATGCAGACTGATGTGCCACTTTAACCACAAACTGCCCTACATGAGGTAAAAATCAAAAAAGTAAACAATTTTCAGCTTCTGTAGTTTGCTAGTATTTACAAATCATCAAGCAGCCTTGTGCACCCAATAGCTGCTTTCTTAGTCCTTGTCAACAAACGGAACAATTTGTCTTAATCCGAAAAAAACCCACACAATTTTGATACCAAAGAGCTTTGCCTGATCTACCTGAAAAACCCTATAACTCTTTTTGAACCATATCAAAAGAGAGCTTGTCAGTTTGCTTGCCTTCTGTTTTAGAGGCTATTTTTTTGAAGTGAGCACAGAATTACTCCAAAACACATTGCTGGTTGAAAGGAAAGCCTAGCAAACTTTCTTTCTTAAACATTTAAGTATGGCCTTGAACACTTATGTCATCCGGACTACTTCAGACCTGTTGTATAGGTTCTCTGGAAAAAAGAGAATGGAGAACATTCCTATGACAATATAATATCTCTTTGGTCAAAATTATATTCAACAAGCCCTACTTTCCCATCTTCCAGATAAAAGTAGGTCATCTGAATTCTTCTCTAGGCAGATGTGGAAGGACTGTGCTGGCTTGATAAAACTCTGGGATGAGTTGCTGAAGGAAAATTGCAGGTTGAATTGAATCTTTGCATTTCTCCATCCTTTTTTCCTGTATTTTTGTGTAACCTAGCAACACAGCTGGAGCTAAAGACACCCTCTGTTGAAGTTTCCTACTATTAGCTCAATGTAAGAGAAGAAAAAACCTATGGACACCCAAAAAAGAAGTGGGAGAAATGAATAATAGCAATTTTTGACAACTCTGTAACATATTCCTAATTTAGATGGTATTGTGGCCATATCAATTCAGAAAAAAAGGGATAACTAAGAATTCCATATTCTTTAAATTTACAAACTACTTCCAGTACTTAATGCTTCACTGTATCCAGACAAATACTACTTCTAATAGATAAGCTAAACCTAATACTTTTACATCACACCTTAACATTTGGAAACTGAGAAATCAGAAATAGACTGCACTGCTTCATTTCACACAGCAAACTTTACTACACGTTCTCACATGTTAACCCTGTTATTTGCCTCAATTGCTACCCGCTGGGAAGTTTCCTTTGTTTCAGTCAGCTGAGACAGTCTCTCATTAGGCTCATTTCTTTCACAGCAAAACATCTGCAATCTTGGCAATTGTTCCAGACATTTTCTGTAGGTGCAGTACTACAGTAACTTTTTCAATGAACATTCCCTAGTAGTCACTAATTACATCAAATCAGCTTTCCTTTCTTTCTGCTTAGAATTTCTTGATATAATTCAAGATGTAATATCAAGCAGCATGGTTAATTTATCAAGTCCCCACCCAGTATCTCAGCTGTGATTTTTTTATTATGACCTAATCAAACAAAAAAGGAAGAATGTGACCTCTTTCACACCTTTTCCAACTAAGACAAACAATTTCATTACTTCAGCTTTGCCTTTAAGCCTTAAGTACACCATCACTTTTGCTGTGCAAAAATCGTCAGACAATTGTGCACGTTGTTTGTTAAATGTAAAGGATCTTGGAATTTTTTGCTAACCAGATTCAGTCAACAGTCATGGTTTTAGTCAATAAAACAAATAACCCATCAGGGAGGCAATTGAAGGATTATTCACTGAATTATCCAGACTGAAATTCACCATCTCCAATTATCAGTAACAAGTCTGATCAAACAGAGCACAGCCAAACTGAGTCTTTGGTTTTCATGTGAGCATCCTTGTCAACCAAGTCTCTAACCATTATTTAAATAGAAAAAGCTCCAAAATCTTCTACACAGATTTTAATAAACCAGCCTTTCCTGTGAAAGCTAACTCTATACAATTGGACTGGTTGATGTTTTTTTGTCGTTTTCACCTCAGTAAAACAATGCTGAACCTGCTACTGTGAAGCTGCTCTCCAGCATGCTGCAGCCCATCATCAGAGGCTGTTTTACAGAACTACATGCTCAACACTTTCCTTGGTGTGACTCACTTAAGTTTCAGATGAGGCAGCAAGTCACCAGCTGCCTCCAAGTACCAGCTCTGTCAGTGTTCTCTGTTCTTGCCTGACAGACTGGTGCCAGCAGCACTGATCTGATTTTCAGTGCAGCACACTTGCACAGATTACAGAGCGTGTCATCTGATGAGCAAACAAAGTTTCTCTGCATTTCCTGAGTGCTTACTGTCATCTTAACTATGGCTGCACGCTAACAGCCAAAAAAAACAGTGTGTCCCTGATCTTCAACAAGTGTAGCCAATAATTATATATTAAATACTCTTTGCCAGCTCTCCTTTGCAAATTCAGTATTCACACTCACTGATCCTGTTAAATTTTAAGGCTCAGAGTGTGATGCCACTGTCTGGGTAGATACTGGTCATTACACATTCTTTCACAAGTCTAAATCTCAGCAAGTGTTTCTCACTGCTTCATGAAAATGAACTCCAAATCAGCATAATACCACCCTTAACAATATTTCCCTTACAGGAAAGTTCATACACAAGCCTTATTTTGAGAACTCTTTATAGCTCAGAAATCCTAGCATTTCCTCTGCTGATCCCTGTTATTTCAGTTTGCATAATTTATCTTTACTTCAGAAATTGAAGCTGCAACCTGTGCACCTGAACATCTGAAACACAAAATTCAACATATTTTAACTCTTTATTTTCTTCCCCAACTCACACCATTGCTCCTGCCATTTGATCCCTCTGTTTCAGACCATTTTATTCCCTTTGAAAATTATTTCTAAAACTAGAGAAATGAATTTGCATATTTCCTATTTTTTTTTCTTACTAATAATTCTTTGTCCACTGCTGGAATTAAACTTTTTTTTCAACCATTGACTGAAAACACAACAACTGTACATAAACACATATGAATATTACTGTTTTGGGGCAATGGTCATACTATAAAATGCAGGTTTGGAAAGTCAAAAATCCACCATAGGAAGAAAAAAATCCCAAAGACTCAAAAGAAAAAAAGGCTCATACTGAAATTAAACAAAGGTTCCTCTTATTGGTTTTATATTACTGCAAAAACATAATTAAGAACTATAAAGACATTTTCAAAAGTTCCTTTATATCCTGGTGAGCTACAGAGAAATTCAGATCCACCTGGGTCACAACAGACAGGAAGCATAAAGCTTTTGAAAGGCCTGCCACAAGTTTAGTAAATTGTTCTCCTAAATAATGGAGGTACAACAAGATTCAGATCCCACTCTTATATTAATTCCTTCTTGAAAGAAGTAGCTTCCACAGCTGCCAAGGGATTCATTAGACAAAGTTTGATTAATTTCACATAACTAACAAGCTTAGGGCATAACATCCCAAATAATTTAAACCTATTGTGCCAACACTCTTTCAACGAAGAAACAAATATTCATTGACACAGGTTTCAGTTATATTTTGGATTGTTTAAAGGAAAAATAAATACTTTTTATGCTTTTTTATAGTGATGTCTCTACCGTTGAGAGAACAGGATTTCATCATACCATCAACCTTGTTAAATAGAAGAGTTTCATAACAACAAAAAAATACATGATATTTACAAATTTTTTACTTAAATCCAAACTGAAACACTCCAAACTGACTCAATATCATCCAAACAAGGTGTGCTCCCATGAAATAACATCTGCTTAGCAAGTCACACACTGAAATTCAGTCAAATTATTCTTGTGGGTGCAGAATGACTGAACCTGAGCAGCTACCCAATTTGTGTCTGAATGTCTTATTTCCACCATTCTCTCCTCTTCCCTCAAATATGGATGTCTGCTGCACTGAGCTGCAGCTAATGCAGTAGCACAAGCCGTCATTTGTTATGTTCATAAATTTTCAATAGAACCCAGAATCACTCAATCGTCTCTGGCCCAGCCCATAAGTGCAGCATACAAATTGCAAAATAAACCTCATTAAAAGAGCTGCAAGATGAAGATTCATTTGCCACACCAAAACCAAATCCACTGCTGCTTTTCTGATATGTGTAGGCTACTGGTTACATACACACAGATGAAGACAGCATTTGAGATTTTTCTGTATTAATTAGGTAGTTTGGATTATTAGATTGTTAAAAATATCATCAGGACTAACAGTAAATTTCTGGCCCTGTCTGCACTTGGTGAATTCCTTTTTGTCCACAGCAACAGACAGCACAATAGAAATAGAGAAAATAAATCCTCCCCAATTTCAACATGATTTAGCTCCTTTTGAAATTCATTTGGAATTGACCTTTCAGGGAAAAACACTGTAGGTAAAGATGCCAGCTGCACAAAGGTGACAGTTAAGGATGTCTGCTGTTCATGGCAAGGCTTGAATACAGGATAGTCATGGAAAGGTTTTCACCACAGAGGACTGGAGTTAGAAATGCTGAAGTTATGTAGAACCAGCCTAGAGAGACAGGTATACCTTCTGTCACAATGCCATGTCACGACATGAAATGTAGACAAACTTAAGTCAATTATACTATTATATAAATAATATATTACATTATAGATACAGATTATACATAACATATTATATAAATATTTGATTCAAATATAGTATATTATAATATATTATAAATATATCACAATATACATATATTATATATTAATACTTAAATGTATTATATTACTTATTATAATTGTATTTTTACAGATTTATGAACTGTATCAGATCACTCATGAGTTCTCTAAACTAGAAACCTACAATGATGTAGTTTTTTTTTCCCTTGAGTCTTAAATCTATTTTGGGATTCAAAAAATATTAGAAAAAAATATCCATTTAATTAAGTATAATGAGGGCAACTAAAGAAATCAAATAAGATCATCAGACAGCATTCAGCATCTAAGTTAGACCGGCATTCTATGAACACAAATAAGTTTCTGAACTAATTCAGAAAAAAAAAAGCATCATCACAAAGGACAAAAATAAAAAAGAAAAAACACCACCTCGAGCCAATGAAGTAAGAAATCATCTCATCATTCATGCTCTTGTGTAGTGATATCTTTTACACATTTTGCTTAAAAATATCCCAAAATTAGAGGGCATTATGCTTTAAAAGGATGTAGCCACAAAAAAAGTTCCAAAAAAGTGTCTTTTATCACTTGAATTTTACCACATTTCAGAAGATATTCACAACTAAATTTAACATTCTGCTTCATCTGAAGCCAAAAGATGATTCAAAAACTGTAAGAATATAAATGGGGCCAACCTCACCAAGGTAAGCCAAATTTGCTTAACAACCTTTTATATACATGAGGTAACACCTTAACACATATTTGGTAGGAGAGAACTTAATGTTCCTCACTATCTCACTGCTTCACTTACTGATCATTCCAACAAAACCTCAAGAACCTCTTTGATAACGAAAAAAAATCACTTTAGAATGTGATAAACAGATCTACTCGCTATAAATAGTTTGGGAATGCTGTAAATACTGTGATCAAGAGTGCAGATTAACATCAAACATCTCTTAGCAGAGGGTTACATTTCACAGCTCTAACAAGAATCAAAGTCATCAAGAGCAAAGAAACCATGTTATTTAATTTTGCCTTTAAAATAAAATTCTTTAAGGATCTACCTGGGCACCATAAACAGCATCATGAATTGTGAAAGCCCATAGCCTTAGTGCATTCTTACAGCAGATGATGCTCCACTCTCCTCAAAATAAAACATTAGACCCATTTGGGAGTAATTCCCAAACAGCATACTTCTTTCTCAAACAGCAGCCTACCTGCTTCCATGGAATTCAAAATTAACAAAGTTCCCATTAATTCAGTAAGGGCTCCAAAAAAAAACCAGAAGAGCCTCAGCTCCAAAATTATTTACCAATCTATTTGATCTGAAATTTCAAAGACCATGGAAAATCCCAACAAGTACATGTCCTCAGCAAAGCAAGATAGTACAAATGCACTTCAGCATGAAGGTCTGGCAAGCTTAACCACTGAGACAGATGCCTCAGTCATTATCCAGGATCAACCCAAAATACACAAAATGCCCTCCAAAGCTTCTGTGAAAGTGTGGTAATAAACCTCAACAAACTTCTCCCACAAAACTCTTTCAGGACAAAATTAATCAGTCAGAGGAATGTTACTAGGATCCCTGTGTAGAAGAATAAATTGGGTTGTAATGACTACCAGTGCCATATCAGCTTCCTTTCCAAGTAAAATATATTAACAACCTTTTCTTCAGGAAGTAAAATCCACATCTTGCTGTGCATTTAAGCAGAAACTATCCCAAACTCTAAACATCCTCTCAGGCTGGCATTACTGTCCAAGACAAGGACTGACAGAGGAGCAACAAACATTCTTAGTAGCTACAGTTCTTATCCTTGATCAAGAAAAAAAAAAAAAATCCACTGTTTTAAGCCAATACAGTAATTTTTTTAAAAAGTTATTTCAAGAACTTAAAATGAAAAATTATCTTTGCCTGAAGTCCTCTAACATGGACAAAGTTAGTTCTAAATTTACAGAAGTACAAGGCTGGTTCTGTCACCCAGTAAATCTGTTGCTAGCATGAAGGAAACAAGTTTTATCATCAGTGAGTGAAACCAGTGAACAAAGTAAAAAAAAAAAACCATGAAAAAAAGCCCACACACATCTAGTTCAGCAAAAGACTGGAAATGAGGCAGAACACACAGAAAATTTTACATGTGCTTTTTTGACCAAGACTAAGTATTTTGGCTTAGCATCAGATTCTTTCTTCCCCACTAGTTATTTCTAATAAGCTAACCTGTATTGTCTGCATCACCTAGTTAGTCATTTTTACAGACACCGATAATTTTGTAGACACAGCTCTCATGGAACTGTAAAATATTAACTTGCATTACTTCTAATTAAGTAGCTTTTAGACTCGGCCAAAACCGAACTGTATTTTTGAACTACCTGAGAAGCTTTTACTGTTCCTAGTTTGTATTCGTTTTATCAGCATACTTTTATAAGTCACCCCAAAAAATAGCAACACCTGAAGCATCTTGAAAGATATTCGATCTATTATTTCAAATACTGTAGCAAAATTAATTTTTAAACACCCTCAAAATTACCAAAAAAAGCAATACATTTAACAGTGCCTAATGACTGAAGAAGCCTTACAAAGTCAGCGTGCATGTCAGAGCTGTTCACAAATCAGAGAGACCTTTCACACCACGGAGCTTGTTTCCAATCCCAGCACTGACAGTCTGCCTGAACCAAACACAGCAGGACAAATAATAACTGGGTATCTGCTTGCATATTAATGGGCAATATTCTATCTGCAAAAACGAAACTGTGTTATTTCAATCCCAGCAGCAGATAAAGTTACAGTGTGTTTGAAGCCTGACACTTTCAGCAGCTGCAGAACAGCACTGACACCGCAGACAGCACGGAGCACGCCAGAACAGCACTGGCTGGCACTGCTGAACAGTGCTTCAGAAGCCTCATAAAACATTCCCAGATAATGACACATATTTTCTTCCTGCAAACTCAAACAGCTGGTTCTCACTGACACACAGCTTTGTCAGCGCCAGGTTAAAGAAATCCTGCACATGATCACAGGGAAACTCTGCTTTCACTGTTCTAGTCAGGAGGAGTAAACAAAGAAAAGCAAATATATAGATGCTTGAGAGGTTTACCTGCCACAAATCACAGAGTATTCCCAGTTGGAAAAGATCCACAAGGATCATGAAGTCCAACTGTTAAGTCAATGGCCTATACAAGGATCAAACCCCCAACTCTGGCATTTTTAGCACCATGCTCAAACCAAATGAACCCTTTAAGTTCAGAGTGTTCCACTTCCACATAACATGCCAAAATTTCACTAAGTCCATAAAAGAGCCTGTAACTTCATCAATAACCACTAAAAACATCTGAAAAGCATCTAGACTTGATCTGCAAATACATCATTAAAACAAAATGTACTGATAATATTAGATCTAGGCAGTTGACACAGGGTTTATTTTGTTATGGACTAGGGGAGAAGTGTCCTGTTGTGACAATTTCACTGATGCTTTTGGAGCTGAGAGGAGGATGTCCCCTGAGCAATGTCCCTCTCATGTTAATGCTAGAGCAAAACTTGAAGTACATTAACCACTAGGAAAGTACAACCAACATGATTTCTGATCATAACTATCATGACAAAGAATGAAGACAGTGACATCACAGGCTTTCATTCAGTATAAAAATCAACTATTTCCTTTGTTTCCCTTTCATGGTGCTGCAGCTACCAAGCCTACTACTTAAGAACAAATAAATAGTATTTTGCCTCTCCATAATCTTGAATATTCAGAATGGTTTCAGAGGAAGCAGTGGATGGATGTAACTAACAGCATTTTAGCAGGGTTTCTTCATAATTTCAGCAAACTCCTCTTCCATTGACTTTAGTGGTTTTTTGACTGAGTTATGGCCAAAAGAGGAAATGGAGAAAAGGGATTTCAGACTGCAAAAAGCTATCACTCTCCCTAGGTTGTAACAAGTGTAACTTTGAAATACAGAGAAGAGTTGAATTTCAACTTTTCAGGGGGAAACACTCAATTACCCCTTGCTTCACCATGCCTCATCCAGTAACAATTTTAGTTTTGATGATATAAGCAAGCTCATCCCCAGCTCTCCCCCTATTCTTCATAATGCAGAGGGGCTACAGAACATACAATATTATCTGAAGCAATATTATTTGAAGCAATTATTATTCAGCATACCAGAAAAGCCTCCCTTTCACTGGATATGGTACAAGTTAATCTCTAAGGGAAGACACTGAGGGTGCAGACAATCTGGTTATTTCAGAATTCCTTCCATCTATGCATAGCCAGTGCATGCATCAACTTATCAAGCCAAAACCAGTATGCTACACATATTTCAGAAAATCATCTTAATGAGAATGAAAAACCACAAGTTAGAATCTCAAGTAATTTCTTCTTTTACAGTTTGATCCTAACTATCTATTGAGTTCAGTTGTCTTTTCTATTCATTAATGTAACAGAAGTAGAACAAGTACTCACAAATATTTTCAGTGAAATAAAAGCATCTGACTATGATAAAGTGGATTTAGATTAATCTTTCTATCCCCTTACAGCTTCTCTTTCCTTCACTATGTGGTAACCTACTAAGAAGCAGGTTACTAGAAACCAGGAAAAACATATAAGGACTGATGCACATGAGTAGTGAAATCCATTGATTCCTTTCACATGCTTATTAGCATTCCAGACAAAGCACAGGAATCCTCAGTATGACCTGTTGTGTTTTTATAATCCTCTAAAAGAAAGCGGTCAGCATTTCAATCCTTTCCAAAAGCTATTTATAATGAAATATGCCAAATATCTTAATAAACTTTCCAGCTCTGTATAAAAAATTCTTCTCAACAGTGCATACAGTAAGCACATCAAAGACAACAGTTAGGGGTGCAAAGGATTTTTTGTTTCTTTTCTTCTCAAGGCAGTATTTTTTCCCTATTTATGCATTTTTCCTGTCTGCAAATTAAGTCTATGATCTGAAAGCTAAAGAATCAAAAGGCTCAGATTTTCATATCAGGCATTCTTACAAACATCTGCTTAGAAAAAAAGGTTTTATTTGTTTGACATCAATCAAGTATCCAAAAGAAAAACAGCAACATTTGCTTTGCAAGGTGAACCACGTACAGAGCTCTGAGTTTTAGAGAGCCAGAAAGTTAAGTTGAAAATTAATAAAATTTGCCTTAAAACCTTTGGAACATTCCATCTGTGTAGAAACAGAGCACAGCACAGGTACTGCAGTGGCATAACAGTGGGATCAGAGTCAGATTAAGAATCTTGGCAGCTGCCAAGAGAAATAAAATGTCTCTTTCAACACAATAAACCAGCACATGAATATATTTCCTTAAAACCAGGATATTTTAAATTAATGTGTTCAGTCACATATCTGTGGAAAAACAAAATAAAATTATGGCAAAAAAAATTGCAAACCATAGGAGATTTGGCTATTTTTGAAAGCTATTTCCTTTTCAAAAGGGAAACTGATCAAAGAAAAAAATGGATATTTGTTGTGATATCTATGTGATGATGAAGGTGATGCTCTTTAGCAACTGGATTTAGACAACTAACTCATTTCATGTAGGCCATTAGACAGATGGCCACAACTTTCAATCGTGTCCAGCCTCATGGCAGTTCAAACTCATGACCAAGAGGTAAAAAGCTTTGTATGCCATTAATAATCTCCAGGCCATCTGTTCTCTGTAAATGGAGACACTCTAGGACAATTCTCAACATATTTTTTATTGCAATATTTATTTCAAACCTCTCCAGAAGCTTACTATTTACCACATCAAGTTGTCTCCATTTGCCAAATATTAATTTATCTCATTGGAATCAGCTATGAAAACACGGGTTGCTTCTATTGAACAAACTTTAACTGGCATGGCACCCTAGAACTGAATGGCCTTTTACAATGCCTTAGTTGAAAAAGGATGTATTGTTCAAGAGCTTCTTCAAAATTTTAAATAAAACATCAGTTACATTTTGCTGATCTCACAGATATGCTACATTTGAACACACCAATTATGAAAATGCTTTAATAGGAAAGCAATTGAAATTAAACCCTTGTGCTAAATACCCTCAAGAGCACATATGGATTGTAACTTCCTGATGAGGTGACCTTGGCCAGCTGCCAGGCAGCCACCCAGCTGCTCTCATTCCCCCTTCTCACCAGTGGAGAAAATAAGATGGAAAAGCCCATGGGTTGAGAGAAAGTCAGAGAGATCATTTAGAAATTAACATCACAAAAAATAGACTGTTCCTGGGGAAAATTAATTTATTACCAAATAAACTAGAGTTACACAGTGAGAAAAAAAGACCAAAACTAAACACCTTCCCCTCCTCATTGCTCACCTCTGTTGCCTCATTCCTGGCTCCTCTCTCTCCACCCTCCCCGAGTACCTTGGACAGCATTTTAAGGTCAGTCCCCAGCTCCTCTTTCCTCCTCCTTCCTCCTCACACTTTTCCCTTGCTCCAGCATGGGACCCTCCCAATGGCTGCAGGGATAAAAATATTCCTCTGGGAGCATCCATGGATGCAGTGGGGGGATTTGCTCTGCTATGGTCCTGTTCACAGGCTGCCTTTGAATATTTTCTCCCCACCACAGTGTCACTGGGATCTGCAGAGGAATCCCTGCTCCTGCATCTCCTGCTCTCCCTGTCCCTGTGTTTGGGGCTCTCAAAGCTGTTCCTCACCTTTTTCCCTTCACCACCAGGCAGTGCTGCCCTCCCTTGATCCAGCTGTCTCCAAGGCATGACCACGGTGGCTGTGAGCTCAGCTGTGCCCCAGGTGGAGGGGTCAGCTGGGCCAGCACAGGGCAGTCCTGGCCACCCACCAGGTGCCCTTGACATGTCACAAGTTTTCATTATTATCTTTTTAACAGTTAGTAAGTATTCTTTCTGTATTCTTTAATAGTATATAGTATTATAATAAATTAGCCTTCTGAGAACATGGAGTCAGATTTGTCATTCCTCCCTGCCATGAGGGTCCCTGCAAATAAAATATTCATCCTCTATGGTACAGCTTCAAGCATTCCTGTCTCGAGTTCCAAGGCAACAACTGTCTTCTAATAAGCAATGTGCACCAGATACTCTGACAGGAGACACATGTCCTGCCCAGAGGCTGTGACAATACTTTCAACAAAACTAGTTTTCAATGGTTCTTTTGCATAATTTGCCAACCCCCATTCTGGTTTATATTTCAAGGCTTTACCCCATTATTACAGTCACAGCAGTTTTTCCTTGTTCTCATCCTTACAGAACTCTGGTAGAAACTCCCAGAAACCACCAAATACCCTTAGAAAAACAACACACCATCTTTCCTGATGTACACTGAGACCTAGCAACACTACCCATACAAACGACTTCAGTTTTATCAAGCTATCCCCTTTTGGAAAACATCTGGCCAGAGCTAAGCAATAGCTGCCTGTGTTGGGTACGAAAACCATGGCAAGGTTTTGGTAGCCAGGGGTGCTACAGGAGTGGCTGCTGTGAGGAGCTGCAAGAAGCTTCTTTCCCCCATATGTGACAGAGCCAATGCCAGGCTCTGCTGAGTCCAAGGTGAACAGAGCAGGGTCAAGGCTGAGCCAGTCAGGAACAGCAGCAACTCTGAGGCAACAGATTTGAGAAGGTGGAGGAAAACCTGCACAATACAACCAGCAGTGGGAGAGAGGAGTGAGAGCGAGGAGCAGCTCTGCAGTCAGCAAGGGAAGGAGGGGCAGGAGGGGCTCCAAGGTGCCAGAGGTGAGATTCCCCTGCAGCCCCTGGGGAGACCAAGGTGAAGCAGTTGTGCCCCTGCAGCCCAGGGAGGGCACAAGGATGCAGAGATCCATCCACAGCCCAGGAAGGATCCCAAACCAGAGCAGGTAGATGCCTGCTAGAACAAAAAAAAATGGGTATAAGCTGAAATAAAGGAGGTCCAAACTGGCTACATTGAGAACCTCTGTCCTCGGAGGCTTTCAAGCTCCTACTGGATCAAGAGCAGAGTAACCTGGTCAGACCTTACAGCTGATGCTGCTTTGAAAGCAGGAAGATGAGTTAGAAATCTCCAAGGGAACCACCCAAGTGGAAGTATACTATCCTGTGCTAGCATATTAGAAGCTGTGGGTATAAAATACTTTCTCAATCGAATGTCATCTATCCATTAACTTACAATACCTGAGGAGCACAACATTTTTAGTATGATTAAATACAGTAATTTCTTATTTACAACTATTAAATAAACTGAAATTGCTGACTAACTGAAGGGAGTGACATCCTCTCTTTGCTAGTCTCATTAAAGTAATAAAAATTAACAAGAAACATTCACTTGTCTCTTTTTTTGTATTTCCCAATTTTAAGTGTGTTGGGTTTTTGCTTTTTTTTTGTTTTTTTGGTTTTTCTTTTTTTATCAAAGTATTTGCAAATAACTATGACCAGGCCAATTTAAACTTCAGAATTCCCAAATTTAAAAATCAATTAAACTGGGTTTTTTTTGTAATTAAACAGATTACAGTAGAAACATCTGCTTCAACTGGATGTCTTCCAGAGTATTTACAATTCAAATGCAACTGCATTGTTTAAATAAAGAAGTAGAAATAATAAAACAAACTAATAAAAAACACCAACCAGTAATCAGAGGCGAACATGCCCCAAGTCTTACTCATGCCTGAGCAAATGAAAACCTAATTTAACTGCAAGTATTAGGTGTTGAAATACACCTTCAGCCAATGTTTGAAATTCAAAGCTACCAGCCTCCCTTACCAAAGGAAAATTTAAGTATTTCTTAATAAATCTTCAAAGGCAGAAAGAAATAAAATTATAAGGTGAAATGTAAGGCATTCCCACATTTCAAAAGTGTTGACTTGGCAGGTCAAATGAGCTCTTCTGTCTCCATTACTTTGTAACTCCACACCAACTTAGACACTGTAAGGAGCTGAAAGAAGGAATTTGATCTCTCCCTGTAATTCCATTTTGTTCATTCCTGCTGCTGTGCCACCTACAGTCTCACTGCTGGCTTCTGGACTGTGGAAGGGATCCAGGCACAAAATAACCTAGCAGAATGATTAGCTTTAATCTGCAAGTTCTCAGAACCCGTGCCATCACAGAAACACTTTTTCTGGCCTTGCCGTTGGACCACCAACCAAAATGTTTCTTAAAAAAAACAAACCACTGTACTTGGAAAAAACCTTGTGTCTGTGAAGGTAGTGAAAAAAAAGGCAGCTTTATAGATAACACTTTTGCAAGTTTTCATGTTCCATTTTAACTCTGTATTTATTTGGATGGCATTTGCTCTTCTAATTAATGCAAGACAACAAGAAACAGAGTTTTCCACATTTAAAACTTGAAGCATATATACAAAGTAATAAATTTTCAGAATTTGATGCTCAGAAAATTCAGCCATCCTGTTTGTACACACAGATCTAAACCAAGCATCTTTAAATCAAAGAAACCAGGGAAACAACCAGCAAAGATAGGTTTAAAGACTTCCAAACAGCTATTCAAGAGAAGGGGAAGAACTGTTCAATTTAAACAAATGATCTTCAAAGACAGTATTTTATGCCACAACAGTGACAGCCAAGAAACAATGGATAATAAACATGAAATCACTTCATAATATAATTTGTCTTTGAAGCAAAGGCTGCCAGATTCTAGCCTTTTATATTTAAAGCCCTGAGCCATGCACCAAATCCAAATACGCATCTGAATGAGCCTCCAAGAAACATAAATGTCAAAATTGCATAGCTACAGTATTAGCACATTTTACAGTCTGAGATACATAGGAGCTGTGGCTCTCACTGCTGAAACAAAGCCTGAGTAGTACAAGGTTTTGCTGCACATCTAATGAAGTGTTCATCCATTAAAGAGGGAAGTTTAATAAACTCAGAGAAGCAAAAAAAACCCCATATTAAATAGTTCACACATAAAGTTATGTAAACAAATACAGCATCACTGAGTACTGTAAATACTTCACTCATCAGCTGAAATAAGAACTAAACCCTAAAGAGCTTGTAGAGAGAGATAATTTTGCAATATAATTCAGTATTTTCAAAATCCCTAGCTCTACTGAATAAAAATAGTGAGCTTACTTGAGAAGGGTTTTCTCTACAGCTGTAAGGAGGTGGGGAAAAATGTAGGTAATAGTAAAAAGGAGGTGATGTCAGAATAAATTAAGGGAGTTCTTCACATCTTAGTGCAGGAAGTCACATTTTCTACTCAATTTCTCTACATCTTCCACTGGCCTTTTGTCAGAATGTCAGACCCTAGTCTGGTGAACGACTGGGAGCAACACCAGTTGAACTTCAGTTCCTGCTGGCAACTGAATCCTTAATAATTGGCACAGATTAATTCTGAGCACCACCGGTTGCAATGCAAAGAGAAGCTCTGACAACTACATGTGGAAGGAAAACAAATGAAAAGTACCCTGCTATTCTAAGTAATCCATTTTAAGTAATCCCACTTGAAGTTTGACAGAGCCATAGTTAGAAAGCAATGTGAATTGCAATAGGTGTCTAAGCACTCAAAAGCAGAGCTGTTCATGTGACAGTAGCTCCTACAAGTAGAAACCGACCTCACTTAAAGTTGCAGTGTTTTTTAATGTATTTCTTTAATTTCATATTTCCTTTAATACATGTATTTTCACTTCATATTTTTTCTCAGATCAATTTACTCCTTGATTTCAGACAAACATATGACAGAACTTTTTAAACAGTGAACTTTTTTGTAGTCCATTGTTGTGGCAGTTGTGCCGCATGTCTACAAAATTTGCTCTTTTCAAAAATAACAACAACAAGCCTAAAACACAAAACTTCCCTCAAAAATACCATTACAGTAACCTGGACTGATTCATTACTTTTAAGAGCAACATAAGTAGATTGTTCACTTCACTTAAGCTGTTTTTAGCCTGCAACTACAGCAACTTCAGCCTGCACATTCAGTTAGGACTACTCTGCAATATTCACAGCAAAAAATTTCCCAGAGAGAAACTTCTTTGCTGCTGCCTGTGAAGCCTCCCTCTGCAGGGAGCTGCTGCAAACACAACCCAACAGGCACTGCTCACATTCAGCTGGAGCAGCTGTGAAACCCTGCTTGCACAGACAGCAGCAGCACAGGCAGCCAGGGGAGAAGCTTGGTACCAAGATGAAACAGCAGATTGTTCCCAAATTGAAACATAGTTAACTCTCAGAGAACTCAGGCAAAAGTTTTGCCAAGCTAAAAACTAATAGATAGAGGGAAATGGTAAAAAGGAACATCATCTTTCAATTATCTTCTACTGCCTCTAATTCTGCATTTATGCATTTATTCAATTACAGAGATATATGCACATCCAAGCTGCTCACCTGTGTGTTTTAAACAGCAGCAATTTTTTTTTTTTTGCAGCTGTACATCATTTCCAGCATTTTGTGAGCATGCACCAATCACGACAGAACTCAAGTGTTTTGGGTTTTTTAATTACTATAAAATATTGAGTCACTATGCCTTGTCACCTTTTACAACACAATTCAAACAGTCCAGCCTAGAATGGATTTTTGTAGGCAGATATGAGCCTACTTCCTCTGACACCATTAGCTCTGCCCACTGAGCAGATGGACAATGTCAGACCAAAAGCAGTAATTCATGCTGAAAGACAGCATACATCAGTTTCAACATCCATTGTTTACAGCTGGTTTTAAGAGCAGGGAAAGTCTAGCTCATCTCTGCCCACAATATACACCATTTAATTAACTACACAACCCAGTATCATATACACAACACAGAAACTTAGTCTATGCAGTGTTGCCTAAAAAAAAATATGTTAAGAGATACTAGTCAAAAACCACTAGTGCTAAGTTTTAAGTAACTGAAAGCTTTTCTGAGCTTTCAGTTTATGTTTATGTGTTTATGAAGAGGAATACAGTCCTCCTTGGCCTGCACTATCAGAAGAGGCCTGGAGGTATCCTGCAGACTGGATCAGCACCTCTGCTCACCTGTTCTCAATAAGGGATAGGGTTGAAGCTTTTGCTCTCACTGTTCAGCTACCAGGACTCCATGGAGAGCACATTCCTGCTTTTCCCACATCAGGTGGGACTCTCAGCGATGCCTAGAACCATTAAAGCTTCACAGGTGCAATGCAAAGATATAAAAACAAAATACACCAAAAATAATTAAAAAAAAAGCCATATAAATATTTAGGTTGGAAAAGAGCTCCAGGATCATCCAGCCTGGCCATTAACCTGACACTGCCAAGTACATCCCTGAGTCATGTCCCTAAGCACAGCATCAACAATTTTCTGCACAATTCCTGGGACAAGGATCCCCCCACTTCCCTGGGCAGTCTGTTCCCATGTCTGACCAACTTTTCAGGGCAAATCTTTCCTAATGTTCAATCTAAACCTGCCCCCCACCCAGTGCAGCTTGAGGCTGTTTCCTCTTGTCCAATAGCTTGTTATCTGAACAACATAGAATATAATTGTCTGTGTGTGTGGGAATATCACAACAACCTTTTGATTTATCTGCAGAAGCTGTAAATACAGAAAACAAAGGAGGAAAAATGAGAGCTAAAAACTAGAAGCCCTTGTTAGTGGTCCTTGAAAATGATACACTTATGATGCACTTTCAGTTAACTGTCTGGAAAAAATAACTTGTAACAATGCTAAGGCAAATCCACAACAGACATGCAAGACTTCCATGAGAAAAACTAAAAGTATGCTAAGCTTCAGTACCCACAGCCTGCAGGTGAGAAACTGGGGGAAAAAACTAATCAAGTCACAGGACACAGAAAACTCTGCCACTGCTGCTTTTTTGCAACATGCACTACATAATTACTTTTTAAGCTTATCTTCCTTGATAATAAAAAAAAAAAGGCAACAACAACAAAAAAAAAAGTAAAAAACAACAAAAAATGAAAAACAACAAAAAAATCCATCTTTAATGGCAGTTTCATTACTTTAAATCTATAAAACTCACCAAACTCACTGTCAGGAAGCAGCAAGAGCTGGGCTACTCCCCAGGCAAGGAGCTGTGGATTGTCAGAACCTAAGACATGCCCCTGACGATCCCAAATAATCTGAGCCCCAGCCAGGTGGCTTTAAAGCCCTGGCAGGGGGGTCAAAGACCCTAGCATGTAGCCAAAGACCCCTGTGACTTTAAATTTGACCCATAAAACAAGTCATCACCTTTGTATGAAGAATTAAAAGTCACAAGAATTTAGATAATATAGTAGTGGTAATCACAAAGTAAAAGAAAAACTTTTAGAACACTATACAGGGGGTTTTGAACCTTGTACAGGGGCCTTCGGAATTCTCTACATAGAAGTCAGAAATTCTAAGACATAGGGATTTGAGCATGCCGTGTCCTTCTTTCTTCTTCCTACCATCCATGTTCAAAATAACATTAGCATTCACAAATTAGTTTAGAATAGAAAGTCACTGTCTAACTTAAGTGATAAGTATTAGTACATTATTGTAAACATAGCATACGTAGTTTTTAGTGTAAAAGATAGCACCAGCCCAAGAGTGCCCTGAGCTGACCTGCTAAACAAACCTCAGCAAACCAAACAGAAAATATTTTCTATAAAATATAATAAACAACCTTAAGAATGTAAACCAAAAACTTCTTGTCTCCTACTTCAACAGCTAAGTTAGAAAAAAAAGATTTGTCACATACCTCAAGATCATCTCAACCAAAAACAACCCAAGTGGACAACCTCAGCGCAAAAGGTGAAAAGTCCTGAAGTGCCTGAACACAGCAAGCGGGGACACGAAGCATTGGTCACAGGTGCCACCAACACACCCCAGGGAGCAGCAGGAAAGAGAATAAACCAAGAACAAGCAGGGAAATCCCCCCAATGCTCAGGACTAAAACTACAGACAAACCCAGGGCAGGATTAGCTACCTGAGCTTAAATGGAACCCCGTGGCTCAGGGCAGAGGGTGAGGCTCCAGTGCCAGCTGATGCTGCTCAGGGCAATCAAGCACTGTCAGCGTCCTTGGGGCCACGACAGATTTTTTTCAGCCTATTCCACTCACCACTAATTAAAGTGAGTTTTGACAAAATTTGTTTATAACAGGGACCTTTCTGTCCAGCAGGGTTTAATTAATACTGAAATAAAATGCCATTTAAACACCACAACAAGCATTAAGCGAATGAACTACAAGGATTAGCACCGAAAGAGTGCTTTACATATTTTTCTTAATCTTTTATCAACAATATTCCTGTTGGGCTAATTGTCAAGGAACAAGAACTTTTTATTAAAAAAAAAAAAAAAATCAGCTGAAAGGAAGCTCAAAAGAGTGCATATTTGCAGACAGTATAGAGGCAAACAAACCCTTATATCTCCATGAATTTGATGTATTTTTGAGTAGATTAATAGAAACTGTTATTAAAATTGAGGTAGAAGGTTTAATTTAATTTAAAGCCAGACATTCCTGGATTTTGTAAAGGGTACTGATACTTTAGAAAGCTACTGGGGTCTTGCCAAGGTGTTAAAAAACCATGGACAGGGGTGTATTTGTACAAAGTGCTTTCAAAAATGCCCCTTCCCCAGGTGCTTAAAGGAACAAAGCTACCACCAGGTGTAAAATCCAGCAGGAGGAAATATCTGGCTAAGGAGAAGTGCAGTCACAGTTCACAGGAAGAAGTCACTGATCGAGCTCTGCAAGGATGGATACTGAAATCGGAGATATTCAATTAAGTGCTCTAAGATAGTAAATAGATGATCTCAAAGAAGAGATGAATAGGAAAGCAATCAAGTTTGCTGATTAAAGTCAGCTATTGAAGATAAGATGACTGAACATGAACCAAACACCTAATTAAAGAGGAAATACCACGTGTAACACAGGTACTATCACAATTTATTGGGGATTAGGATAATATTCCAGAGAAGTTCCACCAAAGATGTTCACCTTGCTTTTGCTTTCTTTTGCCATCTTTTTTTTTTACTCCTCTTGTGGGCACAACCAGTCTTACATTCTATATGGAAAAGCCACCAACAGATTCTGATTAGGAATTCACATCAGCTGGAGCAGCACAAATTCCCAAGTGACTAACCATTAAACTCAGCTAGAAATATGCATCCTGTTTTAAGGAAAAAAAGTTTTTAAAGGTGAAAAAAAGTGTCTTACTTTGGGCAAGGCAGGCACCTAATTGCAGTGAGACTGCTTTTGCAACGCTTAGAGAATTTCAAATTGCTTGTATCATTTGGCTACTTATCCAATTCATTTAGACTCAGTTTAAACTGTATATATTAGTAGAGGCCACATTAGAAAAATGGAGACAGCTGTTTCAGTTAGTATATTTACAAAACTGCTTCTGCTGTACTATTTTGTGACCAGTTTTGTGCTGGGAAGATTTCTGCTTCTGTAGTGCTTGAGCTGTCTGATGTCTTGACAATATCTTCTGGTCTGTGAAAAGTCAGCACATCATAAACTTTCCTGTCCAAAGCACCTTTTTGTCCTCCATTGGTCACTAATATTGGATAACTGCATCACACATTTCATCTTAAGCCTGCAGGAACAGCCTGAGGCTGCTAAATTAGGATTGAAACTACTTTTTAAGAATCATATTTAGCCAGGATCAAATTAATGTCTTTATCAGTGCCAGGAACTGACAATGGATCCTCAAGGCAGTCTAAACCATATAAAAATGTTTAAAAACCCAGCAAAGATACACCCACAAATGCTGAAGTTGGTAGGGAACCACCCATCTAGCACAGTGTATTGCTTGTTGTGCACTACATCACAGCTTGCACAATAAAATCACATTTAAAATTACCTTGCTATCTATAAAGTGGAAATTACAGTTATTAAAAAATATATATATATTAAAAAATCTTTAAATGGTTCCATGGTTTATTAAGGGAACTGTAGGTCCAGGCTCCTGATCGCTACATTAGGTAAAACAGCAAGGAACACAAAGAGAGCAGAATTAGTAAAATGTGTGGATAAATGTGATTTATATTGGAAGAGTCAATATGGGTTTTTGAAGAAAAGCCTGGAAAAATAATGCAGTTTTGTGAGGAACAACAGCACAAGGTTAATGATGTTCCATCTAAGGAATTTACAAAGATTTTCAAAGGCTTTTAAACAAAGCCAAAATCATTCATTATGGGGTTTGGGTTTGTTGTGTTTTAAAAGGAAATCAGGCAACCACCTGAGATAACAAGAAAGGCATAAGCCACAAATTGTAAATCCTTACAATTCATTTCAAAGCATGTTTAAAAAGGTCAATCAGGAGCAGTCAACATGGATTTACAAAAAGCAAATCATGCTCGACCAACCTAATTTCCCCCTGTGACAAAGTGACTGTCTATGCAGATAAGGGAAGCACAGTGAATGCAATGTACATTGACTTTTGGAAAGCTTTTGAACGTCTGACACAGCATTCAGATTTAAAAGCTGAGGAAGCCTTCCAGTTGACAAGTAAAAACTGAGTTAAGTGATTCAAGAGATTCATCTGGCATCATAAATAATATACACAGGCATGGAGTATTCTGTCCTATTTGAACAAAGTATTTATTACATTAGTTATAACATAAAAAGCATTCTGAACTTTATACATGTATTAGAAAGAAGCAGGGATTCTCAATAGAAAAAAAGTGTATACATGGCAGAAAGAAAAGCAAATAACTAGATATTAACCTGAGCATTAGAAGGCAGCACCAGAAGAGCAATCTAATTCAGGAATCAGATTAATAGTCATTATTATCTCTCTCTCTCTCTCCTGTCTAAAATCCTTCTTTTCACTTATTATCTGGATCTGCATGAAATGGAGGTGATTGGGTGGACCCAGACTGGTGGGTTTGTTTGTTTGTTTGACGTGTTTCCCAATTCTCTGGAGTTCAACAAGACCATGGTTGGTTGGCTCCATCTGACACTTCACAAGAATCAAGGAAGCATCGGGAAGAATGGCTAGAGAGACTACATCAAATAGCAGGCAACCTGATTACCAATCTTTAATAAAGGTTAAAAACAATACAACAGGAGAGCACACTTATCAAAACAAAGTGTTTTGACAGAACTGAAATGTGTTTTCTTTTGAGAATTTGTCTCTCGGGTATTTTCCGTTTTCATCTGGAATGGACAAAACAAAAACAACACTTTCCCATAGGACAAAATAAAACATAAGCTTGGCTATGTCTCTCATCAGATTTTTCAGCAATGAAGAAAAAATAAAGCCCCGATGTCCTCCATCTCCTACTTCTGCACTATCAAAACAAAGTTAGACAGGGATAAAGTGATATTCCCAGAAGAGAAAATATCTGCACCACTTGCCCCTCAGTCCTGCTGAAGCTCCATTTCAAGCACTTTCATTGATCCCAGTTGTCTGGACAAACTGGTGTACTGGTGTCTGATAGCCAATTCCCTGGGCCATCCTTCTCACAGCAGTTTTGTTTTGCTTTCATGTAAGTTAATTGTTTACACACAATATTGGCCTTTTCTGGTACTAAGCACAGTTCCTACTTTCATGGCTAAATAGAGTTATTCTAGGCTGTGCCAAGCAGTTACAGCATGCTATTCAGTAAAATTAGAACAAACAGGAAAATTTGTCATCACATAAAATGCAGCACTAATTCATTTTTCATGACTGAAAAAATGTAATTATAGAGCATTTCTAATATAAAAGACTTTATTGCATAAACCTAACACACAATTTGCAAGTTCTAACTAATTAAAAAATATTTAGGAAGTGAATGGTTTTAGAATGTTGTATGAATTAAGGATATGAGAAGAGTGATAGAATTTTCATTCATACTTATTTTTAATCAGCCAACTGGGATACCAAGATATTGTTTATGAGGGTTCTGAATACATCTAGATCAAATGGAGTTACAAACTATATATAATTCTAATAAAGCTACATCAGTAATTTAGTGCAAGTCACCAATATGAACACCTAAAAAATACTCGAGTCAGTTAAATTATTTCAGTTGGAACATACTGACAAATATAATTGCTGAAAACATAAGAAAGAGAACAATAATGAAAATAACCTTGAAATAAGCCCTCTGAGTTTAGTTCAGAAGTCCACTGACTGCTTCCTTTAAATGCCATGGCTAGAAAAAGGGGGGTTTTTGTAATGAGGAGCCTCATAAGGAAAAGAAGAATAATTCCAAAGACAGGATTTTTTTCCTGTCAATGAAAAATCATAAAAGCTCTTCTTTCTCTCTCATTTAGGCAATTTCAGCTCAATGTCCTTCCATTGTGCACAAATCATGGTGGACAGCTAAGCTGTGGAGAATGAAGGTATTGAACCATGAAAAATTTCACAGAAATCTCACTTAAAACTGGTTTGTAATTTTTAGGCTGTGAGCACCTATTAAAAAATACTTCTACAAGCAAATTTATATTCCAGTGAGTTAACCATGCTGCAACATAAGCCTGGAACATTCACTTTGGTGGTCAGAAGGAAAGACCTATACCCTTACAGCAGGCTCTATGGAAAATTAATTTGTTTTTCCCAATACATCCCAGCTTTAGACTGAATTTTAAAATGCCATTCAGAACTGCTATTACCATAACTCCTGATTTCTCTTGTTGCTTCTCTGTTTGTACAAATATTACCTGGGGTTTGCATTGAACTGAGCCAATTCTTTTCTCCAGCAGTGATGAGTAATCACAGCACTTCATTTGGCAGGTATTAGCTTTTTCAGGAAAAAAAATGGGAAAAATGTATGATTTTGAGAAGTCTATGAAGACATTATGAAGAACTTCTCAAGTTCAAACAAAATAAAATAGTTAAAAACTTAAATCTTGCAAAAGCTATCTTTTATAGAGTCAGGTAACTATAGTACTTCAGAGTAATGTTACTCAGCATTTACACTGCAATTATTTAAGTAACTTATTATCCAAGACAATAGGAAGGGTCCAATTTGCATAGAGCATTCAGAGAAAAGAGCAATTTAAGAGCAGAGAATGCAATTTAGAGTAAAATATACAAGCTGGATGACAGCAAACACTTCATTCCACAGGTCTCGGAGGTTTAAGCATCTATCTTGAGAATCTAACATTGTCAAATAAGCAGGTCTAGAATTTGCCATCACTAGAAATGGAATTGCAAAAATGAGGAACCTTTTTTATTTCAAATACCCATCACAAAAAGCCAAAGGGAACAGGGTTTTGCTGATCCACTACCATTAAAGTGGGATGTACGGAATCCCAGAAGTGCAGTGGTTTAAATAATCAAAAAATGGTAAAGAAGAGAGTCACTACTCAGACAGAAGAGTTTGAATCCATCCCGTCTCACCAAGGGAATATTAAGCTCTTTTAGCAAGTGAAGTAAGTTATTTTACTTCACACTCTTATCAGAATTGTAACATTGAGTAGCTAACACTTTATAACCTGCTGTTCTAGAGAGGGAACTCATGGAGCAGCATTCTCCAAGCCCTCTGGTTAAAGCACTTATCTGAGACAGGTGACACCTGCCAGGAGCCCCTGATGGCTGAGGGGGGAGTCTGCTCTCTGATTTGGCATGAAAGAGATGATGAGATATGAAAGTGGTGGTCCTTTCTCTTGTACAATAGGAGATGTCTCAGAAGCTCATTTAGTGCACTCTGATTTCCCTTCCTATCTAGACTCCTGGACAAGTAACTACAGATCATCCCTCAGATATTTCCTTCCTACACCAGTGTTGTTCTACCAGCCTGGGCTTGAGTTTCCTGCCCAGAAAGAGATGGCAGCAGACTAAACCAAAAAAGTATACTTATAATTTCCTGATGACTTTCATCTGGCAGGAAAGACACTTCGGGAACCCAGACAGACAATTTCTATAATATTATGTAGTGAAACATCAAAAGATGATGGCTGTAATCCTCCTTTATATTAACTTTTTGGAAGAGTAGCAGTAAATAGGGTTTAAAATGGTGACTTAGCACTCAGACACATTACCAAAAAAAAAAAAAAAAAAAAAGGCTGATTATGATAGCAAACTCTCAGTCTCAAATCCAAAATGCAAGTTGTAACACAAAAGATATAGCAAGAAAAAAAAAATGCAAATTTCTTGCAAATTTCCATGTAAATCCTCAGTGGTTTACTTTTATAACTACTAGGTACTGTTACTGCGCTCATGGTTCTTTTCTCCCTCATTAAAATAAAAATGAGCTCAGTAATATCAGAGGAGGGAAACAAACATGCAGATACTTAAGAACCAGTTTATAATCTATCAAGCCAAACTAAAAGGGAGGTGTCAGCTGGGATTTTTCCCCTCCTAACCTGTTCTCTTGAAAAGACTGGAAAAAATACTACTAAATAAAATTAACACTCATCGAAGCAAAGCAATTTTTTGGGGGGTAGAGATTAAGAATACAGAGTGTATGGACAGTAATACACCAAACTTCAATCCGTACTTCCCTGTAAGAGCAGGAATAGTTTTGAGGTCTGTTACAGAACATAGGCATTCTGTAGCTAAATTATATATTAGTTTCCTTCAGAAAATAACTTATAAAATGTAATATATAAATTGTATTCCACGTTGGAGAGATAGGCTAGTATCTCATTTAGCACAGCTGTAATATGCTGTATTTCAATACCAATTCTAAATAGAGCTACTTATTTTCTAATGGATTTCTGGAAAACGCTAAATACTATCAAAATGTCTCAAAGTTGATTAACCTTTTATGAAATCAGAAACTTCAGGGCACACGACCTGGGGAGGTTGCCTTCCCCTGCTGGCAGTTCCTGGACACGGTGCCATCACATCAGCAATTATTTATCAGCTTGTGAGAACTGGCAGGGAACAGCCTTTCCGTGCCCAAGTTCCCATGTCCCTTTTCCTTGGAGCACAGAAATCTGAGAGTGCCTCTGCTCAAGAGCACATGAAAGCTCAGAGCTGCAGCCTGGTATATGAAGACTTCCATCTCCTGGCTGATGAACTAGGAGATTTCTATTTTGTAGATAACTCTGAGCAAACTGCCTTAAAAAGCCTCAAACTGCTCAGCACATCAAGTTCTTCCCATCTGCTGCACATTAAAATCTGCTATTCATTAAAACACTGACTGCTGTTTCCTCCAGGTTTAGGGGTCTGTGTGGGGTTTGATTTTCTGTCTTTTTATAGGCATTTCCCATAATATTTTTTTCTTCAATTATTGTTGGAGTTTTTAATCCTAAAAGCAAACATGAGAAAATATTTAATCTCAAATTGGAAAACCAAAACTTAAACAAAAAAAAAACCACATTAAAATCAGCTATTTACAGTTTTACAAATATTTCTCATGAATTAGAAAAAAAGATGCCTGTAAGTAGCACTGAAGGCCTCTGATAAGACACAGTTACATAGTTTAATATCAATAACTCCTTTCATGGAAGAAAAATCCTGAGACCTTGGCCTTTTCCCCCGAACTCCCAAGATGAAGACAGGAAACTTTGTTCACCCCTTCCCTGACTGTACTCTCTGTACTCACAGCTTGGCACCTTTTGGACCAGGACAGAAAAGCCTTTCTGGCCTGGGTGGAAACAGACAGCATGTTATCCATAAAACCTGTCTGCATCCTAAATGACTCTCCACCATGCTCTGTCCAAAAGAGATTAATGAGACAGATTTCCCCTCTGTCTGCTGCTCTGCATGTTTGTGTTCCATGCTGAAATCATGAAGAGCTTCAGGGCAAAATTAATAAAAATTGATTAAAACAAACTGGATCTCTATTTTTCTTCATTTGTGCCTGGAAAAATATGTTGATACATTACATCAAATTTCATTACTAAGAGCCACAGTTTAGGAAGTGTTAAATATCCTGATTACTATTATTTTTTTTTTTTACTTGACTATTTTCTAGCCTTAGTCTAACATGCAGATCAACTTTTCTTTCTCTTCCTGGGAATTCTAATAATAAGTACACATTTTCTTAATACTCTTAGTACTGAAAGCATAAGGAAAAGGGACTGGTGAGGAACCTTCCATTGGGGAGATTAAAAAAAATTACTTTGCTCATTAACTGGCACAAGCATTCAATCCAACAACTGAAAAGAAGAATTACTGAGTAAATATTATACACAAAGATAAAAATCCAGAATCTCAGGAAAGTGGGAATATAGGGAAGGCAAAATATAGTTATGTCTACATTTGCAGAGCAGAGAACTGCAGAGTTCAAGCTGAAGCAGTGCCTTACCCTTCCACAGCAGATTTGTGACATAAAATTTACTATGCTTTACTGCTTTCCCCAAGGACTGCCAATGCCCAGCAGCAGCCAGAAGGTGCAGTTGGAATTCTCTGTACATCTACTTCTGACCACAGGGATTCTCAAGAACTCCAGTTTTCTTGGGTCTCTGACTTCACAGCCTCTAGAACAAGTATACTGAGGTAACAGGTATTTACAGCAGTGCCTTTTCTAACAAGGCAGTCTTTTCCCCAAAGACATTTTGAATTTTATTTATCAAAAATTATCAAGTAGCATAGGCATTCTCCCTATTGCCAGAAATAGCTGTCCCCTTTGTTACTTACAAATTCCTTACAGCCAAAGAGCGAAATTCAATAAATCAAACTATAGTTGTGAAGATGATCCCCATGTTAGTAAGCACTTTGGTAACAAAATATTATGCATAGGTTTAACAATTTTTATTTATTTTGGTGTTCAAGTTTGTAATGTCAGAAAAGGTTCAAAATTCTTCTCAGTATAAAGATACATATATAGTGTACTTTTTATTTTTATAAACATGTCAACACTACTCTCATATTTAATACATGCATATTAGTTTACATGGAAGAACATCTGCCCTTTAATTCCTCAGCCCAATACACTTCCAAATAATTCCAGCTGCACAGCTCTCCAATCCTATTTTCTCCAAGCTTGATGTTAATCTTACATTCAGGATGATGTTTGTTTTCTATTGCAAGGACCCAAAATATAAACAAATTTCTTCCCAAAATGTACTCTGATAAAGGGGACTACCCAGAATAAAAGTGATGCTAAATAAATTATAATATATATGTCACTTCAACAATAGACATGCCCAATCACTACAAACATGAAAAATCTAAGAGAAAAAAAACCCAAAATGAAAATACAGTCTAACAGAAACCTGTACAGATATCCGATAAGCAGAACCCATTTGCTACCACATCAGGCATGTGCAGAAATAAGAGTTCTTTCCATTTAGTTTCCCAAAGTAACAGCCTTGGAGATATAAACACACACTTGTCAGGACAACTTCCCCAGTGTGAATGCCAATTCTGCAGAACGTAACTCTGTATGCAGCAAAGATTAAAAACAGTTTTTCAGGGTCAAGAGAGATTTCAGGGCAAAAAGCTGCATTTACCTCATCTGAATATACAATAAAGAATAGAAATCCATTAATACAGCAAGAAGATCCACACTGCATCACTTTTCAGTAGACTTGACTAATCTAGACTCCATTTCTTATAGCTGCATCTTCTCCATTTTACTGAAGAAATGAATGGCAGATTAGACTGAACCATATTTAGAGTCTCATTGCAACAGAATAAAAATAAAAGGTTGGTCAAACTGCAGAAATAATAACAACAAAGTAAGAAAAATTACCACAGAAATAAGTTGCTAGGATACAGCACACTAATGTGAAATCAGATATAACAATTAAAGTAAAACTATACTTTCTGGATGTAAGAACAAAACCATGTATTAGTCTAAGCCAAGTAATTAAATGGAATATTGAAAACCGAAGTAAATGGAAGAAAGCAACTTAAAATCCTACACAGTCAATTCTGTATCAAAGGCTGGAAAGGTGAATTGATACACAATTACAGACACCAATTTGACAGTAGCAAGTATAGATCAGAGACCACTTCTGCCCTCAACCATCAACATGATCTTCTGTTTTGGCAAGCTGTAGTTTTAAAAATTTTCTCAGTGCTGCTGTGATAGCACAGAATAGTGAAAGCCAAGTGTTAAAACCACAAAAAAACCAACAAACCACAAAAGCAAACAAAACCCCAAACAAATAAACAAAACCTTGAAAACACTAAAAGAGATCTAACTACTTGGGAAGTGGGTCAAAGAAACAGGTTTGCACAGAAAACTCAAGATCCACAAAGTGTCGCTGTTAGTTTTTATCTGCTTAAATACTATATCTGCTAGGAAGAAATTCCTCAGAAGAGTGAAAATAATTAAGCAACCAAAACAAATAAATAAAAAACCCAATGAAAATAAAGAAAGTTTTGATATACAGAATTTGCCTCAAATTTGTAGATAAAATGAGCATGTTAGCCTAAAGCAATGATTTAACCTGGACTGTACCAACATCAGCTTGCCTTTGTATGAATAGGCAAATAGTTCTGCCCACTTTTCACCAAATCAAGTTTTACAAATTCAGCCACAATGATGAGAAATCAGTGCATATTGTAGCATGCAAGAGTAAGTCTTTGACATGTTTCTTTAGGCACCTCTGATTTCTTAGGTTATATAAATACTGACCTCTCTGTCCCCCGCATGCAAGCTCCAGATCTGCACTAACTTAAATTTACTTATCTGTCTTCTGTATTTTATTTGACCAACTGATAGCAGGTTGAAGCACTTTTTAAGGTGACTCAGAAAACCTTGAAAGCTTGATAAAACCCCAAAACATAAAAGCTTAATGTCCAAAAAGATCGTCTACAACCACTGGGGCCCAGCAACAAAGCTAGAAGTGCTTATTATCAAAGCTAATAGTGTTCATTGTCAATATACTGAATACATTTGTCCTTACAAATATGGAGTATATTCTGACATAAAACTACTCTGCTGTTGCAGTTTTACTATGTAAAAAACACTGTTCTCAAAAGACAATTTGAGAGTTTTGGAACCAAGTAAGCACAGATATTAAAATTGGGCTATTTCATAAATAAAACTCTCCAAGCCTTGCATTACAGCCCAATAATGTGCTGGCACATGGAGCTGACAACAGATGCAGCAGAAGGAGCATTGACACTTTCAGCATCAAAACACTGTCTGCAAGGCCACCATGGGGAAGGACAGGGCCTTGGAACTGCAGCTGAATTCCAGATAATCCATACAACTCCTTACATCAGGGAGTGATGGCAGAGAACTCCTGAATTCATAAAACTTATGAACCTGCTGAATCCCGATGCCCTGAAACTGAATAAAATATTTCAATTATTTATATGCAGGACCTTCAAGATAGTAAGCATTTTCAAGGATGCTTGCATATGGCTGATTTAGAGATTCTGACATGGCAAGAAGAAGCATGCTCTTAGCAGAATCTGTCACTCTTCCTTTTATCCAGCCACAAGTCACTCAAATTTGCTACTCCCCAATACCTGTTGTATTACAAAAGCCTCTGCAATGCTGCACACACCTAATTCTTGCACACAACATCCTCCCTGCCCAACAGCAGGCTCTGCTTCAATTTGCCACTGAATCAGGCAGTTCTTGCAACCCAAGACAACTTGTTGGCTTGTTTATGTCCAACAGATGGGCCATAAACTTGGAGGCAGCTAAAAGAAGAAATAAACCTGGTAAAATAGTTCTCATAAGCCAGGGGGAAGCTACATTCACAGAGGGATACATGAAGCTTCCCTCTGTCCCCTCCCAAATAATACACTGATAAATGAGGGAAAAACCAGTGACAGGAGTTTGCTCTGTCTTCTACTGTTGTATTTTGCACTTTCAACTATATGATCTAGGAGATGCAAAAAAGGAAGGAGAGGGAAGTGTTAGCTTTGGGCTTTGGATGTTTTGGGGTTTTTTAACTTTTTAAATGGACAATTTCAGACAGGCTCCAAGGATGGATAACTAGAGTCTTCTTAGCTCATGCAAAAGCCAGATGTGAAGATGAAGAGCTAAGCAGAAATTCTTCCTGATTTTTGCAGGATGACTGTGTTTGCTGCACAGTTTAGAACAACATAAGGTCTCAAGATTTTATATAAATACATATTTAGACAATTAATCTATTTCTATACATACATTAATGAAGCAATAATATTGGTTTGTTTTATATATTATATTCTTTCTAATTAATACAATATCCATATTTGAAACTTTTTTTTAACTCAGTCATATTTGGCACACTACCAAAGTCTCAATTTAACTATGCTTCTAATTTACATTGAATTTTTTGCAATGTGTGAAACAGTCTAAACAATAGAATTCAAAATAAACAAAAAGAAAGGACATACAGGCATATAAACTTTTAGTGTTTCTAGTTAGGATACAGTTTAGAAGTTAATTCACAAGTGAAACAAACTCTACGATGCTGTCAAGCTTGAAAATGTTGGCAGCTGTAAAACTGTTCTACCTGGGAAAAGAGATAATTTAGGATGTCCTAAATTTGAAGCAAAACCATCAGTGTCCCAGAACCCTTTCCAATTGCAAAGACACACACTCACAGGGCAGCAGCAGGCTGGCTCTGTTCTGAAATCCAAAGTCAGGGATTAAACTTCCAGCAAGGCTGGGGTTATCTGGTGATGTTAATGATGATCAGAAGAGACAAAGGAGACATCATAATTTTGTGTGTGTTCTTGCTTGAACAACTTTAATCTGGTGACAACAGTGTGAGAACACACAAATGGAGCAGGGTTCTAACACAGTTCTAAGCACAGTGTCTGAGAGATTTGTTCTGCTTTTCCCTAAAGAGGCCCGTGGCCATTGCTTCCTCCTCCTCCTTATATTCCATAGAGCCTTGCCTCCTCACCACACCCTGCTGCAGTTTCTCTCCCTCTTGCTCTCCTCCCATCCTGCTGCCATATCCTCTTCTATTTTCCTCTACTGCAGGCACCATCATGTCTCCTCTACCCTACACCTCCTCTCCTACCCTTCCCAACTCCCCAAAAGCAGCTGTGCCAGCCTCTTTCCCCCTACCCCAGCTGCATATGGGCAAGTGGAGGATCCAAGGGACAGAGATGGAGGATCCAAGGGACAGAGATGGGGCAACCTGCTCCCTCTGGATAACTCTGTTTTTCTCAGAGCTGCCAGGCACACAAAGGATGCCAGCAGGAAAACCCCCACCGAGGCACAGGGCCAAACCCAAGAGCCAAGCACGGCTGTGTGCTCCACCCATCACCCTGAAACAGCTTCTGGGAGACACGGCAGCTGAAGATGCTGACTAACAGTGCCATCCAAGCGATCTGTAATTTTCAGAGTATTTAGAGCATATCTAACAGCTTTAAGTCGCAGAACAAATGCATCCTGGCAAAGTCAGAAATTATGAAAAATTTGGTCACTCTCCCGAGCAAAAATGTTTAGAAACAATGTGGGAGGATGGCAATTTTTCTGGCAACTGACGCTGTGACAATAAACAACGAATCAGTCTTTTAATTTGTCATCCCCAGTTTAATAATTTAAATAAGTTAAGTGACTTCTTAAATGGGCACCTGGATTTACTAAGATTTTAGCATGTGCCCTTTGTGGTAAACACAGCAAATAATGACAACTTTGAGCCTTTTTTAGCTATTGCTTCCTCATCTGCTTCAACAGTAAAGTGAATCTTTGAATAGAGTGTAGTGAAAATAGATCAGCTAGCTGATCCTATTGGTTTTTCTTTCTTCAGTAACTATGATGGAAATAAATCTTTAACCATTGTCTTGGTGCTTACTGCAAGAACTGAATTTTAAATTGACTTGTAAACAAACGAATCTGTGTGAATACCACATGATGAGCAGATCTCATAAGGCAGCTATTCGGGTGTCTCACTTGTCTTAGGCACCTGCAGCTTCTGATGAAACACTTCAAAAGATTTGCTGTAATAGGCTCTGCAGAGGAAGCACTTTAGGAGTATGACTAAGCAAAGCAGAAACAGAAGACTGTTCCTGAATACCTATTAAATTAAATGTTCAATAGCATGCCTCCAAAATATTCTAAAGAGTTTACATATGTATGCACACTTCATATCTGTATGCTACAGAAGATGCACGAGCACTTAAAAGTTATTTAAGTTATTTAAGTCCACTTTCTAAAAGTTACTCTTAATGAACCATCATGAACTTTTAGGGGAAGAAATGTAAGCCAAAGAAACTTCAGCTTTGGTCACATTACATGAAACTGTCATGAATAAAGAGATTCAAAGACATATTTTCCTTTTTAATAAGAGTGAAAATGAAAAAAAGTGTAATTCAATATCCCATATATTCCTAACCACACAAAAATACATGTATCAGATTAATGCAATTTCTGTCATAAGATGCTTTTATAAATTTAAAACTCAACTTTTTTTACACAAACTACAGATGGTCAAGAATCAATTTCAAAACTATATGTACTAAGAATCAATGAACTCTTGTTAAATTAACGAAATGCCAAAATAATATTTCAGGTTAAGAGCTTTGGTTTCCTAAAAAGATTAAAATTATATTAAGCAGTGATTTCTTTATTCTACTGTGAAATAACTTTACATCACATTCCAAAGCCATAATTTTGTAGGTCTGCAAAAGTCATGTTTAAAAATATTATTCAAAGGCAGAAGTTTATACATGTTTATACATGTTTTTACATATTTATAGTTCATTGAAGAGTAAAAATAAAACACAAACTGTTTTCTCTCTTTTGTGACGTCAACTCCCAGAAGAACTTTGCAGGTCCTGCAGAAAAGCTTCCTTCTCAAATTCAATCTCTTTTGACTGCTTGGTGGGTTTGGTCTGTCAGCAGATACCACTTGAAATTAATACATTTTCAACTCTCCAGATATACCTTCAAAAACATTGAGTACCAGTATTGGGAATACAGAAATCTGATTGAGATGGGATTTATTTGTTGGTTTTTTGGTGGTTTTTTGCCACAAAGCATCAACTAAACTTCATATTATCTCACACATTGCTTTGTCAAGTAGCTAAATCAGAGTCCGGAATACATAAACTTGGACTACACAACTAGAAAAATATTTCTGATGAACTAGAAAAATAAAAAAAATAATCACACTTTTCATTTCAGAAAGACAAAATGAAGACTTAAAGCATCTACAATTAAATGCAGCAAATACTCAAGAGTCAGCACTTTCATAAGAGCTTGTCTGGAAAGACAATCATAATCCATGGGCAGAAAACCAAAACACTATTGAGAAGCTTTTTACTTTAATGAATAGACAGAGAGAGACCTCTTTGATCAATTTCCACCTAAACCTGTTGAATGCATTACAAAAAAAGTAATCATAAAAATGAAACAAGGCAAGAATAAATTAATGCTTACAAGGAGGATGAAAAGAACAGTTAACAAGTAAGGTCTTGCAAAAAATATATAAGCAAGATTGAAGAAGGAAAAATATTTCTATCTGTATATTTTTTTAATGCAACAGGAATTAAATTTTGATTTAAAAGTAAAGTAAATTTCAAGCTGTGTATTTTAACTGTGATAATTACAATGTCGGACACATACAGAAAAAAAACCAACAACCAATCATTTTTTAACACAAATAGAAGGTAGGAATCAAATATTGTCAGATCTTCCTAAGACAACAAATATGTCATATATGAAATGGAAATCAAACTCCACTAGCTTCTGCTTATTTCTGGAGAATCTAAGCTTCTGGAGAAACTGATTTTTGGATAAAATTCATTTAACATTCTCATAAGCAACAATTACCAAATAGGTAGGACTGTGCTAATTGAATTGACGCACTCGGTAGAACTATCAGTGTAGAGAAAAAAGCACAATTTAACATTCAAAAAAAGACTTCATGACTTAAAATACTGGACCAATACAGCAGCCCGAAATGAGAAATGGTAGCTATTAATTCCTTCTGCATGATATAGAGAGTTTCCTGTTTCAAGTTTCTGGTTTAAGACTTGGAAGCAAAGAAAAAACCAAAAAAGTAAACAAACAAACAATGAAAAATGTGTGCTCCAAATATTACAGTTCCTGTAAATGACAAGCAGAGTAATCCAGCAGCAGTGGACATCACAAATATGGAAGGATTAGTAACAACAAATTCCTAATCTTATTTATAAATGAATTCTTGGTTCATAAAAGGGACTATAGCATGTGGCAGTTTAGAATAGCAGAAAAATACTAATATATATTCTGAAAACTATTAGAATAGGCTCTGTTCATAGCAGGATATTCACCCTCTGGATTGAGGCTAGTCAAGCACACAGCATTTGGATTAGAAGCATGAGATACTTGTCACTATATAAAAACTGAATTGAGGAAGTCACTTAAGCTGTTCTTCTGAAATCAGTCACAGGAAGAACCAACCACAGAAACAAAAATATCATTATTAAAGAGATCCCACAGAGAAAAAAAAAAAAAAAAAGAAGGTGGATAAATGACATAATATAAATTTGCACAATATTTTTGTAAGAAAAATCATTTTATAACCATTGGTATTTAATACCATTACACTGATATTTACTGTTTCACCCTGAAAAGTATTTTATTCTTTTATTACAGAAGGTATGCAAAGCTGAAGCATGTTCAAGACATGTAACTTCATAATTCTAATGAAGAACTTAGAACACATTTTAAGTTGCAATTCGATTAGGACTAAACTGTGTAGTGAGGCTGAAGCAGCTACACACGGCAGGGATCTTTGTACACATCTGAAATTATGCTATTTCCCTATAGTTTACAGCAGGCAGTCCACCCTTCATGCCTCAAACCACACATCCTGTTTCTCTCCCTTCTACCTTATTATTGTACATCAGTCCTCTCCCTCCTTTCAATCCAGCATTTCAGAACTCTCTGCATTTCTCCATTTCCTTGCTCACCATAACATCCTACCAAAGCTGCCATGTCAATGCAGATTTGTGCTGCCCAGGAAGGAGAAAACCAACCCAAGCCCGGATTCCATCTGAAGCCTCTTCCACATGACTACTCCGGTGTCTCCCAGCCTTGAAAATCCTGCCTGGATGCTTCCCCCACCTAAATGTGCAGACTCAGACCTGTAGGTGATTGAGATTAGCCTTGAAACTCCAGGATCAGCAAGGTGGTGCCCACAAATCTGGTTTGACAGCTCCCCTCACTCCAGCCTATGGAAGCCAATAATAAAAACAACACATTTGCCACAGAAAATGTAGTGGATGCACTTCACATGCACAATGAAATTCATGCTATCATGGTTTTTTTAGATGTATCACCTTTTATTCTTGCTGGTAAAGTGTTAATCTTCTACAGGAGAATTACTGATTAACAAAAAACCCTCAAAGAAAGAAAGAAAACGTTCATTAAACCACATTCAATGTAGAACTAGAGGTCTTTTGAGTGACCTGGTGTTGCAAATTTCAGGTTCCTTTTGTGAAAGAGGAGGTTGCATTAACACATATTTGTTACTGTTTCAGATCACTTTTTTCAGGGTTAATAAGCTCAACTGCGTGCAAAATAAGCAAAAAGCTTAAAAGCACTGAAAGCATTTATATTAGGCATTTGTATTTCCATTTGTTCAGCTTCTCTTGGAATCTAAGAAATTCACAACTTCAAAATATGAACTCCTGCAGCTAAAAACAGCAACGAATTTAACCAAAACTAACTGAAATGGTTGCACTTAAGGAATGGCAAGTGGACACCCATCAATTTCATAGAAATTAATTGTGTCTCCTCAGTGAAGAGCATCTGTTTCACGAAAGTAGGACAAAGGCTGGAATGTAGCACAGCCTTTCACATCCAGCATGAACCAGATGACCCACAATGACCTGGAACAGGATAACTCTGACTCTGTTGAACAAGCCAGTACTAGCTCTTCCATAACTCAGCTGCACTGTCATCAACACTTAAAAAAAATAATAAAAAAAAAAACCAGTACACATTTTTGATGTGGCTTAGATTTACAGAGAGCAAAACCACACATTTTGGTGGGATGTTTTCACATTTCAGTTATTGCACTTAAGTTGTCTTTAGTTTTGGGCAGCTTTATCACCAGAATCCAACTCATGCATGGATATCTAATTTATTAGCTTTGAATGCGGTGCAAATCAAGTGATTACATATATGTACATATATATATATATGTTTACATAGAGTTAAACTTATTATAAATGTTTATATACAAATATAGTTAAAACTATAGTTAAAGCATGTTAAAGAAATGCAACCTCTATACCATGTATTTTTTCTTAAATAATAGAAAATGCAGCTTGACTTTTTTCCCAAACTTCTGAACATGAATTTCTGCTGACGACAGTGGGTGTGGCATTTTTAAGTGGACTACATCTCACACAAAACTCTGGATTTCAAGATGCATTTTTAGCAGTCTACACCAAGATTGATGACTTGATCTGGTTTAGTACAGTGCTAGAACGAGATGATACTAAAAACTCTCACTGAGAAGAATGGGACATGTATTAACAAAAAGTTAAATGGTTGTGTTTGCAAAGAGAAGAGTAAGGAAAACCAGTGTACTGAGGATGAATTACACAAAGCTAATTAGCCCAGCCACAGCCCTGTGATGTCTCCAGCTCAAGGACTTCTTTGGAGAACTCCTCTTTCAGCCCCTTACCCTTGCTATGAGCTGTTGAACTGTAACTGCTCAGAAGATGCACTTCATATGGAGTAAGACAGACTCAACTCAAAGGGTTAGTGCGGAAGGAAGAGCTCAGCTTTACTTGGTACTTTGTTTGTCATGGCATTTTGTGATGAGAAAGCCCCAAAAATGAAGATGTTGAAAGACACTTGCCAGCAGAGCCAACAACAAAATAAAAGATTTAATGAACCAATAGTGAAAAAATTAGTCAACACTTTAGGTGGCTGAAAGCCTTACTTATTATATCACTTTTCTGAACAAATTTTAGTATTTCCACCATCTCAGAAGACTATTTGGTGGGGTGGGGGAAGAGTTTTGATTTGCTAAGATCATCAGGCAACTTAAAAGCACGTACAAGTGGAGACTGTAGAACAGTGGTACTTATTTAACAAATCCACTCTGGGATGCAGCTGCTGACAAATAGGCATAGATAAAATGGTCCTGTTATATGCATGAGGTTTCTACATGGCAATTACTTAAAATTTACAGCTTATGCACTCAGCAAGTTGAGAAAAATGCCAACACACTTCTGGGACTGAATGATTTTTCGCATGCTGTGACTGCACCTTTGAATATTCACAGAGCAGACACATGGGCATGTCTACAATTCCTACTGTAAAAAATCATAGAGAAGACACAAATTACAGTAAAAAAAAATCACCTTGATATTATCTGAGAACTGATACCTATTACTTATGTGTTTCACAAAGAAAATGAACAGAATCCCAAATAACACAGTCCCGCAGAGATGAAAAACACAATCATCTTCACTTCAGCTTAAACAACTTGTTTCATGAAAGAAGAGCTGGACTTCAGAATTTTATTGGTACTTTTAAGTGTTGTTGGTAAAGTTTCATGCACACTTCAAATTCTTCAGGGAAGTGGAGAGACAGAAGGGTGGCTGGCAAAAAGAAACACCAATAAAATTTCTTTTCTGGGTACTTGGAATATTTTCATAGAGTCAGATACATAACTGAATTAGGTTCATCAAATATCATGCAATAATTGCCCTATCTTCTTGATCACTTACTTTCAGTATGGATATAAACAGATGTACACAAACAATTCTTTGCCTATATCATAATTAACATTTAATTCTGCTATATTAGCAATGTTATGCACAGATAGAGGTTTTCAAGATTAATTAATCATGACAAATAAAATTAAACAACTGTATCACTATCATGAGCCTGAGTATCCTTCGAACTCAGTGTTAACTTAAAAAAGTTAAATTCAAAGGTTCTGAGGTATCACTATCAGGGAAAAAGAGTAAGCACTGTTTACTCTAAATATTAATTAGTTCCTCTAAATCCCATACTTGTAAGAAAGACTTCAGGTTAAATTCTCTTTATTTACATATATGTTTAGTTTTCATCTGAGCTCTGAAGTGTGACCTGTCTAAAGGCGTGCTGAAGAAACAAACCATAGTCACACCCTACACTGAAGCATACTATAGTCTTGCTTTGACTCTATTTGAAATAAAACAGTTACTGCAACTGTGGCAACTGAAACATTATGAAAACAAAGGGAAAGTACTTTTAAATTTCAAAAGAAAGTATCTAAGAACTTAGAAGTGATGCAGATGCAGCAAAAGCTGAGATATTTTGTGCAAAACGAGGTAGTTCTCTATTGCCCCCTTCTTACAACCCTTCCACAGATATCATGGAAGTTAAGTTGGGTGTAGTTGTCTTTTTTACAAAATCTGACATTAATGTTTAGTGTTACCACATTATCTTTACTCAAATCCAAACAAAAGAAAGAAAAATACAACAAACACCAAAATTTAAAAAAGCACTCTGGTAACAGGTGACAATGGGCTCCTCATGCTTTTGGCCCAAAACATACAGCAATTTCATGTTTATTCAGAATTATTATATAATAAATTTAAAATATCAGGACTTATGGCAACTGACAAAAAAAAAAAAAAAACAGAACAAAAATGTAAAAGCTCATACAATGGAGAAATAATAGATAAAGTTGCAGATTAAAAGAGAAGAAAACCTGAAAGTGGAATACAAAACTTAAATCAAAGAATATTAGAAAAAATACTATAATTTTCTCACAAATAGGAATGCCAAGTGTTGTATGGCTTCTTTACATTGTGGCATTTTCCTGGATTAGAAAAGTAACCTTATATATGGTGTTATCTTGCACTTCATGTATAAATTATTCATTGCAATGCAAGCCAAGGGAAAAAACCTACTGTGCCAATCTAAATGATTTCAAACATAAGTTACCTAAAACTCAGTACCTTATTCAGATCTCTCCCCACACTGGTAACACTAACTGGGGGGGAAAACAAAAAAAAGAACTTAGTATTATGTTAATGTACTAAGAAAGCAAATCTGAGCTTTAGTGATCACAGAACCACAGAAACAGAGAATGGCCTGGGTTGGAAGGGACTTGAAAGATCATCTATTTCCAACCTCCCTGCCATGGGCAAGGACACCTTTCATGCTTTTGGAATCACTGTGCTTCCCAGCACCTAAGCAGAACAAAAGAAATAAAGACCATTTTAATCATATTGCCTTTGTTTTGAAATAATAATATCCCTCTCTCTTCCTCAGATCTAAGGATCAAGGAACATCTACTTTTTAAAAGTTATTTTGGAGTGTTGCAGAATGTTGTAGAAATCACAGGACATTTTCACTGTGCCTAGCTTAAATTAGATTCTTAAATAGCATCTGTAACTTAGAAAAATCAGTGAAACAGCAGCAGCTCTGGTTCTAACACCTCACCCCTTCACATGCTCATGCTTAGCTACTTTGAAAGGAGTGGGCTGGTGCAGAAAGATATATAAGTGGTCCTTCATTTATTTATTGACAGCCTAACTCCAACACAGTACATAAATGATCAATTTTAGTGGTTTTGAATCACAGCACTTGAAAAGAATTAACTACTTATAATAAATTCTCTCTCTTTCCAGTCAAATATTTCTCTAAGAGAACACTTGCACATAGAAGGACTTGATTCAGGGGTCCAACACTTCCTGAGAAAAAGAGGAAAATACTGTAAAAAATAAGTACTTGCAATAATTTTGAGTACGTGCTGATCTGCAGGCCAAACTATGGACTGTGGGAGAAAGTAGAAACTTCTGAGGGTAGCTGGTTTGATAATTTTAAATTTACAATATGTATTCAGAAATCTTCTGCACACTTGTACCCAAATACAGTTAGGAATACTAAATCTATTAACACACCCCTTTTAAAAGTAAATAGTCTGCTAACCCATGCAAATTGAACCAGTATCTCTGAGATGCAATTCTGCAATAAGGAATAGCACTGAAGTAATTCTGGCAGCGAGTTTTTATTAGTAGTTTTTAATGGTAAAAATTAAAACCAAAAACACTGTACAAAGAGTCCATTACCACACAGAGCATAATAAAATTTGACTCCTGCTTCAGAGCTAAGAATATTTGCTTGTCAGGAATAAATAGGGATTTTTTAAAAAAATCTTTGTTAATTGGAGTTGATTTGGGTTTATTTCCTATTTCCAGAAATAAATTGAAACATCTTTTGTTGCTTTTCGAACATTGGAATAGCTACTTTGATGACACTAAAATCTCACAAAAATCAACATAAAATGAATTATTGCTTTTAACATTGGTAGATATGAATTTGCAATTGTATGGGTATTATTTGAATATTGAAATAAATCTCTAATTTGTGTTAAGTAAAAACATTTTTGATTGTTCATAATTAAGCATAAAGTACAAACCAAACTTTCTGTTTGAGATCCCACTCTGTATTGCAGCACTTCAGAAGGAATAGGGAAAACAAATTCCATGAAAAAGTGTTTTCACACGCCTCCATTAACAGCTGCAGCTTATTTTTCGAATAAGTAATTACATACTTAGAGCAAACACATTTAAAACTCTGACCTAGCCAGAGCACATTTTCATTTCTTTTTCAGTGCAGAAGTATATTTTCCCCTTATTTCTTTATCCTCCATCTGTTCTTTCAACATTTTAGTTTAAGCAGTGGTCAATGAGAGGCACTCTCTACTGAAGTGCTACATATTGGAGTTGGAGTCTAATTAGACATTTATTATTCTGCTGCAACACTGAACACTAATAAAACAAATCTATCTCGCTCTTAGGCAGTTCATTATAATCTAGCTTCACTATTTCCTATTGCAGCATTAATGGCATTGAGACAAGACAGTGATTAAAAATTTATATTTTTTGTAAATGGAATAAAACCTAATAAATTGGTTTTCTTGTTTAATTAATTGTGGTTTATATACTGCTACTACAGAATTACAACAAATTTCTTCCAGCAATTATTGATGATCTCATTGTGCTGTTAGCAAATTAGTCCCCAAGTGTTTAAGAAACCAACAGTGGAAAAGGATTAAAAAGGTTCACACATCTAAACAAGTTAAACTGATTAGAACAAATAATCCTAAATATAACACCCAGCACTGAGTCTAAAAAGTTGTTTGAATTAACTCCAAAGTCATTTGAACTGAAAATAAAAGGGCAGTATATCACCAGGCTGAATAAAACTACACCATTAATTCAATGCAAAAGTTCTTTTCCATGAAGTAAAAAGTGTTGCATTGAGCAATTATTAGCTGTTAAAGTAGCATTCTCAGTGAAATATGAAACAATCACTTCTTCTAACATTTAAGACAGCTAAATTCATTTTTGAAAAGTAGTAGCCTGGTGTTCTCAGTCCATACTTAAGAATTCAGCTAAGCAACAAAGATGAAAGAACAGCACCACCTAGTTCTCTATTTAAAAGTTTTCAAATATCATCATCCATTGATTTATTTTTGTAATCTAAATTCACATATGCGTGTGTATTCTGCAATAAAATCTGTCACACTGCCACAGGAAACAATACTAACAAGTTTGTCAGGAGTTATTAAAGCATCTGATGTAGACACTTTACAAGGCTATACTGTGAAAAAAAATCAAAAACAACTTGCATATGCAAGAATGGCAGAGACTTGCAATAATACAAATCGTATCCTGAAGCACCAGAAACACTGGATGGATTGCTCATCTTTTCTTAATTCTACTCTTGGGACTATTTCCCTCATTTAGCCAAACACTGTGTTTGTATTGATTCCCCTGTACAATAGTCTGACATTTGATAGTGTTCCACATGTTCCAGATACAAAAAAATATATTTACGATACAGACAGCCCCAGAGCCTCAGTAATGTGTTTAAAAAACTTTTGGCCAGTTGTTTCATAGTTACTTTCCTATTCTGCAAACAGCAGAAGCCTTTCAGAAATGGGGTAGATATTTCAGGTGTTAGCTGAACTGAAAGTTTTCATGTAAAAAATTCCCCTTTTAGAGAATGAGTGCTGGATTGGGACAATCCAGAAGTTTGCCAGAAGGCAAGAGCAGCACCTAAGAAACTGCCTACTCCTACTATTCAAGCATCTTACCCAAGTTGTAGTAGTGTGGCTGCCAGTGTTTAAATTTGATAAGCACAGTGCTACACATGCAGAGCAGTTATTTCATTTTTCTAGACATGCTAGATTTCCTAAGTTCTCACTCAGATCAAGAGGACATAATAGCAGTGGAACTGTATTTCTGAAGACATCTTCTGTTTTGACATTGATATTCATAAGTCAACTCCAATTTCTCATGCTAATATACATTTCACTGAATCTTTTCTGTAAGCCTCTTAATTCAAACAGAGCACAAGTGACATTGATACTTTGAGTATTCTGGGTTGGACTGCATTCTACAGTGAAATGGCTTGTCTTGTAACATTAGAGAGAAAATGGGAGTTAACTGCACCTACAAAGTGCTTTAGCTGCATTTGAATCAGATGCTCAAATCAAGCAATTGATTTCTCTTAACTCAGAATGAGGAAAATTAAATGGGGCTACGCTGAAATGCTCTCATGCAGTACATTTGTACCAATCTGCAGAAATTCATCTCAGTTCCTGGTTTTCCTATGGTGACTTCTGAAGTATTTTCAGCTCTCATATTTACCCTGTCCTACTTATGCCTGTACTAAGTCTTCCATATTTTGCTGACACAAAAAAAAAAATCAGGTGAATGGACAAAAGAGACTGGAGCTTTATGACCAGCCTTGTAAAAAGCATTTGAAACCACTGTCCCTGGCAGGAGGCAGGCTCCAGTGCCAGGGACTGACTCCAACTGGCTCTCTTCCTCACCTCTGTCAGTACACATTTGAGGAAGGCAGAGAAGTAGTGGGTAGAAAACACTAAGAATTAAAAATAAAATGAAACCGAACCAAACTCCCGCTCAAAAAAAAAAAAAAAATTCTAATCCTGCTATCACATCAATCTCAGGTAGTTTTTCCTTGAAGTAGGAAGAAGGATGTCCTCTCACAGCTTCTACAGAATGCACTTCCCCTAAAATCTTGACTTGTTTCCTTCCATTTCCTGCAGAGGGGAAGAACTGGAAAGTCACAACAGGAGAGAGATGAAAAGTCCCACTACATCCTGCAAACCCGCAGTCATAGAGGGGCTTGTTCCAGCCTGATCTTCACAGATGTCTTGGTCCTCCACAGCAAAGGCTTCTGTGCTAACTCCAGAAGGGATGTTTCAGTCCTAGAGAAAATGAGCTCTCCACACGCCCTGTCCTCCATCCATCCACATCTCCAAGTACCATCCATGAAGAACACTCAGGCGCTGTCCTGGCAGAGCTCACTCCTTGCAGAATTGACACATCAATGTAAACAGATTAGACAGGATCCCAATTTGAGGCCTTTATCCTCACAATCTTAAGAAAGCAAATCCCTCATGCATACAGAGCAGGGCTACTGCTGTTTCTTCACCATAAGCCTTGAAGCAACAAGCAGAAGGAAAAACAAGGAAGATTTTTGGGTTTGGTTTGTTTTTTTTTTTTTTTTATTGGCAGGTATCCTGCGCAGACAAGGCCTAGAGGGAGATTAATCTGCATTTATCTGTTCCCAGCCAGTCACATATTTTGAAATTTACTTCTGAAAATATTTACTTTGTATAAAAAGTTCAAGCAATTAAAAGGAAAAAAAAATCCTATGATATTAATTCTAAACAAAAACTTTTCATTTGTTTACTTGAAATGATAAAGACTACAAGATTCTGTTTTCCTGTTGGGATTTCTTGTGTATTTCAGTTTGCAACAGACATAGCCTAATGAACATTAAGAGCATCTGCATCCAAATCCTGTGGTACAGATATCACAGTAAATGAAGAATATCCTTCATAGCACATGTTCAACTGCTTCTTTATCCAGATTTCCTGTTATTCCATTTTGCATCAGATCAGGAAGAAATTGTTCTTTTGTAGAACAGAAGTATCACTTCTAACAGACAAAAGCAGATCTGTACAAAATCTGGCATAACTCTTTTTCTCAAAATCCAAAGACAGCTTGGAAAATTCTACAATCCCACTGTTTTCAAGAACTCTTCTCCTTCCCCTGTCCCCACATATTGCTTCCACAAAATATATAAAAGCCGAGTCTCTTAAACCAGTTATATGCTAAGCTATTTTGAAATTAGATTAATCTTATGTGCTAAGCATGTGGAAGTCCCATAAATAAGTCTACAAGCCAGTGAGGTTTTTTATCTATCATAAATAAAAACAAATGGCCCATATATTTCTATTGATTACACGCTTTCCCAGTGGCTCCCAAATTCTCCATTCACAATGCAGCAAAGCAATGATTTATAATTTGCAAAACAAAGATGGCTTAGGAAGATGAAAAGATTTTAATTTTATTGTGGTCTAATTCTAAACCTCAGGCTTATTTTATGGGGAAGTTACTGAAATTATGTGATCTTAGGACTAATATTTAAGGAATTAATGAGATTTATTCACTCTAAGAACCAATTTTACACACCAAAAAGAAGTATTAACCAGAATCTTGTAAACCACAAACTTTACATTTACTGAGGAGAGATATGCCACATACTTGACAAAAGAATCCATATAATAAGAAGAATGGCAAATAGTTCTGCAGAAGATGGGCAAATAGTCATTTTAACCCATACTTAAATAACTTATACCCTGTTTGTGTTCAAAAAACACCATCTTCACTGTGTTTATATAAGCAAGCAGCAGTCCAGATTTGCCCTAAGACATGTTAGGCTGAGGACTCCAGCCTTCAGAGAAAACAGAGTGTTTAAAGGTAATTCACTGCTAATTTGGTTTTATACCAAAAGATGAGACAAACCTTTTTTAATATACAATGTCCTGTCAATTATCTGACTCAAGTCAGATAATTTAAGTTCTGAAAAGCTCCTCACAGTGTTAGGAGTTGCCATTTTTTGCTACAATTGGTTTTAAGTTAAAATTCAAGGGATTCCCTTTTGACTGCACACATGCAATTTGTCATTAAGCACAATAATCACTGAACAAGATGGCACTTCTATCTTCCTCCATATCAGTCCAAATCTCACCTATTTTTCACAGTGTTACAAGGCTACATGATACAAGCCTGAAGGCATCAGTAACATTATTAGAAACCTGCAATGGAAAAGTTAAATAATTGAAAAGTTAAGAAAAAACTGCAATGCCAAGAAAATGCTTCACATGTCATTTAAGAAGTGGCATGTTAGCTTAAGGTTTCCTCCAAAGACAAGAAGTTCTTTCATTCTCACTACTATTATCTCAGTTGCTAACAAAAGAATTCATATAAATGGAATACTTCAATATATTATACCAGACCTGTCACAGACTTGGGATACTTTGTTAATCCTTGATTAGTAATCAGTTTAGTGAGTAATATTTCTAGTCACTGCATTTATTCTCCAATTTGCAAATAGCTGCAGTTCAATGTTTTTGTGTATTTGAAGACATAAAACATCTCATTCAGTTGAAATAAATTCAAGAGTGAAAATAAGTGTTTTCATTTATCAAATTAAGTCTTACTTGCTCTGTATAAACTGTGCAAATCAGTGGAGAATTCTTCACTGTTCTTCAGTGTACCACAATAAAGCACCAACTAGCATGTCACATATAAAAGCATACTGACAATCAGGGAAGAAAAAGAAAACCACTTTAAAAGGGATAAATATTAAATGAACTGGATGCTTTTTACAATATTTTAATTAAAATAAATTTGATTGCTTCTGCTTCAACTAGTACAGCTTTTCCCCTGGTTAGGGACTAACCAGAACAGCCTTCCTGCCTTACAGCATAGCAGGAATAAAAGCAGGTCAAGCTACACTGTTAATCCAGCAGATGTAGGTCAGTTTAGGATAAATATCTGAACAGACAGAAAATACCACAGTGCCCGTGCCTACTACAACTTCTGCTGTGAAGTAATTTGGTCTTACTCTCTTCAGAGCTGTCAGTCAGTGGCAGTTCTTGAATCTCCAGTGCTGAACTTGGGAAAAAACAAGAGTTTTAAGACTCCAATGGGTCTGTACAACTGCACTGCCTACTCAGCTTCTGCCAGAAGCAGCAGCAATAATGGAGTGCATCATATATTGATAATAAAGGTGTATCTGCATCTTCATAAGTGGTCACAGATTTTTTTTTTGCATAGCAAAAAGCAAACTCTGGTTCCTTTACTTCTGGTTTAGTAATTGAATTACCATGATTAGAACCGTTGTTTGATTAATACTGTGGCATATAAGAGGTTTAAAATATCACCAGGATATTTTTACCTCTAACGTAAGAAAACAATCTCTCCTGCACTATCCTACCCAACAAACTGTTTACACAAAGATGATGACAGAGGGAATATCAAAGCTATTTAAACAACCTCCATACTGGATATGTGATGACACATGCTGTTTTACAAAAAACCTAAACCTTGCCAACTCCATTCACAAAACAAAGGAAAAGCTGTAGAGTGGTTCAGGAATGTATCTCCACATGAACAAAACTTATACAGCAAAATTTTCAGCTCTGAAAGAACTTTAGGGGTTTGAATTGAGGAACATACACTATAATTATTTTTTCTGAAACTGAAGGGCAGCTGCCTATGGACAGTTAATAATCTTTATCAGCTATTTAAGGAAAAAATGATAAATCTAAATTGAGTGTTACAAAACAGAAAAAGAGCTGAATGCATTAATTTATAGTAATGTAAAACTGTAATAAAATTGATTTGCTGCTACTTTAAATGCAAAAGTTAAAAAAGCACTCACACTCTCCAAAAACCATTTGATTAAACTGGAAACCAATAAACACAACTCACTGGTGGGAGGAAATTGTCTTTCCCTCAAAAATCCTAAACTTGTCAGCAAAAGCATTCTTAAATCAGACTTAGAAAAGTCCCAAGGTTTCTATTTTGCAAATAAAAGGACAGAAAATGATGCAAGTATGATTTTTTTCCCCTCACATTTACAGATTAAAGGGACAGGAGATGGGAAAACAGGTAGACAAACCACCTACATTGTTCACTAACCCCTCTGTAGCTGTTCTTGTTCATGTAGTTCCACATGCTAAAAAGTCCTACACACCAAATTCCAGAATTAAAGGAGAGCACACGGCCCCCAGTGTTTTGTCCCTGAAATAAATGTTCTCTCCTTCTTTCAACCCCCTTAGGATGCTATTACGATAGTGGCTCATGCATTGATATTTAAAGCACCCATCCTGATCTTAGTATGCATTAACATAAGAGAAAATGCAAACATTTGGCTTTGTCTTTAATTTTCATTTATAAAATGAAGGGAAAAGATCCTGAAATAGGTTCAGAGGGGGAAAAAGAAAAAAAAAAAAAACCAAAAAAAACAAACCACAACATTAAGAACCCTTGCAAAGACATCACATTCATTTTTGAAAATACTCAGTTCATTCCAAAATGTTTCCATTATGTAGAAGCATAATTGCTCAAGGGCAAATTCCTGAGAGAAATCATGATTTTACAATTTATTCCTTGCCACTGGAACGTGATATTTGCCTTTCTTCCTTTCAAACACACCTCAAAAACTCCTTGGGAAGAAGGGATATGCTCATTAAGATCATACTTAATATCAATGCAGTCCCAGAGGATACACACACTAAACTGTGTCTAATAGTTTTACATTTCTGCATTTGTTTTAGGATGTGTATTTTAAACAGCATGTCAGTGGCAATCACTCTACAGAAGATCCTGCATTGTTTTGAGAGGCCCTAACTTTTGGGAGTTTCTGCCTGCTGTTCAACTCAATTAAAACAAAATTGAAGTAATCCTTCTTTTTCTTGGAGAAGACATTAAGAGGACAATGACAACATTTCCTATTTCTACATTTTCAATTGTAAGATGGAGAGGGAGTCACTGTTCTAGCTCAATCAACCACATTCTGGTTGGTTATACTGCTTTTCTTTTTGGCAAGCACCTGATGTCCTCGTCCATACCATACATAACTGCTGTTACCAGTTACTTAATCAACATTTGTAATGCACAGGAGAAAGAGAGAGAAAAAAAAAGAAAAAAAAAAAAAAGAAAAAAAAAAAAACTCAAAATCCAAGCTTCAATTTTCAATTTACATTGCAATATTAAAATAATAACTCCTATTAAGATAATTCTTTGGTAGAAGAGTAAGAGTAATGTCATTCAACACATTTTGTCAATAGTAGGATCAGACCAGAGGCATGAGAAAGCTAATTATAAGAACTAAGGCTTCTGTAATAATAAACTATAACTTAGAGACATTTGTAGTACATTATCATGGAATTGCAACTGACAAGTAAATTTAAAAGCAGAGGCAGATTCACTGTTCTACATTTCTGAAATAAAAAATTTTAAAAATAAGAACGAAACTAATAGGAAAGTAGACAAGAAAAAAGAAAAATGTATTTGCTTCAGCAGAGGTGCTTCTGTTGATTAGCACTTCCATGGAGTTACTTCTTTGGTGACAAACTTCAAAACTGTTTACTGTTGATTGCATGGCAGAAACTTGATAAATTGAGTGCCAGAGTGATAAATATTTGAGTGCGTAATCCCTATTCATGCATTCCACAGGGAACTTGTGGGGCATCATCAATGGGAATCTGGATTTTTTAGTTACTTCATGTTCTAAACCTGAACCGCTATAGAATGACTAACAATAAAAAGTCATGAAGAAATCAAGCAAAATAATTGATAAAAAATGAACTAGCCTGAGAACTAAGCAGTTAATAATCCTACCAAGCCCTCTATAGATTGATGGAAGTCCTATAAAGACAGACACCATCAAGTAAAGTGAAAAATTTTATGGTTCAAATTGTGTCTAAAAGAGACTGTACCAAAACTACTGTCTTTTATTATGTAATTGTGTATGCCCTCACAGTACCTACGGAATTAAAACTCCATGCATTTGACTGGCTGTACACTGTATTAGCATATGAACACTTAGCTGTCAAGACAACCCCTGTGCAGGCAGCCTTGGGTTGCCAAGGTTTTGCTAGCAGAAATCCAACTGAAAATTCACAACAAAGTCTAAATATACAAGATATTGAGTAATGTGTAACAACTTCATCTTAAATCAGCTTAGACGATCTCATAAGTAGTCATATCCATGTTTGTCCAGGTTTGTTTGCAGGTTTTTTTATTCTGCTTGCAACAGATCCGGGCTAATGAAAAGAGTCTCACCCACAAGCAATTACCTGTCTTGGCTGATTTGTTGCATCAGTGGCCACAGTTTCTGACAAATTAAAGAGTCCCTACATTATTTTCATTAGTAGACAGGTTGCACACATTTGAAGTGTCTGAAGCAACCGCACTGAGAAGATTTGTCCAGCGTTGGCAAAACCTTGGAAGTGGATAGTTTGTTCCCACACATGGCACTACCCAGAGCCTTCTCCGAGCTGAGCACATTAAGGCATTAGATGCCATTTGCATTATCACACAGCAGGGGGCTACAGCAGCTACAATTCCAGGATAATCCTAACCTGTATCTGTATCCTATGTATCCAGAACTATTTTTATTGTAACAGTTTCTCACATGGCGACTCTTGACAACAACGACCCTACTCATCAGGTTGCATAAAAAAAGCTCAGATGAAGCACTTGAGTTATTCTAAAAACATGCCTCCCCACACAACTGTTAAATTTTGTCTAAGACTACATTCATGAAGTCAAAAGACAATCAGAAAGAAAGAAAAAAAAAAGAAAAAACGCTGTCTGTAAACATAAATAACAGGTTAACCCCCTGGGACATCATTTAAGTACTCCAGGCTCATTACAGTGCTCAAGTTAAGAACAGCAGCAGCCAGAGATCCCACTATTTTCACAGCAAATGCTGGAGAGGGCAGAGCAGAGGAATACTGTCCCTGAACTCAGCTGACAAACTGCTTCCCAGCTCCACATGTTATTACTCCCTCTCCCACCTCCGTGGCTTCCCTTTCACAGCAAGCAGCTGACACTGGGCTCTTTTACTTCTTGTTTGCCTCCTCTCTGAAGGGACTGCTTGCTGCTAATGCTATTCCATGCACAAGCTGAGAAGCATTATTCTATGTCCTCTTCCCTCAGCTGATGCTTCATCAATAGTCTGGACAGATTCCTTAAGCAAGTCTCTCCACAGATCTTGCCAGAAAGGCAAACTTCCATACAGGACACATGTCAGCTTGACTCTTTGTCACCTTGTCTTTAATTAGCTTCAGTTTCACCAAGAGAAACCATCGGTGATTACAGATCAGAAGTGCTTCGGATCCTCAGGAAAAAGATGTTATTCCCATCAGAGCTGACAGAAAAACCTGCATGTCCCACAGCCCACAAACAAAAAAATTGGAAGAATCTAATAAATCCATTGAGCTACTTCACAATACAGTTTGGGGAAGCAAATCAAGCCAAAGGAAAAACTACTTTTAAATGCAGCTATTAAGCTATCAACAAGAAATGTGTCTAATGGTAACTGTATCTGCTACTTCTGTCAAAATAAATGGCAGAAACTAACAAAACAACATTTACAAAGTTGCGCTTTAAGGTGGACTGAAGGGATTTGATATTCTGTTGGATACAGCTGCCACTGAGGACAGTCTAATGGAATATATTTATTCATCTCCTCCATTCTCCTTTACCTCAGGAAATAAGGGTGGGAGAAATTACTTCCTCTCACTTCTGCCTGAGTGTTACAGGTTCTTTATATCCCCTTGAAAGAACGCTCTGCTGAAGTGTGGTACAGAGAGAGCCTAAGTATTTCTGATTGAAGTTTTAATCAGGAGCTGAAAAAATAATTGTGCGAGAAACTGAAGAGAGGGGAGATGCTTTACACATGCAGAGGGCAAGATGGGTAATGTGTTAGGCATCACTTTTCCCCATCTGCAAGGACAGGCCCAATGTGGTTATTTTCACACAGTCACTGTCAGATTTTGCACTACACCCCATTTCTTTGCAACACGTTTTTTACCTGATGCAGTTCACAGAGTTACATTCTGCCTGGCACGCTCTCTAAACTGCAGTGAAAGACATCACTGTTTTTAATCACTGGTTTACTCTTAAAGCTGCGCCGCGCTGAATGCGGCTGATTGCATCTTAGGAAAGATCAAATCCTCCTCCTCCAGCAGCAACCCCGGTTTTATTGGTGACAGAAAGTCAGTCCAGAGCCTTCCCACCCCCAGCTCCGTTGCAGGGCAATGAATTGACAATTCACAGGGAAATGTAAAAGGCAGAGAGGAGCCAGCCCCCAGGTGCAGCGCGCCGCACATGCCCCCATAAATAATCCTGTATAGCACCAACACAGCAGCTCCTTTTGCGGTGACGTACCGGGCAACCCACAAACATCGCGAAAGAATACAAATAATCCGCCCGACGGACCCGTCCTTCGCGGCTGCCCAGCGCACTCCCTTCCCCTCCCATTCCTTCTCGCGTCCTCGGCCGGGAACTTCCCCGCGAGGTGGAGCGGGGGCACTCGGAGGGTGTCTGGGCGATGGGGATGCCAGGGGATGAGGCTCCCGTGTTCCGGGAACCCGGGCGGCTGCCGGTGCCCCCGCTCCGGGCCGCCAGCCGCGGCTCCCTCCGGAGAGATCGCCCGACACATGACGCAGCCATGTGAAACGCGAAATATATTAAACTTGACGTGAGATGGCATGACGGAGGCGAGCGAGGGGGGGGGGGAATAGAAGGGAAAAAAAAAAACGTACAAGGCCACTTAGTTTAATCGACTCTTCGCTTCTCCTTCCCACACCGAAACGCCCCGCACGCCGAGCGAGGGAAGGGCTGGGAGATGCCCCGCATCCTCCCGGAGGAGCGGGGTCCGCCGGCGAGTTGCAGCGGGGTGGCTCCCCGGCCCCCTCCGCCCCCGCCGGGCCGGGGCCGCCGCCCGCTGCCCGCCTCGCACCGCGGGGTCCCCGCCGAGCGGGGCGGCCCGAGGGCCGCTGGGGCAGCGAGGGGACAAACTCCCGGCGGCAGCGCAGCGCGGCGGGCTCGGCTGCCGGCTGGGCTCCCGGCGGAGCGGGAGAGCTCCGGGGGAGGCTCCCCCGCCGGCGGCCGCGGCGGGCGGTCAGCTCGCAGCGCCTGGCGGGGCTTCCCTGCGCGGCCGCCGCTCCATCCCGCTCGGCCGGATAACGGGAGCGGCGGCGGGGAGGGGGGAGAGGGGAATACATCCAGTCTGGAAACTAGCTGCAGGATGAGCCGCCTGGAGCAGGATGGCGAAGGGATCCGCCGCCGAACCCCCGGCTCATCCGATTACCCTACGTGCACATTGGATGCCTGGCACACAGACACGCACCCCCGGCGGCGGCGGCGGCGCAGCGAGGCGCGGGCACCCCCCCATCCCGCCGCCCCCCGCCGGGGGGGCACGGCTGGAGCCCGCACGTTTCCCCGGGATGTTGTTGCAGCGCACACGCCGCTGCTGCGGCTGCACTCGCACTTTCGGGGGCACGTTCGCGGCGGGCGGGCGGGAGAGGAGGGGACCGCCAGTCCGGGGGGCGGCTGCGGGGGTCGGGTGAGGGGTGGGTGGGGGAAGAAGCGAGGAGGGCGAAGGAGGGCGGGAAGAGGCTGGCGAGGGAAGGGCAGGAAGGGTTAACAGCCGTGCGGCGCTTCAGCGCTGGATAGCGCTACCCGAGCGGGAGGCTGGGGGCGCACGGCGAGGGGGGAAAGCCGGGAGAGGGGCGAGGGAGGGAGCGGGTCAGGAGTGGGGCGGGGGGGAAATCTGGGATGCCCCGGGCCGCAGCGGTGCCCCCCCGGCGTCGCTCCCTCCCCGCGCGTGGGGCAGGGGTGGGGAGGAGGCGGTACCTTGTACGAGGATCCCGCAGAGGCTGTAGAAGCGCAGGAGCGCGCCGGGCTTCAGCCGCATCCTGGGGGCTCCCCTCGGGCTGGGTGGGCGCCAGGCACGCAGATCCGCAGCCTCCCGCCGCTCCGCTCTCCGGGCGCTTCCTTCCCCCCGCAGGAGCCGCCGCCGCCGCCGCCTCCGCCGCAGTGTCTCCCTCGCTGTATCCAGTGGGGTGAGGAGGAGGAGGAGGAGGAGGAGGACCAGGGTCGCGGGGGTGGATTGGGGAGGGAGCAGGAGGAGGAGGAGGAGGAGGAGGAGGAAAGAGCGGCTCTCTCCGCTGGCTCCGGCGCTGCTGGGCAGGTTCAGGTTCCCACCGCGGAGCGGTGCCAGGTGCCCCCGCCGGCTCCCCTTGCCCCTGCCGGCGTGTCCGTCCGTCCGTCCGCCTCTCCGCTCGCCTATGCCAGGCTGTCCCGTGCCGTGCCGCCGCGGGGCGGCGGAGGCGGGGGGGATGCGCAGGGACTCCGATCCCGCTCCGCTCCCGCTCCGCTCCAGCCGCTTCCCGGCGCGAGACACAAGGGCAACCTCCGCTCGCCCCGCCCCTTCTGCGCCTGGCCCCGCCCCCGGCCCCGCCCTCCGGCCACACCCGGGCCCTCCCTGCGCCGCGGCCACGCCCCCGAGGTCCGTTTGGCCCCGCCCCCGCCCTCCAGGCCACGCCCCTCAGCCCTGGCCCTGCCCCTCCGGCGGGCGCGTGACTGGCGCGTGGCGCTGCCCAATGGCCGCAGCCCGGGGTAGCCCGGGCAGCCAATGAGGAGCCGCGTTACGAACCGAAGGGGCGCGCCCGGGGGCCGGGCCCGCCTGCCGCGCCGCTGAGTGACAGCCGGCCCGGGCCAATCGCGGGGGGCGGCGGCCGCGCGGCGGCGCCGCAGCCAATGGGCGGCGAGAGCGGCGGGGGCGGGGCGGGAGCGGGCGCTGTCCAGCGCCGGTGCTGAAGCGGGCGGGCGGGAGCGCCGCGGGACGCGGGCCCGGCCGGGGCTCGCCGGGGACACGGGCGGCCCTTCCCCCGAAACCCCTTCTCCTCCCTCTGCTCCTCCTCCCCGAAAACAGCGGATAAAAGGAGGGCCGGCTGCGTCTCCGTGCTGGGGGGGACGAATCCCGTGCAGGTGCCCTGAGGCGGCGGCGGTGAGGTCGGCCCCCGAGCAATGGCGATGAAGAGATTCCTGGACGCTGGGCAGTGTTGGCCGGACTCCGCGTGGCGTGGAGAAAGTTTTTTCTTTGGAGGGTTTCTTTGGAGGCTTGGCGGCAGGAATTGCTTATGTTCCAAAAGATAAAGCGCTGAATGCCACGAGAAATGCAAGAAGGCAGGCAGGCACCTCACCTTCGTGCATTTGGTGTTTAGCACAGCGTGGGCCACCTTTTGCACAAGTGAAATCAGAATGCCAGGGTTTGAAGTTGCTGGATCTGTCTGTAAACACACTGTGGAGGAATTGTGTTGCCTTATCCCATAGAAAGCAGGATTCCCCTGCACCCAAATAATGACCAGGCATTTCTCCAGTTCTGGTTCCGTCCTTTTCCTGTTGAGGTTTTCTCTCCAACACCAGCATGTTTCCCACAGTAATAACTCTCTTAATTTCCACCTTGATGTCCCAGGCTTTGACAGCAAAGAGCTTTACGGAGATAAGTGGTGAAATAGTCTTCCCTACAGGAGAGGGAAGCTCTTTAAAAGCTCATTTCTCTGAAGGGGGCACGGTCTCAGATTGTCAAGGAAGTGCAATCAGTTGTCAGCTTCACCTTGAAGAGCTTGCACAGGAGTGGGATCGGGGAGGTTATGCATTCTGCAGTCATATCCTCCACTTTGTTCATTAGCAAGTGATGATTATGCCTGGCAGCAGTTGAGACTGCATCAGGATTTATACCAAGTTCCCCCAGTCTCCACAAGATGCTCACATAAAATACAGAATCGAATCAAAGAATCACCTTTTAAAGTTCTAGCATTTGTATGGTTTGGTAGCAAAGGACCATCACACCCATATCCATGCCTTTGGAGGGTTATTTTAGCACTATAGAGGATGTAGCACTGGAATGTCCCCTAGGACAGGGAAGCATTTGTAGTCTGCCTCTAACGCATGAGTAGATATTTGCTTTACTTGGGTTTTTTTTTTGTTTGTTTGGGGTTTTTTTTCTTAGTGAAAAAAGACACAACAGGCAAAGTTTTTACAACTGTTCTCTTAGGGTCCAGCGCAGGTGCAGCAGTAAGGAATGGGGAATGATTACCAAAATATTTTAGAAGACTTACAGAAAGGATCAAGTCATCATGTTTAAGGCAGCCCTATAAATGTCAGCAAATGTTGGTGTGGGCTCTTTTTTTGGTTGGTGGTGGAGGAAATTAAAAAAAAACAATTCCCACAAATCCTTCACTAAGGCAGGACTGTAATACAACCTGAAGTGCTTTTGCATTAATTATGACAGCTGACAGCTCTGTACTTTTGACAAGACATACTTTTGTTTGTAGTCTTGTTCCAGGAAACATTATAGGAAAGGTACAGGAGTCTTCCTAGCTTAGAGATACAGGAGTCTTCCTAGCTTAGTGATTAAAAGCTGTAGAAAGGAGACCTCTGGCAGGTTAGGAATGAAGCTCCTGCTTGTACATCGTGGCTTTTTCGAGTCTTTGCCATATCAGTACACTTGGAAAAGCTGATCTGAGTGTTTAGAAACACCAGCTGACCTTTTCTTGCCAGGATTCAGTGACATGGACATCATGTCACACCTCATAGGAACATAACCAGAAATACTGGTTCTTGCCATTCTTTTCTGGATCAAGTGGGTCTGAAATGAGCTAGCAGTCTGTTGATAGGGGAAAAAAGTCCCAATAGTACTCCCCAGGATTTCTTTACTAACTACATTTCTGAAAAATGTGTGATTAAAATTATTACAAGTGCCAGATATGATGCTGTATTTCTGATTAACTCAGCTGTGTTAATTTGATGATTTCTGTCAGCATAGTAGCACATCTTGTGACATCCAGTGGCAGCTGATACCTAAACAAGCTTTGCAATTGGTCTGTGGAGCAGCATGGCCAGAAGCTCCATTGCCTCCAGACCAAAAGAGCAAGAGGGATTCTTCAGGAAACACACTTCAGAACAGAGGAAAGAGTAATACCCTAAAATACCAAGGGATAACATCAGAAGATCAGATGTAGAAGGCAAACATTTTATCACAAGCAGAAAAATGTTCTTCTTCATTATCCTGTTATTCACCAAGATGACGTACAAATATTCCTATGTAAAAATATTCCTGATGTTAAACAAAGGAAAATAGTTTAATCCCCAAACATGATTCAGAAAGAGTTCTCAGGTATTTCCTATCACTGAATTGGCAAATAAGAAGTTCCCCAACTTATCATAAAATCACCCCAACAGCTAAACTCCACCTCTTCTAAATGGACCCATCTGTGTTGGGTTGGGTTAGAGTACTTCTAGAGTTTGCCCTGAAGGACAAACAAAATCTGAAGGGATAGTCATGTTTTTTAATGATGCTCCTTGATACCATCAGTGGTCAGTGATTAGGGAGGGGAAACCCAAGGAAAACATATATATGGCAAAATATTGTGGTTTTGTTGAATTCATCAAACAGTGGAAGATGTATAGATAATTTATCAAGAGAGAAACTTCCAGTGTTACAAGCTGGGAAACATAACTCTATAAACAATTGTTCAGTGCTATGTCCTATGATATATACTTTAAAGTAAATTTTGTATAATATAGAGGGTAGAAAAGAAGTAGTCACAATATGGTTCAGAGTACCAAAACCAACTAAAAAAGCCCCACAGGAAATGAGAAGGTAAGCTGCTAGTGACAGAAGTTAGAGACAGGTTCTATCCTGGGTTGCAAAAGTGCTAATCACATTTAAAACAGCAGTTTGGAAAGTAAGATTTATTTACATGGCTCAGTAGAAAAAAATCTTGTGAGAAAACCCCACTGCAGCTGCTCCCTAGCCTTGAAGAAATTTCTGGCTGTATAGCAGCCTCTTACATTTGTCCTTAATAAGTGCTTAATGCTTCCATTTGCCCCACCATGAGCTTCCCTCTTGTGGAGGGTCCCTAGATCCAGGAGGGATCACAGGAAGTGCATTTCCCTGCCCAGTGCACCCTTCCTGGCCTATGTGGAAATCTGAGGACCAGAACTCATCCCTGGAGTCTGTGCATTTCCCTTTTGCATGGCCTTTTACCGTGTTTCAGCAGCTGCAACAGAGGAGTTGGGGTTTTGTTTGTTTTTGTTGCTCTTTGGAGTGAGAAATTTTGAGTGGTTGAGGTAAGTCGCTGTTGTTTTTAATGGTTTGGGTTTGGTGGAAGCTGATTACTAAAATAAAAAAAAAACAGATAACATTTACTTACCAGATGCCAGCAAAAATGCAATGGTTTGAACAAATACTGTAACTACTAATTTAGTTAAATCTATCCAACTGTGAAAATATATTGGCGTGAATAAAAATATATAGACATGAAACGCATTGCACTTTTTTTTTGTTTGAAAAAAAAAAAAAATTGGCTTCAGTAAAGAGCAATTGAAGTTTGAAAATATGCTCCAGAGAAGAAATGTGTTCATTTCCATAAAACATATTGGTGGGTAAATATACAGAATGTATCAGTTCCAGAGCAATATTATGAATTCAGTGAAATTTTGTTCTGTGTTAGTTAGTAAGATGAAGCAAGTAAAAGGAATTGCATGCTGTGAATACTACATATAAAATATGTGTGGGATGAAGTCCCATTTATAAAGCAATTATAAATGTGAGATATTTCACAGACTTTTGGAGTAGAAAAAAGTCTATAAAACAACCCTGTCAATGCAATACCAATGCAAAGTAAATCAAGGTCAAACCTCACTGGTATCATTCTCATTGAAAAATACCTAATCTACATTTCGAGTTGGTGAATATAATTGCAGAAGAGAATTACCAATGATGAGTGGAAGCAGAATTATCTTATTCATTACCTGACCTCTCATCCATATAATTTGTGGAATGAAGACACAGAAAAAATGGTGCTGTTAACATGATTCTCCATATATTCTAGTTAGGTCTCCCACTTCCTAGAGTGTTTGATAATTAGCAGAAGTGTGTGCTTTCCTATGCCTTATCACCCTCAGCCAAGAAGCAACTACTTGAAGAAATGTTACTTCCCTACCCAAAATCACAGAATTGGGGAGTTATACAACTTCAACAGCTTTTGTAACATTATTCCCTTATGATTTTTAAAATACTCCAGCCACACTATGGAATGCAGAGGGTGGTTGGGCACTGGAACCCCAGGGCAGTGGTTACAGCATCAAGCCTGACAGAGCTCAAGAAGCATTTGGACAAGGCTCTGAGGCACATGGTGCGACTCTTGGGGCGTCCTGTGCAGGGTCAGGAGTTGGACTCAATGACCCTGATGGCACCCTTCCAGCTCAGGATATTTTCTGATTTTCTGATTCTGTGAACCTTGTGGAGCCCTTCCAATGCAGGATATTCCTATGATTGTGTGCAATGCGTATTACAGTTGGCCATAAAAACATATTAATACATGGAATTAAGTAGACACTAATTGTGTTTTAAATGTGTTTGAACAGATTTGCATATAGTTTAGAATACATCCAAGCTAACATCTTTGGAATATGTATTTATCCAATTGTCTAATTATTTTTTTATTTCTAATATGTTGTAATTTTTAATTGCTTTGCCTTTTATTACTTATGCAGAGGCTATGTGACGTGTTGAACAAAGCCTCTCTTGAACTCAGCTGAAGTGACAAAAAAGTATCCAAAAACTCAGTAAGAAGGGAGTTGTTCCTTCTGTAGAACATCATGTCATCCATTTTACTTTCTGAACAGCTTTGATTACCAACACCAGTACAACGATTTTCTCACATGTTCTGATAGTATAAAGGAGGCTCTAGACATTTAAATCCTACATATGGGTTTTTCAGACTAAGATTTTCATATTAGTGCATCCTAAGTTGAAAATGTTTTCAAATACAAGTCAAAGTATTTTAACTGATCCAGAGTAAGACTCATAGAATTGAAAAAATGCATCAGTTTGCCTATACTAAAGACTCCTAAAATATTTGTTCAAGCACATTCATGATTTTTAAAGCAAGGCTCTAAGAATTCAGAGGACCTTTCTGAAAAGAGCATCTCTTTTGCTATCTCTATGAAAATTGGCCCACAGCATAAGCCTCAGGGAAATAAAAAAATGCACACAACTGACTTTAAAGATTATAGTCTTTATTATTTCTATGTATTCTGTCTCTGCTGAACAGTCTCCTAAGAATTACATGATCTAGCAATGAAATACAGCTAGACTGGATTACCAGTGCTCTTTCATGGGAATGAGACTGTAATTCTGTTAGATGGGTGTGTGTAGGTACCACAATTTGGAGCAGAAAGAGCAGACTCTGCTTGTCCTGTGTCGAACCAGCTCTGATGCCACAATCACCCTTGTTGAAGACGGTCTTTATTGTGTCCTGGCATGCACAAAAAAAAAACAAACCAAAAACAAAAAAACCCCACCAGGGACTTTGAGAAATTTGTGCTCCAGTTTTTGTTCTTCTGTTCAGTCAGGATGCTGTTATGTTCAAACAGGAGGCTTTAATAACCCCTAATGATCCTGTTCACCTGGGGTCTCCACCCACACCCATGGGCTCAGGAGCTCTGTAAAGCTGACCTGTGTTAGAGTGCATGTCTCTAGCTTAGTCCTACTCCTATTTGGTTATGGAAGACTTTGAGCCAGATTTCAATTGACTGCTTGGTGCTGTGAGCACTGATTCTACCCTTGGCCTTCTCAGTGTGATCTCTGACCTGCTCCAGCACTGTGATGTTGCCTTTCAGCCTGGTCTCCTGGCTGGGCTTTGCTGTAACCTCTGTGTCTGTCCTTGTTCCAGCACTGTGAGTCTGGGCTGTGGGTGCTGAGGCTGCTGTCCTCATGGGCTGGGCATCCCTGTGTTCCTGGCTCACCTTTCCTTAGGAAACAGCCCTGCTCTTGTTAATTCCCAGCAGGTGTAGTCTGAGAGACCACAGCTCCCAAGGAGTTAGAAATAGATCCAGGTCTTTGGTTTCAGAGATTTGTGTCATCTTTTGATCTGCTGACGCTAGGCAGAATCAAAAGGATGTCATGTGGGACAAAAAAAAAAAAAAAAAAAAAAAAAAAAAAAAAAAGAGAAAAAGAACAGAGGAAAAATCCACAAGGGAGGAAGGTAAAGTATATTCAGACAAATTATTTTGGGAGACTAGCTCTCGAAAAGTACAAGTGTGATGGGAGGTCAGGGTAAAATTAGGACTTTAAATTATGGGTTGAATGTATGAAAAATGCTGGCATAACACTGAGGTTGAAATCTGAGGGAAGATAAATTGTTAGTAAGGACAACCAAGGTGATGAGAACATGTTGAGACCCCAGAATGGAAGGAGTTTGTGGTCATCCAGGTGAGGAATTTAGGACCAGCAGATTATCTGGGAAATACGAAGGATAAGATAAATCTGAAGGCAGAACAAAGCTTTGAAGAGGAACTTTGAATCCCTAAGTCCAGAAAATGGACTGAGGAGCTAAAGGATGGGGAGCATGAGTCAAGACCAGAAAACAGGTAACAATGGGAGATGTGTGGTGATGAAAAACCAGAAAATAAAGTCCAACAATAAAAAGGTAAGAGTAGAAAAAAGTAAACACAAAGCATAGAAAGAAAAAAAAATATCAAGATTTAAATAGTACAATTTAGAAAGCATGAGATGAGAAGCCAGAGGAATGGAAAGGGGTAGCTACTAATAGATGAGAGAAACAAGGATAATAACAAAACTTCAGACTTTAAATAAAAGAAAGAAATTTTGGTATCCAAATTGTTTTGCAGGGCCCGAAACTCATTGTATCTCACTTTCATAATGCATCTGCTTTTAGTAAATATCTGAGATTCATGATCAAGTACTTATGAAGTTACTGTCTTCTTTAGGAAACAGTAATTTTCTATACCACTCCCTAACTGATAAGCTCAAATGAAAAGATGTCTGGTGGATTTAAAGGCTCTATGCCTTTTGGTGGTCTGTATGGATATCAATGTGAGAACATTTTTTCTCCTTCATTCACTTCCATAAAATTTAGGGAAATACATACATTTACTGTACATAAAGATCTTACAGATAGGAAATAGTCATAATAAAAGAAATGAACTTGTTAGTTATACAAACTTTATGTTGCTTTTGCATTTTTATACGATGAACTAAAACTGCCTGGCAGCTCTTCCTTCTGTTTTCTTCCTTGCCTTGTCCATCTGTTGTCCTGTTCTACCCCTCCTCCACCAAACACAAGGCCTTGGGCTCAGACAGCCCAAGAAGAGGCTCTGGGGATGATTCATAGGTTTGGGGAGAAGGAAGACACTGATAGATAGAATCTCTAATTCATTAACTGAAGAAAAACTAGAAAATATGTATTCAATATGGCAGAGGTCTGACAAAAGAGGAAAAGACGGTCTCTGAGTAACTAAATGAGGCCTTTGAGAATTGGATTATGTTTCACTATGCCTCAGAGTTCCTCTCTGATGTTAGGTAAGTCACTCAGACCAAATGTTTTTACAGTGCTAATAAATTGATATTAATGCTCATTTTCTCAGTCCCTAACTTCATACCAAGGAGTCTTATCTGCAGAAATGTGAAGTGCTGCAGACATCCTAAAGCCGGTGTGAACTGGACTAAGAACACGCAGAGCTGTGTAATGAAAATTGGCCACTTGGAATTAGTGGTTACCTTTGACATTAATCTTAATTAAATACTTCATTATAATGTATCTGCAGAATGAGGACAAATTAAAGTTGCATAGGCAATTCTGAATCCTGGCATTTCTTAAGCCTTTGATTTTTCAATTTTAGTGCTGTTAATATGTCTTTGTATACCTATTGGTCATTTATTAGGATTCAGTTATTTATTTTTTTTTTTTTTTTTATTAGCTTACTAGCTTTGATGTAGTTGCTCTTCTGAAATATTTGCCTAACACTTCAAATCTGTTATATCTCAGAAGTATAATCATTATGAATGAAGTCAGTGAAAGTTCCAGGATTTTTTTTTACCCTGAGGAGTGTGAATCTCTTGTGTTAATCCAATAAATCACAAACAGACACAGACATTATGACTACTAAGGTAAATAATGACTTACATTGCAGCTTGTTACTGGCTAAACTATGGAATTGACTTCACCCATCTTTGGAAGAAAAATAGTGGAAATATATTGGAAAAGAAGTAAACTGGAAGGAATTATGCAAAATGAAACAACTTGTCAGTCTGTTGTACTGTTGTTTCAGTGAGTGAGTAGGTGAGAGGTGTTTTTTACTGTAATTGCTACATTATTTTGCATGTAAATAAACTTTTTTTTTTTTAAGCAGAATGTTGTTATTCAGGATCACATTGAAATGCATGCAAATCACAGAAATATATGGAATAAAAAGTTTATAAGTTTTCTAGATTTTTCTTTTATGAAATGTCATTCTAGACCCGCTAATATGTTGTTTAATTAACATGGCATATTAAGAAGTGAACACAGCATAGTTTTTAATGCTTTGAAAACATAGCAATGCTGTAAAGTGATTTATTATATCACTTGTCATTTTGATACAGGACAATGGAATCAGAGCTTGCTCCTAAGGAAAAAACAGAATTAAGAATTTTAAAAAAGTTATGTTGCAGCCCTAAAAATCTTTAGTACAGAAGGTTTAATGGATTAGCATCCAAAATTCAAGTTTCTAAAGCACTGAGATACAAGAGTTATAAAGGAAAATATTTATGACAGAGGAGCAAAAGAAACCATAAAAAGGTTTTCAAGGTGCTTGTACTTGTTAAAGCAAATCTAAATTTTCTAATAATCACAAAATTGGGTTTTGGCAAGTGCATTCAGTTGCCATTAATACTTCAGTTGTTAAAAGATGGTAGTTACTTTAAAATAATGACATGTAAAATACGATATTTGGTTCTTATGGCTCTAAATTATGGGTCCTGAGGTTTTTTTATTAATATCAGTACTGTGTTGTAGCCTATTGTCAGTGATTTTTCCAGTGACAGATGATAAGATTAGAATGAGCTGAAAATTATCCCTTGCTAGAGGCTGTGTATGGAAATAGTGGTAAGTAGGCACACATACAAAATGTCATTTAAAAAATTCTTCTTCTGGATTTTAGTTGTCTGAAACTTTTCACTTACAACAGAGATTTAACTCTGCCTGAATTAATTGGATTGAGCTATTCCTCCTTTTTTAAGACGAGAATCATTTTTATAACACCAAATGATAGAAAATCACTAAACACAACTGTACTGAGTGTGTACCCTCAGTTTCTTCTGTGGAAGTATAAAGACTGAAATTAGCAAATGCTATCTGAGCAGCAGGCAATCCACTGGAGGCTGGTTTCTTGCCTACAGCAGAACTCAATTTGATTTGCTCCATATTTATAGCTTTTGCATTTTACAGAGGTCAAAAAAGGTTAATTAAATAATTTCAATATTTCACTTTAACAGTATACAATAACTGTTTACTATATAAAAGGTAAGTTGAAGAAATAAAATAAGAAACTTTGTGTTCAGTTCTTAGGTTCTGTTAAGTCATCTTTTATATGTGGAAAATAGAATGTAAGACTGGATACTTTTCCAATATTCATACTTCAAGTAATATATGAAAATGCTTCATCACATCAAAACTAATTATAACTATAACATTATGAATCCTGCACTTAAACTTTTTAAAAATAATTATTTTTATTTCAGATATTTAATGAAGATTAAGCTGACAGAGTAAGGATTCTCTCTGTTTTTCATAATGGTTTCATATACATTTCCACAAGTGATGATGAATTGTGAATGGGAGTTAAATTTACTAAATGACTCATCAGAATCTGGGCTGATGTGAGACATTCCTTTTGTGACTCCTGTTTGCAAGTATACTCTGAGGATGTTAACAAAATACAGGGACAGACCAAGACTGAAACCTCTGTTATTTCAAGATGACCCTAAAGACTCTGTAAGTGAAAGCACCAGAACAATCTGGGACAGCTGCTAAGATGTCTATATTTTCCTGTAGCAGTCAGGTCTACTTTTCTCTCCTAGCTTAAGCATGATCATGAATTTCCTGGCCTTCACAGCCAAATATTTACAAAAGCACAACTTTTCATCTAAGTTTTTGTGTAGGTTATCACATCCAGAAGTTTTAGATAGTTTAAGTACCTGATTCATTATTCTTTTATACTGAGAACAGTAACAGAATTAGAAAGGTAAAAGAGTTTCCAGGGGTTTGACCTTATGAGAGCTACGCTCACTAGTATATTTTGGCCTGATTTTCTCCAGGGATTATAGGGATATATATTTGCTGTGTGAGATTTTGCAGTTCATACTGTTTAAGGAATCTCTTTAACCTCTCTAGCCTGTGACTGTTGGACTCCACCACCTCTTTGAGGGGTTAGACAGTCTAATTTGATAAAAATATGTAAGGTCTTCTGACAATCCTTTTGACAGTATTCTGAAAAGCAACCCAGACAAGACTTTGCAAGTTCCAGTGAGCATTAGGTCTTTGACTAATTCCATGAAACAATTGATTTGCATTTAGCCAACACATTTATCTGAACTACATAAATTATCATATAAAGTCAGTTGAGTTGAAACTGTGGTGTTAATGTGTTATCATTAGTCACTCACTGTTGGTTACAGTCATGAGTAAGGCTGAAGATTTACAATTTTTATTGTGTCATAGCATATGGAAATCAAGTGTCTGACACTTCGAATTGTGCCAATAAAAGTGTTTTGTTTGTCTTCAAAGACCATAATTTGCACTTCCAAATGTGAATGTGAAATGGCTCACTCTCAGTCTTTATTTCCATTTTTTAGTGTTCCCATAGTCTCATTGTCTTGCTGTATGGATCAGTAGTAAACACTAACACTTTTTTTTTTGTGTAGCAAAGCTGGAGACTTGAATGCTGTACCTACAGACATTCACCAGCAGAATGTTACCATTTTGAAACTAATTGTACAGGATTAATTACCTGACTATACTCCTTGATGGCTGTGATATGACTTGAGTCTATATATTATGAAAAAATGAGAAGTAAAATAAACTTATCTTATTCCCTGAGTGTCTTGAAATTGAAATATTTTGATGTTTTTTGCCTCTAACAATTTTGAGGGAAGATTAGGAGGGTGTTGCCACACTTGTTTTTCTTAGGACCTCTGTCCTGAAAGTACTTCTGAACTGTAAGGGAAATAAAATAGTTGGGTAACTGAATGTTCTACATAAATATTAAGAAAGGACAGGATGTTTCCGAATTTCAAAAGTTATAATGTAGGGTAAAATTCTACTTGGGCACTTGCAATTTAAAAACCATTTTAGCCAACTGAATATGTATTTTAACAAAGCATATAGATATAAACTCAGCCAAACTCTTCTAAGACCTTTGAGGCCATTCATGTACTTAAAACTATACAGACCTTTCTTTAAATTCTGACTGTCTGGAAACATTAGGGTATGTTCACCTTGGTTTGTTTTATTTTTGATCCTGTGTGAACCTCCAGATCATCCATAGTCACTGTGATCTGTACAGCTTCAGAAAGTGGTCATGGCATTATATAAGCTGGATTTCTTCTTTATGAAACTAAATCACAATGCGAGCTTGAGAATACAGTTTACACACTTCACCACCTCATGGGTTTTTAAATACACAAAACCAGACTACAGTTAGTCTAAGGAACCCCCCCTGCACCCGTGTGCTTATTTTCAAAATGAATGGTTTTGTTCTGCAGAGCCATTCTTATTGTGTTTTCTTGCTTGGTGGCATAACCCTATCCTTACTTACAAGGATTTCTTCAAATGAATTGAATTGTATAAATTTCATTATTGAAAGCATAATGGGGTTTTGGTGCTTTTTAGAAATTCAGGGGGGGAACAAAAAAAGCATTAGATTTGCAAAGATTTTTGTGGGACCTAGTAGGAAATTTTCTTTCTTCATTGTGAGTTGAACTTTTAGTTCAGAAGGTTACTTGTATTAAATTAATTTCTTTTCAAAACATGTTTTTCCTTGGTTTCTTATTTTTTCACAAACCATATGACTTTATAAATGAGTTAAACGCCTCCTTATTTTCAACACAGGAAAATCAAGACCTATCAGATCCTGGATTTTTCCATGTAGCAGCTCAAATTCATGTCAGACTCAACAGGAAAACAGTTTGCTACTTCACCTAATGAAATTAGCTTAAGCTTTTCCCCTCTTCTCACTGTGTTGCTTGGGTCATCATGATATGGAAAGTTGCTTTTGGTTTTTTTTGCATGACCAAGTTGTGACTAAGTTCTGCTTGGGACCCTCTTTGGAGAAAACTATCACTTGACCAGAAGCAGAGTGTCTTGGAAAGCTCATTAAAATCCTGCAAACTGGCAAGGAGTATTAAGACTAATATACAGAATTATAACAAATATCACTCAGAGGAAACAAATAATAGATGTGTGGCCATAATAGCTCAATAGAGGAAGAATTTAAGGCTAAAGTGAAAGTACTGAATATTTATAAGAAAAGCACACATTGTTTGACACTGGTTTTCACCTCAGCTTCTTCCCATAGGGAATGGGATGATCCTGGCTGATTGTTGTAGGGTGGAAGCTTTGATATTGTGGCACAGAGCAGTTTAAGCAAAATATTTTTTCTTCAATTTACCAAGGAATGAAGAAAAGCCCCCTTTGAGTTACACTGGGAATTCTGTGATCCTCTGGCTTGGAATGTCATTTATTTCCTGAAAACAGGATCTGTAGCTCAGGTGGACATTGTCTCTCCTTCTGTGTCTCTCATCTCTCTTTTTCTCATTGCTGCAGAAATTGTGACAGTCCTCACAGCAGGGTTTGACTGCCACTCCACTGTGGAATTTACAAAATACTTCTTAGGGTACACATTCTCTCTCTGCTTCTAAATTAATTTCTCTTTCTCAGACACTCAAGGTATTGCCACACACCTGTGTTCACTTGGTGGACCAGCTGATATGCCCATAAGTCTTTTCTATCAAATCCAAACAAACCTCATTAAATCAGCAATAGAAAAATATCTTGGATTGCGATTTTAAGAATAATTTTAATAAGTCAAGATGTGGAATGCTTTTTCCTTTTGTTGTGGAAAATACAGATTTTTCATGAAGAAAATTTAGCCTTGCAATGTACATATAACTCTTTTTCTTTCAAATTCAGATTTCTGGAAGCATAAATTTTGACATGAAAGTGCTCATACAGTAATATGAAGTAAAATCATTGTCTTGAAATATAGTGACCTCAGTGTAGTATGTGATTTATACTAGAAGTTAAGACTGATAAATTTTCCTTACATTAAAGTAATAAAATTACGTTTGAGATATTTGAATTCAGTAACAGATAATAGTGAGAAACATTCACTGGATAGGATACAATAAATAGTCCAAAACTGAGCAATTGAGTTGTTCTGTACTTCCCTGGTAATACTCCCAGGGCATATAAGTTATTTCAGAGATTTTTTTTTATTTTGTTTTAGTTTTGGGTTTTTGTTTGTTTGTTTTTTGTTTGTTGGGTTGGGTTTTTTTGGTTTGGTTTTGTTTTGATTTGGGGGTTTTTTTGTTTTTGTTTTTTTTTGGGGGGGGAGAGTTTGTGAAGGAAATAATTTTTATGGAAATGTACTTCTGGTTTTAAATGCTTAACATTTGCATTCATAGATGCACAAGGCACCATTGTTTCACACTGGACTGTGCAACTCAATTGTTTGTCTATTTTATCGACAGAGTAGATTTTTCTCTACAATGTTTTAAGAAGGGCCTCCCTTTTGAAGTGATGTCTCTGTGACCTTTTGTTATGGAAGAGTGTTGTTAAAGCATGTCCTGAATGCGGCTGTTGTATAATACAGCTGACATTTACTATTTGTCCCACTTGAAAAAGGCTTAGCAATACATAGTCAGCGATGCACAGATGTATCATCCACCTTCCACACGATTTCATTGAGGTTCGCACTTATACAATCAGAAATTTCTCTGAAATTGCTAACCTCTCTTCTTTTGGTGTACATTTGTCCATGATCAAGCTGTCATTTCCATTTACCAGCTTCTCTCCCATCTGGTTTTGAGTGTTTAATTACTTTTTTGCTATGAAGTTGCTCTTTTATGTTTCTTGAGAATTTCTCTGTTCCCCATCTGAGGATCTCAGCATGTGGAAGGAATGTGTTGAGTTAATATTCCAGCCCTACAAATGATGCACAGTAGCACTGTAGTCTAAAAATTCAGTGTCAGGAAACTTATTTTGTTAGTGTTCAGTGATAAAAGTTCCTGTTGATTTTGGTACTGATATTACTTTCCAAAGCTAAGAATAATAAACTGGGGCAAATTATGCATTTCGAACCAGGTATCCAGTTTCTTACTTAGGAGCCCTACAAGTATGAAGGGGCTCCTCATTAGGAAGCATTGCCTAAAAATTAGAGCCACTGTCATACAGTGGTACGTGGCAGAAAGGGGTTTATTAAAAGAAAATTCATCTGGTTTGCTTCTACGCTTGCTGATACTTTATTTTCTTAATTTTCAAGTTTTTTTCCTAAGTAAGATGTAAATTTTCTTACCTATTTGAGTGAAAAATAGTTTTGATTCCCTGCATCCCAGTGGTTTCCTTCACAGTTTCTTAGTTCTAGTGAAAGAGACAAGGACTATACAAAATATTCAAGTACAGTTTCGAAATTATACTATTGCGGAGAAATTTCTTCTGCATTATCTGTGATGCATCCATGGATGTAGTACACAATTCAGTACATTTTTTTCATTCATAGAATAGTGTTCAGAAAGGGGTTTAACAACTGTGTGGATGTGGCACTTGGGGACATGCGTTAGTGCTGGGACCTGCTCTGAGAGGTGTCCTTGAGCTCAGGGTGAGGCTGGGGCTGATGCTGAGACAAAGGTTTTGCAGAAAAGCAAAGATTCCAGGGCCCTAAGTGTCAGGAAAAAGAGAAAATGCTGATTTCTGTAGTTGTGGGTGCTTGTTTGGAGTCTTCATCCTCATCCCACTTAGGTGGAGTTCAAGCCCTTTGTACCAACCAGGCTGAACTTAATGGGGGAGTGGGAAACCAGAGCCAGGAGAAGATGGGCCCTACAATTGCTGCGTCTTTTCCATTGTACCTCTGAGGAGTGTTTTCCTTTGCACCAGATAAAGACCAAGCGGTGGTCAGGACTGGGGTGTGGATTTAAAAACATTTAAGTCCTAATGTTGATGGTGATGTACGTGGGAAATTCAGTCAGAAATGGAAAATGTTACAGGTGTGGGCTGTCTGTGGACTGTTTTAAATATTGATGTGCTAAACATTTTTGCAGCCAGAAATCCAGTATGTGGCCAGTGTTAATCTGAATGGAGGCTCTAGATAACCAAGGACTGGTTGTGCAGAGAATCTGGCATAAGTATTTACAGTCTCTCAGTCAAACAATCTTCTAGTTCCAAAAAATAAATTCATATAACTAAGAGACCATACTTCAAAGTAGGTTCTAACAAAGAGTAGTAGAGAGAAAAATTAGATAAAATAATAAACTCTCAGTAATTTTTTACTACTTTCCCAACTGTGGAACACTCAAGAGAAACAGGGAGAAATGTTTACCTTTTCCATATCAAACCAGATTACGTCATCATTCAACCACCATGCTTACTTTTCGGTATAGAAATTGAAATGGAAAGATCAGATTCTTCAACTTTTTGCAGATTAAATTTTACATGAGTGTTAGAGCTGCTGTTTAATTTCATCCTGCTTAGTACTTTCATAGAAGTTGTCACAAACAGAATTTTAATTCTGTTAAAAAAATGCTGATGAAAAATAACTATATGGGTTTAGTCAAAATAAACAATTTGAATTAATTTTGTCTTCTGTGGAAGTAAAGATGATTTGTAGTGCTGAGTTCCAAACTAGAGGAATTTATGACCAAACTTTCTCATTTGTATTGCATAACCAGAGGTTACTTAAAAAGGGAAAGCAAATAATTACAGTGTTTGGATGTCCACAGAGGAAGAAGATAAAGCCAGCCTAGGATTTGTTTGGGATTTTCAAGATTGTGTATTTTATACAACACAACATAACGTCCATAGACCATCCAGAAACTTGGCTTATTAAAAGACAGGTTACTGATTTATTCTGGTTTAGATTAGATCAATGACTTCTATACATTTTACTGCATTCTACTTGATTTTGTTAGACAAAGCCCTAATGAGAGCTTCAAGTTATTTTTCTTTACCTTTTTCTTACCTGATTTTGCTAAAACATCTGGTTTAATCTAGTCTTATCAGAGCTGGAAACTGCATAGGTGAGTATTAAGATGACACTGAGGCTCCTTAATTAGCATCTAACAGAATCATCCTTAGCAGCTTTAAGAATCACCCTCTGGGCAGTGATGCTCAAATGTCTGGAAGTAGCTTGGGGATCAGGTAGGCAGTAAGTTTGCAGTGATTGTTAGGAATCTGTTCTAGCTTTGCCTCTTCTGACTACTTTGAAACAACAGGGACATTGCCACATCATTCCCCCGTCCCATCCTCCATAAGGAAATCGTATCCCTGGTTTGCTTCCAGTTAGTCTTGGAGTATCCCACTTTCTCACTCTTTGTTTCTTTTACAATATTATTTTTGGGGAATTTTTTTCTACCCTCTACTGTCATTTATCTTATTTTTTCATGGTATATTTGTGTGTATTTTTTATTGTAAACAATATTTTATTAATTTCAAAAAAACCCCTCTTTTCCCAGGCCGTATGTTTGATGTGCTATTTAATATTGTGATAGATGTTCTGTGATATTGTAGTTTCTGTCAGTTAAATGACACATTCTTTTACCTCGTGCCACTTACCTCACATTTATTTTACTACAGGCTCCACAGGGAAGCTATCACAGTACTAAGCTGTCAGAGTTCAAAAACCATCTGGATGACACTCTTTTTATGATTTATGAGTTTATGATTTACTTTTAGGGGGTCCTGTAAGGCACAAGGAGTTGGATGTCATGATCCCTACAGGTCTTTTCTAACTTGAGGTATTTTATGATTCTCTGGGGGTTTTATTCACTTTTTTCATATGTAAGGCAGTGAGAAGGTTTGGTTTGGACTTCAGCAGTGCTATTGAGAAAATAAACATTTAAATCACTTACCAGTATTTTGAAGGGGAACCTGTCCAATCCAATTAATATTTTTAAATATAGGGGACTCCTTCACACTGAGACTTAATAAACTACTGAGGTTCTAAACCTTTCTTTGTCTATAAAGGCTCTCATGTTTCAGTAACATTTAAAAAAGATTGCAATTTTTTTTCTTTGCTTCTGTAATCATAATTTTAAGTACATGATATGCATTATATAACCTTCTATAATTACTAAGGGAGAAACAAAGAAAATATACTCGGTCTTGTGCAGGTATAAGAAGATACAACCTTAAAGAATGCTTTTATTTACATTAAGATATTGGAAATCATCTTATTGTGCTGAGAATAAATTGTTGCTAGAACCTCTTTCCACTTTTGCTTATTTTTCTCTCCAGCTGTTTTGCATATTTATTAGCTTCTTATCAGAGATACTTTGAATATAATTTTAAAATAGGAAAATAAATATTTTCCTACTTTTTGTATCAGGATAGTTGTAAAGAAGTACATTTTCTGCATGGTGGATGGGGAGTTAGGCATGCAATTTCCATTAATAATGAACCATGCAGAAAATTTGCCCTTGAGAGGTACATGTATAGACATCACAAACATTAATCATTGAAGTTGCCCAGGATTCCTGAACTACTTTCTTATCCAAAAATTATAGGATATATAAGAATTTAATTTCTCATTGAAAGAGTTGGAATTCATCTGACTCATCTTACATAAAGAAATATCTTTGTACAAAGTCAGGAAATCTGTGTCCTCTGCTGTATCTTCCACGGAGTTTAGTGGACAGACAGACCCTGCCAATCCGTCTGCATATGCCATTTGTTCAATTCTAGTGCTTACTTTCAGATTCCAAACATGTCCTTTTCAGGCAAATATTGAGCCTATTATTTGTGTTGTCAGAAAACAGGTCTGGTGGTTTTTTAGGGATTCTATAAAACTTGGATGTGTCACTATATGTTTCTCAGGAGTTTACTAGAATATGTCACCACTTTCTGTGTCTAGATGTGACTACGAGGGTGCTTGTTTCCTTCTCTCCTTATCTAACAAGTTGTTCTGTGCAGAGTTAGTCAACAATCCTGTAAATATTTATGCATCTGCTTCCCACTTTAAAAAGCATTACTCACTTCAATGGAATGTGCAACAGTGAAATTGAGACTGTGTGTTAAAATTTGAGGGATTAGGGCCTTGGGTTTGTAGCAACTGGCAAGGTCAGTGTGAAAATCCTGTGACCATGATGGAAAATGCTCTTTGGTTTTAGTGACTCACATTTGTAGGTGTCTCATTACTACAGGACTCAAACAGAATGTAGATATAACCTCCCTTTTTTGGTCTGTTTCTAGTGGAAGTGTCTTCAAACTGTTTGAAGACCTAATTGTAAAAAGTAATCTGCAGACTACATTTGAAGCAAAGCTGGTGTTTGCAGTGCCTGAAGAGGTAGCTAGAGCAATCTGAAATTAGCTTCTTTTTTTTCCATAGTTAAAAGGAAGATGAATGCAAGCAACCTCTTCTTTTTTTATTTCTTCTTCTTTTTTTTTTTTTTTATCTGTATTAAGAACTTAAAAACTAAGCTTTCAATGCATTTTGTACAGACTTGCATTAACTTTCAGTTCTGGAATACCGAGTTTTTGGAAAAAAACCCAAAACTTGCTAGTAGTGTTAAAAGTGCTTAATTATGACACTCAAAATATGTGGCTTTATATTTTACAACCTGTTCTGATGATGTAACATTTGATATCTTACCTACAAACTATGGATTCTGTGTTAGGCCTCATAGTTTGGCTATCTGATATCTTGAAAGAGAGCATGTTTTACATGTTAACAGTGTTTTACATAACTTGTAGAGGAATTCAAACAGAAACATGGATATAAGATTAAGTATGGATGGATTGAACATTTAAAAGTGATGACTTCTTGCAAGTGTAATTTATTTAGGGAACAAATAAAACCTCCTAAAGTTTCTTGGGTGAGAAGGGTGCAACAATTTTCATAAGTGCCCTTTTTTTTTAGAGATATCACTCAGTTTAAAGCTACTACTTCTCTGCATAACTTTTATTTTCTAGTTTTTGGAGTTTTTCTTTGAGATACAGAGAAGAAAACTCACAATGTGCTGGTTTTGAATTGCACTGCCTTCCTCTTGCAGTTCTGCTTTCTTTCTGATTTGGTTTTGCTGAGCTACCTTGATTAATTAGCAGATGGTCACCCAGTTCCTTGAAGGAGATTACATCAGTCTTTCTAAAGAACTCTCATACGAATAAAATGTTAATGAGATGAGCAGAATTGATATCCAACGGTTCAGATTTGTCTTTTTTCATACCTGAAGAGCAAGCATGCATTTGGAATGAGTAATGCCATGTAAGTTCTCAAATTCTGAGCTGGCCATTGCTGGAGGGACTAGAAATCTGCAGGTAGCATCATTCTTAATTTTTCTGAGACTTAAGGAAAATTCTTAGGAGAAATGACACAGTGATTGTGTTAACCGGATAGGAGACTAGTCTGATTGCAGTACCTCCTATATCGGGGAGTTACAGCACCTGCACATGCTCCAGTGAGTCTCAGTGAACAGAAGGGGACTAAAAAAGACGGACGAATAACATTTAGCAGTTTAACTGCCTATAATCTTACCACAGTTTTAACAGATGGCTTTCATAGTGATAGTGTGCATTGCTAAAAAGCTGGCATATAACCTCAGTTACATTCCAGGATTGCATTACAAGCATGGTGTGCTCACTATGTGGGAGTGTGTATGTAAACACATTACCTGCCTGCAAGATACATCGTATGAAAAGTCCAGACTGACAATTCTTGTGGTAGCATCATCACTCTCTTTGATATTCAATACCAATTCAATACCAATGTATCTTGTTAAGATGTTGTAGAAGCCCAAAAGATAAGGGACTTTTGTGTATGTCTCAAACAGCAATAGCTGGATGGCTGTGAGGCCAAACAGGAATTGTTGGCACCAAGAGGCAAGGATTGTTAGTAATAGCATACTGTGAGAAAGAGCAGGATGTAGCTGGAGAAAGGAGCCATTGGGAGGTAGGGCAGCACTTTTCTGGGACAAACACACTGTTCTTGTTCCTACAGATAAGCACAACACAGTACAGTACAGGCACAGGAATGAGATCTCATGCCTGGTAAAGACCTAGAACAGAGGCTAGACAGAGTTAAAGAATAAAGTAGGTATTTATTAAAAGGCCTCAATGTATAAACCTTGGGCAGTAAAAGAGCCTAGACAGGGCAACACCCAAAGTGGTCACAAAAATGGTCACAAAAATGGATGATCAGTCACGGGGTCTCTCAGTTTTATAAGTTTTGGTCCATTTGTATATTGGAGTTAACTGTCCAATTATAGCTTTAGGTTATGAAGTCCCATCCTTCTTGTTTTTCTCTCTTCAGTTGTTTATGCTCTTCAGCCTGAAATTTGGATTGATTGCCCTTGGTCCCCAGCTAGAGAAGGAATTTTTTTTCTCTAGCTACTCTGTAAAGAAAGCATACCGTACTTTAATAAGAAGCTCAGAACTACACACTAAAGCAGTACAGAATCTGAAAAATATAAAAGGTAAAACCTAAGGCATCAGATCAAGAAGTAGGCATGAACTGTAGGGGGGCAACAAGACCACCATAACCCCCTGAAGCCCTTTCTTCCTTACTCTCTTTCCCTTTTGCCCTACCCCTTTATCCAAACCCTTTATATGGCATCTCAGGGACTAACCTACAATTTCCATGCCAAATGTGTAATTTGTTAACAAAACTTTGTGAGTTATTGGGGACCCTCTGACTTCTGTTTTTCCTTTCAACCCTGAGCATCTATGAATGATGAGTGCTCCATTCTCCTTAAGGGTGAGACATCACAGATGCTGACAAGGTGGCTGTAATCCATTTGTATGCCTGCTTCTGGTTTCTTAACCTCACACCTGGCCATTATATCTTGAGACAGACTTCTTTCACTGAAAGAATAGGAAGAAATTTCTTGAAATCTCCCTTTCTAGAAGCCATGATGCTGTTTGTATTTGTGCCTTCTGCAAGATATGTAATTGAATACATAAATGCTTAAATAAGGGCCTCTTGTCAGCAGCATGTGTTTTGGGGTCACTCTCTGGTGGAGAGATGATAGTCCTGGACAACAGTTAGAGAATAGCAGAGGCAGTCACACATCTTAATGCAGTGACAGCAGTTACAGATGTTTAAATCATGCCAAAGGTGGAACCTTTAACTTCTATTATGGTTTCAAAAAGGGAACTTTTTTGAAAGAATAACTTTTTAGAAGCAGTTGGTAAAAGTAGATCAAAAGGCAGTAGCTATCTCTCGTCCTACAAGCAAAAAGGAAGAGTAACTCATGCTGTAATACTGTGCCTAGGACTGAGCAAATGAGACTAAGAAAGATTATGGTGGACATGGATCATTGGAAAACAGCTGGGATGGATATGGAGATTGGAAAGATGCAATGAATTCTTGCTACATATTTTTTAGTTAGTAATAAATGTGTATTATCATTTTTAAATAAATGTATATGTTTGAGGCAAACAGTATAATTGATTACATGGAGTTATCAATGTATTTGCATAGGGGCACTTTAGGAAATGTACAGGGGACTTCCAGCCCTAACGTCCTGATTTTAAGACAGGGGTTCAAAACTTCTAAACTGTACCAGAAGAATCAAGGAAAAGCCTAAAGTATTCCCTTTCAAGAAATTGTAGTGGAAATGTCCCCTAAACTTTTGACATCTACGTGATTCTTTCCTCCAGCTTTGTTGCAAGCCAGCTCTGGCAACCTCTCCCACAAAGCTGGCAGCCACACAGAGAAGCACAGTCAAAGAATGTTACCTGTCCTGTAAGCAGCTTTCAGCAGAACCAAAGCCACTCTGGCATTATGCAGACAAATCCCAACTCTGCTTGCTTTTAAAGGGGTAACTGAGGTTGTTTTAGGAAGGCAGGAATCATTTCCCTTTGTTTCCTTTAAAACTGAAGCTATGTCTCCAGTATTATACTCTGTTTCAAAAATTGGAGACTGAACTGATAGAATAAAAGATGTCATGGTCTGGGAGCATTTGCAGAAAAGTTGAAGTCAAAGAGGGATTATGTGGGAGTTTGGACACGCTGTAGAAACACCGAGAGAAAAACTGAAGGAGGAGATCATGAATACTGCTGCTGCTCACACTGCATTCTATTCATTTGTTTTCCCTTCTCAGAATTTCTCACTTGGTTTCTGAAGCACAGAAAACCATACCAACTTCCCGAAATGCCATCTTGATTTCAGCCCAGTGAATTTAATTGGCAGTAGTGCACAGTGATTTGAAGAACAAGTACAGCCCCAAAGCCAGTGCTAATACTGCTGGGGCTTGGTATATGCCGAGAATTCATTGCATGAAGCCCAGCAAAAGATCAGGACTAAAATCATTAGTTAGGTTGACTTGAAGAATTTGGAAACAGATTTTGCACTGACCTAATTTGCATGAAGCCTACCCTCTGAAATCACATATAGGCAGGAAGTAAAATTATTTGTAAGACAAGATAATTTTCAAATTACTGGGTCACTTGAATAAAAAATATAATCTTTGTGAGAGAATTTATAATCCAGTGAAATCACTAGAAAAGACAGACCAAAGGACCAAACATCACCCTGTTCTTTCATGTCAGAATTTTTAATACATAAACGTCACAGCAGATTAAACCCTAAGTCTAAAGCAGTTGTTTTAAGTATTTCTGTAACTAGAAATGCCCCTAAATAAAAAAAAAAATAAAGACTGTAACTCATTCTATTGTATTTTGCTCATGCAAAGAAGGTGCTGTCATTGTGGAAGAAGGGCTGGCAGGGATTCACAGGAGGAAAGAATGTGAGAATAAAGAAGAATAATACATTCATCTATAGTTAAAAATCATGTTTGATTTTTTTTTTGATAATTCAATTGTGCTAAACATGAATTCTCACCTTTTGTCGAGAGAGAAAATTAGAAGCATAACTTCAAGCAGACAATAATGAAAAGAAAGCATTCATCATTCCACACTGACTAGAAAACAGCAAGAATAAATCAGACAAATCAAGCATTGTGGTAACTGTTATACACTCTTATGCTTTCTTATACCTATTATTATTGAATGACAATTCCGATTTATGGTGGGATATCTGGGTCATTTGGCTTCAAATGATGCTTGAGGTAAGGGACTTTGGTATGTTCTACTGAGATGTGTCCACTGGTTTAAGGAATAACTTTCTGCTGGATGCAGAAAGCTAGTTGCTCTTTCTTTCTGCCAGTCTTTTCTTCCTTTCTTCGTGAGTTATTAAAAACTGGTAAATGAATCTTCACCTCCACCCAGGATTTTAGCTGCAATCCCAAAACCCACTGACATCCTGAATGCAGCAGAAGTGCCACAACAGGGGACCTTTGCTCAAAGGTTTGAAATTGCTAACACATGTTCTGGTGAACAAATATCCCTGTGGTGACATTTATGAGCAGAATCTATTCAACATGAAAAATATCCAACTAAGTTAATAGTATGGCTGACTGAATGTGAACAGTGGTTTTAAACCTATGTACCTTTGATTTCATTAGGCTTAAATCTTGAAGGATTTGCCATTCTGTAGCACATTGTTTGAAGTTATCATAATTTTAGGTATTACATGAAATGTTTCTTTTTACGTCTCCCTTCTTCTCCAGGCTAATTGCAATAGTGTTTGAGAATTTGTAAAATTTGAATATCCTTCGACTGTTGAAACCAGCATGACCTTATTGCTGGGAACCAGCATGTTTTTGAATGTGGTTCAGATGCTTTTTAGGGTTTGGCAATTATTTGTGGCTATTCCAACCCCTGTGACAAGCACAGAAGCTGTTCATGCCCCGGTACTGGTTGTACCAGCTCTAAGCCTGTCATGTATTCTATTGGTAATAATCTTATACATTCATAGAACATTAAATTCTTCTTTCTACATAATATACAGATAGCACAATCCTTCACTCAATTGCTTCATCATCATATTCCAGAGAATCTTCTATATAGGGAAGAATAAAGCATTAAGTATGATTTGTAGTAAACCTACTATTAATCCATTTCTTTTCTTTCACAGTCTTGAAAAATAGCCTTGGCTCTGGAAACACTTTTGTTTCTTTTAACATTTTGTTTCCTTTGGATTTAGACTGTGTGTTGACTCTGCTGTTCACTCTGGATAACAGCTGTTCTTGCTGAATTGGTTGTTTTGGTGTCATCCTTCTCTGCACAAGGATGTGTTTGCTCTCTGTTTTCCTCTGGAGGCAAGGTCTTACCTAGACTACTCCAAAAATTTTTTTATTTTGTGGCTATATCCTCCTCTCTAGAATTTTATTGCAAGTGAGATTGCTCTCAAGTCTCTACAAGTTTTACATATGAAAAGAAAATAAAGAAGACAAAATTGCCTCGATAAGTTTCTCTTCTGTGTCAGTTCTCGGCAAAGTACTGTGGCATGTCAAAAACAAAGATCAGCAGTAGCAAGGCTCTATGACTAGATATACATTTATATCACTAAAATAAATTCATTAAAATAAATTTACACTCAGATTGAATGACTGCAGTACTGAAATTGTGAAAATTTGAGAAGCACTCAAAGATGAGTAGATATAATCTGTACAGAATACTACACAGTTTTACAAAGGTGCAGCAGTAGATTGAGATTTGGCTGACAATTCATTCTAATTTAAATAAAACCTAGGAGTAGAATTACTTATTAGTGATTTGATGGTAAAAAAACATCAAAAGCCACAAAATATGTATTTTTATCTCTAATATAATCTCCGCTTCAATATATAGCTAAAAACGGGGAACATTAATCAGTTGCAGGGAAAAATCCCCAAATATATAAAAAGAAATTACTTATTAAAAGATTAATTATTAAATTAAAGAAATGTAGCAAACCCAGAATTTCTTCTGGGAATTAAAGTAACACAGGATTCAAAATTGCTTCAAGAGATTATCTTAGTCTATTCAATGACAAAAAAATTATCTAACCCATCTCTGTGGGTTTTTTTTTTCCAAGCTATGGACTTGTTTTTGTATTTCAACATTTCTTGTTAGAAAATATTTCTCCTGATGTCCTGCATATGTCTTTGCTGTAGATGAAAATTATTCCTTGTTAACTTCCTCATCTTCCCAGAAAATGCTGATTATGGATCCATGCCTTTCCTTCGGAAGAAACCAAATTCTCCTCAAAATCCTTTTTTTTTTCTTTTACTGAAAAACTACTATTTTCCCTATTTTTATTCTCAAGCAGATGTTTTTAAGGCTACCCTCAATGATGGATTTGCTCAGAAAGATTATGTTAATCTCTATAGCCTCTGAAATTATTTGAAATCTATTGCATAGCAACTGATATTTCCTTTTGTAGTTACTAACACTGTGATATATATTGGAAAAGATTGTTTAATTTAATGGGATTTTACAAGCTTGAAAATCTTTAGGGCTGACATATTAATCTATTTTCGTTAATCTAGAAAGCATAGGGGTTAAATTTAAAATATAGTAGAGATGAAGATTCTGAAAAGTAATTATGCAACAGCAGAATCCCAATTCTGTAAATTTTCTGACTTTGAAATGTTTTAAGCTTCTATACATTTGAAAAACACATTTGTAATAGTTTTTTCCTGCAGGAGGATCCTAACAAAGCTAATTTTTTCTGGGATTTCCTTTTACCCCAAAGTATACCAGGTCACTGTTATAGCAGCTCACTGTGAGTGTTATTTCTGCCTTCAACCCTTGCTTTCTATACAATGTGTAGAATAGCAGCAACAAAAACTAAGGAGCACAGGTCTGGAGAGAGAATGATGTTCATTGGACCACAGGATACAGAAACTGCTCAAGTTCTAGGTATTTTCATTAATTGAGTGTTGATGCTGTGGCAAATGTCAAGTTTTACATGACAAATTCATGTCACTGGGCATTTTTACTCTCCCCCAAAATATTAAAAAAATTATAGATGTGTTGGGAAATCGACTGAATATTTTTCCCTTCATCTTGCTTCGTGTCTGATCTCTCTTTCCTAAAAGGTTTTTGAAGTGTGTGATTCCCTCTTGCTTTTTCATGAGTGCAGACTCAGCTGTATATAGCAAATATAATACTTTGAGGCAGTACTATGAATTTTTTTGTTGTATTGCTGACCTGTGAATTTATACTTGGGAATTTTGTCAGTTATGACTTTCACTCTGTGCAGTTCTTTAGGCACCTCATGTGCTTCCTTCTGGAAAAGCAAGAAGAAAATCCCCCTTTTCTTCAGACGAGCTGCAAAAGGCATTTAGAAGAACAAGCAGCTTCCAAATGATGTGCTGCAGGTTAGCAGGCTGCATCTCTAATTTAGCTTCATTTTCCAGGGCATCACCTGCACACCTTATAAACTATATAGCAACTTGAATGTCATATCATGGCAGTCCTTAGTGTATTCTGTTGTGTAGGCTGTTGTATTCATACAATCGTTTATTATTAAGACATTTGGATGTGTAAAAATATGATTTTTGTATTTTGTTTGCTATGGCTATCACTGGGATGATTGATTTTGACCCACTCAGGTTTCCCCTCCTGATTTGTATTTTGCATAGGGAACATTTTTTGTGTGTTTTTTTTGGTCAGGATGAGGGGGTGCATTGTAAACTGGCTGCTGTTGATTTGGCACTGACTCCTAGGGTCTTATGTGCCTTCATCACAGCTGCAAATTTCTCTGGTGTAGCTCCCTAAGGACTGTGTGCTTCCTCCAGAGCAATTGCAATTTTGGTCAGCTGCTGCCCCTTTCCAACACCCAGTGCTTTCCCTGCCTGCTGGTGTTTTCATTGTGCACGTGTGCCTGCATCCTGGGGCTGCTGTGTGCTCACAGCTGGCCTTGCCTGACCCCTGGCCTCCCATGCCAGAGTTTTTGCCAAGCACCATCTGTATCACCTCAAAGGGAAGCTGTTGAATTTTGCACCTGCACCTATTTTGAATATCTGAAGCCATTTTGCTGCTTCAGCAGATATTATGGCATAACCTGAATACTTTTTTTAATAGAAATTTGTCTGGAAATTGAACACTTTGTGCCTTTTTTGAGAAATGAGTCGCAGTCACCACTGTACTGTACCACTGAGCACACTTGACATCCATTTGGGTCATGTAGTTTGAGTTTCACATTTAAATGCACTAAGCTTTTGTTGGCATGAGGGTCTCCACTGCCCTGCTCTCAGAATTATTGATATAATTCTGTGCAATCTCAGCCCTGACTTGTGCTCTGGCAGTGCCTCTGCCGTGCCTTCTCCACTCCACAGATCTATGGAAAGATGTCAGTCTTCACACTTGCCTGTGGATTGGGGCTCAGTTATATTTCTTGCCAAACACCATCTCTGTATACTCAGTTGTTTCTGGGAAGTTTGCTTAGCTACATTCTTGTTTTCAGGTAGGAACTTGTTTTCTTTCAATTCTATAGAGATCCATTGATTAATCACTTGTTAATTATCATTGATTAATCTATGATAATTAAGGAGGTAATAACATGTTTTTTAAATATTAATAATTTGCATACATGAATATTTAGTTTTGTATTAATATCCAGAGTAAATTAGTTATCTGTGGTCTTTCCTGTTAACTCATATAACTTGTACAATGCTTTTGACACAATACAGTGTTAATATTCCGGCTGTAAACTTTTTTCACAACAAACACATCTATTTGATGTCTTGCAGAGTGCTTTTGCCACAGAGAACTTCTAAGATAAATTTGTTTCTTCTTTACTGGTATTTTCATACTGAAAATTCATAACAATCAATGTAGTGCTGTTCCTTTCTCTCTGCACTCCCTGTGTTTCCTTTTCAGACCTCTTACCTGCAGTAGTGTATGTTCTTTTTTTTTTTTTTTTCTATAATCTTTTGACCTTCAGATTATAATATTGGGCCACAGTGATTGAAAATCCCTTCTTATATTTAAAATGATAGACTGTATACTGTCGTGCACTTTCTTGGAACTGCTGAAGCTCTTGGCACACAGCTAGGTCTAGGGAGGATACACTGACATTTCTGCTTTAGGGAAAAACATTTATTCTTCCAACACTTTGCTAAACTCTCTAGCTATCATGCTATACATAGAACAGTTCAATTTCTTTGAATAGCTTTTTTTTTTGGTTTTTGCTACTCCTTGAAGCTTGTTCCTCCATTGATGGAACTTCTGCAGCACCTTGTTTCTTGACTCGTACTTCTCTCTCTTGCTCTTTCTGTTAATATCAGAACCAAGATCCCAGCTTTCATCCTTCCCTTACTGGGAGAGAAGTCAGTGCACAGGATTTGCAACAAATCCCTCAATAATTTGTTTTTTCTCTGCTAGTCTTGTGTGATTTATGTACAGTGCTGTTCCCTTCCTGCTCCTGCTGTCATCATCTGCCTCGATAGCTTGGTTAGGACAATGGATGTTATTATTGGGCTCATAGTGCTTGCATAGTATGGAACATTATCTTCTCCCTGGATGAGAGGGAACTGAATGAATCAAACATATGGGTTTTGGAGGAAGAGGTCTACGAGTCACAGGACGTTATTCTTCTGTCTTTAACTTCTTAGCCCCTTCTTCTTTCCTCCCCCCAGTGTAAACCATCTTACAAAATTTCTGTGCTGCTTTCCCTCTTGAGTTCTGTGATAGGGAATTTTTTTTAATAGTTAAAAAAATAGCTCAATAGTTTAAATTGTTCAAACAGTTTCTTCCAAGATTCTTTTTTTTTTTAAATCAAATCTTAATACAGGTAAGTTAGTGTTATCTAAAGACAACAACTCCAAAGAGTGTATCAGTTCTGCTGTGGCTGGCTTCTTGTGTTGATGTTGATTGATAAATTCCTTTAGAGCAAATTTCCTCAAATGAAGGACATGTTTTAATTCTGAAACTATAGAAATATAAAATATATTTCACCTAAACATGTATTATATATAGAATATATGGGGGGGAACAAAATGCTCTTCCAGGGACTCAAAAATAAGAATATACCATTTTATTAATAATATTGTAATAGCTATCATATAAGAAGTTTTGATCTTGTGCCCATTTAAGTCTGGTTTTTTAGGATCCTATAGCAAAATAATGTGACAGAATCCATCAAAGAATATGTTATCAACAGGTCTTATACAACTCCTGAACTTTCTCAGGTCCAGTGCTTAAAAAAAATTGTCTCAGCTGTCAGTGTTAAGCCAGATACCTAAAAAGTCAATTAATCAAAACCCAAAAACCCCAAATGTTTTGGAAGGCATTTGAACAATAAGCAACATGTTTAGGAGAATCAGACATCTTTCATCATCTTTGGATTGGAAAGAGCACACAGTCAATTTTAGTTAGTTTGAATGTGCAAATAACTTGTTTGATGCAACTTCTTATGAAGACAGTGGTGGGTGCAAGAGGAGTTCTGGGATGAGGAGCCACGCTTCACCTGCAGGCATGCTGTGTAATACTGTGGAGTGATTGTCAGTGGTCTGGGATACTGGGCCAGGACAAGCAGCTAGGAGAACACCCATGGTCACAGCAACAGCACAGGAAAGGTGGAGAAGCTCAGGTGTGGGCATGGGGGTGGTGGGGAACACAGCAGTGAGAGCAAACTTTGAGGAAAAAGGTGGAGACTTACTGCTAGAAGAGTTTAACTCTGTTTCTGTGGGGAATATTCTGGAGAAAAGAGCCAGGGTGTAACATTATCCAAAGTCCACATTTATTCCTTTGTAGAATGGGAGTAGTTGTTCTTTCTTTAGATTTAGAGATTTTATTTTTCTTTTCCATATTTCTGTCATTCCCTTGATTAGACTGGTTATTTACATAATACAAAGGTAATTATTATCCATTCTGTTAGAACTAATTTACAGATCAAATGACAACTCATAATGCCTACTATTTATATTACTAGTTTGAATGGACTATTCCTGTGCTTAGAGAAGGTTGTCTTTAAAGACCTGCAAATTTTTTTAGCTCCTCTGCTCTTCAGAGCTGTCTTTCAATGGATTCCACCTCTATTTTTCTGAAATAGGTGGTAGCAGCTACAACTGCATGGTTTCCTTGTTCTGCACTTTACTTTGTACCTGCTTTCTCACCTGTTTGTTGTTTATCAGTTTTTTGTGTGTGTGTCTTTTTGGTGTTCTGAGGGAAAATCTATCAGGTTTTTTACCACAAAATGACAAATGACTGATTTGCTGAGTGGGAAGCACCATTAGTAAAGTCAAGAACTTTCACCAGCAAGTCATGGCTGTTTAAGGTATGAAACTTTTGCCAGCTTACTTTTAAACCTCCTGAATTTGCTAACATGAAGTTCCATGGTGTTGCATATTTGCCTTATTTTCTTCTCAACACTTTCATTCAGCAGTGGAAGCAAGACCCTATTTTTCCAAGGAACAACAGGCACTCCTCCATCCCACTTGTCCATGTATATTTTCTGACACCAGAAATCTGAGGCTTAGGAACTCACTTTGGTAATAATAAAACACTGTAACAGAACCAGAGAGTAAACATCATTTTCAGTCCAACACCACTTCCTTTCCCTGAAATCATCTTTGCCAATGTAACTAATGACTTGGCAAAATAAGGAAATTCCATGAGCCTGCACTTCATTATTATGTATTGAACAGATGTAAAAAAGTTCATGGTGACTTAGTTTGCTGTGGTTTATTTCCAAGTAGGTAGAGTTTGGGTTATTTTATAAAAAAACCTGTGTAGCTGAACCTGAGAAAGAACAGATTGTTCCTGGGCCTGTTGAATACCCACAGGAATGAAGAAGGCAAAAAGGATCTGTTGCCACCTGTGTGTGTGACACCACTTCAGGCTGTCCTTTGTTCTTGCTTGCCTTTGATGTTATGGTTGATTTGATATATGGGGAAGAGCTGACTGAAATATCAGGGCATGATGGTATAAGCATACCATCTAAAAAGAACTGGGAACTCCTATGGAAATCAGGAAGGCTCAGAGTGTTTTCCCACAAGAAAATACCATTTCATACCCCCTCCAGTGCAGGCCAATGTCACAATCTGCCTTTCTACTTCTAATTCTGAAGAAGTTATTTTCTGTCCCTCCTGAGATTGATGCCTTGCATATGTGCATTCTGTGCACTGCTAGACTCAGATTTAGGCTCTGTGGGTGATCTTATGCCACCACAGGCCATTGTACATTCTGTAAAACACAATGAAACTGATAAAAGGGAAAAAGGGCATCCAGGTGAATTGCCAGAAGCAGCCCTCAGGTTTCCTGAACCTCCTGAAAATAAGACAGTGAAAAGAATATGCTTTCATCCCTCGATGCTAGTATATCGTAATGTTCCTATGCCTGAAACTCCTAAGGTTCCATATTTTCAATATTAGTACCCTTTGTCTCAACCTAGCTCTTAATTAGGTGACTGTTGTGGGAATTCTATTAAAAAAGAAACATCATTCTTGCCAAAATTCACAATTACATCCCTCCTTACTTCTCTGTTTGAACACAAATGGTTTTCCCATAGCATTAGAGACTCTTCAGTAGGTGAACATCTATATGCTTAGATAAACTTGAAAAGGTATATACATGTTTATGCCAGCTTTGTTGCTAAGTAGGTTTTTCAAGGCAAGAAAACTGGATAGAATTGTATCCTAGACAGAATTCACAATGGAGAAAAGTTTGTTTCAAACTCAGCTCTTTAATTAAATTGTCCAAACAAACAAACTGCAACTCAAAAACCAGACATTACAATAACTACAGCAAGAAGAAAGTGCTCTGTTGCCTAGAGATTATTTCAAATGTTGATTCCTCAGGAGGATTGCTCTGTGATACATTTAATATACTGTCAAATATAAAATTTGGTTAAAATTTTGCTTATCTCATTGAAAGATTATTCATCTGTTTTCCCTTTGCTCAGAAGTAATACTTTACTGGGATGACTTCGATTCCATTTTTGCAAGTTGTTATGTAGGTGGGAAATACTTGCTCAGGTAAGCAATGCTTTTTGATTTAAATGGAAATAGCTTGCTTGGGTAAATGACTGCATGGTTAGACCAATTGCTTCTCCATTTCCTTAGTCTTTTATTCTGTCTGCAAATTGTCAAACATGCATCTGTTAACTCTCAGATGATTATAGAAACAAAAAAGTTTCATTCTTCAAACTTGCTGACACAGATTTTTTCTGATAGGCCATTCTCTGGTTCAGTGGGATTTTCAAATTTATGAAAATTCAGTATCAAATGCTGAGGGTTGAAGTATTTACTGAAAATAAAAGAAAAGAAAAATATGTAATAACAGCTCAATGTGGGAAGGACTTCCTTTTATTTAATCTGTGCACCTTGAATTTAAAATATTTTCCGTTTTCTCCTGTCCTCTTAGCCTTCTAGATTGTCTTAGGTGATCAGACCTTACTAGGGCTATATAAGTAGTGATGACAGCAGAAAATGCTTCAAAGGTATCCCTTAAGCCCTCTGGAACATGTTGATGTGAGCAGGAATAAGATGTCCAGGTTAAATAGGTAAAATTATTGGAGAAAAGATCTCCTGAAAAAAATGACAGCAGGAGGCCTCTCAGTTTGGAAGCTGGGACCTGGAAGTAGCTCTGTGAATCAGAAACTTCCTTGAAAAGTACATCTGGAAACTGTGAATGACAACTGTGAGAATCTAGATACCAGAGGCACCCAGAGATACCACCAAGAGGTGCGTAAACAAGGAACTGCAACAAAAATTTATCATCAGAGCAAGTGGCAAATAGTCTGAAAAAATCAAATTGCTCTGAAATAACAGAAAACATAATCATGTGTTGGCTCTTACAGGTGAAAAATCAAAATTAGTAGCATCTATTGACTGCTCAAAGTGATGTGTTATAAAAAAGACTTAATTTTTATCCGAAATGGAGCCTCTTGTTGGAGAACATTCCATGCTGCACATAACTTTTCCTAAACAGGGTGAATGCTCCTCAGGGGCTTTTTGCTAGAGTTTGGACTCTATCCAGGCTTTGCGACATGGAGCACCTCAAAAGGGAGGTGGTGATCTCTATACAGCCCCAGACTGGGTAACATTTTAGGTTCTGAAAGCTGTGTATGATTTCTTGTCAAATTTAAAATCATTATTTTTTCTTTCTGAAACAAAGTAAATTTAAAGGAATAAGAGGTTTTTTGTGTGTGTGTGAAAAAAATCTTAAAAATATAATGAATTTATTTTCTCCATTAGCAAGCTGTTTCCTTCTGTTGCTTTTTAAAGTATATAAAGGAAAGTACATGGGTTTATTAATAGCATTATGTGACTTCAACTTATAAAGACATAAGATATATTCTATATATATTTTTGTAGTATTGGGAATGAAACCTAGCGGGGAAACATTTAAGCAACACTACTTTTCAGAAGTTGTGTTACAAAATTCATGGGAGATTAATTTTCTTTTCCAATACACTTGAACTGTGTCCTTTTCACCATAATATTTTCATACCTAATGATTTCTTTAACCTAGGAGACAAAACCAGCAGTAACTGTAAACTACTTTTGTGACTTCTTTCCTCTTATTTTAATTTGATTTGTTCTAATCTCCATTTTTATGCAAAGAAAAAATGAAATTGCCTGTAAGTCTCCATCAAAATCCATGGATAAGAAAGAAAGAAAGAAAAATATTTTCCTTTCCCAGTCTAGAACTGAAAGACTCACTGTGACTGCAGCCTGCTTACTCCACTTAATTTTGATTTGCTTCACTTTCTGCTTTTTCATTTTTTTCCCTGGCTTCTGTGGACACATCTTTAGCTACAACCTTCATGTAATCATTTACAAATTTTTATTTTAGGCAAATAACTGGGGAAGCACAAGTAATGTCAGCTATAACCCTGATTTGATGAGGAGAGAGTATTTTGCTAGAAAATCATGAATTATGTTTTCAGATATAAATGAAATTCAGAACAAGGATGCCTCTTTCCTTGTATGTAATGAGGTAAGTGAAAACCTCCTACAAAGCAGGTTTTCTGGAAAAGTAATGCAAGATTTCTGCAAGGTCAAACAAATTACTTAGTTTTTAGTTCTCAATTATCTTTTGTGTCCTAGAAAATATTCTTTTTGTAAGAATCTTTGTGAGAAAAAAAGAAAAGGCTAAAAATTCAGCCAGAAAAGCTCTCAAGATGTATGTTTTTAGAACATGGCTCCTTTAAAAAAAATTCCTGCTGGGTTGAAGAAAAACAGTTAATATTCTAAGATCTCTTATCCTGCTGTTGTTTAGTGCCTTGAGAGTGTTATTATGCTTCCACATATTCTTTATCCCTGTATCTTTGACTTGGCTTTACAACACTGAAATGGAAAGCATTTACAAACGTGATCTCGTGTCCCTGAAAAGTTTGAAGAGAAGATGTGATCATATCACAATGAGATTGTCTAGCAAATGAAAAGGACAATGACTATGCAAAAAACATGTCTCATTTTCCAGTGATAATCATTCTTTTATTTTGAAACACTTTAAACCTACTAACATTAGTGAGCTAGGTGAAAGACAAAATTTTAAATGCCACCTCACAGCTAAGAAATCAGATTTCAAATTAAAAGGTGGGAAAATTAGAAATTTTATCTGATTAGTATTAAAAAATAATTCAAAGCTAGAGTCAAGCTTCTGCCAATAATCTTGGTTCATTGTCATTGAAGGCCTGTGGTAATAATCATACAAATGGAGAGTTAATTTTTTCTACATATTTGAATCACTTTTTTTCTGAAATTAAGTATCATATTTTGTGAAGGTAGCTATTTCTCTCTACAAGACCTGAGCTGAATGTCCTATTGAAAGGTACTGGACTAACAGCTGTGGAAAGAATAATTCTCTATTTAATTAGTACACTGCACTCAAGTAATGACATTTCGGGGTTTTTTTGTACACTGTTCTACTGTTGAGTATCAGGTTTGCTCTGTTGGAATAACTACCAAGATCTCAAGAATTAAGGGGGGTTTTTTATAGGTTTTAATTAACCTTCACTTTGCTTTTGAAGGAAAAGTACTGTGTGAGTAAAGATAAACTGCCCAACAGTCAATGGAAATGGAAGTTGGTCACAAATTTTGTCTTTTATATATATTTTTAGATCAACAAAGATTTAACATGGGCCACAAAAGAGGCATTAAAAGACTGTCCTGGTTGATGATGTTATTTCCTTTTGAATTAGTTTACCCGAAATGTCATTAAAGTGAGAATCAACAGGATCTGGTACTAAAAAGTCTCTTCCCACAAAGATGGATGGCATGACCATCAAAGACTATTCTGTTTGGTTCAGATGTTTTGGATGCATGTGGTATATTGAGTAGTTACCAATATAGATTTATATCGTACATGGATAGAATTTGCTTTTTTTTTTTTTTTTTTTTTTTTTTTACCATTTAAATAAACAAATTCTCTCTCACAATATGCATAGCAGTGTTTGCACTTCCATGAATATGGATTCTATCTTTATTTTACAAATAAATCATAACTTCTACATTAAGAAAGAAGTAGTATTACATTGCTTGTTTATATGCAGGCAGAAATACCTTATCTGTGTTTTTTGTTTTTATTATAATGTTGTTTGTAAAGCTCTGGAGATTCTAAAGCTAATTTCATTGTTGTTAAACTCCTGGATAATCTGTTGTGTGACTTTGTTCATTGCTGATATGCAACATTCAGAATATTTTTACCTTGGTGAAGGCTGTTGTTTAGTGTTGCTTTCACTAAAGCATGTTATAATTTTTCCTGCTCATACAGCTGCAAGGTTCGATCCTTGTCCACTGAATTTCCTTAATGCCCCACGTCTTTACTTTCCTGAAACTGTTATAGTACAATTTTCTATTCTTATTTAGTAGCATCACTTGCTTTTAGCTTAGAAATACACCAGCTGACCATGTGAGTATGAGCATTTGTAGCTCCTTTTGTGTTATGGTGTAATATTTAGGATTTAGGAAACTTAAAAATAGCAGAAGTGCAAGGGTAAAGGAAAATGGGAAAAATGTGGAAACAATAGACAAAAGTATGGTATTTCCGGCCAAGCTTTATAACTAACTTATTTTCGAGAAAGCTAAATAAAATGGATTTGTCTTGATCATCTTCACAAAGGGATGTAGGAGACAGGAGAAAAAGAAACTTCTTTACTTGACTGTGCAGACACTACTTTACCACCAGCCCTGCCATGCACATGTAAGTCATGGAGTCATTCTTTCTTCCATCTGTGAGGGAATAGACAAGCCAACTCTCTATCCATAGAATCATACCAATCTGAAGAGCTGAGGTGATAAGGAAGAGGTCAAGAAGATCTAGAATGCATAACGGTGTGAACAGGAAGTTTTCTTTGTATACTGGGATAAAACTATAGCTTCTGGACAGTCTTTTCAGAGACTTTCAAGGGGCCCTGGGTCACTGACAACTGCTCCAGAAACAATATTTCATTCCACACTTTCTCAGTTCCAGTGATTCAAGTGGGCAAACTAGACTTTGCATCCATGAAATTATTCCTAAGAAAGAAATGTACCTGAGGAAAGAGGCACCTATGTCATCACTACACATTTTTGGGAAACAATGGTCTAGAAAAAAACCACTTCTGAAATGAAACCCTGCACGTCAGAAATAGGAAAGGTTCAATCAGGTGCTCAAATTCCAATGCTGAATTTTTGAAAACTGAAGACTGATCTGAGTTTGCAGACACGCACATGGCTGCATCTGTGCACACAAATCTGGTATTTATATAAGATATCATTCCATATGTGCATGTCTTTAGGAGGCAGAAGTCAGTCTGCAAGAATATATTCCTTAAAACTATTTTACAATATACAGGTTCTTGGAAAGAATGATGGTTTCTAATATTTTTTCAAGCTAAACATTTGCTGAAGAACCTTTGCTAAAACAGTCTTTAAAAAATTTTGTGGTGAGATTGTCACTGTGACTAGATTCTGATTTAACTCCAAAACCAGACTGCAAAGTAATAGTTTGAGAAGATGAACTTTGTAATCTGACAGTGCAGAAAAGAAAAAAGAAATTATACTAGCACTTCTAAAATGGAAAATTGTAATTGTTTCACTGTGTTTATCACAAATATGTTTAATGGCATGCCTGGATTTACAACAATTTTCAGATATCTTTGCTGTCAGGATGTTTCATAATGGCCAGAATATTTCCTGCCATGTGTCACCTTTAGTTTGAATGGCAATCACTGCTGACTGTGCTTCTTTTTCTTTCCAGAAAATTATGTCTGCAAAATAGTGTGAGTTTTACAGTTGATTAAAAAGGCAAGGACAGACGAGCAGAGATGGTTCCCAGTAAGTGCTGAAGAGTTGTGCCAGTTCAGTCCTTGGAGCTTTTTGGTTGGATTTAATGTAAACTATAAAATATTTTATGTAGGAACTCTTATGGGTGTGTCCTAACTTCTCCTTAAGAGATTAGGCTATGGCTTTTGAGCTCACCACTGGCCTGTGTAGATACTTCTGGGGCCCTTTTGGGTCTCAGTCATACATCCTATCTGGAAAAACCAGTGCTGGAAACCAGAGGAACATGATAGTTCTGTTTGTATCTCTTAGGAAAAAGCTTTTTCATCTTTTATCAGTTCATACTCTTTTTATGTAATATTCTATTTATGAGAAATATGTTACGTCTTTGGAAAAAAAAAGACATATAAATTGCAATTGCTATACCTTCTATCTATTCAAATTTCTCTTTCCATTCTATCCAAGATGATCTAGCTAAATATAAAATCAGTAAGAGCCAATACTCTCAACTTCTTTGTTGCCTATATATGCTAACAGCAGAAATGACTGCCTTTTGTATCACAATGGCTCTTGTTGCTCATTTGGTAAAGAACATGTGTGAGAATGGCCATGTAAATGTGACTTGTTATTTAACTCTTGAACTAAAATGCCATCAACTAAGACAGAGGTTGCACCAGGTGAAACAGCAAAGCAGAGCACCAGGAAGGATATGATCCATGGGGTGTGTCTTACATGACAACATTTACAAGCAGAAGGCTTTTTGAGAAAGCAAATTGCTGGTAGAATGTACTGTCTTGTGCTATTGCCAACCCTCCTCTTTCCCTGATATAGTAATAAATGCTTGGGGTTTTTTCAGGCAGTGCTGTGCTGGCTGTGCTCCTGTTAATGCTGCTAAGGGTGCTGGAGGCTTTTTGGCTGCCAGGGCATGCTGCTGGCTCATGCTGAGCTTGCTGCCTACCAATACCCTGAAGTCTCCTTTTCTATCCTTTTTTAGCTTTTTAGGTGCCATGATTTAGAGTAAATTCTGTCCAAAATATTTAAAGGAGCATAAGGCTGTGCTGTTAAAAGGAGTCAGTAAAAAAAATGAACACCGAGATCTGTATTCATGAACATCCCATGAGATTCCTTCCTGACACTGATTTTTTAGAGTCATTTCATTATCTGACACAGAAGCCAAAAGACAGCTTTTTATTACCCTGGAGAGTGATGATTTTCCTACCTGTTGGACTGAATGAATTGTTGGGCCATATTCACATAATTTTCCATTTCTTAGGAAATCCTGTTTGTGCTGTTTCCTGGAGAAAGACAGACAGAGGTCATTTAAGAGCAAAATGCCTAAAAGAATATGTACTGGAGAAAGAAGTAGAGTTAAAAGCAAAAGGGAAAGTACCCATCACCCTTGTGCATATGGCTGCTGATAGTTCCAACATTTAAACACCTAATAAATGAACAGTGCCCTGAGAAAAATTCTTAAAAAGCTCAAACCAAACAACTGCCTTTGCACAAAAATAAGCAAAACAGTATCTGCCCCAAATAGCTATTAGGTAAAAAAAAAGTCAGGAATTCATAAAACACCAACTAAATGGGTGGAAACCACAAAATTCTTGTGATGAGTGTGTTGAATTTTCAGCATTTTGAAGGACAGCAATATCTTGTAATTTCCCATTTATTTCCCTGTGACTTTCATGTTGATGGGTAATAAATGCACAAGTCTGGTTTAAAAATCAGTTGCTTCCTTTCCTCAAATGTCTCAGAAGCATGACAGCACATATCTATTTCACATCACAGTACTGAGAAAAAAAATTACACTCAACACCCTTCCCACAAGAGACAAATTGGAAATAGAATTGGAGCTTACTCTGAACTGCTTGGAAGAGCAAAACTGGGGGTGAAGTGAGCATGAATTTGCACTACTTTGACCTTGAGGCATCACTCTTGAGGGGCATAAACAGTGAAAATAGGTGGCAAGAAAAAAAGTCAGTATAAAAGCTGGTGGGGTAATAAAGGAAGTTTAACATATTTTTTACTAGCTGTTTTAAACACTTTCTTTAATAACACAAGAACACAAAGTCTAGAAATGTCATCATAGGCTTTCAATGGAATAATGCCCACTTAAAATGATTATTTTATTTTTATTTTTAATTTCTAGTTTCTTTTTTTCTTTTTCTCTATTATTAGTAGTATGATACAAATTATATGTTGCCCTCAGTAAGTATTAATTGGTTCTTTTAAAAATACTTCATGGGTTCTACACAAAGAGCCAAAGTCTGTAATAAGTGGCTTTTCCCCAACCAGACAGGTAATTCAACATGAAAGAAACAAGGTTGCATATCCCTTCTTGTGTTTCACAGTTTGGGAGCATTAAGAGGCGTAGAGCAATACAAGATCATTCTCATGCAAAATTACTTAAGCTGACCACTACCCTCAATGAATAAAAAATTCATAATTCTGCTCTGTGTCAGTTCATTTGTTTGCTCTCCCTTAAAACAAAAAACAGCAGCTAGTAAACTATGTACTGGACAGAAAGACTGAAGACTGAAATCCCATTTGGTCTGAAAGTATGTACTTGACATAGAAGGATACACATGAAGGACCAAAAGGAAAGATGTGTATCTGTTCATCCAACCATCCATTTTTATGCTACTCCCCTTTCTGCACTTTTTTTGATATGCTCCAAGAGTTCAGTCTTGGGTTTTAAGTACAATACTTCTGTCTGAAGGACATAATGAGATTTTTTTTAAAACATGCTCCAAGTGGGATAGCAGTTTCTCAGTTGTAGCCCATGAAAACTATTATTGCAGATTGATTGTTAACTCTTTTCCTAGCAAACAGTTCTATCTCACAGTGTGATCTTCTCCCCCCTTCACAGACTTGAAGTTAAAAATAAACTGAAGTTTGGACACTTGTTATTATATTTTCTCTTAACACATGACTGACATTTGGACAAAAATCACTCTTTTCACTCTTGCTTTCATTCTTTTCCCAAAATTTTTATTTTGCTGCTGAATGTTTCTGAAGAGTATACATTGTTTCTTCTTCCTTCTCTTCAATCCTTTTTTACTGGGTCTTTTGAAGATATCAAGAAAACAATGTTGCATACCTGTCCAATGATTTTTATTTTGCTATACTTAATTATTTGAAAATAAAAGTCACCTACTTGTGCTGACAGGTTTTGCTGGTCATTTGTTTAACGGAGCCTTGGGCTATTCAACCATTTACTATTCTAGCTGAAGGCAGCTCAAGGCATTTTCATCTGCCAGGCCATAATCAGTGTTGCCTTATTTTGTGCTCCTTGTTATCCAGGCCAAATATGTTGAATTTGTTAATATGGAAAACCTCAAATGTTGTTTGGCCTTTCAAACTGCAACAGAAGTAAATACAAATAAAACAGTACTCCAACTATCACACACAATATTTTTTGAATTATTTTCAAAAGCTTTGACATTTTGGTGAAATAGGTATGAACTAGGACAATAAAATCTCTCGACCCATGATGCCTAGAGAGGATTCTGCCACCTAGAAGCACAAAACCTGCAATGATTAGTCCTCGGTCCCAAACCAGTAATGAAGGAAAATGATTTTCAGAACTTGGCAAGAGTGCCTTAAATACAGCAAAGACAGAAATACGTATTCAATCTTTGGTACCTATAAACAAGATTTCATTCCTTCCTTTATGTTATATTGATCTTTGTCTGAGGAGACGGTTTGTTTTGAAGCAAATGTCTCTGAGACACTTTGATTTTCTATGAGCTTTCTGAGGAAATGTCTGGAAACAAAAAGGATAACTTCAGTTACAGTGAGCTACTGAACGCTGCAGCCGGGCTGCTGATGGTTTTGGAGCAGCCCATTTGTATCTTTGGGTACCTTTTCACTCTGCCATAACCTGTTGTGTGGACATATGCCATTTTCAGACGCTTGGGACCAAATGTTCCTGGTTTTAGGAGAATGTGGGCAGCTGAGCGTGATGCAGAAGGCTGCATCCTCCTTGTGCAACCATGGTGCATCCAGCACATGCTGTTATGGTTATTTGCATGCATCAGATCTGTGGAAGAGCACAGAACATGCCATAGCTTCAGCTGTCCTGAAAGTGCCAGCTCTTACTTCAGAATAAATTAGAACCATAAAGGAAATTCCTTTCTGGTCAGTTAATCTTTATGCCATTAATGGGTAAACAACATTTTATTATTTTCATAGGTTATGCTGTCCCCAAATTCAATACTGAGGAGAGATGCATTCAATAAAACCTTGATCCAGCAACCAGACATTTTTAAGAAGTAGTGAATTTGGCTCTGAAACACCCTTCTCTCAATATATTTCTATAATTGTGCCTGCTGCTGTAGACATTTGCTGGTGTTAGGAACAGTATGTATACTTCAAATTAGACTCTTAATACTGAAAATGAAACAAAGAAACTTATACACCAAACAGGGAAGATCATTTTGTACCCATGTTGGGAACTGGTTGGGTATGTAAGATATATTTATGAGTAGATAATGTTTTGCATCCTGCAGTGAGAGCATGGAACAAGTGATTTTCACTGGCTATCCTGCAAGGCTGCATTTGTTTTAAATCCTGTAGATATACAACATCAGCATAGTAACAAACTTGCACATAGCTTAATCCTCAGAAACAAAAGCTATTGTTATATTCTTACTCGCTATGATAATGTCATTTGTTTAGTAACAACACAATTTGGAGTTTTTCCACAGCCACTTTTCTACTTCCACATGGACCCTGTTTTCATTTCATATTTAGCACAATTCTGGTCAGTAAGGCACAGAACAGTGAAAGTTGTTTTAGTGAGGAGACTGACATATTGCAGTTGTACAAAAGGTAGTGAACTGTGACAAGAGTCAAGGCAGCATAATTGCCATTATCATTGATTTACCAACAGTGTTTCTGGTGCTATTATGTGCCCAAATTAATCTGTCTGAAAATAGCTTTCCTTGATAGAGCTCTATGAAATTAGCTTGGAGTATTTGTTTCTGTATTTGAATTGATGCAGTTTAAGAACAGAATTTTGAGTTTCCCGAATCTCTTATAGTCTCATCCTCTTTGGAAGTTGCCAGCCCCAGGGCTTCTGAATCCTAACTTCATTTGGAACCACTTGCATAGCTCCTTCAAATTCCCCTGGAAATCTTTGTCCAATGAATTCCTTCCATGTAGCTGCCTTTTTGTTGTTCCCTTCAGGATGTAAATTTAAAATATCAAAATATTATTTTTTTCCCCACAAGAAACAAAATAATACACTTTAAAATATGATGATATTTTAAATATAATTTTTATGTATCAAGATTCAAACAATTTTGAACTGTCATTTTGGAACACAGGAAAAAAAAAGAGGTGTCAAATTGCTTTCTCCCATGAACGGTTCGAGTTTTTATAAAAATAAGGTCTTCTGTGAGAATTCAACTTTGAAAAAATTACAGCAGTTTCCCTAATACCATAAGATTTGCAATTAAATAACAGAAATTAATAAACTCATCCTTGTCTGGATGTCTTTTGATGAGGAGAGGCTGTGGAAGCTGGGCTTGTTTCCTGTGGAGAAGCCTGAGAGATCTCATCAATGCACATAAATGTCTCCAAGGTGGGTGCCAAGAGCTCGGTGCCAGACTGTTTTTGCTGGTGCTTAGTGAAAAAATGACCAAAAATGACCATAAAATAAAACACAAGAAGCATCATCTCAGCAAGAGGAAGAATGTTCCATGATGGTGGCAGAGCACTGGAACACCTGCCTAGGGAGGTCCTGGATTCTCCCTCTCTGGTAATATTCCAAATGCACATGGACATGTTCCTGTGTCACCTGCTTGAGGTGACCCTTCCTTGGCAGGAAGTTTGGACTGGGTGATCTCCACAGGACCCTTCCAACCCAAACTATTCTGTGATACTCTTCTCTTTAAAATTCTTATTTCATTTCTTCTGAATTCTTAGCACATGCCATACTGAGAAAAAGTAAAACTACACATCATGAAAATGCTCATGTTTGTGTGAAGACAAAATAGAAGTCATCAGCCAGGCAAAGAAGGAGTTGCATTTTTCATCCTATGAGCAGAAACCATGTTCCTATTTATTGTCTGGAAATCTCAGTAGTGGTCAGCATTGTTGGAGTCAAACACTGCTTCTGTATAAGTTCATGCTGCCTGTTCTGGTAGTAAAATGTTGAAACTAAATATAAGCGTAATATCCTTTGTATGTTACTTGGTCTTTCATTATCATAAAAATAAACATCCAATTACTGCTAATTCAAAGACCTATCCATGCATCTGGATATCTATCTGTCTTTTTTTTTTTAATCTAGGAAATTTTATTCCTTAAACATAGATCCAGATGGTTTCAATTTTTGCAACCCCATGAGACTTTCAGGATGACCAGAAACAGTGCAACAAAGCATGATATTTGGTTTTCATCTGTAAATGCTTGAAAAGAATCCTAGTTCCTTTGTCATGAATGGCTGAATTAACACCCGTAACAAAATGCAGTGGCTTGCTTTACCTTCAGGATTGTTTCTAATCGTGTGTTCTGCCTGTAGATTCTTATCTGTGTTCTTAGACTCACTTATGAAGACAAAACTTTGATCTTAGATATCCTTTCCCCCAGAAACATCCTCTGTGGATCTTTCAAAGTGTGCTTCTTCTTGAAGAGCTATGTTTTGAGATATAATTGAAGATTTGCAGGAACCAGCTTCTTCCTGTTGGGAAGGATGCACAGTGCTCTTTCATTGTTTCCTAGATTTTTATTACATTCTCTTCACTACAGCATCTTCTGTCAGTTTTATTTTAAGGAGGATTTCTCTCTGTGATCCTCCGTGACATGTACATGGGGCATAAGATGTCAGTTTTCTTAATTACTGTGGTCAGTTCACTTGGCATCATGAAGAATCTGTCTTCACTTCTGATTTTCTAATTAAAATTAATATACAAAATTCAGAACTGCTGTGAGTAAATATTGTATATTAATTTCACTGGATGAATTAGACCGGGTGATGGACCAGAGTTGTTCTAGTTTGACAGTAGGTTAACACGAAGAAAATTTTGAACTGTTTGTACTGCTGCTGTTGGTAAAACTGCTCAGTGCCAAAGAAGGAAATACTCTTATCTATTTAGTGTGAAATTAAAGGTTAAAGAAACCTGAATTATTATCATATGTAGGATTTTTATTAGAGAACATATGCATATCCAGTCTAACATCTATCTTTGTTGTCAGATACTTTTCGTAAAAGCAGCTGAAAATAATTCTAAGTATAACTAATAAATCTGTTTCTAATCAGTAAAATTAAGCACTCCAGTCTTCTTCTCTCGTGCCCAAAATACAGCCCAGGAAGTAATTATTTCTTTATAAGATAGGATAGAGATATCAAGTACTCCCCAACTACTCCCCAACAATTTTCCATTGCGAAAGAGCTGTGGGAAGCCTCCTGCATCCCATAGATAATACAAGATCTCAAATTTGAACTTCTGAGAGCCTTTAGAGGAAATGCTTTATCTGAGTTCCTCTGTACCTACTCTGGATTGTTCTCTCCTCTCTCATTCCCTTTCCCACACAAATTATCTCCCAACAATTTGGGCTCATTATCTATCATCTAATTAGGAAAATTTCCTCAGACGTTTTCTCTCTTTCTTCTGGGAAATGTCATTACCACCTCTGGAAAGTGGGTTCTAGGTTCTCAAATGGCAATATTTCTGCTGCTAAAAGGCTTTCTCACATAGCCTGTTCTGGAAATACTTTAGAAGCAATTTAGAACAACAAAGCTTTTTATGTCCTTCTGATCTCATTATTTTTTAATAGAAGCAGAAGAAAACATAACTGCTGTTTAGTGTCAGGCAGGCAAACAGCTCTGACACTCTGCAGCCTTGGAACAATCAGCACTGCTTTTCAAAAGACCTGGATTTGGACTAGTCACTCCAGTGCTCAGAAATCAGAGCAGGGATTCTTGGCACAAATATTTAATATTAAGGTTAAGCTTATGGCCAGGTCCTTTATTCACCTCTGACAAGGAGGAGAAAGATGACACATCAAAAAGATGCATGGATGTGATGCATACAAAGCAGATGTCAGTGAAACTGTGAAGAACAACATATTCTGTGCTTTGCTTGTTATGAAAATAGAAAATATAAGCCAACTAGCCATCATTCCTGAAAAATTAAGATAGAATTATTTCTTGCATGTGTTAAAATATAGCTCTTTTTAAATCACTGCATCAGTTCCCAAGATTATGTGGAAGTTTTTTAGTTTTTTTTCTTTTTCATCAAAAGAAGTACATGTGTTTAGATAAAACTAAAATCAATAAACCCACAAGTCAGTATAAAGAAAAAAAAATTATCTGTCTTTCCCTCCTGCCTGTTTTTGCTCATATAAGACTTGAAAATTCAATAATATTAAAAAAAAATAAATTGAAGTAGCATTATTGTTTTCTAAGTAGATGCCAAACACAAAAAATCCTGTACTTTTTTTTCTAGCTAAGACTCATTACAGCTGCAGCAAATCAAATGTCTCAGGGAATTTAAGTTTTCTTTACTTCTGCCATGCATAGAAAAAATTGGATTCTTATGCCAACTTTCTTATAATTATTCTGATAATGTAACAGCTCACTGAGTTACTTTCATGGATTTCAAGACTCTTCATTTTTTCAGAGACAGGTAAAGAAATCTTGTGGTAGATACCTGCTAGGTGCTGAATGCTTTTGGAAAATTACAGAAATGAACAGGGAGATTGAATTAGAACTAGACAAGAACATACAGCTGTGGGGGTGTCAGTCCTAATTTAGGAAAAAGAAAAAAAAAGAAAAATAAGTAAATAATATTTTTAATAAGATTAAGCATTACACCAGGGCACTTTCAAAATCAAAATGTTCCTAATAAACTGGGTTTTTCTGGTCATCAGTGATTTCTGGGAAGGGATTTCAATCCTCAGTTCCTTTTCTACTGATGATGGGTAAAGAACACCCTTTTGTAGCTGATTTCATCTGTCAGTTCAATCTTCTTCTCCTCCTTTGAAGTCAGAATTATCTAATTCCTCAGTTAAATCAAATGTCAGTTTCTGTTTTTATATTAAAAGAATTGTATAAGACACACTGAACATTCAGTTCTTCGCTGGAGTGTTTATCTTTTCGTCTCATTGATTTTGTAGACAGTTTTCTCTTCCCTTCAATGTCCCTTTTCTCTTTGAGATGCCTACTGTGCTACAGTGTTGGGTTTTTTTTTTCACAAAGCCAAATAGCATCTCAGCAAGCTTTAAGATGTGCACTTTATTATAAGAGGAAAATGTCTCTCTGTCATGTACGTGATTTTGGATTGTTTTGTTTTCAGAAGGATAATGCTGCTTGGGGAATGGAGGTCGGATCAAATTTATCACATCAAAACCTGCAGGTTCCAGAGACAATGCCTCGGCTTTGTCTGGCTTTCAGGGTAAAATGGCCTGTTAATTGAATGCAAAACTAAAATGCCAAATAAAAAAATGCTCCTTTAAGGAGCTATAGATTATGGAGCTGGGTTTCAGCACTGAAGAGGCAGTATCAACAGAACTATCACTACACAAGCCCCCAAACTGCACTTTACTCTGCTTTTTATTACACAATGAATACTCCTTCATCCTCTGGTACTGTCGTTTCTTAGGTGCTTATCAGTGGTGTTCTGTGATTCAGAAATCACTGGATGAATCATTAACTTCACAAAGGCCTTTTTCATGTCACACTAAGTACAGGAGTAGTTAATCCATAAACAAAGCCATAATCCTTGGTTTCACAGTTTCCTGATCTAACAACTGAACCTACCTCTCTGAGTCAGGGTGCTAATGAGAAAATTGAATTGAAGCTTCAGTGTTACTGAATTGAGTTGAAAATATTATTTAAGACACAAAGAAAACTGTATTTCTCCCTCTTTTTGGATAAAAAGTGCTACAGTAATCCAAGAATAACTTCTCAGACTTGTGGTTCACAGTAGATTGGGCTCAGGGGTGTGTTTAGAGGAGTTTGGACAGACTGTCCTAAATAGCCTTCCAGTTTTGAAGGAATGTGGTGGGTTGACCTTATCTGTACACCAGGTGCCTGCCAAAGTCACTTTATAACCCACCCTTTTCATCTTGGAAGAGATACTGGAGTGTTTTAATTTTTAACTCATAAGAAACAAAACCAGATCACCCACCTAGTATTGGATACAAAACTTCCTGAGGTTTAAGCGTCAGAGACTGGGATTGTATTATAGTTAAATCCAACGACAAATATTTTTATATTTGACATCATGAAGGATCTGTCAGTCTCTTGAGTCTTACATCTTCATTTTAAGGTAGTGACTTTACCAAAGTCTTGTATTCAAGTCCACTATCAGGTCAGCACACGGGTCTATGATTGGATATTAGCATGGCGTAAAGGTAGATAGAAGAACTTGACAGGCTGAAAGAGCTGGGCTTGCCCAGAGAAGTTCTGGGTACTCCATCTCTGGAAGTTTTGAAGGCCAGGATGGATAGGGCTCTGAACAACCTGGTTTGGGGGAAAGTGTCCCTGCCTTGGGCCAGGGGTTTGGAAGTGGGTGATTCTTAAGGTTCCTTCTAACTCAAACCTATGATAAATGCTGCTTTACAAACCCATGTACTAGACATGCTAAGAGATGACTGATGCATAGAGATAAGTTCCCTTTCTCTTCCTTAAAGTCTAAAAATATTCTTTATGAAAGAATAAATTGATGAAAGTGAAGTGATATTTTCTTAACAGATGTAACAAGTCCCCAATTTATAGCTTCAACTAAGAGTCCTTCAGAGAAGATGTCTTGATCTGAATTAATTTTTAAATTAATGGTGGAATATACTGAAGTGGCTTCTCCACTGAGAAGCAAAATGGTACTTCACCATTAAAACCCTAAAATGTTCACTACGCTTCTAGGACTATGACTCCTGCTGCTAAATTTCTTGTACATTTAGGCCAAGAAAATGTTAGAAAATGGCATTGCAAAAAAGCAGAGGATATGTCTCAAGAGAAGGCGGCTTCTTTGGGTGCAAGTCCTTAGAACTGTGACCTGTAATATAAGAATTGCATTGTTACTTTAATGGATAATCATGTAGATATCTCTTTATATGGAAAATGTCTCTGTTTCAATAGGTTTGTGGAAAGTACTTTTCCCAGAAAAGCTTATCTAACACCTATTGAACTAAGTTGAAAAATTACTATTGATCTGGATGAGAATGAGATCAGCCCCACACTGGGAAAAATGACACACACACATATAGAACAGTTAATATAGAAAAGTAATTACTTCTTGCTTTATAATTTGGTATAAATTCAGCAATTAATCACCAAAAATTAACAATAGTTTCTAGAATTCTATTCTATCTTACATTTCAAAGTGATTTCATCATTTTTCTATATCACACAGTATCTTTTTATTTTCATTAAATGAAATAATTTTACATTTAAAAAATGCTATTGCTCCTTTAGGTACTTTAAGGATTTAATATATAATGTTAAGAGTTAAAAGGAATTGTAAGCTTAATTAAAAAAGAAGAAGATATTATACCGTACTTATAGTAAGAGGATAATGGACTATGTACATAAAGATGTGATTTAACCAAATATAAGATGCTGCAAAGGTGACCAAAGGAAGTAACTGGCATGACTTAGAATGCCTAAGGAGTATTGGTTAGTCCAAAACCAGCTGAATCTCTGTACGTCCCTGGCAAACAGCAAGCTTCAAGTGCAATAAACATTACTGTACTGATGGAAAATTAACTTGTTGAATAGGCATGCAATTGTTGTGGAGGTAATCACTTCTAAAGAACATAATCTTCCTGTGTCTGGCTTTCTGAAATGGAATGAAATTAATTACTGGAAGCAAAAATTCACCATAAAAGATATGTTGGGATATAAATTATCATTGAATGCATATGATCTTTATTTTTTGCAGGGTGCCTCTTAAATTTGAGTGCAATTCATGCAGTATGTCAGTCCTGGAAGAGAAAAGAGAAAGTCTGTATAACAAGAGCTGGATGTCTTCATATCTGTGGGGTTTCTCATTCTGGTAGGCTTCAGTGGGCATATGGGGAACAGGCCCTTCTGCCTTCTGAGCAGATAAGGAGCAGATTGTGCTGATGGCAGCGTTATCCGCCTGATCATCTCCCATATGAGCTGTGACCCAGCACCATGTTCCAGCAGCCAGCCAAGACAAAGGGGATTAGGAAGGTCTGCATTCTGCCTGCTCATCACCCATGGGAGTGACTTTTAAATCTCTGCTGTGATTCACCTGACTGCTACACAGGTTGCTCGATCTGCCCAAAACCAATCACAACAGCTGTATAACAGAAGAAACAAAAAACATGGAAATGTTCAGAGAATTGTGTGCTCAAAACCATTCCAAGTTTTGTCTAAAACTGAAACTCTGCTTTGGAAACTGGCAAGTTTTATGTGATTATTTATGCACATTATTGAATTTTATCCAGAGGAGAAGAAAACTGATTTGATGTCAATGATGACACACTGGAACTCCAGCTGAAAGAGAAGCAGAACACTTTGCAGGAATGAAGTCTTCCTTGGCTGGAGTCTATTAGCAGCAAGCTGACTTACAGGAAGCTTTGACACACAGTCTAATCAGATTAACCTGGAGGAGAGATGAGTCCTGAAATGCTAACACTGACAAATTGCAGATATGTGCTGATGAAAGCCATGCACCACTTGCTCTTTGCTGATCTTCTTGCTCAATATGGTACACGACAATGAAGATCAAAACCAGAGACAAAAACAGACAAATCACAGATTGTAGAGGTATGAAAAGGTATTGTACCTTTCAGCATCTTCTCTTTGTCAACACATCCATCTCTTGAGGTGTGTGAGATATCTTGAGATATCTATTTTCACCTTAGGTAAGCTGCCAAGTGTATGTGAAACGAACAGTGCAGTCGTGTCCATCTGGATAGCAGAAATCCCACAAGTAACAAATTGCAAGAAATCCATGGAATGATTACCTCATCTTTTCGCAGGTTTTTCTCCTGACTGTGTGCTAGAATTGAATCTGCTCAATGGATCAGATAGGTGCTCTGCATACTGAAATTGTAGCAAGGACCTGGACAGACCTTGTTTTAATTGCCAGGTTGTACATTTTGTGATACAGGCTAAGCATGAGCTCTGCTGTGCAAGTTTATTAGCAAACTACTGGAGGCTCTCTCTGTGCCAGTAAGCACCACGTGACCAATTGATGCACCACAGGGCAAGTGACATGACACAGCTTGCATCCCCACAGCCTTTTTCCCTCCTAAAATAGGGTTGTATTCTCTATACTGTCTCTGGAGACCCGGAATACACCCCGAAGGCTCAGCTGCCCGAGTCAAGGTCATGTCTGCTCCTCTGCTGCCTGCTCAAGGTCAGTGCTGGCACGTGGCTCAGTGTTGTGTGAAAAAGATGTGCCCCCCCTCCCCTGTGCTCATTTCTGCCCCTGTCCCACTCATCTGCCTTGCCCTCTGCTCTTCCTCATCCCCACTGGCTGACCCACACCGAGCTCTGGGCTGGCTGTGGGTGCTCTCAGTCCTGTCCTGATTGTCCCCTGGCTGCCCTTCCCCTGTGGAGCAGCTGGTGTGGCACATGTGGTGAAATTATAGCCCTTATTTACACATTCAAAACCTGTGGTTTTCTTGGTTTTGCTTTGCAATTTGCACAAAAAAAAAAAAAGAAGTAGAATTTATTTTCCATAATATCTCATAAAAATAATGCCAGCAGGTAATTTTCTTAGCAACACACTATTAAAATAAATATCAGATTTCAGTATAGATTTTATGTGTTTTCCTGTTTGAAAATAATCTGAAGAATGTCCTCAATTTATTCTGCTATGGAAATTAGGTTGAATACAAGATTGAACCTTCTCTTTTACTAACTGTGTGAAATATAACACATTCTTGTGAGCTTTCTAGCTGATATCAGTGCTATTGCTTCAAGATGTAGAAACTGGAAATGGAGAGGCTTTACATATAGTTTTTATACAGAAACATTTTTTACATATATTTTAGTACATATAACTTTTCTATCTTCAACAAATATTTTCTGTCACAAGGAAATAAACCGGTCATGTCATATCCAGAAAAGCTAAGTTCTATCCCTGGTTTTTTAATATTTAAAAAATTTTCCAGGCCTATTTCTACTGGGGACCGAAAAGGCTGTGTTTGTTTCTTTACACAATTTAAAATTTGAACAACTGTTTAGAAGAAAATATTATTCTTGTTAACATCTCTGGATTGGACAAGGGTCAGAGGACTAGCATGCAACAAAGAGGACAAATGTATAATTGTTAGCAAAATGGCTGCAAAAGAACAATGAATTTTTTAGTATGCCATAATGTAAAACTGTATTTTTAAGAATAAAAAATGTAACCATATCTGGAAGATGGAAACTCTGCAAAAAATTTGAATTTCTGATAAATAATGAGTTGAACTGAACTCAAGCTCCAACTGCAATGTCATAACTGAGAAAAAGTCTGAAAGAGATATCAAGTTGTATGAAAGCCATCTTCCCTTCCTTTGATTTTTTCTGTTTTCTTGTTTGTTTGTTTGGGATTTTTTGTTTGTTTGTCTCTGGCACGGAAGTAATTCTTCAAGAATAATTTTTTATTTCTCATTGATTCCAGTTAAAAAATAAAACAGTCAGTAACCTGAGAAAATTTCAAAAAGAAGCTAAGACAGATATAGAAGTGGAAAATGTATCTTAAAATTAAAGAACCAAGGAATATAATTTACACATTTTATGAAAGAGAAGTTAAATAGCAATTTTATTAAACAATTGATTCAGACATGTCCATATAAAATGTATCTTCTTTGTTCTCTTCAAAGCTTTAAGTAAAGCTGTTGGCATAAGTTTATATTATTATACGAGCAATTTAAAAAATGCCAGGGAACCTCCTTGGCCATGGGAATCTCAGTTGCCAATGCTATTTGTAACCTGTCTCTAACGAGGTTTTGGTCCTGTCCATGTAGCACCCTCCTTAGTTGTCCCCAGGCACAGCCCAGGCATTAGCCTGGGCCAGGAAATGTTCTCAAATGACACTTTGGAGGCATCCAGGCTGCTGTGGAGGCACAGAGTCTATAAAATGTGCTGCAGTGTCTGCTCCATTCCAGTTAGCCTTGGCGCCAAAGAGCAGTTTCAAAGATTCGTAAATTACTAATGCACAAGTTTGCATTGTCAAGGCCTTAGACCTGAAACCCCTCCAGATGAGCTCTCCATGTTTGACACTTTCCTGTTTTTACCATATCATTATACAGGCTGACATATCTAGAGACCAATTAAAAACTGACATCAGATAGTAAATTGTTTAAGTAGTGCAGTCAGTAACCAGAATTAGTCTTCATTTTACATTCTAAATATTTTACATACTATCTCCAAAATTGAAGGTGAAACATTTCATGCTCAAGGCATTTTAGAGACACAGACAATTTAGAATCTCAGAATATGTTTCATTTATATTGAATTTTACTTTTTATTATAAAAATACCTCTTAGAGCAGCCCAAATGTTCATCGCAGTATTCTCTGGATCAGATTGAAGAGCCAAAAGTCACAAAATAGAAATGTGGCCTTTCTTTTCTGGTCTTTGCAAAGATACAAAGACAAGCATATTTTATGAGATTTCAGACATTGAATACAATATGGAAAAATGAGACTGACCCAAGTCTGCTCTAATCGAGCACAGGAAATACTGCTGTTCCCCTGCCATGAATCTGATATTGTTAGGATACCACTGTTAATATGGATAAATGTAGTTACATTAGAATTGTGCCTAAATAGTCAAGTAAGATGAACACTGCATTCCTAGCATATCTATGAGGCACAGCCTTGCAAACTGCAACATTGTACCTCATGTCTTGATTTAATTAAACACTCGCCTAACCTTAAGAACACTGACTCCATTTAACTCCAGCATATTTTGCATGATACAGTGACAGAATTGCAGCCCCCTGGAAAATGTTTAAAAAAACAAAATAACTTTCAGTACTGTCCACTAAAATTACTACATTTTTTAAAAGAAAAGATAACTTGATTTATGGAAACAATGTTTTAAAATTATTGAACTGAGACCAACAGTTTTTAGAAAGGAGCTCTTTTTTCCCAAATAATGTACTCGAATAGTTGTCTCTTGATTTGTGACTGCTTTAAAGAAGAGTGGTAAGATAACATTAGTTGGTGTGAAACCAATTTTTTCAGTTACAATGCTTAAACAGTCCATGTTAATTTGCAATATTGAACTTGTTGTGTAAAAGCTGTGGAATGTGGTAAAAGCACAGAAGTTCCCTGATTCCTGAGCTGCTCTCTGCATGCCAGGCAGATTGTGGTGACACCACTGGGCATTGCTATGAATAAAAAAAAAAGTTTCAAAGAATGATTATGACAGGCAATTTCAGAGGAAACATTTCTCTAGCATTAGAGTGATGTGATATCATTCTTTATTCTGTTTGAACAGAGAAAGTGATGGTATCTGTTCGTTACTTTGCCAGACTTGATTTATCTGGGCTTTTATCTCTTAAGGGATTATAATGATGGCTAATACTAATATATAATAAATTATGTATATTTACACTGCAGAAGTAGATTTGATAATCAAAATACATGTTGATATTTCACCAACACTTACAAGTATGAAGCTTTTGAAATATGTGAGATTTGAAAAAAAAGTTTCACTGCTTGCGGAAGTGTCAAAATTTACTGTTTTCCTATGTATTTGTGGTTGACTTTAACAAACATTTAATAGCAACTTGTATTTGGAATGGAAAGATTTGCGTTATATAAAATCTTTAATTACTTCGTTAAAATACCTGCATTTTTCTATTTACAGCTCAATCGTCACTCAGCCATCTTTTGATATTGCTATAGAACACTTTTGACCAAAGATTTGAAATGTTTAAACAAGAAGCAACCACACAGGGGTGAATGTTGGCAAAATGAGTATTGTAACACATATACCCAAAGTGTTACTCTTAGTAATGCAAAGAACTCAATTTCTCTCAATAGAAGTAATAATAGAATAGGTTCTGAGGAAGGTAACAGTGATTTATCCCTCAGGGATAAATCACAGCTCACCATCAGGAGAACACAGAGGCCCTACATTTCCTCCCCATCTCATAGCTCCTGGAAAGGCAAACCCTGGGTTCAGCAGCAGAATATTTGCACTTCCTCATTGTCAGCTTTACTCTTGGGATATGTGGTAGGGGAGGAGGTTCCTGGGCTGGAATCACAACCTGTTTAAAAGGTGAAGATCTCACCATGCTCCTCATCTCATCACACTTCTCATCCATCCTCTTCAGAAGCTGCCTGAGCATGAAGGCATCTGATGTACTGCCCAAGGAGCCAAAGGAAAGTACAAGAAGGTGCCCATTAAACCAGCCCTGAGCAAAACTGAGAGATTTAAATCTGCTTGCTTTGTTCCCATCTCACCCATCAGCATGAGAGTTACATCAATTCAGGCTCCGAGGCCTCATTCTCATTTGTGAGTAGGGCACTTCGCATCACTCTGGTAATACAAAGAGGCATTAAAACAGGAGTAATTTATATTTACATCATTTTTATGGCTCTGTTGCTATTAGAAGGGTGTAAAGTGGCATTAGGAGAAACCACTATCAGGCTGCTTAGGGTCTTTACTTCCAGGGACTGAAATGCTGAGCCTAAATGACTAAGGGCATGTAAGTGAGGACATCTAAGAAAGGCATCTGTGTGATAAGGTACATATTGGAAAGGCCAGGAAAAAGTACTAGTTTAAATCTACTAAACTCACTCATAAACCCCTGGGATGCAAGATCTGCTGGAGTAATGCCACTGAGTTATCTGGAAGCTGTTAACCTTTTTCACAAGGCTATATTGAATAAAATGTTGCTATCATCAGAAAGCTGTTTGCCAGCGCCTATGCTGTAAATAAATTTGAGATAAATATATTGCATACTGAAAGTATATTCATTTTATCACAGCACCACAGAAATCACAGAAAATTTGTCAAGTATGTATAATAGGCACAAAATTGATGAACTTGGTGGCTGAACACTCTTCCTGCTGACCTGGGATGTACAGATGGAATGATGTTGGAAACGCCTAACCTCCTTTTATATGTAACTTCTGAATACTTGTGCAAATGCAGTATATTTCTGAAAGCTATTTATATCTAAAAAAATAACACACTGATAAAAGTGGCCTAACTGTGCACTTTGGTTTTCTACAAATAATATTGCAGGATTAAGAATGAATTTCTAGATCTCAACCAGTACTGAAATCTGTGAACTCTTCTGTTATTTCTGTATTTTCTTCTCACAAAATGTAAAGAACAAAACTTTTTATGAACGCAAACCACTTTTACCTGTGATTTGTAGTATTTGGTGACATGAAAAAGCATTACTAAAACAGAATTAAGAAAAGAAAGTAAACAAAAATCCACTTGTTCCTGCAGCTTGTTCGTATCTTTTCATTCTACATCTCTGCTATTTATTTTCTGTCAGTATGTTTTACATTTACCAAGGCCAAATTTTTCCTGGCTTGCAGATGGTCTTTCTCCACTCTGTTTTTGTCACTTTGCAATTTATTGTGTCTTTATGTTCGTCTTCTGTCCTTCCAGCTTCAACATCACCCATATAATTAAGAAAGAAAGAAAGAAATAGGGTGAAAATAAACAAACAAATGAAAAATTGTAAAAGTAGCAAGAGGCACACAAGAGCTCAGTGTTCGTAGTCTAGTTGAATAAAAATCTCCAAACCAATGGACAAGAAATCCTTTTCTGAAATCCTAAAAATAACTGGACTTTGATATAGCTGCATGAGCAGTCATCAAGCACTAATTAATCTCCTCTTTCATCAAAAAGGCATCGTCATCTTTTGGCTATATTGGTTCATGGCTCATACCTATAATTTGTGAACAATAATTAAACCATGTGAAAAAATAACCCCCACAAGTCTGCTCCATAGCTAAAACTTAACACAGTCCAAGACAGACTTTCTATAGGAGAAAATAATAAAACGAAATAATTTATTTATCAGTTGCTCACTTACATCTGATAGACACCAGCTGCACACCCATGCACCTACAAAACAATGATTGACAAAGAATTGACATTTTCAAAAATGTTTCTAATGACGTATGTACAGTTTTCAGTCACATGGAGGTTAATATATTTCTGAATTCAAATTGCTTTCATGAACCATTCCTATAACAAATGAAGACTGCTGGGAGACTGTAAAAGGGATAAGCCAGGCTCTGCTGGTGCTGGAACTGCGAAATCTTGTCTCCTCAGGGCTCCTTTCTGAGAGAGACAGCCTGAATGATTTCTGTGCCTTTTCAGCATGGATTTTGTGCTGCAGCCTGGTGACTGCTGTCTGTGGGACTATTGTTTGTGTGACTGCATTGTCTGTGGGACTCACCTGTGGGAGCCTGAGACATCTATTCTTTCCTCAGAAAGAAGATAACGATGCTGAGGTCCTAAATGCAATTAGGCTTTGGACTTTCTCAGATTCTCTAGTGCTGCTGAAAGGAGCACACTCCCTTAAGACTTTGACAGGGGACTAATTCTCTGAACCTTGAACCTCCAGCTGCCAGGATTATGAGCCATAAGTAAAGACACAGAGAATGCTGCTGTACTTCAGGTGGGAACAACTTCATGATGAATTCTTTAATTTTAAACTATTGCAAGAGGCGTTGTTCAGCTCCTGTAAACATCTGTCACGTTTCTACTCATTGGAAACTCTGTATGTAAGAAAACAGTTACAACAAAAACCATCCCAGCTCGGCTGAGCAATTAATAAACTTGCTGTACTTTTTTCACTTTCAATCATTATCCTCCAGGGGATTCTTGGACTATACCACTACTCTCAGATTAAAAATTTAGGACAATAAAGAACTGCAAGTAAAGTTTATTTGCCTCTTGGGAGCAAGTAGCCAGAGATTGTTGTGTCCATCAACTCTCTGCTCACATCAGCAGACAGCTGAATGATCCTAAAGTAGCAGAAATTGCATTAGCTTTGTTCATATCAGTGTTTCTTGCAGCTTCACAGTCCAAGGCCAACAGCAAGTGCTCACTTGAGCATTCATCATCCCTAGTGGTTCTTACAGTGTATAATCTCAACTTCAGCACAGAGATATTACATTTGAGACTGCAGAAACCGGTAAATTCATAATACTGTGCCTGCTACTATTGGTTCAGGCTGATGAACATATGATTATTTGCATCCATCGCTAGATATTCATGTCAAATACAAATCCTTCAGACTCATCACTGCAAATAAAATGTCTGAAATTAAGACCTAGCAAAGTAAAAAGGCTTGCCACACTTCAGTTTGAGAAAATGTGTAGTGAGAATGTGAGAAATATGATAAGTTCTTAGGAGCTGTCATTTAGCACAATGTGCAACTTGCATGTTTTAAGTAGATATGAAAGCATTTTCTGGCAAAGTGTAGAAATAAGTACTTGCTTCAAGTTTTTCTGGGAAACATTTTTTTTGGAAAACATAACCCTGTTTTTACCTTGAATTTCATTTTTTTTGTTCTATAAATGTATTTATCTACAAGTGAATGTATATAATTTAACTTGTAATTTAATTAGTTCAGAAAAAATGTAAAAAACCTAAACTTACATGCTCAGCAGTTGTGATGGTTTCTTTTATATACTAAATGAGTAGGAAACCACTATTTTTCATAACCCTTCCCCAGCCCAAATTGTTTGTAATATGCCATTTTAGTGAAGTGAATGGAGTAGTGCAGCAGTCTGGCAAGGATCAGAGCCAGCATAAAGTAAAAATCATGTTTAAGAACAGGGAAAGGATCTCAACTTTTTGGCAGTTTTGAGAGAAGGTATTTTGCAGATCCTGGTGAAATTATGTACCAAGGTACTAGTACAGGTGTCAAGAAAGTAGATTGTGAGCTTCCGTGATAACATTAATAAAGAAAGAAAGAAACAGTAGAGTATGAATTGAAATTTTGGGTTTTTTTGAAATTAAAAATTTGTGGGATTTTTTGAACTGATTTTTCATATAACTAAGAACCAGTTATTTGATTTCATACTTGTATTATTTAATATTCTTTAACCTCCTTTTAAAGTTTGAGATTAAACATAGACTATACTTTAAATATTCCCAAAGTGAAAATGGAAAGCTATCAAAAGAGAAAAGGAAATACTAAAAGATTCCTGGAGTTAACTTTTTCCCCACCCTTTTTTTTTTTTTTAAGAAGGTGAGCATAAAATTGCAGATGGTTTTGCACCTTGAAACTTTCCATTATCAGTGAATTGTTAACTGATATAAAAATGTACGCCCACCTGTGTCATTATAGTTTACAATTGTACTTTCCCACTTGCTTAAGCCAAGTAGAACCTTTGCCAGTATCAGAGTTTTGTAAAAATAATTTCTTTGAAATGTGGTTCTTTGGCTTTGCAGTAGGTAGCCAAAATTTGTCAGGAGAATAATCTTTGGGTCAAAGAGACTTTCTCTATCTCTAAGAAGATTCCTTTTGATTTGGCTGAGGTATAAACCTCTGAAAATCAGAATTAACATGTGCCCAGTAGAGCATCATCAGGGGCTGATAAGATCTTTTTGAGCATTGTATCCTCACTAAAGCTGCTGCATTACCAAAGGCTTTGGTACAGCCAGATTCAGAGAAAATGCTGCCAAACTCCACTAGGTTTCCTATGTAGTCTATGTACGTGTAAATATTCAGAAAGGGCATTCTGTCCCTCTAGCTGTTGTCCAAACATCATCTTGGTTAAGAAAATGGCCTTGTTCTAGTCTTATAATTACAATTAAAGAATTGGGAAGATCCAGCCTAGTACTGCCCTATTTCACCGACAAAGTTAAAACGTAGGGAAGTTATCCATGACAAAGGCAGGAAAAGGATCTGGATTCTGATATGTCAAAACTTCTGCAAGGAATTCCATTGCCTTTCTGCATAAACATTTTGGATCTCTGACCTTCCCTGTGTTGACTCTATCTGTGAATGTGACTCACTTCCCAACAATGTCATGGCTTAGCAAAGCAGGGCAAGTAAAGGCTGCATCACTGTACTTAATTTTGATATTTGTTACACAATCTATATTAGACCCTTATGCTTCTTTATTTAAATAAATTGTAAAATAGGATTTCTTTATCTGCAATTTCTGTGAAGGTGGTAAGGTAACATGTATCTACTTATAGCAATAATGCAGATTTCAGCCTGGCAGTGATAATCACCTACAATATGTTCATTTCAGAGAGGAATACCAATTCTGTATCCTTCTCTGTTAAGAACAATGGAATTTAGTGACTTATTATTTTGTTTCCTATTCCTTAAAAAATAGAATAATGGTATTAAAATGAACAAATCAAAACAGACCAAAAAAACTCATTAGACTTTCTAGCATTTAACTTCCTATAAACAGCATTTCTCTCCCACCCTCCCCTACCCTCCCAGCTATATTGTTCTGTTTAAAATGACATCTAGTTCTCCAGACACATTTTTCTGGATACATTTCATCTGCAGAGCTTCTAAAGAGTTCCTCAGTCACAGACTTTCCAGGTTTATGAATGCTGACATTTAAGACAAGCTCCTTGCTCTGGATAATTAGGCCTCCTTTGCAGGAATTCAAACACCTGGCTCACTTCTCTCTCTGGACCATGATTTGCCCTTCTGTCCTTTGCAAATTTATTCTCCTTGTTGTAACATTTAAAGTACCTTAAATTTGTATTCGTGGGAATGGATCCTCATGTGGTGAAATGAAGCCTCATTTGATGGATTGCTGGGAGCTACTTCAGTATCCAGCAGAATTAATCTGGTTGAAAATGTTCTTTTTCCATTCTCTTGCTTAACTCCTATTTGCAGAGAAATTCAGAGAGTGCTTAGTACACTGGCTGCTCACCTGAAGACAAATCCATCTTTTGAAATTTCTACTAATTCACTTACAATGTGTTCCTCTTTTAAAGCCTGTTAATGTATGAGAGCATTGATGGTGGCAGTAGTGTTTCAGAGAGATACCGTGGGTCTAAACAAGTTATCTTGTCACTGTCTGGGACTGAGTTCAAAAGTACCAAATATCTGTTTATGAGGAGGAAAAATTCAGTCAGAAGGTGGAAAGACAGGGATGCTTTGGAAGACAGGAGGAGGCTCTGCTGGCAGTGCTTAAGATGAATAATATAATGTGCTCTAATGAATGTCAAAAAGCAAAGTTACACTTGATTCATGCTCAGCTTAAAATATTCCAGTAAAATAATTATTTTAACCAAAGACATGTCAAGAACCATGTTATTTCACTGTCAGTGACTGCAAAAGAAAATCTCTGAGAAAAAGGCCAAAAATAGGTGAATGCTTGTTCTTTATAGTAGGTTATTTGACCATTTAATCTGGGGATTTGTGAATTAGTTACTGTATCTGGAGTGCAGCAATATTTGCTACATTTCCTATTGTAGTAAACTTCATAGTACTGCATTATTTCCAGGTTGTGCCTTTTCAACACTTATTTGTTAATTTTAAAACTTATTTTGCAAGGAAATACTACAGAACTGCTCTTGGGATTACTCCTTTTTAAAAAATTTTCTGTTGGAGTTAGAAACTACATGTTGCTTAGGGCATAGTCTTGTTTTTATTTTTATTTCCTCTATTTTACCCCTGTAAACAACTGTCAAGCAATCAGTAGACAATTTTCTCTTTCTACAAATAATTAACCGAGACATAGTTTTTATATGACTATGAAGTAGTTTCAAGTTAGTATCGTAACATTTCCTTCTTAAAAATATTTAAAGTTGCTGTTTAAGAAAATACCTTGAAAAATTAAACAAGTTTCTGCTCTCTGTGCAGGTGTCCTTGTACCGTCTGTAAATATAAAAAAACCCCCTGTCTACTAGGTTTACAATGAGAATATAGTAAATGTCTGGTTCTTTTTTTTTTTTTCTCTTTTCTTTATTTGAAGCTGGTGTTTGAATCAAAATCCACTTAAGGCAGCAAATACCATTATCACACTGTGCAACAATACACCTCAGTACTATAATTGAGATTAACTTTCAATCACTACAATTTGTGAATCAGCAATTTCGAGAGGCTTCACTAGTTTTTCTGTGTGGAAGCAATCTACCCCCTGCTCACAAAATGATGCGTTTCTTAGGGAACATGGAAGACAGTGGAGAGGTTCTTTAAAAAACTGTTGAGACACAGCATATGAAGACAAATATAAATGAATGAATTTACATCTGAGATAAATGTGATCTTTATTCTTGTGGCTTCATAACCAATGCCTTTCTTCTGATTTCAGATTACAAGGCAAAATATGTATCTAAAACCACTTATACTTAGAGAAAAGAACATTTTTAGTAAAATAGGAATTCTTGATAATGTAGGATCCAAAAATCAGGTGTAAATTGCTATGTCTTCTTTTGGCCTAGTTGAATTTTAGCAGGTTAATAGTACAGTCTAAGGATTTTAGTACTGATTTCAAAGCGAGTAAAGCTACAGCCTAATGTGGAGGCACAGATTAAAAACGGGGAGATAAGATAGACAGATACATAATCTACTTTTTAATGTAAAATGGGATTAGGCAGAGTTTAATTTCAGACCTAAAACTGATTCAGTCTTTTTGGTGCTGATCTAGATAGTAGTTAAATCTGCTTCTAACATAGATGTTTGCCCCCTGAATCCTACAAGAGGTCTCACCTAGTCAGAATAGGCATCACATGTGTGCAAAAGTTTAGTCTCTGGAAGATGTAGTGTCCAAACTCCAATTTTTTTCTTTCTAGGTAGTGATCTAATCACCAGTTTATATTTTGTTTCATGGCTGCATAAGAGAGAGGAAGAGGATACTTTCTATTCTCACCTGCTAAGTCATTTTGGTTAGCAGAAGAACAGGAAAAATTTATTGGATCAAAAGATATGGAATTAAATTTATAAAGCCCTTTTATGGTGGTGAGGGGTGAAGACCTGGACTTAAATATATTCTGTTATTTTACAGTGTCTTCCATATCTTGAATGTATTTTAAATTTTGCACTATGAAAGGAGCTGGGAATATTACCACTTCCTCCTCCCATGTAATGCTGGAAAAAGGAATAAATGCACAATTTTCATACAAATTTATCATAAACTTATATTGCAGAAATTGAATTATGCACCTAAATTGAAGACAAGCTTCTCCTTTCATCTTGAAATTAAATACTTGTAGCTCAGATGTGGCTGATGAGGGGTAGGCATGGTAGCATAAAACTTCGTTTTTATTTTCCCTTTTGTTTCTGGAGTCAAATAAAAAGTTTTCCCAATAACTGTTTAAATTTCAAGACCAAACCATAAAAATTTCAAATAAATAGGCATACATAAATTTAATTTAAAGAATCACCTGTGAAATAATCTGAATCAATAATATCTCAAATTACTTTTCAAAAATTAGAAAATTATTTACTATTGTAATAGTACTACAAGAGAATGTAGACAAACAAGAAAGATTTTCCTGACACATAAAATGAAAACATAATTTTGAGGCCTGTAAACAAAACAAAGAGTGGGCAAATTATAATTAATGTTAGACAGAAGTTTGAAGTTTTCCACCAAGATGAAGTTTGATTCATAAAAGAAAATGTGTTAAAATCCAGTATTTGATTTTTCTGACGTTCACCTTGATACTACGTGAAAGTCCATAAGTGTGTGTATATATATATATATATGTAGGGAATTGATTAGATGGATTAAAAACTTGACAGATATCACGATGGAGCTGTTGAGGAGGATGTACAGAATCCTGTCACCTAGGGTTCACAGACACCAGAGCTTGTTTGCTGTGTGATATTTTAGTCAGTAATCTAGATGATGCTGCAGAGTCCTGCTGGTGATGGTCAGAGATAATAAAGAACCGTGGGATAAGACTGAGTATAAAGGCAGGGAAATCTGAGTCACTTGGACAGAAGACCAAATATTAGGAAACATCCATAAATTAGCCAAATGCACCTGACACAGTTAATCTAAGAGGATGGGAGAGTGTGTTTTGGGAGCTCCAATAGTTCACTGATGGATATGTGGATAACCTTGGGTAATTGCCTCAGTGTGAGCTCCCAACAATTTTTAATAGTACACAGCAGACCTGATGAAAGGCATTGCTGTTTGAGACAATGGCTAACAACTATTTAATAACTAAAGAGTGAGAAACCTGCATTTTTCTAAGAGTTATTATCTGATTCACCTTTGAGAAGAAACTGTTATCCATATGTTTATAGTTGTTGACACGCCCATATGTGCCTTCTGAACCTTTCTATCTTTAAGTGGGGAATGCGAGGTATTTTTAATATGAAGTTTGACTATAATTAGCTTCTCAGAATGTGTAAATAAAGGACACTCAGTAAAACTTGGTCTCCTGCAGTTCTCCAAATGGTTACAATTATATTGATGTTGTTTTAAACAGACAATCATAATAGGCACAGTAAATTCTACAGTATTTTATGAAGGACTTTATGGCAGAAGGAAATAGTTTGTATTTTCAAGTTCTTGAATAATACAGGCAGCCATGGTATCCAAATTATTTCAGACACCTTACTTATTATGAAATTCCTATATTTGCAAGAAAGACCAAAAATCACAAATTAACAAATCCTCCTGCATTGTAAGATTTGTTTAGCTGTGATCTAGGTTTTAGCTACATAACTTTTACACTAGCCCATCTAGTTCATAAATCCTTGGTTTATACAAGCCTAATGACATCCAGTCTTGCCAAAGTTTGCATTTATTTTCTGTTTTGAAAAATTGGTCATGACAAATGCTACTTTTTTCTGAGACATCTGGTGTCTCTTCCTTCATTGTCTATTCTCCTGATTCCAGAAATGGTAGTTTTCAATACAGAATAAAGCTTTAGTAATTCAATGTTGATTAAGTAGGGTTTTTGACATTCTCCTATTGAGAGAGACCTTGTACCAGAGAGGTCTCATGAATTCAAAGTGTTCAAGAATATAATAATGTTAAGATAAAGGGTACCAGACCTAAATAATTAACTGTGTTAAGTAGGGAAAATAATTGTACAATGTCCTAGGTACTTTTCAGTCTTTAAACAGTGGTAAAGATGCAGAACATGCAAAATCATTCAAATCTTGAGTGACATTTTAAAATCCCTTTCTTTAGCTTTTCTGGTCATCATCCACTGAAATTTAATGTACTGAATGTGTTGAAAGTGCTGGTTGCTTTCTATTTCTACCTTTTTTTTTCTCCCACAGGTTTTCTGCATAATTTCTTTCATATGATTTTAAAAGTCTTCCTGTGGATGTAAAAGTTTCAGCCTTAGGGTATTAACCTCTGTTTGGCCAGGCAAAAGCACCTACATTTACACAGAGTTACCCGGTGTCAACAAGCTCTACAGTTAGTTGGAAATTAGGGATTAATTTGACTGGTGTTTAAAAGAATGTCAACACATGAAAATAATTTCTGTATTTGTGATCCTCTAATTTTTGTGCCCATATAATTACATTCTGTGGGTTATTTTGTTAACATCCTTCTTTCCCTGGCTTTACTGTTTGTTCTGAGTGACTTTTTTCATCATGACTCTCTTTAAACGTCCCTCTGTAATGAGTCTGTACATCCAGCTGCAATCAATCTTCTGTTAGATATTCACAGACTGAGGAACCTTGATGCTGTAGGCTGACAAACAAATCCCCTTTTCCACTGAATGTAGAACACTTGAAGGAAAAAAAACCCCTGAAACAGTAATGGTACGAACACTAATTCCTACCGATTTCTGAGATGTCTAATTCCCTTTAATTTGTTTGGCTCAAATGATTACTTCCCCATGTGTCTTCAAAGGAGTGTTCTGTCAGGTAGTATTGACTGGAGTAGCTGTGCGTCTAACTGGGTTATTTACAGAAAGTGCTCTTTAACATGATTATTGTTGGGGCAAATTTGGATTAGGATTTGTGTGTGTGTTATCAGTATCTTAGCTATCTGTTTTGGAAGCTGAGCATGGTCCATGAGGTTTCACAGACAGATCAGCTTGCAAAGATATCCCTCTAGACTAGAAGAGAAGATGTCTACTTATTACTTTAAGCATTGAGGTAGTTTAGTGTAATCAACACAATTTTAGCAGCAATAATTTGCAGCTGCTGTATTTTATTCCAGATGTAGACTAAATCCTGGTCTATCTATCTGTCATACTGTTCATCCTTAGGGTGAGAAGTGGGGGGTGAAGAAACATTACTTTTCTGTGGATAATAAATATGATTGGAAAAATTTCCCATCAAATTAAATTATGACATTTAATAATAAGCAAGTGTTCCAACACATGTGAGTGCTTGCATTCTGAAAGGAAAAGCCTTGACAGACAGGACAGAGCAAGATTTTAGCTGATTGTATTTAAAATGTATCCTTGATATGGTCCATTAGTTGATCACATGATTCTATGTTTTATGTAAGTACTCCTGCAATGAAGAGAAGTTGAAAAACATGGAAAGGTGCCAATGTAGGATTTTTTCAAAACCAGACCTGTTCTTGTTCAAACAATAGCTCAGCTTCTGCATTGTGCAGATCAAAGCAGTTAGATATCAGAGAGATAAGTAAGATTGATAGGGGTAATATTCAAATTGTAATACGTACCAAATTATTGAACAGCTGTTTTAATGAAGGATGAGCAATCTGAGAAAGAGCTGGTTACATTCACATATGATCTGCAGGAATTGTTGTATGCTCTCCATCAGCTCTCTTTCAATTCACATTGCAGTTCTTGTTCTGTGTATTTCACTTTTTGATAAGTCTTTTGGTTATGAGGAAAACATCATTTTATGACTCCAAAGTAGGAGTCATAAAATTCCTTACCCTCTCACTGAACATCTCCTTCCACCCCTAGGTGGCAGATTGCTTAGGTGAGAGCCAGCCTGGCACCAGTGGCAGCTTGGACTTTTATCAAAAAAGGAAGAGCCATTGATCTGCTCATATCTGATTCATTAGGTGACTTTTTAAAACAAAGCTGGTGAATTCATGCCCATTTGTGTGGAGCTCTGCCAAAACAAGCTTACACTTTTGTAAAGTTGGCAAATTCCCTCTTCTCTAAATGTGGTTGACATTCTTCAAACTGTCATACCACTAACCATTGGTAAGAGAGAATACATTTGTGCTGAAATACTAAATATGCACATACAAAACTATTTTCACAAAAAAAAAACTTTGCCCCAACCCACATTCAGAAGGTATTTTTATTGATAGATGACATATATTCAATATAAAAAATTTCTATGAAATTTTTAACACGATCTTGTTTAAAAAGATTTTTTTTTAAATTGTTGGTAGAATTTCTTGCATCTCCATGTCAAAATTTTAGTGCAGAATTGCATGGTATTCAGAAAACTACATTCAAGACCATAAAGCATACTAATTTTTCTTCATGCACCCTTAAAATAAAGATGAGATCAATCTCCACATGGCCCTCAGGTCTGTCTTCTACTCTTTTCAAAAGCAGAGCTATGTGAGATAAGCTGGATATTATTTCAAAGGCCTGTCTCATGTTGAGTGTGACAAGCCAGTAGCTGTTTTCTCAAAAATGAAGATGTTTTGGAACTCTTAGTTCCTGAGTAATCAGTAGATTCAAAGAAAGACTGTCTGGAAAAAGAAGCACATTGTTGACAAAGCTGCCCAATGGATTATTTTGTAAAAGTCTGCCTCAGGATTTTTGAAAGGTAACTTAGCAAGACCCCTGAAAAGAAAAAAGTTGAAAACACTGAGAAAATTTAAGGGGGAAAAAAAAAGAAGATTGAGGATATGACCATCCAATAAAATAGTGTTGGGATCTTTGTGGACATGAATGAAAGATATAGAAGTTATCTGAGAAGACAAGCATCTCTTCCATCTATGAACCTTCCTAGACTTCCAGTTCAGAGCTCCACTGCTATGAGAACACAGGTCACAAAACTAAACCATAGCAATATAGTATGAAGAAATGCCGAAAATTTCAGAAAAAAAGAACAAGACAGTGGCTGTACTGAAGTAAATTTTTGCTGTCTGAGGAAGGGGGGTAAAAAAAATTCTTTAACTGCATTTGCAGCTCAACAATTATACCAGGAAAAAAGAGTGGGATATCTCCAGAAAATGACAGTCAAGCTTTTCCTTACATCAAAGTATGAACCTGGAACTCATAAACCAGCAGAAAGCCTCTCAGAAAGCGATGGTTTATCTTTTTGGTTTGTGCACTAATCTAAGCAATAGCAAGGAGAAATTTTAAATGTTTGAGGGTAGTGACACTGGAAGGAAAAGCACTGATCAGCAAGAAAATAAAGGAGCCACTTTTTTTCATGTTGGATGATTAAAACCCTCACAGTCTCTTAAGGCAGCTGATTATGATAATAATGCAAGACCACAAGCTTATGTTTTAAATTATATTGCATCTGCTTTTTATTGGACACACAAGAATAAGGTTCACTTTGAAGCCATCTGTGAAGGTGAAGGTTTTATTCCTTTTATAGTTCAAAATATGTATTGTCATAGAAACATCATATTAATAATCAAATGGGTGATTTTACTTCCTCTACTCCCTTCTGATCAAGGACCCATAAACCCATGCCTATGTGAAGTTGCTATAGTTTTTAATATTTATCATATCTTTATTTCACTGACTCAGGCAAGTGTGTATATTTTTCATCTGTCAGTTTGCTACCATAAGTCAGTGCTACAGTGACATCGAGATGTTAAAAAATCATTTGGCTTTCATGTTCTACAATTTAAAGCTGTAGTTGAATGGAGTAAATAATGTATGTCTCCTTTAAAATACTTACACTAATCCGTTCTTAAAATCCAAACCAAACTCTTATGCTAACAGAGAGGTGCATGAGCACCTAATATTTTGCCTGCATCAGCAAGTTTAGACATGTATTTTCTAACTTCTATCCTCTAAATGTATATTCTCCTTTGTAATGTGCATTTCTCTCTGCCTAAATAGGGAAAAAAAGGAGGGAAAAAAAGCACACCATAATTAGAGTTTAGTGACCATCATGCATCCTTAACTTATGTTACTGCATCTTTTTTCCTCCTTTTGATAATAGTGCCAAGATGTTACAAAAAACCCTTAGTTTATCATTGCCCACTTTTGCCCAGTTATGGCAGAACTTTCATTTGCTTCCAATAAGTACCTTATTCTTTCTTTTTAATATACAAATAGCCTCTTCTGTCATTTGGGCATAATGCATTTTTTCCCCATTATTTTCAAACATATATCTGGCCTATTCTTTTGAAGAAACCTATATCATGCTTTGAAAAATCATCTGTTGTATATAATTTACTTGTGGAATATGGCAAGTGGGGTAGTTACCAGATTCTAGAAGATAATCCACCTGAGAAGCATTTCTGTATTGGGGGATTTTCTGTATGTTGAACTGGAACACCAATCTATTATTGTTGATATTCTTTCCCAGATGTGGTAAAAATTTGTAAAAAATCAAGGGGTGTGCGTGTAGTGTATCAACTGCATGGTAACCATGACAATGATTTGGTTCACAACAGAAAGCACAAATACTGAAATTAGCTAAATAGTTATTAAATTGCCAATTAAATAGCTAATAAGTAAGTGTAAATGAGTCAGGTATTTAGTCTTTGCTCCTGAGCTCTCTTCATCTTTTGTGTGTTGCATTTGTACACTGGATCAATCTGATGCTTCTGGAAAAGGGGAGTAGGATGGGGGAGGGAAGAAATTTGAAGTGGAGCAAAAGAGGGAAATCTTTGTTTTGTGAGTTGTCTTCCTTAACAATGAAAGCATCAGAGTCAAGAATGATACAGTACAATAACTTGTTGCGCATATGAAGTCAATGTCAGGTGCTGGACAGGGTAATTTATAACACTGTTCCTTGTGAATTCCATGTGTTAATAATTTAATAGCCGGATTTTCAGCAAAAACTTTTAATTGCCTAGTCCATTCCATTGAGACATCATTAAAATAGGCATTTTTCAGTGCTGAAGACTAATACCAAGTTCTAAAAAGCTCGTCCTCTGTCACAGTGGAAATGGACAGTGTCTAACCCCTTCAAATCAACAAGGACTGAAAGTCAAGGCTACTTATGACCAGAAGGTGTCAGAACAGCAGATAAAAGTATCCACTTCCTAAATGCTACTGAATTATTTCTATTTGGTGTCACGAAGATACTGGATTTTAGCTTGGATTCCAGAGGATAAAAGGCCCCTGAGCTCTTTTTGTGTCCTTTAACACTAGCACATCGTGAGGAGCTGATGAAATTCACTGTGCAGCAGCATGTAATGCAACTCCCTTGTACCTTAAAGAGGGTTCTACATTTCTCAGTTTGTTTGGCTTCACTCAAGTCAAAGTCCCCTTTAAAACATGCTATAACTTGGCAGCAATCCAATGAGCTGAAATTTAAAAAGGCCTTTAGTAGCACATGGTAAAGCAGTAATGAAAGATGGGTTGTTAATCAGAATCATTGGGGTTCATAATTTTCTTAGAAGTTTAACTTACCCGGCACCCCTACTCCAATCTTACTAGGTTTTCTTTTAGGGACCTCCAGGTTCTTGGAGAGGTAAGAAGTCACTGTAATGTCATTTTTATGTGGTTATATGAAACTGCTTGTAGCAGAGTCCATATTCTGTTCCTTCACCACGACTCTAGAACATAAACAGTTCCCTTTCTGACAGGCAAACCAACATTCTCCATTTCTTGAAACTGTACTCTTTCCTTCCTGCCTTCCTTATTTATCCTCACACTCCTTCTGTTCCATAGTGCTTTTTCTGTCTTTCCATGTTTCATCTTTCTTTTTTTTTTTTAACTTCTTTCCCCAAATGGCTTGTTATAAAACATATGCAGTCAGTGACTTATGGTCTAATGTGAGGAATTATCTTAACTGAACTTTTTCACCCTCACCTTCAACTCCTTGAAGATGTCCTCACCAAGTATTCTTGCACACACAAGCAATGACAGTTGTGTTGAATCTTTGAGAACAAACAAATAGTTCCTCTTCATGTGGCATGCATTTCAATCAATAAGATTGTTACTCAGTTACTTATGGTTATGACCAATGAATTTCAAAATATATAAGCCCCAAGGCATCTGCATAATATAAAAACAAGGATCAGCCAGATTTTCCAAGGGTGAAAATGCAATTCCACAAAATGCTGGTGTTGATGAATTTGAAGCTTTGGTATCATAACACATGTAGAGAAACTTTATATATTTTAAGATGTTTGTGAAGCTTACCACTGCTCCATGTGCAGCAAAGTGCACCCTCAAGTAAAGATACTGAGCTCATATTTAATTCCTTTTTTTTTTTTTGAAGAGCTCTTGTGGTCTTTTTTGGTGGGTTTCTTTTTTCATATGGATCTTCAAGCTGCTCCTCAGTTACAGTACAAATGTTAATGACACATGCATTTCACTTAGAAGTAGTAAAGGGAGAAAAAATGTGTAAACGTTACTGAATATTTTGAGATAGGCCACATGGTCTAACCTTTGCTTGCTATACGGGAATGTAGCTAAGGTGAAGGGATAAACATTGGTTCTATTACACTGTCTTAGAAATAAAAAAAAATAAAATGAAGAGGGCTTTTTTTTTTTAAGACATTGCTATTGATCTTCTGAAATATGTGGTATTTGAAGATCAAATGGCACATCTGCTTTTGGATGCAAGATTACTTGAAAAATCTACAAAGCACATTCTGGTCATCATTACATTTATCCTTGACTTTTGCACTGTTAAGACATTAAAAAGAAATTAATTCCTGTACTGCATGCAGTCTTCAAAGATACATATTTTCAATAAATATCAATATAAAAATTTGTATGTTTTCTGTTAAGTGGGTTCAGATGAATTCTTTCCTTTCACTGCTTTGTGAGACGCCTAGTCACTGTGAAAGGAGACACGGAATTTCTGGAAATAAGGAGCAGAGTCTGTATCACTCCTTTGCCAGGTGGTAGAGCAGCTTGCTGCAGCAGTTAAAAGTCAGAGCCATATGGCTCTGATCCACTGCAACTGCTACAATGGAATGAAAAGTCTGGAAAACAGAAAAAGATGAATGAAAGAGTGAAGAAGTAGTTGGTTACTTTGACGAATGTGACAAGGGCTGCTCTGAAAAAAAAAATTGTCTCAATCTGTAGAGTTTGGTAAGTATTGACTTTGATAAGAATAAACACACAATCTCTTCCAGCTCCAGAAAGACATTTGGGCACAAGGACCTCTATGTCTGTGTGACTTCTCATCAAAACGGATGGATATATAAGCTTAGAGGTTTACATGGCCAGTCTTGGAGAATAGGGAATAACCCAGCATGCAGTACCTGGAAGGTGGTTGGAGTTTGTCTTTGGCAGATGTAATCACGGAAAAGAAAACTAATGAACAAGCAAATCAACTTGTACATGTTGGATGGATTGGAGGGAAGTCAGAAGAATTATGCTGACCACACCAAATAAAAGGCTAGCCCACATTCAGCATATATATTTAAATTTCATAGATGGATATAGTTTAATATTAGCATCTTCCTTCCCACCTCCCCAAAGAATTTACAGTTAATAATTAGCAGAAGAGTGTCTCTGTGCCATCTTGCACCATTAGAACAGTTTTCTGAAAGTCCTGGCAAACAGCTTAAGAGTATTTTGCTTCCTGGATTTATATTATGAAGGAGATAGTCTCCTTGACAAAGTGGAAAGTAAGGCTAAAATATTATAGAAATAAAACTCCAGAAATTGTCAAACATGCAGCCTGCTGAGATGGGAAACTTGTCCCTGTTTTGAGATGAACAGAACTAGATATCCTGGATCCCCACGGAAGAAAAAAGAGATTTTAAAATCAGCAAGTCAACTATTCCTATAAAAATAAGTAAGATATCAAATTTAAAGTTGACCAGATCAGAGTAAAATGGGCTCATACACTCCTCTCTTTCTGTGTCTTCTTGCAAGTCCTGGACTTCATTTTAGTCCTTCAGTGCTGTTCTTTTCTGCACTGTAGCAAACTCCCCAATGTCCATGAGTTCTCTTGATGGCAAGTCCTTCCTGGGTCCCCTGCTGTTGTTGGGCTCCTCACCACGGTCTTGTCATCAGGTGCTGTTTTTGTCCTCTCACTCTCCACACCACAACCTCCTCAAAACCCCCTAAAATTCCTACAGATGACTTAGCGCGTCTGCTATCAACATTTTTTTTTTCTTCAGAACTGACATACAAGGAAATAAATTATGCAGCACTGGCTATGGAAGGTTTTGGTATTGCAGAGGTATTGAAAATAAAAGGCTCATGGTTATATTTGAAGCATCTGGCAAATATTTTAAGTGAAGCTATTCAGCGCTGATGCATTACAGGAAGAGGAATTTTTTGATCTAAGAGAAATATATTTTCCAAAGACCTGGCAACAATATCAAACATTCAAAGTTCCTAGCTAACAGACGTGTTGGTCTCTATTGGATTTTATCACAGTTCCAAAGTCATACCAAATTTGTAATTTTGTATCAATGAAATTCCCCAGGTCCTAAAGAATTCTCCCTCTTCAGAAAGAAATAAAAAAGCAGCAAAAAACAATATTCATGAGTGTATAAAACGAAATAGTTAACAGGTAAAAAAAAGACCAAAAAGACCAGCATTCCCATGTTGTATTCCTATGTGGTAGATTTTTAAAGTTTTAATCTAGCATTTTGAATAAACAAATTGAAAAAAATAGTTCAGAATTACACTGATTGTGATTTTTACCAGATTGTCACCTTGCTAGTATTCTCTTATTAATGTATCATTCATTTGACAATTTTAGCTACATTTGTGTTTTATACTTTTGTTCAAACATATACTGGATTCAGTAAGTTAAGATTACAGTCATTTTAATTAAAGAAAATTTGAATCAAATGTCATGTATCCAGTTGCAAAAATTCTGATTCAACAGGTTCCTCATTTTTGGTTTTCTATTTGCATGATGTGATTGCAAGAAAAAAGTGGGGTTTTCTGTCACAAAAACACCACAATCAATTTTTTCAACAATACATGTAGCTCTTGAGCCAACATGAGAAAATTTGGATTTTTCAGGTAAAAAGGTGTTGGAAAGGTAATGCAATAGCCTATCAATGATATAATCATTATATTGACGCTACTGAAAATCTCAGATGCAGGAGCAATTTTTGCTCAAATAAAAACTTAAATAAAATTCAAAGGCCTGTTTTTTTGAGCAAAAATAGCCACAGGAAAATATTTTGTAAAATAAGCTACACAAGATCCAAAATTTTGGAATATATAAGCCTCTGACTTTACTAGTGCTTATCTCTGGGAACCAATGACTGATCAAAAAGTTTGCAATTAATATTCCAGTTCTGTCAAATTAGGTACTATATTAAAATTACACATGATGCCCAAATATAAAATAAAATAAGATATAATAGTTTTTTATTAATCATTCTTTTTTTTCAAAAATTATTTTTAGGCTGCTTGCATGTCCGGAATTAACATGCAATAGTGCAAGTTTTACATTTATATCTTCTGCACCAAAATCTTTCCCAGTTTTTTTATGTGTTACGACAGCCAAGCTTCTGAGTCTCTGTATAAGGATTAAATGAGAAAATGTGCCTTGAAACGGCCTTAATGTGCTTTGCCTTAGCCACATTTATCTTGATATTGCAATTATTATGCAATGCTTAATCCTTTTAGTGCAGAGCAACAATTCAGTAGCCAAATGAAAGGGAAGTGGGATGTGTTATCCTGGTGCTATTGTTAGAGAAGTAACATTCTCTTCAGCTGCTACACAGATGATTATTGTTGAAATAAATGACCTGTGCCTAATGTTTTACTATTCAACATAGCATAAACTGATGGAACGTGAAGGGCACCACAATGAAATTAGTGTGTTATCCAAAATATAATTTGAGAGGAAGTTCACCCACTTAATATTTTGTTGAAAATATTTTATGGAATATAAGAGAAGGAATATTTGCCTCACACTTGGATTTATACAAGTCTTTTCTCCTTCTCCTGAGGTCAGCTGCCTGACTAAATAAATGTACTTTTATAAAGCAAGGTGGCAGCAAGAAACTTCTGACAGAAAAAAATGGTCTAGTATGCTCATTTTTCATGAGAGCAGCAAAAAGTTGAGATACAAACCCTGACCAAACTCTGTCTTGGTTCCTTCCTTCTGCACATTGTTTGTACCCATCCTTAACCACAGCACTTGTTAGTCTCAGTTACTATTAAATTTACCAGATTTTCTGAAACTCAACAGTGCTTTGTACATTTTAGCTCAGGTGTTGAAGAAAACCTCGTGATTAACATAACTTTCAATAACTCTTTCATCCTCTGTAAGATTTAAATCAAGTGTGTCTGGGGATGCATTTATAGAGGGGAGATTGAATCATCTTCTATGTCCATCTAATGTGAGTAGTCTCTTTTTAAATAAAGTAATTTTTATCTCTCCTGGTCTTGTCAGAAACAGAAATCTCTGATGGTGTCATTTACTTTAGCAAGAATGCAGATTTTCTTGTAAGTGTGGGTGTCAGCCTATAGGAATTGCTTTCCTTGATACATTTTCCTTTTTAAAAAATAATGTAGAAGCAAAAATCATCTAGGAAGCATCCCGAGAATAAGATCTCTCTCTACCTGTGACTGCTAGAGGAGAACTAAGCAGTTTCTAAAATAAAAATCAATAGGAAAGCTGTCAGGCACTGGCAACTTACTTATAGGAAAAAAATTGTCTTTCATAATTTCTTTAGTCTTAACTTGATTTATACAGGTGGATTTTTGCTTTAATCTATTTTAGGGAAAAAAATCTCCTATAAGAATTTTGGGGTTTTTTTGTTTTCAATTGTCTTCAATACAGGTACAAGCTTTTACACATATCAAGAATTTTCTAAAAATCCAATTTCCTAATGATATTTAAATCTTTCAGTTTTTGGCTTGGGTTTGGGTGGGGTTTTTTTGTGTTACTGAGTTTAGCACAAAGCTAAAAGTATCATATTCATTTTGTCTGCTCATGACTGACCTCTTTAAACTGTTTTGTCATGTTTTGCTCTTACCTGAAACTGGTGCCTGTGGGATCCCATCTTGAGACTTAAGAGGACTAATAGCTCTTAGATGATTCTGAAAATCTTCTTTTAAATTATAAGACCTTGTCTAGACTAGGATTACCGTTATAAATGTGTTTGTTAGCTAATTCTGGTGGGTCATTTCATATCAGTCTAGATAAGGTGGCTGTGTCCTTGGTAGTATCTTCCTGCATTTTTTGTAAGTATTGTCTTTTTGATCCTCCTTTTTTTGTGTGTGTGTTTGTGTGTGTGCATCTATTTGTATGAAAATCAGTACTGCCAATTGTACTCATTGATATGTACCACTTATTTTGCACAAATATGTAAACTAAGAGCAAGAGTGAGTAATTAAATCCCTTGTGTGTATGTGAATGTATATGTAGAACATAACTATTTGATTTCTGAATAAAAGATCAACAGAATAGGCATTTTGAGGGAAATTTGGCACGTCAATCCTGTTTTAATGGAAAAGAAGCCATGATTAGAAGAGGGAAAGGTTTCAGAATATTTGGAAATTGTGTGTAAGTAGAAATGGTAATATTGCATAAATATAAATGAAAATTTTGCATAGGTAGAAATTGTAATATTTCCAGAATCATTTTGATGGAGCACAATATGGAATTAACTAGGAGTTCTCCAATTAGTAATATGGAAAAAGTGTATTTCAAGGACATAGAAATAAAAAATTTGGTGTTATGATAAGATTAAGCCACATTTCCAAAATCCTGACTGGGGAAATGGATTCCTAAAGAATCATCAAATTCCAGTTCAACTGGACAAAGAAAGAAAGGAAGACAGGAAAAAGGGAGAACTGATAAATGTCTGGGCAGAAGTCTCTGTACCTTAACACATACACAAAAGATTAGGCAGTGCTGCAAGAGCATTTTATGCTACACTTTTACCAATAAGCATAAAAATGTTTGAACACTGCAAAATGTGTTATGAGATAATTTCTTGTCTGGCTAGAGCTGGGGGACATGCAAGAAGCTGGCCTTCATTTCAACTGTATTTTCAGATAGAATTTATTATTATTATTATTACTATTACTATTATTATTATTATTATTATTATTATTATTATTATTGCTATTATTGACACTCCCAGACCACTGAGACTTCCAGTGGATATGTTTCACACCCCACCAAGGCTGCCTTGGCAGAGCAGAGCTATGTTCTGTCCTGGTTACTGTGCCCCAAAGTGCACAGCCCAGGGCAGGGAGCCATCCAGCCCTGCCAGCTTTGTGCCACTGGAGGAAATATCAAACTGTTACAGCAAAAGGTCTGGCACAAAGCAAGGAATTTGTCTCTAGGGCACATCAGAGTCCATTCATTATTACCTGTATTTTTAACAGAAAAAGTTTTCTACAGAGTTTCTGAAATGGCTGAACACATTATTTTGTTTATCCTAAGTAGTACACCTAATGCTGATGTATGCAGAGGGAGAAAGCAGACTGATACAACAATAGAAATTTAGTTTAAAACTGATTCGGAATTTAAAAATATAAAGGCTTTCACTGCATTTTCTTTTCTTTATTTATTTTGTACTCAAAGAGAAGTTGCCAGGGAACACACTCTGCCAGGACCCTACATGAATCCACTCTGACTTGTTTTTGGAGCACACACAAAACCTTCTATGAGGCCTTGCTGCTGCTAGCACTGTCACTCACTTCAACCTGCAAATTTCAAGCAATTTCCCCCCTTTCTCCACCAAATAAGCTAACTAAATTAAAAAAAAAAAATCTCTAACAAAAGCTTCCTTGAAGTAAAGTTCTTATGTGAAATTGTGAAAAGCCAGACTGAAAACCAGCATCTGTTTCAGATGTTCCTTTTATATGGAAGGTGTCTGGCTACTGCTGGGATAGTGACATTGGGAATTTTTTTTAATGTTTGTGCTCTTTTTAAGCTATTCTTTTCTACTGAGTACACTTGTTGATGCAGAAACTTTTAGAATACGAGTTCTGAAATTGTCCACTACGGTTATATGCAAAAACCAAATTTTCCAAAGTCTGATATAGGATTTGTATATCTGTGTTTTTTTTCTGATAAATCACAATTAATTTGTGTTAGTGCTGGATGATAATATAATGAGGATATTGACATTGGTTATAATACTCCAGGGACCAATCTCCTTTAGAATTCTGTGTTGTATAAACAGGTTGAATTCCAGTCCTTCAAGTTAGGATGTTCTTACAAAGAAAATCACATATTTTTGCATGTGTCTAACAATACTAACACAACCACAGTGTCAGAACAGCTTTTCAGTGCTCTACAAATAGGCAGAGTTGACAAAAGAAAAAATAAAGTTAGGTCATCCAGGAAACAGGCTAATTCAGTATTGCTTTTATCAGTTTAATTTTGACAGACATCCTTTAAAAAGTACTTGAATTCCTCTCTGTTGGATATCTGTCAGAAAAGAAGGGAAGTTATTATAAAACAAATCCCTCAAGATGAGATGAATTTTTCCTGCTTTTTGAATCAGCTGTAATCCTATATTTCTGCCCAAACTGGTATTATGATAATAATAATGAAAAATACTCACAGTATATCACAGTTGATTTTTTAGAATTTGATAAAGAATGACGACTTCAGATGAATGATTCTATCATGAGGAAAATCTCAGCCTGTTGCAGGATTAAGTGAAACAGTGAACAAGTCCCACCTGGCTGGCATTGGCTCCCCTGTCACAGAGTGTGATCATCACTCTTTTGCATGAACCCAAAGACAATGAACAGAGCCCCTTGCACAGACCATTGATGGTCTTCAGGGGGGTATTCATCAAACAAGATCAGGTTTAGGGTCATTCCTGCCATGCAGATCATGGTACGTGACCCTTTTGTTCCTCAAGATTCAATTTGACCACTGCTTCACTGAGATTTATTTAATAATAATACTCTCTTTGAATGTCTGTATAGTCTCTTCCAGAAAAGCTTGGATCTACAAACCAACCCAAAATATTTTAATCAAGGAATCTCCTTACCCTGCCTATGGCTGAACTCTTTAATAAGGAAGAGAAAGCTGCACACTGGATGAGATGAATCTGATTGGATCCAGATGGATTTCATAACCAAACCCTTTAGTATGTCTTTGCTGCAGTGATAGCTGATTGTAGAGCATAATGAAGTTTTGAATATTGCCAAGGAGGAACTTCATGCCACCACAGCTAATTGCCTGAGTACCCAGTGCTATCTGAGAGGTTTTGGAGCAGACTGAGAGCAACTATTGAAATTGGAAGCTGTGACCAGCCAGCTGTGTGACAAAAGCTGGGTGTGCACCATTTCCTCCATTTTCCCACTCTGTTCCTATCCTCTCCCAGACAGACATCTGTCACCATGATATTTTTACCAAAATCCTTTGCTAGGATTTTTCTTCTATTCTAGCTGAGAAGCCTCAGAGAAGAAATGCAAACAGTAACAATCTGATGGCTGTGGAATGTGGTCTGAAGGTTGTTTACCAACAGGTGCATCTGTGATTGGTCCATGTGAATTGTTTCTACTCAATGACCAACCACAGTCCAGCTATGTGGACTCTCTGAGAGTCACTGGTTTTTGTGATTCATTCCCTTCCATTCCTTTCCAGCTTTCTGATGGATCCTTTCTCTCTATTCTTTTTAGTGTAGTTTTAGTATAGCATTTTAATATAATATAATATAATATAATATAATATAATATAATATAATATAATATAATATAATATAATATAATATCATATCATATCATATCATATCATATCATATCATATCATATCATATCATATCATATCATAATTTAATAAATCAGCCTTCTGAAAGATGGAGTCAAGATTCTCATCTCTTCCCTTGTCCTGGGGACCCTTGAACACAAGGGCATCAACTGCAACTGTACCACAGGCATCAACTGCAAAGAAACCCTGGGGGGCAAGAAGAGGTCATCCAGATCAAGGTGCCAAGATGGGAACCCTCAGCCCACACCTCACCAAATCTCTATTTTATGACCAGCTGATAAACTTTGTGAAGATACCATGACTAATCCAGCCTGTGTTCTGATGGAACACAAATAAAGGGTATTTGTGGGTCAGGCTTGGCTTTTCTTACTTGAATACTACATGTACTTAAAAAACATAAACCGGGAAACACCTTGATGAAAAAAGGGAAAGTTCTGTAGGCAGTGACCATAAATAGATGTTTAATTTCTTTGATTTGTTTGTTTGTTTAAATACACTATATCTTCTTACTGCTGGCACAATAATTTTTCATTTCTTTCTTTAAATTTTTCTCACTTTTTCATATGCATTTATTTTTCATTCTGTGTTCACACATTCTTAGTACCTGCATAGTCTGAAATGCCTGCCTTTGTGCAAGAATGTAGCTGAAAATTGGAACATTGCTGCATTTTTATATCTAATTGAAAATAAATACATAAAGCTGCCAGTTTTTCTGTGTCTTTTGCCTGATGAAAGGTCATTCTTAATCTTTTTCATAGTTAATGGAATGCACTGTTGTGATTATACTGAAATCTGAATGCCTTTGGAAAGTTTGAAAACTAAACAATTTTGTGTGAGATAACAGAGAAAAATAATTTCCTTTGAAGAATGACCTTTCAAAAGTGACTAGTCCCTATCTTTTCAGTGATGCCAACATGTCAGCTTCACATTGTGTACAAACCTCCCCGTCTCTGCCACATGCAAATACCCTCACTGAAACGGTAAAACAATGCTACATATCGTAATATTCATTTTTTCACAAATGTTCATCAGATAATAGCTTTTAAGCATCTTTGAATACAAAGCACTGTAGGGGCTGTCAGCTTAGCCAGTTGATTTTGTTTACAAAATGTCAGCATTTCCTTTTTTCTGAAAAGGACAGATGATAGTGTCTCCTCAAGAAGGGAACCTCAGGCCAACTCTCAACTTACATCGTCAGCTGTGACCTCTATTGTCTTACTCACAGCAACAGCAATAACAAAAGGGAATTGTCACATACATGGGAACATAAAAAAGGTACAAGAACGTCAAGATGAATGAGATAAGATTATACTATATCCATTATCGTTTTATAATAAAAGTTTGTGCTATATTTGTCTCCATGCAATTTCTTCAGAAATCTTCAAATTCAATTTTGATAAAATTGTAAGTCAGAGTAAAACTGGGGATATGCAACCTTAAGGCTTTTATTTCAGATGAATGGTTTATGGTTACTAAAGCTTACATTCAGCAATGAGAAAGAAAAATACTTAAGAAAATATTAATAAATCCTCTTAAGATTAATTAGACTTCACATTTTATAGAGAATTTTTACAAGGTACTAAATAAATTTTATTTTCAGAATGCAGCCTGTTTCTCAGAACTATTTGCATATGAGAAAAGATAAGAGGAAAAAATTCATAATTTCGTATTCAGAAATGCATTTATGTGCCTATTGAGTAAAACAGCTAAAACCAGATGCTGCTACTGGACCATTTATACCATTGGAATGTATGTTCAAATTGTTGACAGGAATTACATGGGAAGATTCAATAAATTTCTGCCACATTCTGACTATATTTCCATCTTTCTAGCTTTCATTTTGTATTTCCCCCTAGAGATAATATATTTTTGGCTGTCCATCACAGAGTTCTATGCATAAAAACTTTTACTTTTTGGACTTGTGTGCCCATGAAGTGTCACCTAAATAGAAGCAATGCAGCAACAAAGAAAGAAAAATGCATATTGAGCCATTGAAACACCAGCACTGGCAAGGCATATGCACTAAAATTATTTCATTAATTTAAAAAATGTGTGAATGCACACTCTGCATCAGAACAGCATGGTACCCTGAGTAATATTTTGTATATTCCTTGACATTAGGTGGTCACAGTGTTGCAGACTGAACATGCTTTCTGGAACCACACTGCTTTGTGATTCTCGCACACTTAAGATTTACATGTAGAGAAATCAGTTTACATTAGTGATATTTTATCCAATTACAAGTTGTCAGGTGAGCTGTTGGATTGGTTTCACTTTAATTACGACATGTAATAACCTATAACTTTTTAATTTGATACATTATGGTAATACAGAACACGGGTTTCTTTCATCTCAGCAACATCTTTTCAGTATTTGAAATCATTCCTAAGATTTTGAAGTATAAGCAAAGAATTCTGTATCACATTCCTCATCCCTATTATGCTACTTAGTCATAAAGTGATAGAAGAATCCAGCTGCATGCTTTCTTGTTTGAGAAGATTATCTATTTATTTGGGTTGCTTTTGTATACCAACTCTTTTTGCCAACTGCTCCTTCCAGCAGCAGCAGTTCTTTTCTTTTGTTAGTAGCTCGGAAGTGTGACTCATATTTTGGGAACTTCTGCATTATTTTAATACTTTTAATTATATTATATGCATGTCTAGCCATCGATATTTTATTTCAATAAATTTCAAGCTCCTATCGAAACCCAAAAGAATAGTTGTCATAATATTTGACTTCCTGTGATTCTAGTCTTAACATCTTCGGGGACGAAGTTCATCCTAATAATCTGTTATAATTGGTCCCTTTGCACAATTAATAAGTCAAGTCTTATCAATCAGTGACTTTCTGTTTGTGTAACAAGTGCTGGGAGATACTATGCAGAGAAAAGCCTTCACTGTCAGAGAAACTTTAAAGCCAAGTAAGAGAGATTTTTCCTGGTGACTTTTGAAGTAAGATCCCATTCACAGAGCTGTGTTTGACAGGGAATTGATTAGGCGAGCCATCAGCTGTTGTACCTAAATAAAACAATTGTTAGAGCTTCTGAAAAACCTCTCATTGCCACAGATCCAGTATGAATATTTCCAGGATGGGAGTGCAGCAGTGACTGCAGCATTTTTTGTTAAAATCCATTCTGAGGGAGGCTACAGCAATGGGTGCAACACACAGTCTTGCTGAGGTACTTTGAGGTGGTCTAGGCTTAAGTTCACTATCCAACATGTGGAGGAGAAGTGGGCAGCTTAATATTCCCCTTGCCATCTGCAATGCAGCACTGGCAGCACTGAGATGTTCCTCAGCTGGGCAAAGGAGGTGGGAGAACAATTCAGCCTTGCAGGACGGACAGACTTTTCCTCCCTCCTTTTCCACCACTCAGGATAGATGGGCAGAAGTGCTTTATGCACACCAATTACAGCCATTTTTCTTCCCTTCTGGTTTACATCCAGGATAACTCATGCAAGAGCCAGCTAAGCCCATCTCATTTGTTGTCTGTTGCTGAACAGCTGGTTGTCAGATGCAGGAATTGACCTTTCTTAGGCAGCCCCTGAGAAAAACCCCACAAAGGTAATAAGTCACGGGAGGTTTGGAATGACTATAAATTAGGTGAGGAGAATCTTCCACAATGATTGAAGGAACGGTAGAACTGCAGCTGTCCCTCCCTTCTGCCCTTGAGGTTTCATCTGAAGATGATATATTTCGGGTGGTTGTCACTGCTGAAGGTTTTCCTGTTCTGAAGAGACTTTTTTAGGGCACTGAAAGAAGTGTGACCAGCAGTTCTCTGTCCCTCTACTCTGCTCTCATGAGTAGCCTGGATGCAATGCTGCATCCAGCTCTGAGATCCTTGGCATAGGAAGGATGTGGACCTGTTGGACTGAGTCCAGAGGAAGCCATAGAGATGATCAGAGAGCTCAAGAATCTCTCCTGCGAGAAAAGGCTGAGACACTTAGGGCTGTTCATCCTGGAAAAGAGAAGGCTCAGAGGAGACCTTATGGCAGCACTCCAGTATCTGAAGTGGACTCAAAAGGGAGCTGAACAGGGACTTTTTATAGCATCCTGCAGTGGTAAGGGAAGGGGTGAATGGTTTTAAACAGAAAGAGGGTTGGTTTAGATTAGATATTAGGAAAAAAGGTATTTGTAGAGAGGGCAGTGAGACACTGGAAAAGGTTGTCAAAGGAAGCTGCGGCTGCTCCATCCCTGGAAGTGTTCAAGGACAGGATGGATGGAGCTCTGAGCAACCTGGTCTAGTGGAAGGTGTCCCTGCCCATGGCAGAGGAGTTGGGAGTGGAGGATTTCTAAAGTTCTTTCTGACCTAAAGCATTCTATGTCCCTATGACTATGTAGGCTGTCTGGAACTGGACTGTGGCACTTGTAAGTGTTAAATAGTTGAGGATAGATTTAGGAAAGGATGTGGAATGTGTGTAAAACCAAAAGGATTGCGCAAAAACCAAGGAATCCCATATCAACATTTTCTGGTTTTTAATGTTTTCTTTTTATGGCCAAAGACATTAAGCAGGACAGATACTTAGGAGTTGTTACTCTGCTGTTTTGTTCTGGAATTCATGCTCTTTCCTTGGAGTATCCTTGGAATTATCACAGTTTATATTTGTTCATAGATGAGTAAATGAAGTAAATGAAGTAAATCACTTTTAGGAGCCTGAAGTTAGTGAAAGAAAGAAGCAGGTCTGCCAAGTGGTGGCAGACTTTAAAATTAAGTTTAAATAGTGTAATGGGCTAATGCTTCACTTACAAAAAAATACTGTCTATGTATCACTTTAATTATTGATTGCATGCTGGATGATGGAAGAAAGGTAAATATGACAACGTAAAATAAAATGTGATATCTGAACAGACATCACATTTTGATTTACATTTGCAACATTTTTTTTTGAATGTTGGGTGTTTGCTTTTTTATATATCTGAGATGCTTGTGTAACATTCGGATGTGGAGCTCATTTTGGAATAAGAAATAATAAATCACATTAGGGTTCCTTGCTGATGAGCTAGCATGACTCATCATATATGTTTAGAGGACATGTAAGGCAAACAACATAAAAAATCAGGAAAGCATCTGAAGTGACACAGAAACAGGCAGAACCCGAATCTCTCAACTCCCAGTCTAGTACATCAGAAATTTTCCATTTGAATATTTAATACTTCATGCTCTAGATTTAGAGCAACTTTGTGGGCTAAACATCTGGAACAATTTATGTTTCAGATTTTGGTTACTGAAATATCAAAGGAATTGCATATTGGCAGTGAATTCTTACCTTGCTTTTAAGGGACAAAATAATTATATATCCATAACATAAAATATATCATTAAGTAGGACCAATCATTCAGTTCAGGAGGACACAGATTTTCCTAGAGCATTACAATTATTTTGATTACACAAATACACAAGCTACATATGGGACCTAATAATGTGTCTGCTAAAATATTTATGGAGTTAAATTATTCCATGAATTGAATTGTAGTTCATTGAGACAGTTTCATTTTAATATTAATATGGACAAACTATGTCAGAGATGCTAAAAATGTTGAACTTCAAACACATTTCTTGATCATTCTGATTTATATAAGTGCCTTTTAGTTTAGGGCATGTTCAGTGAAAGATAAAAGGAAAAAAAAAAGTTGATATACCTTAAGGTGATAGGTGAACAAAGTGAAGACCTATATAGAAATAGGTCACAAACTACCAGTTGCATATAATAAATATTTTAGTTTAGGTTACTGTACAATGCAGTAACTTTGCAGAGAAGTAGCTCAGAGTAAAATAACTTTAGAACATGGAAATCTAAATGATATTTTCTGTCAAAGTTTTCTTTGAAATAAATGTTTATGATTTTAAATCAAAATGAATGCAATTCTTAAAAATCATATAGTGGATGTAAAACCATTCCTCTAACATGTGATCTACCCACACATACTTTAGTTTGTCATTCTTCTCTTTCATTTTGCAGGTGTTGTTAAAAAAATGCAAAAGCCTCCACTTGCCAAGATGGATGTGTACTTAGTTATTTACAGCTTTAAATGAGGAAAAAAGCCTTTGTAGAATTCTGAAAACGTTGAAATTGTTTTTCCCAGCTGGAAAGTGGGGTTTACTTCATTTTTACAAATATGTCTGTGTCATAATGTTCTGGAGTTTTATGCCAGGAAACTGTGCTGCATGTTATGGAGCTCCATGGAGGGAAAGACAAGTGGCTCTGCCTTTGGTAACTGCCACATCCACCTGGTGACTGAAATAGACATGGTGATTTTCAGACACGATTGTTCCTGTGAAGCAAAATGGTTGATTAGGCAGTGGATTTGGAGATTTCTTCGTGTCTTTTTTTATGTATATCTCCAAGACTCACATGTGAAAGGTGACCTTCCCTCTGAAATATTTCTGCACTATAGTCCAGGGGACATTATTTGGATTTATATGGGACCAAGGCCATTATGCATAGAGAAAATTAGATTTTTTTTTTATATAAATCAAGTATTTGGGCTGTTGTTTTTTTCTTTCTAGAATGTTGTGTATGCATCCCAAAAAAAAAGAGATTCAGAAAATGAGGACGCATTAAAGAATCTGACTGTATTTCAGTATCTTTATTTCCATTACTTTCATTTCAGCATGCAAATATCTTAATAGGGAGCCATTGAGAAAGTGAAAAAATGCATAGTTACAATTACTTTTTCCATCATCAGTTGCTGCCTTCGTTATCCCACTCTATGCCCAGGCATATTCACGTTACTTTATTTTGCATTTTTGAAAAGATCAATCCTCTGGTCTATGAGAGAGGCTTTGCTCTTGTGGTATGCAAGATCTGACATAATCTAAAGAGGTATACCCTCAGCTGTGCTGATATGAGGTAAATAAATTAATATGGGAACCTGTGATTTAACCTCTTCAGTGAAATCAATTTTGGTATAATCTTCTATCTTTGCTTGTTGCAACTTTTCTATACTGTAAGAACATTTTAAAATTCTGAAACTAAACTCCCGTGAAATCCTTCATATATCTTTTAAGAGCTTTTAAATAATGTCATATGAATTTAGTGATTTCACCTTCCCTGTTCCAATAGAACTTCAATAAAACTGTGATTTCACTAATAATAAATACAGTATTTGCATAACATCTTACAAATTATTTTCGTTTTCACTTACAAAAACTCTAGATAATCTTAAAAAATAATGTTGGCAATTTAGCAATTAAAGACTTATTTAAACATAAATATATACAGATAGATACTCCTTTCTTCAATATTTTTTTTTTCTACTAGCACATTTTTAAATTTAATTCCTCCCATGATTTCTCCACTGCTGTGTCTCATAGATCTGTGGGAAGATAGCAGAGGTTGTAAATTGTGGCATTGCAAGAGTATAGTTCAACCTACTGTTTGTGCACCTGAGACAGCCTGATGGTTACAAAACAGAGGAGGCTCCTGTCCTTTGAGATTTGCTGATGGAAGAGGCAGCACAATTTCTACTATACTCTCATAACAAATAACAATTTATACTTCTGAGATCAGCAGTGCCATGTTACTCCTAACCAGCAGCAGTCTTCAGGAGTTCTTGAAATTTTGGCATTGTAAACTGATATCTGATGGTCTTTCTGTACGCTAGGATCAGCCAGTAAAATGACAAATCCTACATAATTTAGTCATCAGAATGAACAATATATCTATTATATCTATAGCATTACATCACTATTTATATCAACATCATTATACCTATTTACGTCTCTCTCAAGCTTGCAAATCCTAAGCACTAAAGTTGCCAAAACCTCTCCATCTGGAATCATGTGAGATCCCAAGTTGGTCCCACCACTGCCAGATGGGGAGGATTCCTCTTCTGTGGCTGCAGGAGCAGCTCTTCCTCCCTCCCTCACATGGTGTCATTCTGCTCCTTTTTAGGCTCTACCCAAGATCATTGCTCAAAAGACTGATTGCGTTATCCCAGCAGAAAACCATCTGAAATTGCCTCATGGAGAGGCCTGATATATGTTGCAGCTAAAGCAAGGTAAACAGAGACAGCATGCAGTAGGGAGCAGTGACAAGGTGTTAGATTGGCTCAAGCTGTCTTGTGTAATTTTGTTTTTGAAAGTGAAGTGACACAGCTTTTGTAGCTTGGATATGAAAAATAGTGTTAGCTCTGTTTGGTCTTTTTATGTTTGTTTGAGTTTTGGTGGATTTTTTTTTTTAATGCCTATTAGTTCTAGTACTCATCATCTGTGCTGGTTTTTCTGGGATAGAGTTCATTTTCTTCACAGTAGCTAGTTATGGGGTTGTGCTTTGGATTTTTAGTGGAAACAGCATGGATAATTCAGGGATATTTTTGTTTCTGCTGGGGAGCACTTACACAGTGCCAAGGCCTTCTCTGCCTCTCACTCCACCACACCAGTGAGTGGGGTGGGGAAGCACAAGGAGGTGGGAAGGGACAAGAAGGGACAGGTGACCCCAACTGACCCAAGGGATGTCCCAGACCATAATGGCATTGTGTTCAGGGTATACAGGTGGGGGAACAAGAGGAAGGCAGGGGAGAAGCTCAGAGTGATGGCATTTGTCTTCCCAGTGATGGGGATGGCTGAACACCTGCCCACCCATGGGAAGTGGTGAATGAATTCCTTGCTTTCCTTCACTTGCATGCATGGATTTGACAAATCTGACAATTGAGCTGTCTTTTTCTCAACACACAAGTTTTCTTAACTCTTCTGATTCTATCCCCCATCCCACCAGGGAGGAGTGAAGAAGCAGCTGCCTGGGGCTAAACCATAACATGCGTGTAAGCAATTGCACGTCATCTTTCTTTGAATAATTTTCTAAATCTGACAGACAAATTCAACCCTAATGCCAGCTGAATGCCCTCTAGTTTACACCACAATGAAATGAACCATTGCAGCCCATTTTTGAACACTGTCCTTGGGAACTCTTTCATCATATACTGGCTACAGTGACTGCATTTGTTGATATTTCCATTCAATCCTACAGCCTAGATATGCCTTTCTCCACTGTGATTCTGGAGGAAATCTACTGAAGTCAATGGATGTACAGGAGTTTAAATAGCTGTACAAGGAGAAATGCATCACGTGAGAGTAGACAAGGATGAATTCACTGTCCTCATTTAACTTGCAGCTTAAGCTTGTGGCATTCCCTCAAGTTCCTGGAGGTAGGAGAATGGTGCACTGGCTCACTATCATCCTGTGAAGTACATCTGTGTGGCTTTTATTAGGTCTGTAATTTTGGTTCAGTATAAAATAAAACAAAAGAAATCCTGGTTTATCAGTTTTATGACAGTGGCACTATTTCTATGCCAAAGAAGGTGGAAAAATTGTTTCCTGTCAGTCCAGCTGCTGAATGAGGCGGATACATATCCACAGGGATTTACGGAGCAATATTTTTGGGACATTAGACCTTTCCTCATTTTAAGGGATAAATCTGAAATATTTGACAGATTCTTATTTTCAATTTTTATGTTGTCATTTAGGTGCACTTTCAGACCATGACAGAAGATGATTTGGGGACGAACAGTGCTCAGATTGTGCCAGGTCCACATCATGGGCTGCTGTGCCAAGCCTGGGGACAGTGCAGTGCCCACCCTCCCCAGTCAAGGGAGGGGACCTGGGCTGGCCTGGGCCAGGGCTGCTGATGGCCTGAGCTCAGCTCCAAAAGCAGCCCCTGGGCTGGGACAGCATCAGGGGAGGGAATGGTCAGACACCTTTCCAGGGTGGAGTGCAAGGTTAGAGTGAAATGAATAAATGAATGAAACAGATCCAAGGACAAGCCACTCTGTGGGTCAGGGATGAATGGATGGATGGATGGATGGATGGATGGATGGATGGATGGATGGATGGATGGATGGGGAAATTCTGGGGTGTGGTAAGTCTGCAACATGGATGTAATGTATTGCCTACAGGTGAAGCCAATCTTGAGAGCCTCAGTTTAAAAGTAGACCACAGGGAAGGAATGTGGACTTTCTAAATGTTCACTTGTTTTCTCTTGTGCCTTTTTTTTTTTTTTTCCCTTTTAGTCCTGAGCTGGGGCTGCCAAAGCCTTTGGGAAGAGGAAGATGCAGTAAAAGCCTTTAGGCTGTGCATTTATGTTATATCTGTGTACAATAAGATGGAAAAGGTCATGATTGGAGCAAATTAGCTGCTGTTTTGAGCTACTGTAGCTGGACTTTTAGACCCCCTTGTGATTAAATGTTTATAAAGGATAACTTTGAGATTCTTTCTGGAGGAAAGCTGCTGTGGACTCTTCATTTGGGAGTAAGTCAAATCCTTGAAACCAAAATGAAAAATTCCTATAAAGCATGTATTCCTATTCACAGGAAAGTTTTCATTTCTTATGTCTTGTTGTTGTTGCAGTTTGTTTGGGTTTTTTTAGTAAATTCTTAAGATCTTGAAATTCTGAGGTGCATAAACTCAGGATTATTGTTCTAATATCTGTCCCCATGTAGAAGCAATGAATCTTTTTAGAGGAGGTCAACTTGTGTATCTTGCTCACAATAATTTTCAAGGGGTAATAATTTACTCTTTCTCCATTTTTCCTTCCTACTCACCCATGCACTGCATGATACTTGAAATGAGGTTAGTATTTCTGCTGGTGGTTCCTTTAGAATTAACTGTGAGTTTTTTTGTCTGAGGTTTTTAGAATGTCCCTAGGAGCTCTAACAGTAGTTTACCTCCTTTCAAATAAGACTCATTTCACAGCACTAATCTATGAATATCTCTTTGGGGAGACCTTACTTTCCCTGGTACTAGGTAAGGAGTAGAAAAAAACCCCTCTTCTCCTTTGCTGCAATTCACAGTTTCTGACGATTTCCAACTGACTCTATTACCTTGGAACTGCAATTTCTTCCAAATGTGAATTTAACAAAAGGGTTGTTAATTTGTCGTACTGTTGCTCTGCCTAGTGATGGTGACTTCCCCAAAAAAGTTTCCCATAGCAGTTTAGTAAAAAGCAGACAGTTTTGTGCCATATTGATATTACCTTCTTTGGGTGGTTTGAAGTCTGAAAGTTTACAAAGCAGCTACTTTAAATTTTGCCTCTTAAATCTAATAAAAATACCCCAAACAAATGCCCTCCAGCTGTTGACTTGACACTGCAGAAATGTTTTGGGATGGGATCACTGTGGAGCCTTCAGAATATGAATTATGAAATCTAACTTTGCATTGTATCTCCATTTTTCTGCGTAGGTTCTTTTCTCCTTTTTATCACCTTGCTCAGCCTCCTCTACTCCATTGCACCTGTAATCCTACATGGCAAAAACCCCTCAGCTTGTTATTGGACATCACCTTTTAAATTCTCAGTATTGCAGACTATTTCATAGTGATAAGCAGCCATTTGCACATGAAGATTATACCAGTAAAAGTGGAACTGTGCTGTCCTTTCTGCGTGAGACACTGACAAAGCAGGTTCTGGGAACTCATACTAAACCTAAATGCTGTAGTTTATAAAGCACTAGTTTTCAGTGTCAGCATCTATTCTTTCTTGTAACAGCCTGGGAAAGTGTCTCTGAACCCACAGCTCCTCTGTTCTCGATCCTGAAAAAGAGAATAAGAGATGTGTAAATCTCTCTAACCACTTGCACAGGTATTCATAACACAGAATGTTCTTATCTGTGAGAACAGCTTACTTTCACTTTCAAATGAAGACTTCAGATTTATTTTTTTCTTAAAAAGAAGACAGAGGCAAATATTTAAATCTCTGTGTGATTGTTACTTTTTGACAAATGATACAAGCAGACAGGTAATTTGCTATGGTTTATTTATTAGTTATCCAGTGCTGAAATCCAGATTATAATCTGCAGTGAAGTACAAGGATGGGAGGTGCTTGAAGATCCCAGCTGTACATTGATACCAAGATAAAGTAAGAACTAGCAGGTGAAGGAGTCTCTCTGTCCTTCAGAGCAGGAACAATCCTTTGTCAGATGGGTCAAAAAAATGTAGCAAGGGAAAAAAAACAAAAAACCCATAGGTGAGTTCAGGCTGTCTGTGGTATTTATAATTTTATCTGTCTGTCTCATGATCAAGTGAGCTGTCATAGTGGAGCAAGTCTGGGTGAGAATGTTCATAGTAAAAGCAACATTCTTGGTTAGGAGTGTTGATGTTCTTTGCACTACTGTTGAAGATTTGTGCTTTAATCCAGCAGAAAAGCTCACAGCCTCCCCTCACAGCTTATTTTCTCCCTGATCCTTTGGTTAAGTCATAATCCTATGTGTGGCATTGCAGTCATGAAAATTGTGTCACAAATCCAGCATAATGTTTTTCTGTAGGAAGAAGCAGTAAAATGGAAAGAATTGAGAGAGGGCAAAATGTGGTTTATCGAAATCTTTGAGAAATAGAATGGTATTTCTTCCTTTCTTTGAATTTAAGAGCTCCTCAGCATGCAGTGTACAGACCCTAGGACTGCTACATCAAAAGAGGCTTTAGTCTGTGTTTTCCTCTTCTCTATGTGCTCATATTAATCACATTGCCTTTTGTTTTGGAAGGGAACATAATTGTGACTATTTTTTGTGAGTATATTTGTAATACCTTTATAATTAAAACAGTCAAAAGGAAAAAAAGGCAAACATTTTTGCTGGATGACTGAACTGGAACTTGAGAATAAGTTTTCAAAACATAGCTTTTAATATATGAGGTGATTTTGGAGTGGCTGCTGTCTTTCCACATGTATTCACAACACATAATCTCTTTTGTCAAAAGCAGAAGTGCTACTATAACATAATAAAATACCACTGTATAGTATTTATGACACTGAAAATAAGAGGAAGGGATGAACACATCTGTGTGTATTTCATGGGAACAGTGACAACACTGTTGCATGTTTAAAACATTCTTTTTATTTACTGCTTTCTTTATAGACACTTGTAAGATGTTTATCACCAGGTTGTGTTTAATCTATTATTACTAATTTTGATAAATGTCAGTGCAGCTACAGAGAAAGACAGGGATTCATTTATAAAATTCTAGAATTTTTAGCACAAATATTGTGCATGTTTAATCAGTTATGTGTAAGTACTTTAAAATTGCATTAACTTGGAATCAAAGCAGAATCTGGCCTACACTTGTCCTGCACTAAGTAGCCTTTTACCATGTAAGAAACTGTGTCAGATGACAGCAGTAGAATGATCATTAGAAGGTTTTGTAGTTTTCCAATATTGAAAAAAAAAGTGAACCAACTTAGTTTGATTGTTTAAATTTCCAAGTAATCATTCTTATTATCTTATGCTTTAACTGCAATGTGGAACTGACAGAATTAAATTTTTCAATGGAAAGCATCTTTTCTCCTTTGGCAATAGGGATTATCACTAGCTGTAATAAATAAAGTGATTTCCAAATGGAGTGTGTCTATGTACTGTGTTTTGATGTACTGTGGATTTTATCTTTATGATACTAACTTTTTACTTTAACTGCATAATATCATAATTTGAGATGGGCATGTGTAGCTCTGTTATAAACAAATGAAAATCCAATGTATCTTATTAAGTAAATTTTGCTTCTAACATTTAAATATTTCTCCTTCAAAATGCTGCCCTCAGACCTTGTATGTTTGGGGATTTATTCAGTGGCAGAAGCAATTTATTTTTTATTTTTATTAAATGGCCCTTTAGGCACTTTGGGCAGTTATAGCAGAATTAGCAGTTTGGTCACATTTGAAGTGTTCCCTCTGAGCAGCTATAACACAACCTTGTTATTTCATTATGAAATGGATCTAAGCTTCGTGTATGTCCTGTTAGGCTGCAGTTCAAAAAAAAAGATAATAACCTCATGGGGCTTATCTTTGTTAATGTACTGTGACCTCTGCTATTTTCAAATTTTGTCTGAAGTGCTCTCTTAGTGCAGCTGTAGTAATCCAAAGAACTTTTTGTAATGAGAACAGAATTCTGTGGCACCTATAGATATTTGTATGGCATACCCTGCAGTGGAAATGTGGGGGTGTTCGTGTGTGTGTTATGTTGGGTGAGCTCAGACATCCCTCAGGGTTTAGTATGTGTGGAACTGCTCATTCATCTCAAGGTCTGAGTGTAGGATGGCCTACAAGGCTTTTCACATACTAATAACAAATCTCATTTGACCATATTATAGAATTTATAAAATCACCCTTTTTTTTGGTAGTTTTTTCCTGGGCTTAAGGTGATTGCAAACAAAGAAAGGATTTCATCACTTTGGCTGTTCTACCAGCAGTATAAACCAAATTAGATATTCCAAGGTTTGCTTTTTCCACTGCACTCTGAAGATTGCATGACTTAAATCATTCCATCTAGAGCACTGTATGTCAAATGTTCTAATATTTCCATCTGTGTACTGCATATTGAGTAGCTTCCAAAGCACAGAGGGTCCTGTCTAGCTTGAATTTTTCTCAAGAGAATACAAGTCAATATCAATAAGGAACTTGAAAAAACATTAAAAACACTTCAAATGTCACTTGATTATCATTTCTAGAAAGTTCTGACTAAAAGGAAATTATTCAGTTTTCTTATCAAGTTATATAAGGAAAAAACTCCTTAAGTTTTATAGCATTATAAAGAAATGCTCATGAAAGTTCATAGAACTTGCCTGTAGCAGTTGAGATGGCCACAATAGAATTAAGTTTATCTTACTGGTGGATAAACTGTGCACGTATAAAAACAACCTGGAAATGCAACACTGGATGTTCAAGTAGAAAAAATGAGTAAATAACAGGTTAAATTTAACCCTTAATAAATAAGCGTCAAAGTGAAATGCAAAACTAGAAATTCTTAGATTTGGGAAGATTAAGTCTATTAGCAAAAGCATACAGACATGATTAAAACTTGAGAGAATAAATGGTTAAATGACAAGTTTCAAACCAGGATTTCCTTCAGAAGTATCATACAAATAGTATGTAGCAAAAGGTTGGGCAGGAATTGTAGTTGCGTTGTAGGAAATATTCAGACATAACAAAACTTTATCTTGCTATGGTACACTGGATGAAGTGAAAGTCAAGAAAATTGAGACTGAATAGAAAATGTAAAAACACCTAAAAACCTGCCCCACATTGTGATTAAATAACTACCTTCAGAAGTTCAACACCCACTAAAACATTCAATTATCATCAATAATTCATGTTTCAGTCCACTATATGGCTATAATAATTCAATCTGCCTTGTGTATTGTTGGACAGGCATATTTGAGTCCATGTCAATAAGGATAAGTAAAATATTACATTAAATTGGAGATGGTCAGGAGTTCCTATTGGGTAGTATGATTTTGGTTCATCTTAAAAAACTTGGGAGAGGACGGGACTTGCATGCTTCCTGTCAGAAGCACTGTGTGACCTTGATCTGAAGTATGCAAAGCTGAATTTTTGTATGTGTGTACATGTGTATACTTGTACATATACATGAAAGGTGAGAAGCTTCCAAGGAAGGAGAGGTAAATCTATCATTTTTAAAATGTAAGAAATGTCTTGTATTTGTGTTTAGATACAGATACGGTGTCTTTAAAACTCTTACAGGATGACCATATACTTGTGTTTTAAAAAAATCAAATAATTTAACTGTTTCAGAGCTAAATCTTTCTATGGGAAAGGCTGTCAAATACTGGAACTAAATTAATGGTGATGATTAAAAATGTGAAATAGAAAGCAGACACCAGAAAATGTAAGTGTAAATCACACCTTTAGTTCATCTAAAGGCTAACAGTTGTTAGGATATTTCTCATGTCACATTTTTTCTAGATAATTATATGACATGTGAAAAGTGAAGAAAGGCCTTCAGATAAGAAAAAATTTAGTTGACACTAAATTGTTGAGAGTAGTCAAGTATAATGAATCCTGAAAACATTCTGAAGTAATAACAAGGTTAGATGAATAGGCAGATGGACAGGTAATGTAATTCACATTACAGATATAAGAAAATCCTAACTGGAAGGAGGGACTGGATTTTTTCATACCTCTGGTATGAAAAAGTTATTATCACCACTGAGGAAATAAATCCTATTGGCACTGAAGTTTAAACAACTGAATGAAATCAAAACTGCACAAACAAATTTTCTTCTTATCAGGTATCTGAAGCATATGGTATCAGCCACAGTCAGAGATAAGAAAGTAACTCCCCATTCTTCAGTTGCCTAGTTCAAATAAAACTTTTGTCATGATTTTTATGGCCAAAATGTTAATTTTTAATAGGATATGAAAATTTTACAATCTTTGCTTTAAAATATAAATATTTTTTTTCTGCAGCTCAGATGTGTAAATCTCTAGCCCATGCCTATTACAACGGTAACTTCTGCTAACTCACAAAATGTTTGAATAGATGTTCAACTACCTTGAATTAACATAGAAAAGTTGGAACCTTGCCTTGATGATGATTTACTGAGAATCTAGGCAGAATCTGTCTCCTAGTTGCTCAGATCATAGCTAGTGTTCAAGCTAAATTAAATTAAAATTTGGTTTCAGTTTTGAGAGTTAGTGAAATTGTCCTGCAATAGATTTTATGCTACAGCTGTAACAGAAAATATTCATTCTCACATGCAAATTAACAATATCAAAACACTAAAGAAATTCAATAAGAAAATAAAACTCAGTGTTTCACTTCAGACTGGAATTCCTGGTCCAAAATAGACAGGGTTTATGGAAAATCATGTAACTAACAGTAGGATGATGATGATGTGTGTTTATCTTGGGATGACTGAAACTGATTTTAATTTCTGGACAGGTAATCCATGGCAATGACTTGACCACATCCTCCATTCTTCTGGATATGTGAAGGCTGCCATCCTTCTCAGTCCTTGCTGAAAAAGCAATTTTCCTTCCATATTAGACCAGCCATATTGATTTGCTCATGGACTACAGTATTGTCTGTTTTTACATGGCCAGGCTGCATGTTCAATACTCAACTGAGAAACACAGAAGACTGAAAACCATTTTGCCTGCTTTAAAGAGCGGAGAAAAATCGAGTATCCCAAGTAGTAATGGTTACTCAGAGTTTATTACCTTGGGACAGAAAATATTTAATAGAGTTAATATTTACTTATATGAGCAATATATTTTGAATAGTAATAAGATCTGGGCATGTCATTTTTTAGAGGAAAACTCTGTAGCCTCAAAGATATTTCATGTAAAAAAATTACAGGCTGTTTATAGACCCATTTTTTAGCTCTTCAAGCTCATGCTAATGAATAGTTTAAATCAAGACAATTTTAAGAACTAATAATCCCCCCCAAAATATTTCAGAATTTAGTTCAGGATAGTAGAAGATTTTGGTTTTTTGATTCATCTTTATTAAAAGTATTTTGAATATAAATTTTTGATAAATTCAAGGTACAAATTGTACAGATACAGGAGTGACCAAGAATTTCAAAATACAAGGTTGTGTGGTTTGTTTTTTAATTTCTTGCCTTATTCTACTTTCTCATGTATTTCACAGCATGAATAGGAATAGAGCAGAGTTAGAATTTTGCCAAAAGGGAATTTTTTTCCAGACAGATTTGAATAGTTCTCTTATATCTAGTGACAGATATAAAATTACTGTAGCTGCATAGCAGATTATCCTTCTTCTCAAAGTGCTATACCATTTCAGAATATAATTAAAAACTACATAAAATAATTTCATTAAACCCCATTTTTTGTTGTATAACTTTCTAAATTTTAGCAGCCTATAAATATTTTTTAGAACATTAACAATTTTTGTCTTATTTTAAAGAGATAAGTAGGACATCATTTATATCTTGAATACATATAATAGCATTACATAGTAGAATTATAGATATTTTTACTGCTGATATTGCGTATGCTACTCTTCACCTGAAAACATGCAGTAGTACTGTATCTTTGGGTTTTTTTGGTCCAGTTGTATTTTACAGCATTTTCACTTCAGAGTAGGAAACAGCCTTAGAAAATAACTACTTGTCATTGAAGGAGAACATAATCTATTCTAAATCCTAAGTGTACAGAAGGTGCAACTGTAAATGGTACACGTGCTTTTAATCTGACTTAAGAAAACAAAGAATTGTATGTGAACTGGTTATACTATGAGTATCATATTATAGTGAATCCCTGAGACGAGAATGCCTATGCATGGACAGATAAATTTAGGTGAAATACACACCAAGTTTAATGAACTCTGTTAATTGTGAAATAATTTATTATATTTGAAGCCACTCTATTGTAATCAAACTGCAAATCTGATTTATTACACTAAGATTTGAGACATCAGAATGCCTTGCATAATTGGGTGGAAAACGTAACAGGAGGGGTGGAAAACTAAATCCAGCTCTTGCTGGTCCAACTTAAGTTGGACCAAATCTACAGATAGATGGATGTAAATTTTTATTGCTCCTTTCCTGGTAGTCCACTTCATTGCAGAAACTCTCTGCTTAGCAACCAAGGATTTATTAAAACATTTAGGCTAAAATGTGCTGATGTTCATTTGGTTCCAATTAGATCAATGGTGTGCTTATTAAGGGCTTAGGTAAGGGGCTGCTGTTGAAGTTGTATCATTCCACAAAGAGCTAAATAACCATGCTTATCTGTGAGGGAAAATGGTAAAGCAGCGTAGTTTGTGTGTTCTGTACAGAAAATAAAGAATAAAAATATACCTGGTTGTCATTTTCCTTGAGATCCCAAATTTGGCCTGTTCTACCAAGCTGTGCTGTGTCAAAGCTCACATTCAGGTCTGAAGTGTGCCCATGTGAAAAACTTTGGGGTGTGTGCCATATATCATGACTTGTTTTTTTATCTAACTTATTAATTTTTCCTTAATAGGATTATTTTCCCTAATAGTTTCTTAATTTCCATGGAAATATTTAAGAGTGACTGTAAATACAGGTATCTGTAAGAAATCTATGCAAGTGTATAGAATTTTCTGTGCTTTATTTTGCAGTCAATACAATGGCCCGCTTACCATATTAACAGTGTGTCATCTGTTGTAAAGATTATTATTAAGCAAAAGAAAACATTTCACGTTGTTTGTGCTAAATTTTGCTTGCTCTATTTCTAGTGGATAACTGAACTCTTGATATAGGAGACTAAATTCCATCCTAATGGTTTTTGGGAATTTGTGATGATTAATTTATTCATTTTTGTCAATGTTTTCCAATCACAAGTGAGAATATATTTTAAATAGTGTTAAATTTTATTGTTATAGTGGCTGAGGAAAGCAATTTGCAAAGAACAATAAATTCCAAAGATAGAAAATAAGTGCTCTGGCTATCAACAAAACAATAACCTAACAGAGAATTCATTTAACACCCTTCCAGATGGCAAGAATTTTCTACAAAAGCACATTGTTTGCCATCAGTACTACAAACATATGCATTTTTTTCCTCTAATAAACATATGTATCAAATTATTCCTGTACCAACTTGCACAACTAAACCTTGATCCTACATATTTCTAGCAAGAATATTTCTCTGTGTGTGTAGGTAGATTGAAAGAAAAATGTGATATAAAAGGAATTGTATATCATGATTTGTCACCAAATTGAAAATGAATTGTTCAATGGAACTTGATCCTCTAGTGATTTGTGCAATCACTCTGCAAAGTAGCTAATTTGTTAATATGCTAATTTTCTAATTTTTATCTTTGTATTGGATCCTCTGCATGAAAGTGAAACCCAAATTTTTGTACTGTAGGGATTCTGTTTCAATGCTTCTAAAATAAAATGAAAAAGTTATTGAAGTGATCACAAGATTTTATGAAGCATGATGTAACTCAATTATAGCAGCAAATGAATTTGAACATCTTTTTGTGTGGAAGAGCACAGGTATATATAAATTTTTAGGTACTGGATTTCAGAGATATTTGAGGGGGTTTTAATTTTTATTTCAATATATTTTAAAGAAAGATTAAAAAAATCTATAAGTTTGTGAAAACCACCCAAGGAAAATCATTATTCAGTGAATACTATAGTTTTGTCTTTGTTGCTACTGAATGATTTTCATTTTAATGTATCTTTTAAATAACCAAATGAAATGCTTGAAGTTTGAAATTTAGTATAAACTGTACTGAAATTTTCAGTAAATTCAGTAAACTGCTTTGACAGTTTTCCCACACAAGTTGTGATCATTCCACGACATATGACACTGTTTTCTGTTTTATGTTGTCTGTAACTTAATAATTCAGGGGGGGTTTTGTGTTGTTTTTTTGGTTTGGTGTTTTTTCCCTCATAGCAGTAACCTTTTTGGTATTCAATGGCAAAAATAGCCCTGGGAGCTTTCTGGTTCATGTGCAAGAGCAAAGTGTCAAGGAAAGCATGTGCTAAGAGCATTGCATTCTGTGATTTGCAGTTTCAAAACGTGCACTGACTTGAACATATCTGTGCATCACATGAGGACCTGCCATAAGCCTGGAGGGAAGAAATGGAAGCTTAATGTCAAGTGAAAAAGTATGTTAAAGCTTTTAATAGCAAAGTTAAAAACAAAGATGAAGGAAGGAATATGTTCAGAATAAATTAGTTAATTTTTAATAGCAGCACTTAGCTAAATATCAGCTGGGATTATAAGGTGGAGCAATGACAGAAAGAAAGAGGGCCTTGATGCCCTCCAATAGATGCCTTTAATGCACAGAATTCTGCTCCTAGATCCATTATACTTTTCAGACATTTTGCTCTTCGTGCCAATTTCCTTCATTCTGATCAGCCAAATCCAGACATCTGTCCCTCAGCACCTCTAGCCAGGGAGTTGATCTGAGCTACACTGTCTGTTTACATTGAGTTTAGCATGTTTTGATTTTTGTCCTCTGTTTTCATGCTATCATTCTCCCTATTTCTTCATGTTTTGATAACAAAGCCAGTTTAAGGCAGCCTCTGTCAGTGTGATCCAATTGTGATAACCAGGAAAATCCAGTTATTTTCTAGTCTAGGCATTGAAGATGCAGTCCTACTCTCTGTGTCCTTGTTAAATTAACCTTTGCCATGAGGATTCCAACTAATCAATAACAGTGAAGTTATAGGCAGTTCAAGGGAGTCAGAAATTTTTTTTTTCTGAATTTTGGTGATAGCTAGGAGTGAAATTTCCATCCCCCTGGAGTAATCTGGCCATTATAAAGATCACCCAGGTTTTAGGACAGCAAACATTTTCATGTAATGAGGGGACAGACACTGAAAATATGGGGAGAAAAAAATCAATGTAATGAGAAGAACAACAACTGAGAGATTTTAGGTCCCAACAAACTATGAACATGTTGTAGTCACTGTGGCAGTGCAGGAGTTTCTAATAGTGAAGAAGTTAGAGGCAGCAGAGATTGCATCTTGTTAAAGAGATTTCAAGAGTAAACAAGTGCCAGGTGTCATTTGCCCTTACTGTCCATTTCAGCCTTCAAAATTAGGAGTTTAGTCATAGTGTGAATTTTCTTTGATCCAGATATTGTCAAAAAATGATAAAATAGAATTTTATTGCTAATATTGAGTGGTTTTTAGCAGCATTTTCTATGTATAAATGTACATTTATTAACTGAATGTATTTTAATATTATTTATTATTTATAAATTAGTTCACATATCATGGGCCTGTAAAAATTGTAGACCTGTATCAAGATATCAGTAGAGGTGAGTAAGTAGCAAATTGTTCTGCATGACACATCCATATCTTTGCATGGAAGAGAACCCAAACAAGGCATTTTTTTCCCCCAACCTGTATTTTCTGCTTTCACTTGTACAAGACAAGAGTCTGCAGTCCAGAAGATGCAGTGATCAGATTCATCTGAGAATTAATCAGTGTCCTGGGAACTCTTTATCATAAACTGTGAGCCAGTGGGACAGTGAAGTTCAGTTTTCCAGTCTGTACCAGTCTATTTTATTATAGAAATTGGAAAAGAGAGTGAAGTTTTTGAAAGAATGTGTTTCTGGAAATGGCAGTAGAAGTCTGTAGAAATATATATAATATTCTAGTTTTTGTACTTGCACCTCTTTCCATTTGTTTCTGACAATTAATCAGGACAGAACTGACCTGGAACGTGAATGTGAAAGTTAAATTTGTGTGTGATTTTAGATGAGGATGAATACATACTGAGAGTTCCTATGTACTGGGTAAATGATTCTGAGTAAGGAAACAAATACATCAAGAGAAAGCCTCTTATTTTCATACATGTGCAAGAAAGTTTGGGATACTTAATTAATTTAATCAAGAATGTAATCCAAAAGTGTATTTATTACATCAAGTCTCCAAGGTGTGAAATTCCTATAGAATTATGCATCTCTTTGCAACATGGTTTTTATCTGAATTTTAAGTTTTTTTGCTTTCTTCCACTCCTGAATATATTTGGTGAATGTTTGGCAAATGCCAAGTCATTAAACTGAAGTTTATTGACATCAAAAAGAGTTAGTCTCTCCACAGCCCAATAGGAAAGTGTTGTGTACCTAACTCAGCAATTGTGTTCTAAAATTTATGCTTTGAATTTGAAAGAAGCCCTTAGTAACAGTGTATAAATAGTTGCTCTGCAAGCAAGGTGTTTCTTTGCAAATAAAAATAATAATATACTGCTGGTTTGTAATCCATGGACTATGGAGTAGCCTGGCAACTTTTGCATGTTATTTTGCTGAAAGTATTTTAATTTAATCTACATAATAAATTATGTTGTGACTTAATACTTGAATTTCAAGGGACAATTAAAAGAAACTTTCAGCTGTGTGTGTACGTTAATGAAAACACACCTCAGCATTATTAAAGTTTTTGGAAAGGTCTCCTAATATCAGATGTAATTCTGTCTGAAGGATGCAGCTTAGCATCACTGAGGTATTTCAATTTGCCCCTTTTCCATTCCATAAAATGGGAAGATCTCCAGTGCATGTCAGCTGGATAGGTTGAAACTCTGAGAAACACTGAGCTCTGTTGCATCATGATGCAAATTTATGCTGTCACTGAGCAGAAATATTTCCTTCCTTTTTTGACTAATTTTCCCATTCCAAACCAGAATTATTGTGCTTTTAGTATATCTGCCTTAGAGTGCTGCTCCAGTATAAATGAGCATCTCCTCTGATGTCAGCATCCTTGCATGAACTGATTGCTGTAGAAAAAAATACTTTAGGATGAGTACAGTAGGTGTCATATGATGATTGCTGTTTTCCTGGAGCAATTTAGATCGTTATCTCTTTTTCTTGCTTAGGATCTGCAAGTAAGAAAATATCTAAACTTTTTTGAGATTTAGTGAAAAAAATCCTGTTTAACATTTTGTGTGGACTTCTGCATTGCTGTAAGCTGTATGTATTTTTTTCACAGAAGAAATCAGGAGGAAATAAAAGCTCTTAAAAACAGTCCTCGTACTCTCCACGAAAAAACTTCCAGCAGAGATTGTTGACAAAGTGCTAAGTAACATGAGAAAAGGTAGCTGAATGGAGTCACTTTGTAATTAGCATTTCTTGTCAGAAAGATGTTCTTTAGGAGTGCAAATTGTTTGAAATGAGCAGTTTTAACTTCATTTTTGAGACAGCTAAATGGAATTTGTTAGTGAAGTGTTGCGATGAGGAACAGGAGGAGATTTTGAGTTTTGCTTTAGTACTTTTCAAGTGATAGAGATAGAAATCAGAGATCTGAATGTGTCCTTCTAGAGCAACTGGCCTAATTCTGGGAAAGAAAACCCTTTGTTGATGTTTACATTAAGTGCTTTTTCTGAATGTCTCCCTTAAAAGTTTTTCCATGTCATCTCTGGACTCTTCAACCTTCGTAATGCTCCTTTACTTCCTAAATATCTTTACAATGGGTAACTACTGGTGTGGTACTGTGTTTCTCTCAATTCAGAGCTTTATTTTCATTTAACACTCCTAGAAAGCAAGCTGACAGTCTGTTCACTATCCCATTGCCTATTTACATGCCCAGTCAGGCAAATAATGTATTTATGCCACTTTGCAATGACTTAGCCATTTTTGGATGAGTACCTTCACAGAAATGAAAATATAACAGCCAAAACTAAAATGTTTTCAGGACCCTTACAAAACAGAAGAGTCATTTGTGTCCCACCCCAAGTAATGTGTAAGATCAGATGTGTAGCACATTTTACAGAAATATAGATTCTGACCCACCTACTCTATGAGTAAACCTCTTGAAACTGTTGGGCTGCTGTGCCAAAAATAGAAGTGTTTGTAGCAGCTGTTGGATTGAACGAGTTGGAGTGTCTGCTGGGGAAAGCATGCAACAGTTAGACAAAAATCACAGCAGCTGAGACAGACAACTAAAACAGTCTAAGAGTCCTGGGGTGTATGAAGAGGCAAAATTATTGGATTCATCACAAAGGAGAGATTATGAGACATCAGTGAATAGAAATCTATCCTATTAAAATTAGTGGGACCAGTTGCAGAGTAAAGTGCTGTTTAACATGCACCAGCTGCTTCTGCTTCTCTTATCACACTGCAGGACACATTCTGGGACTGTCAAATTTCCTCCCAGTCATGTATTCTCATCAATATCTCCATTCTGCTGGACTGCTTTGGGATTTATCTTTTCTTTTCATAACCTTTCTGGGACCTCTCCTTTGATTTCTCTGGTTATGTCTTTTGCTGTGGCTTCTTCTTTTCTTCTGTTCTTTGTAGGAGTCAACTCTATAGTCATTATTCACCTTATCAGCTACCAAGGGTGATTTAGGGTGTGTAATTAATTTTAAGTAGTGAGCTAGCTCTTAGAAGAAGCCTAAACATATTTATTTTCTAATATGTTTTAATCAATGAGCTACAATTTAGAGGTCTCACATGCAGAAAAATTTATGTGGTAGATACAGCATTAGAAAACCAGATGGCATAGAAGAAATTGGAAATACAGCAGATGGGCAATGAATGAAATGCAAATTAAATAAGGTTTGAAGGATCTTAGGGTCTAACTGTAAATTTTAAAAGGGAAATACCTATTGAGTTAATTTTATCTTTTTCATACTACGCTATCTCATTTATTTATTTTTTTTAATTTATTTCAATTTTACTCTTTGAAATAGTATTTTCTTGACTTGTAGGTTGGGATATTAAAAAGTTTTTTACTGAAACAGCATCACAAAATGTACATGTTTTGTTATGATGCAGTTTCATAAGGACAGGCTAGAAGTTTAGAGTCTTCTGCACAAGGACTTAGTCATGTTCTGTTTAAGTACCAATATCAGGTATTATTCCTTTTTGATGTTCATCAAAGAGCACAAGACAATAGAAAAAACATCTTCCTTATAAATTTGTTAATTTTAACATCTGTACCTGTCATTTCTCCAGAAAAAAAAAATAGTTGCTACTTTTCCCACATAACTTACATTTACTGTACATTGACTTGTATAAAGCATTATAGCAGATGATAGATTTGTCATGGAGCTTTGTTTACACTACATTTGAAGCCATTCAACTGTAAAATCAGTTTAAGAAAGAGTGAAGTTGATTTCTTTACATGATTTACTTTGCTTTTCTTTTTCTAACAACAAGGTCCATATTGCAACAAATATTACCTTCTATTTCTGGAGAGAGAAATGGATTAGACACCAAATGAAAATGGACAGTTTTGAATTTTTGAACAAAAACCCAAACCCACAAAACCCTACACCCAAACCCAAAAAACCTAACAATAACTCCGTGACTTGAATCAGCAATGCAAGAAGTGGAGTCTTAGAAAGGGAAATATATTTTGGAATGCATTTAGAGTAAAAATGCCACAACAACAGTAATAAAACAACCCCATGCCTACGCTTATATTGGTGTTCATTTTGAAACTGTCAAAAAGTTTTGGAAAAAAAACCAACCTCTCCTAGAACAATGTCTCTATGGCCTATTCTTGGAAGTGACCAAAACCTGAATTTTTTAAATTTTTTTTTTTTGAGATTGGTGTACAACAGTAAATGTCAAGTATGTCAAAAGCTGATATAAGCACTAGAAAATTTCTTTTCACATGGCCTGAATTAACTCACCAACAGAACCCAAAATCTAACTCAACTTCCAAGGATGTCAGCTGTTGTTATAGACACAATTTTTAGCACCCTTCCAAGGCAGAAAGCTGTGTATGCAAATATAGCTGCAGTTGAGATTTGTGGTCCCCTGTAGCAAATAAAATTAGAGGCAAAGCCAAGAGTTCCAGTGATTCTTTCAACAGAAGCTTCTAAATTGTTCATGAGCAGCATGTTTTTAGTCACTTGAACATAACTAGGTCATACAACCCTGAAAGTGTCAAGCTTTGAAAATCTGAATTTCTTCAAAGTATGGTGAGATTAAATCCAAAGCCTTGGATCTGAGAGATGTTCATAGACATGACAACGTGAGTGTCTGTGAACCTTACAAGAGCATGAACAGCTAATGCTTCATGAGCATCAGCTCTGATGAGTAGCATGCTTTGATTTGGTTTGATTTTTACCAATCTATTCAGTTCAGTGTTTAGAGTGTGGATTGGCTTTACTGCCTTGAAGGATTCCAGACTACCATTTCTAACTTAGTATAGACAGCTGGAATAATTAATTTGAAGCACTGGCAGTTTAATTTCAAATAAATAGTTCCCTTTTCTCTCAGAATTCCAAAAGAAAAAAAATGCATATTTTTTTTTTAAATTTCAGATCATGAGTTTAGTACCTAAAAAGGCAAAATAAATATTTCTACAAAGTCCAAATCAGAAATTAAACTACAAAGTCATGCAATAGTAAAACATGGGCTTAAAATTACATGTTTAAGAAGAAAAGTCTTAATAACATGTTTTCCTGCCTGTACTTCCAGAATTTTGTTATAAGCAGTCTTTCTTGCATCTGTGAAGGTACACAAAGGAAGTGTGGTAAAAATCAAGCTCTAATGAAGTACTCTAGGATAGACTGACGTTTGCAATAAGGAAAGGTATCAATAAATCTCTTAAATATTACATGGGTATTATCAAGCTCTAAGATACATGTCAAGCATTGATATAAATAGCTAAAGTACAGATGAAAGTGTCTTGCTTCTTTATTGTTCTCTCCAGATGTGTGGTGCAGCAATTCCTCAGAGATGCTGTTTCACTCCTCTCTTTTCCTTCTGGTGGAAACAGGACTGGCAAGGCAGGAGCAGTCAGGGGATTTTGGTTTTCACAGATTTGCACCCAGGAGGAAAAGCAGCTGCAGACCTCAACAAGAAAAGACTTTGGGATGAGGATTGTCACTTGCCCTGGCTGGTGGGACTCTGATATGGGAAATGTAGGAGGAACAGTTCAGAGATTAGGGTGCACACTGATTTTTCCTGCCTTCATTCGCCAACACATGTGACATCCCATCCCCTTGAAACCTCATTTCATGATGAAGAGCCTTGAAGTTTCACTTTGCAGAACTAGTCTGGGGGAATATGAAAAACTTCTATAAATAATTTTTGACAGTCTTGTACTTTTTAAAAAAAATTATGGCAAAGATTTACAGAAAGCACATCTATACTGACTTTGTCTTGTCAGAAAATACTTCAAAGAAGGAGGACAGTTGAACATGTGATGGAGTTGGATTTTTTTTTCAAAACCTCTTAATTGTCAAGTTAATAATATTGTTTTAATGTATTATCAAAGTTTAGCCTGGTTATAATATGTATTATGATATGACACATACTCCTAATATTTTATATAATTTACTAAATTTATATGCAGTTCTTGTAGCCTCAGAGTCAAAATAGCTGTTTGCAAAATCAGATACATTGTTTGGATAAGTACATTGAAATAAAAGGAAATCTTAAATATTCTTTATTGTTTTAAGGCAAAAACTCCTCAATTATATCTTTTTTAAATGTCTATCACAGTAAAGGATTTACAGAAGTGTAGACTGGTCTATGAGAATCATAACCTAAAGAGACACTAGAAGTAGTTTGTTGGTATGTGTCTGTGACTGAAAGGTCCTGACAAGTTCTTGTACTTAATTTTTAACTGTTCCAGTATGTTACACTCTCTGCTTGGAAATTCATACCTGAATCCTAGTTTTGAGCAAAGACAATTTGCAGTTTCTATAATTTTATTAAAACAGAATTGAGATAATTTCTTTTTGCATAATGTAAGAATTAATCCCAGAACATTTGCCCCAGAATGTAATATATGTCAAAGTGCACTTTAAAAATGATGAAATTAACTAGTGGAATAAAATGCTTTTTGAAAATTCAAACACATGGTGAAGTTATTCTTCTAGCTCAGAAAAATCCTTGTCTCAGGTAGTTGGGGTGCAAGGCTGCCAATATTGGAACTATCACTCTATCCTGTTTTTATTCTCTAAACAATCTTCACTGGTTAAATCATCACTGTCAGTCATTTCCAGAGACATTATCACAGACTACATCGACAAAGTTCAGCCACAGATGTCCTTGCTTGTAATTCTGTCTAGGTATGGAATATGGACAATATTCACTTATCCTGTAAAGGACCAGACAGTTCAGATTCTTTGTCTATTTTGTTAAAGAAAGTGTGTTTCCTTGTTTCAACTATGCAGATGCTAAAGGGCATTTTCCATTTTTTAATTAAAAAGTAGCAGTTAGACTGATTTGTGCTGCTTTTTGTGTCCCAGACTGTCCAAGTGAAATTTCATACCCGGAGCCCAGTGTGCTTTACAGTGTGATGTTGCAGGCAGACCTAAGACCCTGAATGACTTTGTAGGATGATGATGTGTTTCCATGTTCTCTCTCAGCTTATCCCAACAGTGAATTTTGAATCTGTGTATTTCAGGCCTAAATATTTGGTAACTGTTTGACTTATAAGTAAGTTTTCATAATTCTATCTCAAGTCTTTAGACAGGAGGAAAAAAATCAAGACTTTATCAGGCAGGAGGCAATCCAACTGTGAGAGCCTGGAACACTGATATTTTGATGATCGCAGTTCCTAAGGGAATGAGATGGTGTGGAAAGCCTGCTAGTAAGGATTAGCCTTAGCTGGCAAGGACTAGTCTGCTGGTAAGCCTGACTAGCTGCTTGTTTGGAAGGAGAACCTAAAGAAAATTGATTATTTGGCTTACCTTAATTTTAAAGAGTATTTAAACTGTAATGTGGCATATAAAGTCAGATGGGAATTTCTCATGAAATGAAAGCCAATAGGTACATTTAAAAAGATGATAATTTGGAGAGCTTCCTAGATGCACCTGTTCTCATTCAGCTCAGGGAGAAAAAGACAGGTAGGTTTTAACAAACACTCTATTTAAGTACAATGGGTACTTAACATTTTGATTGATTGCTGAGGTAGATCCTCCCACAATAAATAAATATATATTCTGCATATATACATTGCTGTTCATTAACTAGCACAATAAAAAATACAGACCTCTGCAAAGAGGTATTTTTGGTTCATTTTTAGAAAAAGAATATAATTTTTTTGCTGAAACTCTCTCATTTGTAATTGTTAGAAAATTTTATGCATGAGTCATGAAGTTATGATATATTGGCCAGTTGGAAATATTTGATTATTTGATAACTTTATCAAATAACATTAAAATCTGAGCGAACAGAGGCATTAGATAAGGAGAAAAACAGTGATATTTAAGGGGATTTAGGCCATAGGGATGGAATTTGTACAAGAGAGATTTCCCTTGCTGTAGTGATAGATATGGAACAGCTTGTGTTCACACTGCTCAAGACAAATCCTCTGACAGGCAGGCCTTGCCTCCTCTCCCTAATCCTGGCTGGCTCAGCAGCTGCTGCACAGCCCTTTGCAGCTCCTCCACAGCCCTTTGCAGCTCACTAGGGGTGTCCCTGTGTGGGATAACAGGCACACAGTGTTGGACTTGCTCTTCCTCCTCCCACTCTGCATTGTCAGGGATTATAAGAGAAATCAGTACCCTTCCCAAACCTGTTTAATTCAGAGTCCTGAATGTTACTCTGTGCTGCCACTCCATTGTTTTATTTGCTGCTGTTGTTGCTCAAGTGGTCAGGGCATCATTTTGAGCACATCACTGTGTGTGCTGCTTCCTCCTCTGCTCTGGAGACCTTCCAAAATGGGAGGAAATCCTGCTTACAGACACTGGGACATAACTCTAGGGAGAGTTAAATTGTGTGTGCATTTTTTATGTGCAGAGGATCACATTTAAGACTCTGTGTCTGGATGAGCATCACAATCAAGGTGGAGTGCATCCTTCTCTTAGGCCGTAATGACAAAGGCTCACTGCTGAACCTGTGATGCTTGTCAGCCACAGATTTTACTGGCTACTGTGAAATCATTTCTTCACAGGTGTGACCAGAGTAGAGGCCTGGAAAGCTCCACCAGACCGCCTGATCTATGAGTAGAATTCATCAGCAATTTCTCCTGGTGCCTTTCAGGGATTTGAAGAACAGTGGCTGTCTAGGGGATTTACATTCCCATGTGGCATCCCTATAAAGAGTTCAAAGATCTCACCCTCCCTTTATATGAAGCAGGAAGTCAGAGACTGCCAGGGAAGGTCATGAGTGGAATAACTGGCTGCCCTGGTATTTGATGCTTGGGTGCCTCAACATACAATTTCCCCTGTGTTTGACAAATCAGAGATCCTTTTGTGACTTTTTACTAACCATTCCAAGCTCTGAGAGGAAAAGAACACAGAATGGGATAGCCGCAGAGGTGTACCTGCACCTCAGCGGGTTGTTTATGAGGCAGGGGAACAGAGAAGAGATGTCATCATACAATATCTTAGTCAGCCTGGAGTATCACCAGGGGAAAATAGGGAGAGAGGGAAGATTGTGTGAGGCAGATGTTAGGTGTGAATGTTTCTCTAGCAGGATGGTGCTCTGTAAAACCAGTGAGCATACTCTCAGACAGCGTAGTCCTTTACTTCAAAACTCAATGAATGCCCCTTTTTTGGGGGGGGTACTTTTTTTGAGGGGGGCGGTGTTGGTTTTTTTTTTTTTCATCTGGGTAGCTGACTGTCGCTGTCAAAGTTGCACTTACTCTCTGACCTGTGCAGAGGGGATGCCTGGCAGCTTATGTTTTTGCACTGTTTATAGAAGTCTCTTTGTTCTTGATGTTCAGAAATGTGTATGGCTGTGGTTTATCAGTCTCACTCTCTGTTCCTGGCCAGAGCTGTGATGCAGCTTTCTGTCATGCAGACCCTGTTGTCTGGAGGCAGAGAGGTAAGCTGGTGATGGGAGGCTGCCAGGTACAGAAGCTGTTCTTCCCTTGTGTCACCTGTGCCCTGCTTGTTTTACCCTGCTCCCTGTCATGCCTTGACTTCCCCAAACACAGTCAGTGCCCCCTGCCCCTTCCCTCCTTGCTCTCTGCCCTCAGGCAGACATAAGGAAGGCTGAGCCTTTGCCACAAAACCTTTTTTGTGATGGTCCCCAAGGTCCTGCTCTGGTTGTGCATGCCAGACTGCTCCAGACCTCTGGCTGGCAGTTGTCATTAATGATCTCATCTTCAGGGACTTCTGAGTTTTGAGTTGATGTGGCTGGCAATGTGTTTTCACAAGATTTGCTTCAAACACCAGCCCAGGAGCAAATTCTCATGAATGAGAGTATCAGAGAAGTGGGACCAAAGACTAAAATGAGATATTAGCCAAATTGACAGCATAGTCATGGCTATAATTTGGAGAATTTTGAAACCAATATTTTGTATCTCCTATGAAAAGCACTTGTTGTAATCTTGTGCCTTCTCACACAGTGCATTTCGCATAACAATAATAGAGATAATTATGGTAATTACAATAAAAATTAATAATACTTGCCCTTTTTTCAGTAGATTTTAAAGTGCTTTTCAACACTGACTAATTAAGTCTAACAATATCTTGCGAGGTGGGTAGCAGGTGTCTGCTCATCTCTCTGGATCCTGTCACCAACCCTAGTAGTACAGCTGCTTCTACTTAAGTCTCATTGACTTCTAAATTATCATCATGGTTTTCAGCAGATAATTTTCCCACATCCTCTCCACAGTGTGTCGAGAAGTGGAAGCCCTTTCTTATATGACTTTTGTTTTGAGAACCCTGGAAATATGCATGGAGAGGACTTATGGCTATATGCAATATAGTAGGAATGAGAGGCTGTGCCGCCATGCCAACTCAGGCATGCTTGACATGTGAAAAGGTAGAGAGCATTTTGGAAGGGAAGTATGAAAATCCTCTAGATTATGCAAGAAAATAACTTCAGATCGCTCATCTGGGTAATGTTTAGCCATATGATCAAGCCTATCCAGACTTGCCCACTGGGGAGAAAAAATTAATCCAGGTTCTGATGATGCTTGTTTCATACACAGAAAAAAAAAATGAAAAAAAAAAACAAAAACAAAAACAAAACCACCACAAACCATAAGAAATTATAGAAAAAAAATGTTTATAGGTTTTATCTCTTCTTTCCTTTTCACCTACCCCCTTAAACAGATACACACATGGTGCATTTATTGTATTTTCAGATGTTAGATGAGAGATTATTCATGTTGAGGCAAACTAAACTGAGATGCAACCTGTTCCTCCTGATAATCATGGAATAATCTGGACTCTTTGCAGCAACACAGAGGGTTTTGAGAAGGCTATGAAATGACAGATGCTCGATTAGATTTTTAAAGGGTAAAGTGGAGGATGTAGGGTAAATTTTTCTGAACAGTGTACAGAAGACAACACAAATCCTGTTATTAGTTTACAAGAAATGTGGGTGTTAAATAATAACAGGATTCCTACGCAGACATTTCTAATATAACTGCTGCACAAATTTACACCCATGCATCCAATGAGTTCACACACTAAAAACTGGAATAGGTCTTTCAGTTCTCATATGTTATCAAAATTATTATTCTTCATTTTCTCAAGTAGGGTGACAGGATTTTTAAGACTAGCACCACATAAAAAGCCTGATTCTAACTCTGACCCTCAGGAAATTAATGATGACAGATAATCCATCATGAACTTTGGATATGGACACTACAACACCCCCATATTATGCCAGATCAGGCAAATATCTTTGACAATGAGGGAACTTGTGCACCTATCAAGTCAGAAAGCACTGAAATCAGATAGTTTGTAAAAGAGCACAGCCCTGATCAGGGTAATTAGAGCATGCATGTCAAATTTCTTCTGAATTGAGTGTTCATGCAGTCATACAAGAGATTTTTTTTCCCTCAGTAGAACTGCAGGTTGTAGGAAGAGCAAAGCCCAAATCTTCCCATGAGGCCATTCAAAAGAACAGAGATGCTACTAAAAATCCTGATTCATTTGGAATCACTTCTTCTGGAGATTAGAGAAGACCAGACTGGGCATCTAAAATGGAGAACAAGTATTGTACAATAACCAGGATAAAGATGTAAGGGGATATTAATTAATTAAGAAATGAAAAACAAGTGTCTCTGGCTAATATTAACAAAATTGTACGGATTAGAGATGAATAAATGCAACAAAGATGAGCTCTAGGCTTCTACGTAACTTTTTAAAAAACCCTTATAGCTTGTATATCTTTCCCAAAAACTCACAAAGGGCTCAGAGTCCCAATGAATCTGATCTTGATAAATATTGAAGAATACAATTTTTAAGTATCTTTATTGGATTGTAAACACAAAATAAATTGTTCAGCTTACCTAAGAGGTATTATTCTTTTTAAAAAAACTTTGGACAGACAAAATTCTGAAATTGTATATCTTCTTATTCTATCAACTGTACTTTTAAAGTCCAGTGCTTAATAGGAGAACATAGTAAAATTAAAATTCAGCCTGTTTTAGCAGTAATTTAATATTTATCAGAAAAATAGTGACAGGTTTTTTTTTCTGGTGCTTGCAGAATAAAGTACTGATTCTACACTTAGATAATTGTAGTAATATTGTGTATTACTTTTTAAAGTTTCCACATCTGAAAACCAGCTCCTTTCCTTCAGTGTCACCCTAGTGTGGGGTGTCCTAAATGTCTGCTCCCAGGAACTGTGAGCACAGAGAAGTAGTATTTTTTATTCGAAAAACAAAATAATAAGTTGATTAGTAACTTATGCCCCGGGAATCAGGGGAGTGTCAGCATTTAGCCTTAATTAACCTTCTTAAAATTCACTTTGACTTTGGGCAGAAGAGCCAGCCTAAGAGAGAAGGGCTGTAATAATGTATTTTGCTAGTCTTTTAACTAGAAGAGTTCAATTTGAACCCTAGCTATATAATTCAACTAAAAAAATCCTACTGATACACATTCAAAATAAATCATTTGGTAGCACAGCACCTTTCTGATAGCAACAGTAAAAAATGTCTAATTTGATATTCTTTACTTTTTAGGAGTTCTTTACCTTTAAGTTGCTGCTTGTAGAGCACTGGGAGGCTTCTTTCCAGACATACTGTATTTTTGACTTAATATGACATGTCTAAGATTTTTTCCTTGTAGATAACACCCTTCCCTGTAAAATAAATGGTCTGGGCACTGACACATGAAAACATTCCCAGCTGGAACAACTCTTAAAGCATTTGCTTAATGTTCTGCATAGGAGTGGATTCAAGCATGGGCTTATGAGCTTTCAGAATCCAGGCTTGGTACCTGGCCCAGTACCTGAGAGAATAAAACTCCATGTGTCATTAACCTTCCTATCCTGCTCACATTTAAAAAACAACAACAACAAAAAAAAAAAGAAAAAGAAAAAAACAAACAAACAAAAAAAAAAACAAAACAAAAAACAAAAAACAAAAAAACCATCACCTAGATGATCGATTTAAATTGCAGTGACTGGCAGAAGATATAAGACTAGAAATGAAACCAACAGCAAGTTTAATTATAGAAACTCCATGTAAATCATGAAATCATGTGGGGTTTTAGCAGAATTATGATACATGATGTAAAAGGAGATTGTAGGAATAATGCTTTTAATAGAGGACTGAAATACTCTTTTTTAGTCAGTTATATCTCCCATTCATTAAAAGAAGCAATAGTTGCTATCTCTAATTTTTATAAAGTGTTAGAATGCAGAATGAGAAATATTGATTTAGAAGGTGGCAATTTTAACAACATCAGGTTTTTCGGCCTGTGAAAAGTACATATAGTCTGCCTGAAACAACTACATAGAACTAAATTAGACCTGTTTGAGCAAGCTGCTATAAAATATGATTTCAGATATTATCCAGAGCTAGGGAGATAGTAGTTCTAGAGTTTTAATATCTTTTACCTGCAATAGTTTGTCCAAATCAAACGAAGATATATTTAAACTGGAAATAGTTTAGCAACTTAGCAGTTGCACTTACTGTGTCTTACTGTATCCTTTACAGAGAAAGCAATTAGCCAAAGAAATAATTTTAATAATATTAATTAACCAGATAACACTACTTACTCATGTCAATAAAAATATTCCCTCATACAGCATTCTTTGATAATTTTGTTCTTTCTGTTTTGAATTCATAAAAAATGAGAGATATATAGATTTACTGGAGCACTAGTGTGACTGTAGAAAAAAGCCATCTGTTTTCGTGTAATTAACACAATATTAGGTTCAATTATTTGTACACAGCAAACCCAGGTTTTCTAGAACTATTTCTAAACTTGATTGGATGTCATCACAACAGGCAAAATCCATAATATTGCAGAGCAGCTTCTTCTGATGGATAACTATTTAAACATCAGTTATGTGTGCCTAACCCTAATATCCACAGCTTCTTGGCCTGACTCTTTGCTGCAGTAAAAAGCTTATGGCTAGGCATCATTTTTCCTCAGTAAACAATTATGATCTGTCACAAGTCTTTCAAAGTTTTCATCACTGTATTATTTCACAAAAAGTATAAAGCTTTGCAGTGTATGCAAGACATTATTTTTTTTCTCTAGTGATTAGTGTGATGCACACTCCATGTTTTAAAAGTCCATTTTAAAATCTAGGCAGGTGCAGCTGGATGTTGTCTTCCATTGTCACCTTTACCACTACTATTAATGAAGATAAAATTACTGGATTAAGCCTGGTCATCATTTAACTGTTTATGCATTTAAAAATAGTATTAGATCATAATTTTTGCCAACAATTTTTTTTGCTTGAAATTTAAGTTTCAAAATTGTGTTTCTTGGTTTGCAAGCTATAGCTTCCTAGACTATAAACTGTATTTCTTTCATGTACTAAAATTCATACACTTTTTTGACTAGGTTCACCATACAAACTAATTCACAGTCCATAATAACTGCTGTTAGGTACAATGTATCTGCCATAAAATGTTATAGTCCATGAGACTTTAAAAATGTATAATGTTCTTTCACACATATCTCGTATGAATGTTCCAGAAAATCATTTCTCCTAGCAGTTATTATAAAAAGATAACTGAGGATTAGCTCCATCTCTTTCCCCATTCTTTTTTGAAGTTTAGGTCTAATCTCAGATGTGTCTGTGTCTTTAGACAATGTTACAGAAGTAGAAATGCATTTTATATTTCAGTGGTTGTGCTAAGATTAGGTCTAATCCCTGCTGCTGTTTCCATTTACTGTGTGTAGTGAACTTCCATGCAATTACATGTGGGAAAAATTGTAGCACCATATCCAAGAAGAATCAGGGCATCTGGTCTGGAATCAGCCACAGATGGGTATGTATGATCCTTGAGTGTGTTTTGTGCAATGCCGGAGAAGGAAAGTGTCGTATCCAGACTTGAATTTCAGCCTTGTTGTGACAGATAACAGCTCCACTACCAGAGAGGAAAGTCTCTTTTGAGAAGCATCCTTTATGCTGCATGGAACATGGAAATCAACAAACTTCGTATCAGTGTTTGACAATATACTGAAAATAACTCTGTGTTGCTTGGGGAGTTTCTGAAAACAAGGGCTAAATGTGTCCTTGGAGGAAATTTGTTGTATGCTACATCTCTGCCTGGTAGATCTAAAAGTCTGCATGGAATTGGTGGTTGTGGCTGTGCACAGGGGAGCACCACAGCAAGAGCAGCTTCTCTCTTGTGAAGTGCTGGCAGAGCAGGGCTGGTACAGAATTTGCTAACAGTTCTCACAGAGCAGAACCAAACTTCTCTCACAGCTCAAATTTTCTGCTTGTATGAAGCAGTTTCCTCTCATTCCTTATGTTCAATTCATGGAATAAATTCATGGAATAAATTCCTGGAATTTCCATGCTTTCTGTTATTGAGGCTGCAGGTCTCCCTTCATCATTCTGTCCATTATCATATGATGGTAACTGCATCCTATAGCCCAGAATATTTGTATGGACCTGACAAACAAGATTTACATTGCAGAACAGGCTCTGAAGTGAACACAGTATGAAATTATCACTTTTTATTACAGACAAATCCAATTTTAATCTATTTTGGATGCTAAATTACAATTAGAGCTAACAATGTATAAAAATTTGTATTTCACAACTTCCACATTGTATTTAATTTTCAAATTACAGATAATCAAAATTGTGGTTTTATTTTTCAACTATATTTGCTAATCACAGTGTTGCACTGAACAATGTCTGTAGGGTCTTGTTTGATTTGCTGGGGGTTGGTTTTTTGATTGGTTTGTTTGTTTATTTTCTCAAAATATTCTATTTATTTTGGCAATTTCAGTAAGCCACAGTGCCTGTACAATAATTGTTTGGAATGGAAGATAACACATGGATACAGAGTTTATTAACATATCTTAATATATATTTCACTATTTCATTTCCATCTTGTAGTGCAGGATGTAGTTGTGCTATGTGAGTTTACAGATATACCTACATCAAATAAAGAAACCAAACAGGTGCATAGAAAGCCTATTCAAAGAAATTATTAAGAAAAATATATTAGAGAGTCAGAGGATCAACTGTGTGTCCTAACTGAATTCTGGTGTCATGAAAGCAAGAACCTGAAGTTCTTTGGCTATAAATGTAGGACTTGCCCACTTATAAAAGCTGCAGCAGTTGTCAGCTCAGTGAATAGAGAAAAATTCAGTTTTAGAGGGAAACAATCATTTTACCAAAAAATATCAACAGAAAACAATTTTTTTTAAGCCTTAACTATTTTTAACACAAACATTGAGCTATTCCTTGCTACCTTGCTAACATTTAATTCCTCAACTCTCTTTTTTTTTTTTTTTTGGCTCATATTTATTTCATTTCTCTGATATGGTATATAACTGTTGGAGGAAATGTGAGGCAAAACAATTCTGCGACAAATGAAGTCACAATGCTAATGGAAAAGTTAGTGCAATAGTTTTTAATTTCAGCAAGGAAGCAATGTATGTCCCTTTTTCTTCCAAGGCAGCAAATCAAAGCAATGGACATATCCAGTGCAATGGCTTCAGTGTAAACAATCCTTGCACGGTTGTCATCCACAATAATTGCAGCAAGGCAGTACTGAAGTCACTATCAAGAGTCAGATAGCTGACAGAGCCCAGAGTCAGATAATCTGACTGAGCCCAGAAAAACCCTGGGCTCCTAAATGTGAGAGTATATTGCAGTAAATATTTAAGAACTGCTCAACAATTCTAAAGGAGAGCTTTATTCTAAAAGTGTTTCACATGAGTGAAAAAAAATAAACAACAAACTGGCATACTTGAAAGAATATGGTGGTGTTTTGTAAAGATGAGCTGCAGACATGAATGCAGGATACATTCTGTTCACATACATTTAATTTAAACTAATTCAGATCTCCACTTCCTTGCATCCTGTATAGGTGCTTATTCCATTTCATAGTGAGTGTAACAGTACAAGTACGATTACATTTGGTAGCATTTAACACCTGTTTTGCATAAAATAAAAGGTTTTCCAGATGGAAGCAATAGAAAATCAATCTGAAAGGCAAAATGATTCCTTATTGGAATTAATTTATGGTGCTGTTTGATTTCACCAGCTAAAATGGTGGCTAACAGCTCCTGGAAGGAAGAATTCTGCTCGTCAGTCCTCACCCCTGGCCATGCAATTGTGCCCCTCCCAGTGCTGTGAGAACAGAGCCTGCACTCAAGATAGTAAACCAGGAGAAAATATTTAGTATGTTTGATTTTTTTTATTTTTTTAAATTTTCCAAAATATCTTTCTGTAGATTTTTGGCTGACACTTTCTTGCAGTGACAGCTGCGTGTGAAATTGGGAAGCCAAGTGACCTTGTTCTGAGCCAGGAATCACCTCTTTGACTATATCCAAGGGAGTAAGAGGAAACCATAAGAGGAGTCAAAATGCTTGGCTCATGTGGCAAATGTCCACAAATGTCCACTGTAAAGCTCGTATTCCATACCATGAAAACTGCTGGTTTCCCCCAGGTGTGTGGATGTTACACATCCTGTTACAAAGCTGTTACAGAGAATGTTGCAAAGCTCACACAGATAAGTCTTGGCTATGCAATACATGATGTTTCGACCAACTTTTTCAAAAGACTTCTCCAAATTTTGTATCAGAATAAAAGACTTCTTTTGGATCTAAAGAAATTTGCTCTATAATCAATATTTCTAATTAATTACCATGTTTGGCGCTTGGGTAACTTCAGGCTATTTAGCCCTAATCAAAGTGTAAAACTACTTAGTTGAAAAAGGAAAGTTGGTTTAATTTGATCCAGGGCAATTTTATAGGAATAAATCAGTGTTTCTATCTAAAAGTGAAGAGGTACCCTCAACATGCCAAAATATTGTGCTAATATCAACAAAAAAATTTATTGGTATATTCAAAGGTATTAATAGTAATCCACATGGATGAAAGACTCTGGCAAAATGCTCCACAAAAATCTATCAGAAACTTTACTTCTTATCCCTTAAAGGCTGTTTTTAATGTTCTGTAGTGTGAATATATCACTGTGGCATTAATAGGTGATAAATTATGTAGGCGTGAAATTGGGCCTAAATTTCTAAAATAAGAGTTAACTGTTGTTTAAGACCAAAAAAACTAAATCTGTAAAGTATTGCAAAATTGAAGTAATAAGAAAAGTGGATTGTTTTTCTGGGGGAGGGGTTTTTTTGTGTGATTTTTTTTGCTTTAATACAGCATGATGATGGAAATTGCCCAATATTTAAAATTTGATGTCATTTATTATATTTTACAAGATCTATAATATAAGGACTGGAAAATATGATAAAATTTTAGATAAGTGAAATTAGAATAAATTTTGTGTACTGTTGGAAGAATCACAAACATAACTGAAATGTTTAATAAAAATAATTGTCAATTGGATTTTGATACAAGCAGGAAAATACCCAAGCACAGGAATAATTTAATCTATTCATACAAATTTTTGTACTAGAAAAATAGCTTAGGGGAACTGAGTGGGAAAAACCACAAACAGCAAACAGATAAGCAAAATGATTGCATTTACTTCAGTAAAAAGTCTCCTTGGTGTATGGTGATGCTATCACATAAAACAAATATATGAAAACATCAAAACATTTTTTGAAATAGCATAGAAAATAACAGTGTTATAATTCTATCATGCACTCTTTGCGTGTAGACATGATGTTGTGTAGTTTCCATTTTCTCTACTTCAAAAGTAAAGATGGCTTTGGGATAGATTATTAGAAATCTGGGAACACTTCTTTGCAAGTAGAGGGTGAAAGATTTCTTCACAGGGATGATTAAGACAAGCATGGGCATAAAAGCATGAATGACTGTAAAAAGATTTTTTTTTTCTCTAGACTGTGTTATCAATTCAACATCCTTTTTAAAAAAAACCAAACCAGTTCAACATATGTTACTTTAAAAGTAATACTGATTTTTTCAATTGTTTGTTATATTTCCTAACAGCTTTTTTTTCCTCGAAAATGTTTTCTAAAGATGATTTATTTCCCTCTTTACCTTTTTCCAACGCAATCTATTTACTGTTGGTTTTATTTTTGGGTCTGTATCACAAAACTAATCTGATTCTATTTATTTACCTTAGGTTTTATTTTTTAATTTACCTTTATTTTAAAATTTACCTTATGTGTCACTCTTAGTCATTTTCAGTACCAATTTTGTTTTGCTTTTGAACTTTCAAATCTTTAAACAGTGTTTTGTGAAAATATTTTGTCATCTCCTGCTTGCTTGCAATTTTTACTATCTTCTTTTTAATACCTGTCAGTTAGTGCTTTAAAGTGACATAGAGTGCCTCCTACAATGATAAACTTCATTTTAATATTAAAAGAAGAAATATGGTTTTGAAAGTCATTCTAGTTTTCACATGTAGTAAATTTCTCATGTTGATGCTGAGTTACAATGCAGTAGGACAGAATTTTAACGTACGATCATCACCAGTGGTTCTCAGATAATTTTAGCTTGTCCCACAGTGGTTGTAATAAATGTCTGTGTTCTCTCTTTTGCTTTTTTCCTAATTCAGGTGAAAATTTTGGGACATGGCATTTCAAGCAGGGAGACAACAGTAAAAATGTGAAAAATGAATTCTGTTACTTTTTAAAGACTAGCTCACCACCCAGATACATGTAAGTACTTAGGAAACAACTATGAGGACAATTCTTTATTTTAAAACCTTTTTTATTTCAATTTAATTTAATTTTTTTCTCTTACATATGAATCCTAGAGAACAGTTTTGCATAATTACATATGTTACACACAAACATCAATTAATACCTGGGATTTTGAATTTTGGAGTTTGTTTTTGCGCAGGAGATTTTCCTGTGGAATAAACACAAAATGCCGTTACCTTTGAAAGACAGGTACTTAAACTTATTTTTCAATAAATTTGTAGTATCACTATCAGGTATTTTTCTACAAGAAAAAGCACTGGGAACTGGGTTGTACATATGTGGGATTTTTTTTTTTTGTTTGGTTGGGGTTTTTTTTTTGGGTGGAGTTTTTTTGGGTTTTTTTGGGGTTTTTGGGTGTCTCTTCTGTAGGTTTTGGAGATTTTTTTTTGTAATATATATTTTGCAGTATAATGAGTACAATCTGACCTCTAGAAATTTAAGGTGAAGAAAAGCTGGATATTGAAAGAGATAGGAGAAATATTCTGGATAAGAGCCACAGGAAGGGGGTGACCCAGACCCAGTGGAAATGACATTTAGAAAGTTAATTTTAATGTTTTGGAGTCAGCACTCCACATTCTTTTACACTAATGGAGGAACTGAAGACCTTATTCTTTTCAAAAGACCAAGTCCTTGAGCTTTGTTCAGCATTAGTTATACTGGGACACGATATAATAAGTAAAGTAAAATTCCAGCTGTGCACTTTACTGAGGTATTGAAAGTAAAATGTACTCAGAAATACTAATTTAATTCACCACCATAACACCCACTTTGTTGAGAACAAGAGATTTTCACATTTTCTCATCAGGAAAAAGTTAGTGAAAGTATGGTGAAAAGATTTTGCTACCAAAAACAAAACATCCCTGTGAAGAAATGCCTCCTATGGGACCCTCCTGGGTGAACTATGGCAGAAGAGCACAAAATAACCATATTTCTAAAGCTGTACATCTGAGTCTTTAGAAAGAACTTGTTGAACTCTTCCTTGAATGATGTCTAGAGTTGCTCTTTTCCAACACTTATTCTGCCTCCTGCAAGCAATATTAAATTCCCTGAACCTTTTTGAAGGATTCTTCATTGTGAACTGAACAACATATTGGTGTATTTATGTTTTGTGCTGCAGCAGGAAAAAAATAAGAGCACTGAAAAATAAGTTGCAAAGAGGCTATGGATACATGGTCAAATCCATTACAAGCAAGCTTTTTTCCAAAGGATTTGCTCTGACATTGCTAATATGCATGGTCCTAAAATATCAGGGAATACACAGGGCAAAGCTCAACAATAGTGTCCTTGAGTCACACAGAGGATGTGTCTCAGTATTTTATTCACATTAGATTAATGTTTGCTGTCTTAGAGAACATTCTAATTGAAGACAAGCAAAATAGCTGTAATGACTTCCAATAAAAGCAGGAAAAAGGAGAGCAACAGGGAACACAAGGAGTAAATGCTGTTTTCTTCACATAGCTGTGTTTCTATGTCAACATGGATATATCATCTTTAGAGGCAAGAATACATTGAGTCGAGTATCTCCTTTGTAAGTAAATTAAATAAAAAGAAAATTTTTCTCTGAAATCAATGTGTCCTGTCTTCTTATGCCTCAGACAATTTAATGCAAATTCTTCATGGGCTAAAGAGCTTTGTTTAATGGTTGGAGAATTCTCTTCCATTTATAAAGAATAGCCTAGAAAATGTATAGTGGACTACTGAGCCATCTTATCAAGTCCATGTAACCAAATAAAGAATTTAGACCAGTTAATTAAAAGAAGTCATTAAAGGTGTATTCTTGCAACAAACAATTACGGAGTAGAAAATAGCCTTGAAATGCAATTAAGTTCAAATGTTTCTCTCTGTTTACCAAAATTAATTCATGCCTCCTTGTCAGCATAACCTAACTTGAAGATTTGTAATTTGACACTGTTATGTAAGACACAATTATCATCCTAAATTTCTAAACACAACAGAATTTAGATTTTGTATTGAATACATTATGTTATAAGAACAAAAGATGTTTCTTGTCTTTAGCAATGCTTTAGTAATTTTTGTTTCACTGGTAGGTGCTCTAGTCCAGGTGATTTTGTTACTGGTGAGAAGGGAAATCTGGAAGTTATTTCTTCAGAGCTAATGCTGAACATTAGAGTCATTTTAATTTTGTGAATATTGACCTCCTGTGACGACTTATGCAAGGGGTGCTTTTCTGCAGTATTTGTAATTTGCAGTTGTGTAACTTTGGTATTATTCTTAATAAAAGTTTGGATCAGATTTGGGGTTTATTGCCATTGAGCCCTCGAGACTCTCTTACTGTGTACAATGTTAGGGTTATTAGGTGGGAAGGATATTGATTTTTGCATAAAATTTTAGTGCTTTAGTCTAGAAAACCAGTAATGCTCCTCTCCCCTCAACAAACTCAACAAAAATGACCTTTTTTTAGACCAACCATCATGAAATAAATAAAAGCAGAATCACTTATTTAATGCATACTTTCAAGGGTCAATAAGAGATTGCTTCAGATTTGGTTTGGAAGGAGCAAGTTATTAGAAGAAAAAAAAAGGAAATGGAAAAATGCAATAAAATGACAGTATGTGATGTGGCATTAGAAGGATCAGCTCAGGAACAAGTAAACCATCAGTATTTTTTTCTTTTTTGGGACGAATCTGCAGGAACACCTCAAATGTTTACAGTTTGTTTCATAATCTTGGTAGGCACATTTAATGAGGAAACCCTTCAGTATTTGTCAGAACTCAAGAAAATTTTATTAATTTGAAAAGATTACCTGATCTGAAAATAAACTTTTTGAACTTAACTTATAAAACAAGTCATAAACTGCACAGAGTCATTCAGGAAGCCCTTCTTTTCCTTAATAATATTTAGATCATTGTCTTCTGTTCTTTTTGCTTTTGCACTAAGCTACTTACACATTTCTAAATACCTAATTAACTTCATAATTAAGATAAATGCTTTATACTCAAATGGCTTCTTTAAACTCATAACCAGTTGTAATGCAGCCACTGCCCTACATACTGGAATATAAAATATTTTATTGTTTGCATAGCACTAATATTAAGATGTTATTACCAGTTATCTGAATTTACATACAAAATGTTTCTAAGTGTAACACTTGAGAGGTTTATGCTTTGAATATTTAAGTATTTGCATTTTTTTCACCATTAAGAAAGAACAAGCGATTGCAATAACCTAAATATCTTCCAAAGATCAAATAATCATTTAATGTTAAATAAGTGGATGCTTTCAATGCTTTCATATAAGACATTCTCTGAAATATAATGACTCATATGATTGTTTTAGGATTATTTTAGTTGAAATGTATGGTGAAAACACTCTGTTTTTACAGTAATGTTTATAGCTTTTGTTAGCATATTCCCCAAATTTTATATTTCTGAATTATTCATGCTAAAATCTGCTTGAATTTGAACAACTACTTTTACTTAAAATAGAACTACTGAATATATATGATAAAGAAAAATAAATTATTAGTTTTGCAGAAGGTAATCTAAGTGGTGCATCTCTTTTCATAAAAGGCTTTTAGGATTGCATGCTATTATTTATACCATTTATCATTTTCATTTAAAGATTCCATGTAAAATATTAATAAAAATTAACGTGATCTTTTATATGTATTTCAAAACACGACAAACAAATTATTGTTAGAGCACCATGCAGACTATAAAATGTCTTTTATTTCCTTTATAAACACATTCACATCAAAGCAAATACAGTTTAATGCCCAAAGGGAGTTTATTTCTCTTTAAAATAAGGAAATCATCCAGAATAAAAGAAAGAATGCCCCCAAAATTACTGTAATTAGCTCAATGACTCCTGTTAATCAAACAGCCTCCTCAAAAGATAAGACTATTTTATCTTGAGTAGCCATCTCAGACAGAAAATTTACTGCAATCACTTCTTAACACCTGGCAAAATCACAAATAAATTGGTAATAACTTTATGTTAAAATTATATTAGTGTTCTTCATGTTAGTTAATAAAGTAATTTCTGGTAATCGTCAGAAGTTATATGTAAGAAAAAATAATATTTAGGTAATTTTAGGTACTATATTGATCATAAGTCTAAGCATATTAAGATTTAAATTAATTTTAAATGTTTTGTCTGCTTGGTCATGTATATAAGTTTTTTCTCATGGATAAGGTCTGTTTATTCAGCGTACAGACAAAACTTAGGCCATCAATAGAGTAATTTCTCAAGTCTTGAAAATAGGAAAAAAAACCTTTCTGTTTTTTATAAATAATAAAGACTAAAGTATATATATCTGCCTATATAATTTGTAATTCATGTGTAATATACCATATAGGTATGTAATTAATGTATAATATATGCTGGTAATTGTCATGTGTAATAATACACTTAAATTTTTTTTGATATTTCAGCAAAATTCCTCAACCCAGAATCTACGCAGTAAATCTACTATAAAATTGTTTTGAACACGCATCACAGGTGGTGATGCATTACTTTATTGTTGCATTTATTGATTTTATTGTGGCACAGTACAAATCCGCCAGCAATGACAGGGAGTATGATGATGCCAAAATGTATGGAGAGACATTTCACTTCATGCATAGTGAAGAAAGTTTTTGAACTGATATGTTAGCAATGGGAGACATACAAGAAGAGAATGAATTGTTATTTCATACTTTCTTGGCCTGGGTGGCTTCAGCTTAAGAAAAACCTCAAGTATTTTAAGTACCATCGTTCAGGCCAGCTTTAGCAGTAGCTACAGAGGGCATTCTTGTGTGAAATAATCTTTGTGGCTAGTGCTGAGAGAGCTTTGGGGTTTTATTTCCTAGGCTGCAAATGTTCCTACTCAAATGTTGAACCAAAAATGTACAGTCACCAAAACACCTCAAACTATGATGACATTGCATGTTTCTAATGCCTGTTTTTCCAAAATCTCATCCAGCAGTACAAAATGTGGGACATGTTCCTGGTCTGGGAGCTAAACCACCAACCTGCTTCTGCAGCTGGCCAAAGGAGCTGGAGATGGAACAGGTGGGGAATGGTTTCTATTTCTCATTTCAAAAGAAAGATGTCTGTGACAATGACCAATGCAGGAGAAATATTATCACTAAGATAACTGTGATGAGTGGGCTGCTGTCAAGGACATAGATTCTTAACTTTTTTTTTTAAGACTTGACCACAGAATAAGATTTCTAAAGTTTCCTGGTGTGTCCTAATTATAAATTTTTGATATAACTAGCCCTCAAGATAAAAACAGAATTTTGCCTATGAAATGTTCTCTCTTTCAGTCACACAGTTTTTTAGTCTGACAGTCAAATCTCAGTTCTTGGCATTTCAAGTGGATTGTTAAACTCTGACTGAGTATGTGATATAAAAGTCATTTTTTGGTGGGAGATTTATATTTTTAAAAAGAATTTAGAAAAAAAAAATTAGTGAGGAAGAATTCAAATTTTGTTGCAAATTCACGAAGTCCACAGGCAGTTCGGGGTTTCTGTTTGCTGGACAGGTATATGTTGGATGAAAAGTCTGAAAGTAGTTTGCTGTATGTTTTATCATTGAAACACAGACTACAGAACTCCCTGGAATTTCAAAAAGGACATTTGTCCTTCAGGAAATATTGTTGTATGATGACAACCATAATACAGAGATGGCACTGCACAGCTACACTTCCATGAAATAGGAAGCAAAAGAGAAGGAATGGAAACAGAAATAGTGTAAGTTTCCTTTCTACCCTTCCCCATTCTTTCCTGTTGTCCCAGAGGGTGTAATCCTGGAGACTACAGTCCCCTGACTTGCTTTATGCTATCCTCAACCTCTTCCATATTGCCCTGAAGTAATCAGCACAGTGCAGTTTATTAAACAAATATCCCCTACACAGCTCCACATCGCTTTTTGCCTTCCAAGCAAGCTGTTCTTTACCCTCTGTGACACGGGTATTACTTGCATTGAATGCATGTTCTTTGTTGCTGCAGTTAACTTGTCAAGGCCCCACCTGGTTTGATGTATTCTGGAGTGGAAGTTGAGTGTTTTGGGCTTTAATCTGCATGGCAGAACAAGCTCATGCTCTCTCCTCTCTGCACAAGATGTAAAGATAGCATCTCAGAAATATCTGAGCCTAGGGAATCAAATACCCAGCTGAGACAGACTGCTGTCTCACACTCAAACATCACGAGACTCAACAATATTGCATTTCCTGCATGAGCTTCCCCTGAGGGATGGAATCCTGGAGGTGCAGTCAGAGCATGTAGAACATACCACGACAAGGGCACAGCTCTCACAAAACAGCATGGCAGCTGTCATGTTTGCTGCAAAACATGGCCAGAACAGTATGTGATACCTTTTTCCAACCCTTTCCCTTCATCCTTAATGCCAGTGGGATCTCTGGATGTTTTTACACTGTTTTTTGCTGAATGTTTGCTCACTTAAATCTCTTATTATAGCCTGTGTTAATGGCCAGGTTAAGACAAGTCTTGCATATGGGAAAACAGTTTCAGAGCCTCTCCTTGAAATGTCTTCATTTCCAAAAAATTATTTAAAGATTCAGAAATAAATGACAGAGGAGAGGAGAGGAGAGAAAGAACTGGGGAAGGAACACTGGGATGGCAAGATCAAGTGTTGTTCTTGGAGCAGGGAGTGATTTTTAGGGCAGGCTCTGAGAACAACTGCTGTCTTACCCATTGTGGGTGGGGACAGCAGGGAAGCCCATCTTGCTGGAGCTCTGTTCTGTGCTACAACGCACAACAGAGCCAAAAGCAGTTGTGGATTTTTTTGTTTTGTTTTGGGGTTTTTTTGAGTTCTTGGACAAACATAAAATTGAAGCCATAAGGATCATTGGACATGATGTCTCTTTGTGTACAGGCAAGAGTTAGTGATCTTGGTAACAGAGACAGTAGCTGCCAATTAGCTACTTCTTACAGCTCTAGTAATTCCTCTAGCACATGAAAGACATAATTTGATTCTATGCATCAAAAAGTATTGTGGATTTTATGTAAAGCAAATAGAACAGAAATAACCTTTGTTTCAAAAGTTAGATCAACCATACTTCATACATTCTCAGTCATAATATGTTCTATGACTTTTTTTCTTCACAACATTTTTTTTTAATGGGGAATGTTATTTAATGAATGCAAAGCTGCTTTTGGGGAAAAATATTTGTACAGATCAAATGGGAGTAGTAGAAATTTCTCACATTCAAGGTGGAATCTCTGCTCATACTGATAGAGAAGCAGAGACAGAGGTATTGCAGAACTGAGCAAGTTTAGGATAATGACTTTGAAAGTTCAGGTGGACATTACACTGCCCAGGCAAAGAGGTTTCGAGATCAGAGTTACCTGAATTCTTTTCCTGTGGCCTATACACCTTAGTTGGTAATTATCATTGATCTGAACTAATTCCAAAGAATAATTCCTATATACTGCTACAAGATTTGGAAAAAAAGAGACAATTTCTTCATTCTAATTCAAAACTGGAACTGAACCTCAACTTCATACACATCAGGTGGTTTTCATAAGTTGTGTAATGTGGTTATGAAAACTTTCTTCCAATTCACCGTAAATTTAGTGCTAGAATTTTTATGAAGGTTAAGCATTGATTTTGCTCACAGTGAGTCAGGAAATGGACTGAAGAAAGATTTTTCACCTGGCCAGTAAATATTTTATAGTTCTTGGTTATTGCAGAGTGGGAAATACTCCTCTTCATCGCCTCAAGATTTAAGAAAAAGTGTTAGAAGTTTTCAACATTTGTGTCACAGAAAAAAAAAAATTGAAATTTTGAACAAGTTAATGGAACAGCAGAGCAACTGCCCTCCTGCATCCATTTATTGTCCTTTTTTATACACGCATGTTTATTTCAGATGTATTCTGTTTTCAGATATTCCAATTCTAGCAATTCTTGCTAAGCTTCAATTAGGGAGTGACAAGCACCGAGTTAACTTTTTTAGCTCAGCATATGCAGCTATGTACGAGCTCATGCATAAACATAAACCAAACTACCCAGCAGAAAAAAAAAGCTAATACCTTTTTTAGAGCAGAAGTGAAAAATAGCAGCCAATGACAACCGCGTCTGCGCGCTCCTAATTGCCGAGAGAGCGACGCATTTGTCCGTGCCACCCAAGGAGGCAGAAAGCTGAGGAGTGGGAAGAGATCTGAGTAACAAAAGAGAACTTTGCAGAGCTTCAGCTCTGAGAGTTGGATGTGCTGGTATGAAAGCACGAGCGCGTGGAGGCGTGTGCAGTGACAGGCACGAGCTGTGGCTGCTCTGAAAGAGGAGCACAGCCAAGCACAAAAAAATCAGGATTGTTTTTTTCTGCCATTGGTTTCAAACTCTCAGCTTACCTGCACTCACAGAAGTGAATTTTGAATGCATCGAACAACTACTGTTCACACAGTAACAGAAACATCCACTAAAGCAATGTAAATTACCTTAGTAATTGTATTCTTTTTGACCCTGTAAAGGGCACTTTTGCGTCACTCATATTCCTTCTGACTTCCACAACAAGGATCCCTTTCCTAGTTTATAATTTTGATTGGATTAGTTGTGAGAACTCTTACATCTCTTCCACTCTGTCTCCCTCCTTTTTAACATGTCATGTGTTTTGATTCTACTTTCAAGACTCCTTAAGACTCTTTCTTCTCCTCCTATAAACTTGTTTACCAGTTCTGAGAAATCACTTTTGGTTCCCAGCTTGTAAGTAATATTATTTGCCATCTCTTCCCTGCTAAGCCTCTGGACAGACACTTTCCTGGCATTTCTCATGTGCCCCACAGCTGTGGTAGACTGTCTGATAACCTCCCCAGTAGTCTCCTTTTCCTTTCTAGCTTTGGAAAGCTCTTTATGTGTTTGCTGCCACCACCATGAGCACCATTTAAATGTGTTCACTCAGCTTCATTTTACTGATGAAAGGGTTTGTTACAGACTTGTGTTGTGGTTGGATTTGGCTTTAATTAGATGTCACCTACCTTCTCAATTCTTTTCCACTGTAGCTTTGACATATTGTTGCTTTTTGACTCTTTAGGCTGAGTAAAAAGGCTGTCTTCCCCTTTTTTGTTGCTTATTAGAAAAATAGGATTAAATCAAACAACCAAACATCAGTTTGTTATACCCATCTTTCAACATGCAGAAGTCTGTTTTTGTCAGAAGAGATGAAAAGTATTCACTACTTCAGGGTCAAATGTTGCAAAAGAAATGTCAAAGCCTTTTGAAAAGATTTGAAAGACCTGCAATTCATTAAGTTTCTCAAAGAGAAGATTACAGAGGGGAGAATAAGACTGCCTGACTACTAAATGTAAATAGAATTAGGCCAACTGGAACTAGGTGCAACAGGAACATAGTAAAAACGACAGTGTCTGATATCTTAGACAATACTTTATTGTTAAATAGATCAAAACCCAGGGTGAAAACTGCTGTTCAGAGAATGATGTTTTGGGATATATACTGCAAGTGAAGCAGCAATAAAGGAGCAATTACTCGTGCTGTAATGCTTACAGGAGCAGCTATTTCTCATTTCCTTGCCTCTTTACCCCAATACTCTCAGCAGCAGGAATAACACCTTCAGGAACTTAACATCTCCCAGTGAAGAAATTATTTCCCTTATGCCTTTTGTGTTTGGGATATAATTGGTATCATTGATCAAAGAATGAATCATATTGATATTTTCTTCAGAGGTGGTTTAAAACAGGCGTTTTAAGTTATTATGGAAGTCTTTCAATCATAAGACAAGTTGAAGTAATAGCACTGGTTCTACAAGTACAGTACAATCAACCCAAGAAATCAAAGGTAAAAGGAAAATCAACATCGTGGCTAGGAGTGTTCTTAATTGGGGCAAGTAGGAGCAGAAGAAAGGAAGAAGTAAGTTTTTACATGAACTTTTTTTTCAATTTTCTTGCAGTGTGCATAACTATAGACCTGTTTCAGCCCTGGGGGAAAAAAAAACAACCAAAAAAAACCCAGAAAAACCCAAAAAAACAAACTCCAAACAGAATAGCCAAAGCAATAATATATTTGACAGTTCCAGGTCTGAATAATAGTTTAGAGATTGTAAGATTGATAATTTTCTGTTTTTTCCCAATGTGACAGAAATAGTTTGAGTAACATAACGAAGGTAAAGTTAGAATACCTGCTTGAGATTTGTTCATATTTTGAAATTTCTACTTTTTATGTTAACCTGAGAAAAGAGTAAAATTGTGCAACTACAAGCTTTGATGGTTCTTTTTAGTAATATATTAATTGATCTTTTAAGAAACACTATGTGACCATATAAATCTTCCTTCATGGGTAATATTAGAAGAAAAGAGCTACAAAAATCTCTCCTGTGAGAAAACCTCTTGAATAGTTAAGATGTTGCAAAGGCCTATGTGCCTCTTTTTTTCACAAAACAACAGGTTTCTCTTTATTATATACTTGATATATTTATGCATAATATACATATTTTGAATTTTATATTAATATAAAATGTATATAAAATATATATGTGCATATAAATGTGTGCTTCAACTTCATATAAAACCTTTGGTCTCAGATGTATCAAGTATTCAAAAGTCTATGGAACTATTTCATAAAAGTAACAAGAGGAATAAAAAAATCAGTGGGATAGGAAGGAAGCTGACATGTGGCATTTTTGTCTTTGGAATGTGAGGTTCCCTCTGTCCTCTGTGTTATTGCTTCATTGAATGAAATGCTGCAATTAGGAGAAGCCCAGAGGTGACAACTTGTAGCTGTTCTTTTGGATAGGCAGTGACATAAAAAGTAGAGGCCTTGGAAATGTGAAGAACTTGATGGCTCCATGATTTTATACTGGTTGGTGTTCAGAACTGTTATAATTAATTTAGCTTATAATGCCTTAGAACACGAACTTGATAAAATAGAAGATATTTTCTTTTCAGAAAGAGATCTGGTTTTATCTGTAGTACTTCAATAGGTTTATTTTGATGATGATTTCTGTAATCTTTTATGGAAAGATTTATTCTGCTTTTCTTTTTACCTTTTGCTTCCCTGTTTAAGTAATAACTTTTCACTTTTTTCTGAATTGAAAATTTTTTGTGAAATTTTCTCAAACTGGTATGTTTCTTTTTGTTGCTAAATACTCTTCTCACTTTTTAGGTTTTTATATCTTCATAGTTGTCAAAGCCTGTCAGAAAATAGCTTATATTGGGTTTCCCCCCCCGCCTCTTTTCTTATTTTTGAGTGATAAAACTCTTTTTTCTATTCATAATGAACAAATGTGTTAAAAGTCATGTCAATTTTTCTGACAGATGTGAAAATCCAAATGATTCCTAGCATGGATGTATTTTACCCTACTGAAGGGTTTTAATTTACTCATTTATTCCCCCTTCCTCAGGGAGCAAGATGATATGAGAGACAGGAGGAGTAGAAAACCTACCACAAATTAAGAAATGTGTAAATATACACTATCCTTCACTCAAGTGTTAAAAGAAAAAAAATAAAGAAGAAAACAGACTACTTGCTGACATTGCAAATCTAAGCTGAGCATTTATAGAAATCACTGATTTTTAGTGTGGTGCAAAAGCAGAGAAAAAGACTTTAGTAAAGTTAAGTGGCAGATAACAGGTTCAGCTGATCTCAATAGAGGCTCTGTGCTCAGAAATGTTAATATTGTAAAGCTCTGTACCAGAAGAAATTAAAAAGCATTATTATGAAATATGGCAATATTTTAAACACGCTTTATAAAAAGGTGTAACAAAATCTCTATCAAAGAAATGTATACTTTATCAGTTCATCAAGTAGAGGAAAAGCAATTATGCAGAGTGAAATGATCAAGGGGTTTTCCATGGTCAGGACAGATCCATTAAAAGAAGCGTCCACTTGAAATTCTTGTGAAATATTGTAAGCCACAACTGAGATAGCCTACATAATTAAATTTCTGGCTCATATGAATTTTGGATACAGTTTTTCGGTGGTAATCTCTATCTTCCAGGATCCTCTTCCCTCCGCAAAATTCTCAGTTCACATAAAGAGCTGGCTGGGCAATCTTGTTAAATTTTATTTTTGTTTATTCTCTGTTTTAGTCCATGGTGCCTATCCAGTTGTCATTATGCATACAGGATTTTGGTTAAAACAGTCTGTTCAAATAAAAATGAAACAAAGCAAACAAAGCTTTACAATTTGGGCTATAGCTGCTATAACTGTAGCTGTTTCCTTGCCTCATGACTGGTTGCATTCTGCCATTTTTAGAAATGAATAGCTTTTTGGAGAGACAGCAAACTTCCTGCAGGATGCAAAGAATGATTTCTCCTTTTTCTTTTTTCTGTGGTGGGGCCTGACTAAAGTTAGAATGTTTCTTTCTTACCTTTTGAGTATCATGGTCACATCATGGGGAGCAGGAAAAAAGGTACCTCCCTCATTTTTTTTTGGAAGTTATGTTTGTTAGCTTGCTGAATCTCTGAGGGAAAGAAGACCCATTATGATATTTATTTTCTTCTCTGAAAGTCTCTTGCTAGTTCATGTTACCTTCAGATTCTTAGCCAGCTCATGTTGAAAAAGTCAGCTCATGACTTAGAAAAAAGTCTGTGAATGCTAAAAGCAAATACTTGATTCGGAGTCACACAGAGCAGGATGGCAGATTTTTTGGGGAGCTGAATTTAATGACAATTTCATATATATTTCAGGAGTTTTTCTTCAAACCAGCTATAGTCAGGAATGTAGACTGAGGGACTATTAGCATTTGGAGCATATCTGATGTATTCCTGTAACACATCTAAAAATTTATTTTTGTCTGTAAGGAATCCAGTTTGTTTACTCCCAGGCCTCTCCACAGACTGACACGAGGAACAGTACGTGGGTGACAGGGAGAGATGCTTCAGAAACTCTCTCTTGTTCTGGTAAAATATTTAAGTGGATGGATGAAGTGCAAACCACAGTCTTCCGTTCTAGTGGTTTAAACTGCAAAGTCTATTTCTCCAGCATGGAAACACTTCCCACTGAATTTATGAGGAAAATGAGCAGACAGTGAATTATTTAACACATGCAGCAGGACTTGGTTTCTTCTTTTGAGGAACTGCCAAACTGGTTTGAGTTATGTTTTCTAAAATTCCACAGTCTGAAGCTGTCACTGGCAAAATCAATCCATAGGGTTGAGTTTGGTAAAATTTATTCCACATGGACTGGTGAAATATTGGAATACTAAGTGGCTTATAGATAATTTTCAGTTTATCTGCTGGCCAAAATTCCATGGAAAGGTTGTTTTTTGGAGCTGTGTGGTCTTTAACTGGTGTGCATATGTATAAGGTGGTAAGTACTGCAGTTGCTTCAGGTATGATTGACCACAAAATGGTAAGTAACAACTATCAGAATTAAAAAGTTTATTAGAATCACGCAATCATTAAAGTTGGAAAAAACATCTCAGATCTTCAGTTCCAACCTATGTATTGAAGTGCCATGTTCAGATGTCTTTTGAACATTTATTGTTCATTCTCGAAAATACAGTAGGCTTAGTTCTAGGCAATGGCATTGCATAATTTTTTCAGCAGCACAAGTGGCACTGTACAGCATCAGAGATGGCAGCATCAGGCAAAACAACGAAACGGATTTTGGAGATAAAACTAATACCTCAGGTCACCTGGACTGATGTGTAATAATAAATTAGGAGAGAGAACACTGCCATTATGTTTCTATAAATAAAATGGATCTCCTCTATCAGATCAACACCATTAACAAATACAATATGCATAAAACATTTAGGAAAAAAGGTTCAAAAAGCAAAAAATGTAGTGACTATATAGCAATTTGCCTCCCAGCAATGTGAATTTCTTTATACTTCAGTACAATAGAAAAGGGACTGGCTGGCTATCAAGCATGTGAAACATTTAGCACTTCCCCTGGAATACCCAGAGAATACATCTGTGTGGGAAAAAGAACTTTAAATATATTTTTTTAGTTTAGGCTATGCCCATTTTGTAACATTGATTAGTACAATTAATCTATCTTTGTGTTTGGAGGCTATGGGGAATTGTTTTGATGGCCAAAGGACCACAAAAAAAGCACCAAAAGGATTGTAGAACACATATTTGTGGGAAGTGAAAATGTTTTTATTAACAGTGAAATGTATTGTCTTTAAATATGTCCACCTATTCATTATTTTTATAAATATATAAATGTATACATTTACTCATTCGCATTTTTGGAGTATTTTCTGTGTGGGTATTTCAGTTCTTCGCTATAGTTGAACAGTAAATAACACTTGTGTGAGTACCAGCATATTTTTTATGTGTTTATTTTCGCAATACCTAGAAGTATCTTGCTACCAACAGAGACACACCCTTTTTCCTTCAAAGGAGGCAAACCATTTCAGCTCTCTATAAATCCATAAGACCATTTGTTTAAATTGTGTCAAATGCTTGATCAAACTTGACACCTTTGTAACAGCACTTGAGGTGCTTCACAAAAAATCTCTCGGGGAGAAAGCAGGAGAACTCTTGTTGCAGAAAAAGAATGTTTTCTTCACTTTACTCTTCTAAAACTCAGATATTCACAAAATATTTCTTCCAATAAATAAAATGGACCTTGAAGCACGGAAACTGAACCAGAAATTGCTTATATCTGTGGTATTTAATATTTTTAAAAAGGAATTCTTACTTCACAGGGATGTTATGGCACCATTTTTTCTTCAAGGTATAATTTTCAGATAACCCTATCAACAGCTCTAGAGAGGCTAAAGTTAGGCCAGTTTAAAGATGCAAAGGGAGAACCCTCCCTAAGCAAAGTGTCTAATTTCTTCAGCTTGATTTCTTTCAGCAGTGAAAGAAGTGGATTTTTTCTGCATTTAATTTTTGTCTGAGTGTACATTTCTTCTTCAGAAGCATGGCAAGACAAAGAAATGTAAATGTGTTATGTTTTTATTTGTAATGTCAGGAAAGGATAACAGACACGTGAAGGCCATCTCTGATGCTCACATTTTGTGTTCAAGGTTATTGTTTCTTTAGTGAAACTCTGAAGCTAAGCAGGGGAACAGACTGTGCTTTTTGAACAAAAATAATTTACATTTAAACATTCCATTTATCAAAATATTTTTCTTTGTAAAAATTCGCATTTTGTACCAAGTGTTGTACATCTAGTTAACTGTAGATCTCAAACAACAGATGATTATTTATTATAGAAGATACTTGTCTACAGTTTGAGTTTTGAAAATCTATTGGTTACTCCTTTTTGCAAGAAGAAAAAAAAAATCCTTCTGTGTTAATGTTATTGCACATCCTACATATGTCCACAACATTAACAGAAAAGTGAGGACCTTTCTCTACAAATGAACACTTTGCAATTTCTCACCTTTTTCTATGTTAGTCATGTAAAATGTTATCAAATCAGAGCCTCAGTACCACATAGCTGTAGGCCTTTATTGGAAGTCTGACTGTTCTGCTTAATGTATTTCAGCAAAACTTTGATTTTTAATTTTCAATCTTTATTTTTCATTCATAACTCTGTGAAGAACTTGAAAAAAATGGCAGTTTTGAAAAGGTGGGGCTTGGCACAGACTCCTCATGATTTTTTTCTTGACTTTTAATGAAGCTCCCTCTGAGGGGGTGGGTGTCTTACCTGAGGTGCAGCAGTGTTGGTCACTAATCACTCTCATGTACCTGGGGCCCACACCAAACCAGTGCCATGGAAGAAGTGAGACATTTTGAGTAAAGTGATTTCTGGAATTAGGTCCTTAAAAATACCTAAAAATTTAAAATATCTCTGCATATTGCAAGATTTGCAACTCCTCAGATTTTGCTTCATTGCTCTTATCCTCATTGGCTTTGGCTTAAGCCAAACTGAGGAAGTACCAATGCCTGAAATAGAAGACGTGGCCTATGCTAATATAATTTAAGAGTTTTGTTTGATTAGTTAGTACAAGTTTGTTCAGCATATTGATACTGTGGAAAAACTCAAAGGAATTAGTGACCTAAAGCCCATTTCCCCTTACAATTGGAGCTAGACACCTTCTCTGTTTTCTGTTACAGCTGTTACATGGAAGAATAGTAGATGGCTTTGCAGTAGGATTTAAACATGACAAACCTAATGACTTCAAGGAATCTAAGAATTTTTACAGCCTAAGACTCTGCACTGGTGGGGTAAAACATCGAGCTGTTATCTAAGTCTTAAATCAGTCCAGCAGATGTGGAGGGGCACACGATGGGTTCTGCACAGAATCAATGGCTCTCTAACTGATTTATGGCTTTTAAACATTAGAGCTTCCTTAGAATTTATTCTGCTTTTTTCTTTTCTCTCTCTTTTCTTCTCCCTTTCTTTTATTTTGTCAACTGTGTAACGCATCAGTATCATTCATACAGTGTGAAGAATGAAGGTGAATTCTCTCCCCAACTCCTTGAATTTTTTTTCTTTTTTGTGAAAGTTAGGCTTTTATGTTTCTCTTTTTTTATCTAAGTTTGTCTACTAAAGTGTTCAGAAATGGGTGAACTTCTGTAAAGATCTGGAGAAATTTCACTTCAGAGTACAACACAATCAATTTAGAAAAGCTTATATTGGCAAAAACTGCCTAATGCCATTTATTCTTGCCTGGGATATTTAATTTTTAAATACATCTTCAGATTCAGTGTGAAACCACTGATTTCCAGGGAGTGAAAAATTGTGAATGCTTATGTCTTCAATATATTTCCTTAAATTGCATGTCCCCCTTGCCCCAACCCTTTTGGGTTTTTATTATTCCCCCTTCACCCCCAAACTGTGGTTTGTTATCTTACAAAAGGTTCAGAAATGTCATTTTTTTTAAAAAAAAGGTTAAAGTAACAATTTCAAGACTTATTCTGGTGGTAATATCAAATGAATTTATAAATGTGGTGATTTCTCTTTCACTGTTCCTGCATTTATTGAAATCCTGGAATACATATCACAGGTATGTCATAAGTTGCAAACATTATTTATTTTCTTCATTAAGGGAAAGTTTTAGACTGTTCTGCCTTAAAAATATGTTTATAGTGATAGAAATTACTTCTCTTTTACCTCTTCAGTAAGGAGAAGAATCTGAAATGTGTGAAAGTTGAGACCAGTGAACAAATGCATGCAGCATGAACTAAGTTATTTTCTAGTTAGGACCTCTACAAAGGACACCAAAGTTATGCATTTTATTTTAGTACATTTGATGGATTTATCCCAACTTTTTAAAATACAGAATAATCCCCTGATTACAAATGTCCCAGAATAGCTGATTAATAGTCATTAAAATGTCCTGGAGAGTTGTTCGAATCAACTCTGGACAAGGAACTCCTGGATGTAAATATTTTTGCAAACCAATAAGGAAATTTTTATCCAAGTCTATGCCAAACACACTTAAAGTTGTCTTGGACTGATAATTTGTCAAATAATATTATTTTGGGGTTTATTTCTGATTCATTATTTAATAGAGCATTTTAGATATGGTTTGTACTATAGACATTTCCTTAATAATTTTTGGTTTTGTTTGTCTTCTTAATACTTACTATTCAGTTTCTTTTGAGGCAGAAGTGTTTACATATTTATAAATGAGAAGGGGAAAAAAAATCTCCATTATTTATGCATGGTACTCATGCCCCCAGGGTCCAGTTTTGGAGATTATATACAATGGTAAGAATAAGGCATGCATTCTGTACAAGAAATTCAACCTGTCTGCCATGTCCCAATCCTAATTTTAATAAACCTTCATCTGTTACCGAGCTCTGCAAGTCCTTTACTTATTGAAAACCAAGTTAATAGTGAATGCCCTTTTTTTTCCTGATCAGAACTCGTTTACTAGGTCTAAACTTTGACCTGGCATGTGTAATAAAGGCTGGCTGAGGATTGGTGGTTTCCTGACAGCAGCTGATCCTTGTACTCCTGATTACTCCTTTTTGACATGCATTTGAGTAGCCACCCCACCTTGTAGATGGAGTTTATAGGCTCTCCCTGTTCTACCTGGATGTTGAAAAGTCAATTGTCACCACCCTGACCTCTGTGAGAAGTATACTTTGCTATTGCAGATCAGGTTTCTTCAAAGTGAAACAAAATAGTGAGAATAAATATTATTAAATAGTAATCAAGTTGTCATGCCCTAACAGTTATCAGACAGCTTGTGCAAGGCAGCATATCCTATACATTATTTAAAATAGGGAGACTATTGGCAATTTAGGCATGTCATCAGTCTTCTGTGCCATTTGTAGGATTTAGGTGTAATTTTTAAGAGCCTTTGTTATATAAGATTTGAGGCCTGGTGGCAAATACAGATTTTTGGAATCCAGTGTATAGGTGCGGATTTTCTCCTAAAGTATAATATTCCAAATAATATGGGCATTTTTTCAAATTACTTATTTTACAGTTTCCGTATTGTACTTTTTTCCCCCTTCCCTTACTTTGTGATCTTGCAAATAATATATATATTTTTCAGGTATCAAATAAAGCTCAAATTGTGTAACATTGCTCTAGCAGATCTCGAAGGTTCTAGAGGTTCAAGTAAAGCAATGGATTTGAGATGGTATTAAAATATTATTTAAATATTGGTTAGTTATAAAAAGAAAAAAGGTTGGAACTTTTGTCCATGTGGTACAGACCATATGTAGCTCCCTTCATTTCTTCATATTTGTGCTTCTAAGATTACTCTCATTTCTGTAATTTTTATAGACAGCCTTGTAAATCTAGAAGTGTCAAACCCATCAGAAGGTTTTTTAAGTGCCTACATCATTTAAGAATTCAAACTTAATTCTGAACTTCCTGAAGTATGTACAAGCATGCACAAAATATGAAGCAATTATAAATAAATATGGAAGAGTTTCTTGGATTCTGAAAGAATTTAATAAATATGTGCCTACCAGATTCTCTGAATTAGGGCTGTTTGTTCTAAGTTCTTTTTATCATCTCTCAAGCAAAATATCACCCATGCCTATTGTACTTATCCTCTCTTCACCTTGATTATGAATAATTTAAGTGTTGAAATATCATTCTTCTTTAATTCAGGGCTTTGTATTTGAAGGAAAAATAGGCAGCAGAAGATGTAAACTGATAGCACAAAATGTCCTCAAGAAATGAGAGGAGATCACGCTGTTTCTTTCTTTTCACTTCTTTTTTTTTTCTTTCTCATCAAGGACTTCTATATCCTCTTTATCACCTCATCCTGCATGTTGCTTACTTATTGTGAATAAAACCTCTTCAGCTTGCATTCAATGAAATAATTATTTCTATTCCCTTTTGTCTTTTCTATAAACCAAATCTGTATTATTTCCCTTTGTCCTTGCCCATAAATAAATAAACTTCCTTTATTTTTTTCTTCTCTCAGTGTAGCATCTATTGATATATATAATGATTTATATTGATAAAATTCAAAGCTCACTCTCTATCTTTCCTGTGTTAGTTTAGATTCTGTTCTGTAACCTTTTTTTTTTTTTTTATTGACCAGTGGGATACGGCACATTTTTCCAACAGGACTTAGCCACCACAAAAATACAGTTGGAGTTTTCTGAAAACACTGAAAAAATTATGTAGACAACTCTAGACACTCCTCTTATTTCATATGAGGAAGGGGTAAATAGTTTCCAGCACACCTGAACAGCTGAATATTGGGTCCTTTTTTTGTTTGTTTGGTTGGTTTTTTTGTTTGTTTGTTTGGGTTTTTTTGATTTTGTGTTTGTTTTGGTTTTTTTTAAGAGAGTTTGTGAATTAATGTCTCCTGTGGTGAAGACTATCGCTTCAGTAAATACTAAATGTATTGTAGGTGGAGAGTCTTGAGGCAGCTATGTAAGTGATCAGGTTACTTTAAATCAGTATTTGGCAAACTTTTGCTTTCATGCCTTTGTTCCCCATTTTTATTTGCATCCCAACAAAACCTTTTGTCTCTCATAGCACCAGTCCTGCTGCCAGTTTTTCATTACAGAAAGCCTCAGCCCTCAGAAGACAGCAGTTTTTCTTTGCGCTCTGTTCATGACTATGACCTTCTCTATGATTTTTTCATCTATATCATGTCCTTACCACAGATATGGATGAAAATCTAGTCTGTTTCTATTAGCAGGATGAATGGAATTGTTCTTCAGTTGTACCCAAGCACTTCTATATTAGATCAAATTTCTTCATGGTTAGACAGAATGTCTTTCAATTTTTTTCCCCCCTCTATCTCTAGGATGCCAGAAAGCTCAGATACTGACAGAAGTTCTACTGAGACTCCTACATTATTTTTTCTGAAATTATTGCTTGTTGATACCTAGGCTAATGAATAACACATTAAATTTTTTAGGTGAATTTGTGGCATTCAATTTTAGATATGTCAGTATAGATTTAGATGAAAATTTTTTGTAGGAACTATTCCACAGCATTTTGATAGCTTTCTGACTTAAAACAGGTCTTCATGGTTTAGGCTTTTTGTATGCTAATTTTCCTAGGAAAGTGTATTTTTTGAGTGCTTCCTAATGGAACTAAAATGATGATATAAAATCTATATTAAGTATATTCTTTCATTAATAATATTAAGTTTTATAATTGTGTACAAGAGGTTGAGCATTAACAGGACTGGTAATCTGAAGTCAGGCAACTTTGTCAGCTCCAGTATTATAGCAAGATTACAGTAAAAATGAATGACCCATGTAGGAAACTCATTTTTTAATGAGTATATTATTCATTTAATTTCCAAGGTCAGAGTATGGTTATGATAGCAGCTTTTAATAAAAGAAATTTTCTAATTTGGTGTGCATGACAAGAGACAGCAAAGAGCTTCAGTACTTTAGAATTTTAAAAGATTTTGTGCAGAGAGCCCAACAAAAAAATAATTTATCACTGCGGTTACTGTCGTTTGCCTTTCCACTCAGTGGAAAGAAGAGGGAGAAGAGAGGCATGAAACTGCTTCCAGCTTTGAGGTGTGGAATTAATGGAGAGTTTATGCCTAGTCTATTGCTGTGCAGTCAGCTCTTTACAGCAGCTAAAGTGAGTACAGAACAGGGTAGCAGATGCTGTGAATGGATCATGGTCCTTGTTGAGACTGAAAGTTCTTATAAACATGTTTTAAGAGCAGTGCATCTAAACCCAAGACTTCTGCATTTGTATTAACTAAAAAGCCCATACCTTTTATTTATATAAAGTGGGGATTTTTTTCACTGTGTGTTAAATTAATTCTGTCTCTGGGTTGGTTTTTTTCCCCTCTGAGGAGATTCCCTCAGGTTTCACGTTGCTAGAACTTGTTATAAGTTATTTATTTATCTATATGATTATACAGTCCAGGAGCTCATGTAAATTCCTACAGGCTTGTTGCCTCTAAAATATTTGTTCCACTTTCTGCTTCATGGCAAGCATTCAAAAAATAAATATTTCAGAGTTTTCCGATGTTTAATACTGATAAAAAAACCCCTTTCAATAATTTTAAATAACATTAAGCTTCTCTTACTTTGGTGAAATGTTTTGTGGCAAAAAACAAATTGGGGAGAAAGACTGTGTCTTTTGAGCCTCACTACTATAATTTTTTTAATTGTATAATAAAAGTTATACTTTCAGCTATGGGGAATTCTGAATATACAGGGAATTTTACCCATGCTATTTTTACTTTTTGACTGATAGACTCCAGCTTTCTGTTTCTTAAAATTCTAATAATTGAACTTACCTCCTCTAACCTTAATGCAAAGGCTAAAATTGTTTGAACCATGATTCACTCCTGGAAAGCTCTCGTTGCTTTATACACCTGAAGTATCTTGAGTATTTACTTCCTGCTTTAGCCAGGGAATATTCACTCAGTGTGTTCCTCCAAAACTAGCAATCAGTGGCTCCTTTACTCATGATGAAACTATTAAGCCATAATGGCTTGGATAATGAATGGGAAAGTAGCCTTAGCAAGGTGCACATCTCTATATCAAATTTATCTAGGTTGCATAATGTGTGATTAGCTATGCTATCAGGCTTTCTTCCCTTTATTTAATTGAATATTAAATAAATAATAGTAATAAATAATAAATTCTTTACTTCCAAGAAGGTGAGCATCCTGAATTCCAGGCACTCCTTTAACATCCAATTCTCCTTTCCCTTGAGTAGTGCAGGACTATTTAAGTATGGATCTCATTGGAAACAGTTTCAGTAATAAAAAATAGATGTGGTCATGCTGTTATAGAATTTTTGGGCTCAAATACTGCAAAATAATATTTCTGTATTCAGTGCCCATTATTTTGAATGATCCTGAATTTGGAGAATCAGAGCCTGTTGTCTGCACCAACTTTGTCAAGCTCAAATCTTCCAACAAAGAGAAAAGTTTTGCTTAAAATTAAAAACCAAATCAAAATCTGCTTGAAATCAGAATGTATTTTGATGATTTTGACAGTAAAAAGTGGGCACCTTTTGAGATTTACATAGTTTTTTTGGAAATTGGTAGTTGTGGAAGACATTGCTATCGCTGTTTAGTTTTCTCATAACTGTTTCCTTCTTTTTATCTCAACAAGATATTTTGGAAACAAGTAATAAAATCCAGCTAGAGAATGATAAGATTATGAAACCTTTTATAAATAAATGATAACACAGACTCAGATTAACATGAATAGCTGTTTGTTGGGTGGTTGTTTTGATTTTTTTTTTAATAGTAACTCAGTAAAGGAAAGATAAATTTATCTTTTTAATTAAGAAAACCTGACAAGCAGTATTACTTATGGGAAATCACATCTGCCCTAGCATGGGAGAGTAAAATATGTGTCAATTTATATTTTTTGTGGGAAAATATACACGTTTAACATTAGAGAGCTTAAGATTTCTCTTGCCCTTTCATTTCTTTTCTATTACTTATAATTGATAGGGGGATGTAAATGATATGCCATAGAACTGCATTGTTTTAGCATAACACATTTAGTGGATTTTTCAAATCACTTTTGTGGGGCTTTTCAGAATGGTGTGTGGATACGTGACTGGTATTTGGGGTGGAGATTTGTCTTTTAGGATGAAGGAAATGAAATCCTCAAAATCAGCAGTATTTTTGTTACCGTCCTTGTAGGATTTGCCTTTCATGGCATGTGTGAAAACACCCCTTAGGCTAATCACATAGAAGTGCTAAAAAAAAAAAAGCATACTTGGAATAAAATTATGGTATCATGATTTCTTTCATATTATCCCTTTTGGGGAAGGACAGAGAGGGGAAGATAGGGAAGTTGGCTCACAGAGGAAAAAAGATCACTGTTATGAAAAAGGCAGACGTGCTCCCTGTTTTTGTTTGCCTTTTTTATTTTAATGTACTGCGGGCCAGTAATAAGGTTATTGAATAACACCAAGGACACATTATCATCCACCTTCTACTTTTTATTTAACTGAACACATATTCAAAGGCAAATAATATATGCTAGCTAAAAGTCTTGTTCACAGAAGTGCTATCCCTTCACATTTATTTCAGGCCAAGTAAATCTTTCCTACAATTTTGTTAATGGCCACCTTTTTAAAAGCAAATAATAACCTCCCCCCAAAAAATTGTCACCATCACTCCCTCCCCTTCTCAAACCCTACTGAGAGTCAATCAGCCATGCAGAGAAAACTTCCAATATCAGTGTCTCCTGATATGTTCTGTGTTAGAAGCCTTAGTTGCTGAGCCTGAAAGTTGTTTAAGGGAGGCTCAGACTGGACAGGAGGAAATCTCTTCAGAGAGAAAATGGTCAAACACTGGAACAGGCTCCCAGGAGAGAGAGAGAAACAGCCAATGCCTCAAAACTGCCAGTTTTTGAGGTTATTTTTTCCAGTTATGACAATTATACCAGTGAATCTGTTAAGCTGAAAAGCTGAATATTTTTAAATTAAAAACAAGCTGTGTCTAAAGCTTCTCTTATTCAGTATTTCTTGTATATGAGATATTTTCTGGTCACACTAAAAAGTTGTCTCTACTGACATGGAAGAAGAAATGGTCAACTAAGAACAAATAATAAGCCTTAGTTAAAAGGGTTATAGCTATAATAAAAAACTATAAAGGCTGTGCCAGTTTAGTGCTAATGGTTACTTGGAAGAAAAGTGGTTTATTGATTGGAAATTTGTTGTAAGATTATTATTGTAGCTTCACTTTTATTGTTTTCTTGAAACATGGCTTTGCACACCCATGGTAATTTCATTGTCAATTAATTTAGGAAAAAGAAAAATGTTTGAAACAATGCTAAAGAAAAGGATTTATATAGTGGTTCATGCATGCAGAAAATGTTATAAATATGAGATAAGCAGTAATACCTGGAAACTAATACTAAACTGAAATGCAGGGATGATCTCAAGAAATGGGCAGATTTAATTCTCCAAACATGTACATAATATCAGTCAATGATTGTACTTTCAAAGATTTCAAAGCAATAAATGAAAACTCATTTTCTGGCTAACATGACAAGTCTTGGCTCATTAATGGAAACTTGGAGAGTGACAATTGAAGATATGTATAAAAATGAGGATCCACAAGCACAGTCCATACTTGCAGGGAGAATCATTGATTCCTCTGGCTTATCTGAGAGGTCCAGAAACAATTTTTTCAGATATATCATTTTTAGTGACATATAAAGCCAGGTATACAGTAATTAAAATTTGAGGGATGTCTCTGAAATTGATGATGAGGAAAAATGTAAATAAGGAATCTTAAGAAGTAAAACTTATGTAAGAACTAAAATGGCTTAATTTGAGTTTATTTTTCAATCAGAATAAAAAGGTATTTCTTCAGTTCTGAAGGGTGGGGGGAGTTGTGCAAACACAGTCTTTCTGCTGAAAACCTGAATTCTGACCAAGTAGGTTAAACTGTACATTTTATATTGATTGTTAAAGTTAGGAGAAATGAACATCGCTGTTTCAGTACATATGGTTCTGGTGATATGCTAAATTTGAAGATATTTTAGGATAGGATTTTCTGCAAATTTTCTTTGTGAAAATGTCTTGACTTTATCCTAGTAGGGAATAAGATTAGTTTTTAAACTGTGAAAATATATGAAGAACAAGTAAAACATAATTAAACTAATTTATAACAAATTTGAACATTATACATGTACACATATTTTGTGTATATAGCTAGATTACATGCCATTTACATGCAAAATTATATTTTGTCAGTCATATTCTTTGTTTTGCAACAGCAGATTGTAAGTCACATTAATTTTCTGTTTATTCTCTTCATTTAGAGTAATTTAATTTTTTCCCATTTAGAATAATTCATTAGACAAATTGCTTTTAAGTTGGAAAGTCAAAGGCACTCTCTCTTTGTTCATGGCAGCATAGCTGGTGTCCTTCCTGTAAGTGGCCCTTCTGGAAACCACAGTGCTTGAACAGTTGCTGATAGCACTGCAAAAGCACCTCATGTAAAATGAAACTCACTGTGTTCTTATTGATTTTACTACAAATGCCACTTATCCACAGGAGAGTCAAGCTCCACTTTGTTCTGATGATGGTCTGTTCAGAGTAATTCACGCGTCAGTACTCCAAAAGTTCAATTGTGATCTAGTGGTACCTGAGGCCTCACAGCTTCATTCACACATGCCAGTAAAACTCTGTTGATTTTGCAAATTCTGGTTTGCGCCTTCCCAATTGAGTCCATCTTTGTCTCACTTCAACACTCAGAAGCTGGGTCACTGAATGGTTGGGGCTGGAAGGGAACTCTGGAGATCATCCAGCCCAACCCCTCTGCCAAGGCAGGGTCACCTCAAGTGAGCGACACAGGAACGTGTCCAGGTGGGTTTGAATGTCTCCAGAGAGGGAGACCCCATGACCTCCCTGGGCAGCTATTCCAGGACTCTGCAGCTCTCAATATAAAAAAGTTCTTCCTCAAGCTGACATGAAACATCTTGAGTTCTCTTTTATGGCTTTTACCCCTGTCCTGTCACTGGGCACCACTGAGAAGTCTGGCACCACCCTCTTGGCCTCTGATTTTGAGATATTTATATGCATTGATGAGATCCCCTCTCAGACTTCTCTTCTCCACACTGAACAGGCCCAGCTCCCACAGTCTCTCCTAATTAGAAAAGTGCTCCAGTCCTTTAATCATTTTGTGACCTCTGCTGCACCCAGTCCAGTAGCTCTTTGTCTTTCTTGAACTGTGGAGACCAGAATTGGACACAATATTTGAGGCATGACCTCACTAGGGCTGAGTAGAGGGGTAGAATCAGAATAAACATTTCTGCTTGCTCTGTGCATATAGTTAAGAGATTTAATTGAAAAATAGCCCAGCTATTCAGGAATATTTAATTGTGTTATAGTAGATAGTACATAACTTTTATACCATAAGATAAATACAAGTGTATTGAGAAAGATTGTGTTTGTACAAATATAGATACACTTATGCATGAAAGTGCAAATGAGTGTGATATTTTCATCTATTTGCATTTTCTTGTTTGGACTATTGCATATGTATAAATTAGGTATTGATAGATTTTTTTAAAAGTTTGTAATGCTATTTAAGGGACTTCAGACTTACATCTCAATGGAAGGGAAATAAATGTGACTAAATCTCCTGAGCAGCTATGGAAATCTTAATTATAACTGATAAATTATGCAATATCTAATTCCTGAATCAGCAAAATTATATGAGAGGTTAAACTTCAGGCTGTCAGTATATTTCAATAGAAGTAAATACTATTCTGTATTAATCTAATTGCCCAACTGAAATTTTTTTCAACTTTTATGAAATTGCATACCTCTAGTAGGTTTAACTTGTAAGGATAAAGAAAAAAAATTAGTTTGAAAATGCAATCTGTCATTACAGCACTACTTAGTGTGTCTGGCACACTTGAAGGTTTACATTTTCAATGTGTGACTCCTTATGAACTTCGGCAAGTCAATTTTCAAATGAGACTATAAACATATAAAGAACAGTTGAAGTCTTCAGAGGTGCATCCAGGCTCCCTCTTTGTTAATTTCCTGCTATTGAATGACTGAAACTCTTTGCAAATAAATTTAAACTTTGCTTTGAAATAAAATAGTCCCATTTGTGGCTACTTTAACAGACAATGAATTGTTGCTTAATTAATTTTAATTTTCTTTCTTTCTTTTTACTTTGGCATTGTCTCATTTCATCTGTCTCCTGTAGTACACTGAACAAGTGAAAATGTTTAACTAGAAAGGAAAGTAATGGAAGGAATAGCATGTGCACCTAAAATTCAGGTTCCAAGTTTTATATCAACAATTTCTGAAGCCATAACCAACAAAAGAAATAAAGTTTATATATACTTTCAATAAAATCCCTCTACTGCATAGATAAAATACAATGTACTACTAAAATACACTTATATTTTGTAACTCAAGATACAGGGAATAAACATTACACTAGCAAAACAATATAAAACAAACTATATTTTTGTGTAGTGATACATAGAAATAATAAATAATGTTAATGTGTTAATGAAGGGCTATAATGGCTGTTTATTGTGCTTACAGTTAGAGGAAAGATAAGTGTAGTTGCTTCCAATAATTCAGTTTCTACTCTTCACCTTCTTGTTCATAGATATAGAGTACACCAAACTGTGCTTTGCAGGTCATTGAGTAAAGAATTTTAAACTGAATTTATTGTGACTGATGCCTAAATACAGGGATAGGAACCACATCCATAACTTTTCTCATTAAGTTTTACTTATTACTAGCAGGCTTTCTCCAAGATCTCTCCCTTATTAACAGCTAGAGACATCATTCACTCACAAGAGATTTAAATGTCATTGCTTACAGACTCATTCATCATAAATTCTAGTTTGCAAAGCTTTTCCTTTGTTTTACTGAAGGCAAAACTATCTTCGTCATTAAAACACAGATTCGTTTCTAATGATTTTTTTAGACCTTTAAACACCCAAACAGCAACCACAAAAAAACCCCTCCAAACTGCATTTTTAGCTCCTTTCAGTACATCATGATCTCTTTTAACTAATGTTTGATTTGAACCCTAGTCCCAGTTCAGTAAGATATGATGCAGATTCCATACTACAAATCTTCAATTGAATAGGAAATAGTACTCCATTGGAAGAGGCAATGTGCTCTGAAACACAAGATTCTGAACTAGAATGGTTATATTTGGTTGTTTCTCCTCCCAAGCTATGGGAGGTATTTTGTATATCCTTCCTATGCCATCCCACACTTTTCTCACTTCTAGAAAGGCAATTATGTTTTGAACTCCATGAGTGAAACCCAGGGCATATTAATAATGTATTTCAGAATAATTTTTTTAACCATCCAAATGTTGAACTGTTTTACAAATTTGAATTCAAGAAATGCAAACATATGCTGTTTGATATTTCCTCAAAATTATTGCGTCTGATTTAGAACTTGTAATTGGGTCCTTTGCAAGCAATTATTTCACTGTGATAGTCTTGCAAAGGTGTGGGAAAAAAGCAAACCACAATATTATCAATATTTGAGACTTATTAATGATAATTATTAAAAATAGTTGTTTATTAATTGGATACTAATTTAACAGCAATTACTGATTAATAAAGGAATTATAACTCTAATAGTTATAACCTACACTTTACAAATACAGGAGCTCTTAATGTCATTGTTGTAGGTATTAAATTTTTCCCAAGTTCTTTCCTCAGATACTTTTTACATTTGTATAACAGTTAAAAAAAAAAAAAGTGTAGCTGTTTCATAATTATACAGCCCGTCTAAAATGAATTGCTCTGCATCCTGGTGACATAAGCAGTGGCACGAGGCTGTGTCAGGGCAGGTTTAGGTTGGATATTGGGAGAAGGTTCTTTACCCAGAGAGTGGTTGGGCACTGAGTAGGCTCCCCAGGGCAGTGGTCGCAGCACCAGGCCTGACAGAGTTCAAGAAGTGTTTGGACACTGCTCTCAGGCACGTGGTGTGACTCCTGGGGTGTCCTGTGCAGGGCCAGGAGATTCACTCAATGATCCTGACTGGTTCCTTTCAACTCAGGATAATTTATAGGTCAAATGTGTTGGTCAGTCAAAGGCCACTGAAATGCAGCTTGTATGTAACAGGCTTTTTATTGTACTGTTTGATTCTACTGGTTTAAATACAAGGAACCTCTGTAGAAAATCTGACTTCTGCAAAATTGTAAAATGTAGTTTGTTGGCTAAATTTTATTGAAAAGAAACAGCTTTCCTGTTTTTGTTTTTTTTTTCTAGGCAACCTTGCATGTGATCTGATCCTGTTCTTCAGTCTCCTCGAAAGCACCTTATGAGAGGATGACCTTTCTTAGCTGTAAATCTCCTAGCCTAACTATTGCTTACAGAAATGGCATAAATTAATGTGTTATGATCTCAAATGACACGGTGGAGAAAGTGTATTATAGTCAGAATATGTCTGAACCCTTTAATGAGAGTAAGCAATGGTTTAACAATGATTCAGCAAGGATAGTTATAAAAAACTTTAAGTTACTAAATTTCTTGTAGTTTTAGAGCAGACTCTGTAAGGAGAATTTTGTTACCTTATGAAATGGGATACATATTTTTATTGTGGTATAGTCCTTTTAGTGAGATCAAAATTTTTAATTTTGTGTCTATATTCTCATGAGAAGAGAATCTGACTTTGTGTTTAATGTATCTGTCTTACAGAATTGTCTATCAAGTTGTGATAGACTCCAAGTTAAGTACATGGTATTCATTCCCTCTAGTACCTTAATTTTTGCCAGTCAAGGTCTGTTGGTATGAAATTTGAGATTTTAAAGCATGATTATATTTTGTATAATTGTTACTAAATATAAGCCAATATTGATGATTCAGAAGATAATTATGATCAAAGGATATTTTTATGGGCAGAAAACTTGTGATACAATTTTTTCACTGACTTCTTCAGTTTTGTAACCCTGCAGTGACTTTTATATTATTTTTAACATTTGTGCTGTTTTTCAAGGGCGTCAGATATGTTTTACTTAGAAAAAATTTATAAATACAAATTACCAGAGTAGTTAGCTGGTGTCTTTGGGATATTCCCACCACAGAAGAGATAAATCACACACATTTCCTCCTCATCTTGGATTATTTGACCTGTGTCTGCTTCCCCCACACCCCAGCATATTTCTTCCCGAGCAATCTCTTTTTCTTGGAGATCTGGCATGTTGCCCCTAAAGGGCTGAAGAGCTTTTAGATGTAGAACTATTTGCCCCCAGTGCTGTGGAACAAGCTGTGCTACAGGCACGCAGAGCAAGCTGTACTGCTTTGAAATACTATTGTCTGTCTTCTGTCTTTTCCCATCTGCTGCTAAAGGCATCATCACTTCCCTTCAGTCAGATTAGAAAGACCTACTATTTAAAATCAAAAAAGGAACAATGTCCAACAGTGTTGTTATGTCTATAACATCTTCATTTTTTCATAGGTCCTTTCATTTGAAAATTTTAGTGTCATAAACATGAGTTCATTCTGGTTTTCTCCTTTACGAGTAATTTTATTTTTTTCCCACCAGTGAGCAGCACAAAGTGCTGGTCCCTAAAACCCAGACAGCTCTCAGTGACAAAATGAAGGATTCTTAGTCAGAAAATCTTACTCTGGTTTGAGCACAAGCATCTTTTATAGCCTAATTGCAGGTTACACATGAATTAACTTTTGGAGACTCTTAATGAAAGGAGAGGTCTATTTCAATAACTGCCTTCCAGTCAAACCCAAGCTGATGGAATGAAATGTTAAAATTAAACAGGTCTTTTTCAGCTTATTAGTTCTATCATTGTTTAAAATAAAATAATTTTTAAAAAATAATACCCTTCCAACACCCAAAACCCAAAAGTTTTACTGTCATAAGGAAATATAATTTCTTTAGTGCGTTATGTGTATATATAATGCTGGTACTGACATAAGATGATTCACAGTGTAGGTTAAAAAAGTAATAAAATGAATTAATGGCATTGAAAATATCTCACTTTGAGAGATAAAATTGAAGAATATTTCTGTTTCTGAATGCTACAAATGATTCTGAATTAAATATTAATCATTAAGTCGTTTTGCACCATATGCAGATTCTTCAAACTCATTAGATTTGAGAGTCAAATAGTAGCAAGCTGAGAGGAAGAGAAAATCTGCAAGGAGAACTATGCTCAGAGAGGTTTATCATTTAAAGGAAAAACATATGTAACTCAAGTGAAAGTTCACAGGTGTAGCTATCTTACTACAGAGCAATGTCAAACTGGAAATCAGGTATCTGGACTAGAATTCTACCAGAAGAAAATTGTATTTTACCTGTGATGTTAAGTACATAATATGAGAATAAGATAAGTAAAAATTCCACATTCAAAAAAAAAAAAAAAAGGTAAATTTGGTAACACTTTTGGTTGCAGGCTTGTATTTTAAAGAAACCCCAGAAAAAACAACCCCCCATAGTCCAATTTTGAGTATTGCTTTGTCTTATTGTTGGATAGTGCTGTGAATGTTGTTATTTATTCCAGAATTATGTCTGAATAGGTGTGTGTTTTCAGAACCTGTTCTTGTGAATTATGAATAGTATTCTAGAAGATTTGTGCCTATGTAATAGTCTAAAACAGTCACTGAGTACTTCAATGAAAAGTAAAGGATGCAGAGAACAGTATGAATCCTGAATTCAGGATTCCAAAACTAAAAGAAATTTTGAGGACAAGTAGGACAAAGAGTGTTTTCAGTTTCCTCCACATGTATAAAAAGGACTGTCTTTGTTAAGTACAGTGAGTACAACATGGAAATATTTTGCTTATTTTTTCTGACTTGAATAGGAAAGTTGATTTTCTGTGAGATCTGAAACTCTAGAAGAAAACTTTAAAGAGGGAATCTTCTTCTGCTTTAGTTTAGTGTCACCCTTCTCCGACTGCAGCTTGTTTGGGCACAAGTCACATTCTGGGACAAAACACATCATGGCTGAGCTGCAAACACTCCATTAGTCTTTAATTCCAAATTGTTAAAATCCTCTGCAAGCCCTAGGCAATATTTAGGAATTAATCCCTTGTCAGCCTCATGGTTTAACAGCTTGGGTTTTGTAATAATATTCCCTATCCCCATGATTTGTAGTAGGCAGATTCTTTACTAAACAGATTAAAAACCAAGACACAAAAAATTGAGCCAAACCTCCAGTCTTTGTGATTACTCATAATTTTCTAAAAGGTAATGCTAAATGTCTTCATGGATTCAAAAAGAACTTGGACAAATCTGAGTGAAAAAAACCAAATTAAGCATGCATAGTACAAAGGGACCACCTTAGCATTGGAAATCCTTTGTGGTGTAGGAGGTTGTAAGAGTGCCCTGGAAAATTATTGCTCTTGTTCTGGCCTTGTATTCTGGAGGAATACCCTGCTGTAGAGAGAAATCTCGGCAGGATGGTCTGGGTTTTTTTATTCCTACAATTTCTCCTACATATGTTCTCACACAAATTCTTGCATGATTCAAAATAATCTCTCCAATTCCACACCAGCTTCAGATGGGAAACTTTATGTCAATACGTAGATTTTTAGTTGCTTTAATGTTGTGAGAATTTTGAACATTCTGATTTCCAATACTAGTGCTGCTCTTAAAAAAATTATATTAATGCTGAATTGAAAGATCCTGTTCTTTAAATAATCTCAATGTTTAAACTCATTAGTAGGCTTAGATTTTCAAACAGTTTGAACCACAGTAAAAAAAATGCTGTAAGTTGGTGTGAACAGAAGGAAGTCTCCTGTGTTAATAATGTTAAAAGTTTTTGATTAGTCTATGTTGATGATACCAGGTAATGTTAATGTGAGAAAAACTAAGAATATACTAATTTGTTAAGATGTTCCTGTTCTTAGCAAGTTTTAGAGAGAAGTTCAGACATAGGGAAAGAGTTATTATCCATCTAAAAATTAATTCTGTTTGGTGGCTGAAGACAGAATGGATCATTAAATACATTCTCAAAAATCACTGTGATGAACTTTCAAATCCAGTGTTGAGTTTTTATCTTTTTAAAGATGACTTCACGAAAGAATGTGATACTAGGAATATCTTTGGTAAAGAACAGCTTTGAGATTTGGAAACTTTAAAATTTGTATGATTCTAAAAGCCACTTGAACAATCTGGAAAAGTAAACAAAATCTTTAAAAAGACACTTTGCACACAGTACTGTGCAGGGTGGCACTCATATATTGACTCAAATGAATGATCTTTTAAGGTTTTTTTAATGTAATCTGAAGAGAACACCTGTAAATGACATTATGTCTAGTTCTAGTTTTGCCCTTACATTGAAATTAAAAAGTTTTATGTTACAAAGCATGTTGTAAAACTATATCAAAATCAATAATGTGAGCAGGTATTTCTGGGCACTTTTCTTTAAATGTCTTGGATCTAGAATTCCCATCTTTACTTCACTACATCCTATGCTCAGCCATTAGACCACCAAATTGCAGATGAGGAGTGTTGAGCATTGCTGAACAGCTGAAAAAAAATTGGGGAACTCAGTACAAGGTTGCTCAGCACAGGTGTTTGTGTAATTATGATGTATTAGAAAACCCCTTTGTTCTATAGCCTTCCAGCTGCCTAGAGAGTAAATTCCAGAAGTTTTCAGCAGAGATGAATCCCTCTGAACAAGGCTGGCAGCAATCACCTTTTAGAGGGAATATGGAAATCTTGCCTTAAGGTCAAGGCACCACTCCCTTGAAAATGGTGCTTGCATGCCAAGTAATAGACACAATGGCTTTTCTCCACCTCCTTCATTAGCAGGCAAGTTAGAAAAAAACCTCACCAGGTAGATATTTGAGCAGTTGCTGCAAAAAGAGGCTTTGGAAAATGCTGCAGCTGAGAGAGAGTCTTTAGGATCTACCACCTCTGTGCTAAGGACGGGGGAAACAGGAGTCTGAAAAATGCTTGAGTTAAAGTGTCCTGGGAATAGCAGAATGCTTGCCACTTATTTATACCAAAATGCAGTCTAATTGTGATTTTATAGATTTCTGCATATGTAGGCAGAGGCTGGCCCAAAGAGAACATTAACAGCCCTCACCTCAATAAACACAAAGGATGGAGTGCAGAATGAGCATGCCAATACAATTTCTACTCAAAGTCATTTCTCCTTAGAAGTCACTATAACTAGATGAAGCTGTCTCCAAGCTATTTAGAAGATGTTTAAAATCATTCAATCACAAGCAAATGTCAGAGTATTTTTGCAATCAAGCAAAACCCCCCACTTTTGTACCTTAAGCACCTTTAAGGATATCACAGAAAATCACAAATCTTAACATACTTCCAAAGTAAGAGTAGTATGTATTTTTAGCCCCATTTTGCAGATGGGAAGCAGACATGCTGTAATTAGAAAGAAACTACCCAAAATAATAAAACCACTATGACTGAAACTTTCATCAAGCCAACCTTTTGCTCCTGATGTATAAGTAGGACCTCTCCAGATATTTCTTATGCCTTTCCTCCTATCTCTTATGTGTTTTCCTTACCTTGCATTTCAGCTGGAGGCTGTAATTTAGCATTTTAAGAGTAGCCTCTCAGGGCCCCTTTTCCATGACGCAGATTTTAAGCCCATTTCAGATCCAAAGCATTGCAACAAATGGCATCAAACTCCACAATTATACTGAAAAAGTATGTATTTTAGTATTAATGCTTCTGTCTACTAACTTCGGGTTTCATAATTTTGATGTAAAAATATAAATAGTCATTCTTTGTTCATGATTTTAAATGTCTAAGAGTTCACTTTGCCAAACCAGTATGTCAGGGTTTATTTAGTACTGAGAGCAATCCATACTTTTGGGGTTTTTTTAGCCCTGCCTTTATATATATATATATATGTATATATATAAGTGTATATATATATGTATATATATATACACACACACAAAAATATTCAATTTATCTTATACAAACTACATATTTTTGCAGGAAAGTACATAGAAAAATGAGACAATTGAAATCTTTGTCTTCTATTTCATTGACAATCCTGGCTTTTAGCTGAGGAAACCGAAATGAATTTGTAATTCACGATATGACTGTGTCATGACCGTACATGATACCATAATGGTGATTTCTTTTACTCTCTATTCTTTCCCTTAGCTGCTTTTTTCTTTATTCTTCTCAGCCTTTGCCTGTCACTGAGTGTCAGGCTATTAATGTTTTCCTAGGATTATGGGCAATGACAATTAAATATCTCTTCAGAATGATAACAGGTTGGCTAGTGACCATCACTCTGTATTTATAATGAAGAGATTTTCCCTCTTTCATGTACATTACCTTACTCCTATCCACAGTGATGTTCATTTGCTTCTTGTTCCATAGTTGATTGATACCTTGAAAACCACTGCAACTCCTGGTAGTCGTTTTTCATCACTATTATTTTAAATAATTTTATATCACCAGAACACTTAGTCACCTCATTATTCCCTTTTTTTGTAGATCATTTATGTTGAGCAGTAGATATCCCAGCAGAGCTCCCTGAGGGACTCTGCTGTTAAACCTCTACTTTTGTTGAAGCTGATCACTTAATCCTACTATTTAAGCTATTCATGAGAAGACCTCCCCTCTTGTCCCATGACAGCTGAATTTCCCATGAGTTGAGATATTATCCTAGGCCATAGTGTTTTTTTAATTCTTTACAGCAACTCTAACAAAACAATTTAGTATTTAATATAAGAATTCTCAGTCTATACATTATAATATTAATGTAAAAATAAAAGGCAACTGCCTCCCTCTTCAAAACTCCTGCTGCTAACACCAGAAAAACATTTATAATGTAAACTTTGAAAGATTTAGCAATTTAAGTTATGTGGCAAAGGTTCAAAATGGATTTTAAGTTAGTTACCTAAATCATGAATGGTCTTCTTGGATGTACTCCTTGGTTACTTTTGGTTTGTCAATGGGACGTTTTTCTGTAAATTAGAGATTAATTAAAGTAAGACAGGAAGTTGCCAGGTTGGAATATTAATGGTTGATTCTGTGAAACTGAGTTCATTTTGGAAAACACAATTTACAGTTCCTAAAAGCTAGTAATAAGATAATTGATGCAAAGCTGTAATATCATTTGGTCCCACTTGAGAGAGAAAACTTAATATTAAAATATTTTTGACTGACAACATTGCCATTTATCTTCCTAGCAGGAGTCAAGTGAGAACAATAAAGTGAGAAAAGCTCTCTGTGCTCCATCCCTATCAGCTGCCATCATACTTAAATGATGTGAACAACCCCAATAAGATTTTATTTCTCAAACTTTTTTGATTTCAGTACCAGTACTGGAACTTCAATACACTGACAGGATTTGAGAAGTTCTCTGGGTAGGACACTTTGGACTTTTAGAAAGAAAAAATGTAAAGGCTTAGCAATCCCAGGTGTCACCAATTCAATCACCAAAATTAGATGGCTGTTATGTAAATTATGCAAATATGAGACTCAACCTCTTCCTTCATATTTGAGAAACGAAATATGTAATGATGTTGACATTTTTAATTATCATCAGGCCTCTGTGTTAACTCCTAAGTGGGATCAATGTTATTACAGGATCTCTGCAGACTCTGGTAGACATTTCTGTATCACATCAGACTTTATTGAACATGTATGTGTTAGTATGTGAAACAATGGACAATAAAGAAATAAATTTTCGGAGTCATCAAACATAAATTAATTATTTAAAAGGGAACTTTTAAAAAGGTCTGTTCTTTGGTAGTGGTCAGAATCTGACAATATTATGCTGAACATCCTTCCTATATATTTTCCCATACCCCAACATTACTTTTGATGTAAATTAAAAAAAAAAAAAAAAACAACCAACAAAGTGCACTATTGGGATGGAAATTTTATGAGAAAAGAAATATCATAACTCTAAACTTTTTAATTTAAATTTATTTATCTGTCTCACATCACTAAACTATATTGTTCCTTACATTTACCTAGCAGGCAGAAAATAAGAGGGAAAAGATAGGCCATTCCAAAAATTTAATTTCAGCTCTCTCATTGGCATGCCTCACAGAAATTTCCTGGTAGCTAAACCTCAGCTTTTCCATCAGCAAAAGAGGGATAACAGTGCTTAACTGAATCACAAAGCCAGTGATATTATTGCTGTTGTTTGTCCTATTTTGTAAGTAGATGTAATCATCTGTGTTACAGAGAACTTTCTGAGAGGAATCTACCTATCTAAATAGAGATCTTAAAATCCTGAGGATTAATTAATTTATGTTTGCATAGTTCTTTGAAGCTGTGTAACACTATATAAATGTTAAATATTATCCATTCCTAGCCATTGACTATGACTTTCGGTAGGTACTGCGTATGTCAGTGCACACTATCACTACAAGTCCTCTAAAACTCATAAAAATTATTAGTTTTCCTGTTAATATTCTTTCTGTCCTCTTCTCTAACCTTCATACTCTTTGCCTAGCCTGCTAAAAGAAAAAAACCTGCCAGGTAACTACTTATAAAACCATTTCAGCCATTTTAGTCTGGTACTTTTACTGCATAGAAACTCTCCATCTTACTTCAAAGTTCAAAACAAAACCCAAACCAGCACAGAGTGACCTGCATGCGGACTTGGTGGGGAAGGGACACAGTGTGTGGCAGTGAGGTCCTGTGATTCATATGGGACAATAATGTGCTCCTGCATATTTTAGGGAGAATCAACAGGGTGACACTGGACTCTTGGAACTGAGAAGGCTAATGTTGTGAGTTTTATATGTACACTCTGGCGAGGTGTCAACTCTCTGTTCTACAATTCCTCAACAACAAAAAGAAGAAATATCTACCTTTGATACATATTTTTGTATATATATATACACACACACACACAAATATTCACTTTGTCTTATTCAAACTACATATTTTTGCAGGAAAATGCATAAAAAAATAATAACAATCGAAATCTTTAGCTTCTACTTCATTAGTAGCAATAATTGATTTCACAAACTCTCCAATATATTTTTTAAAAAATGTAATTTTGTGTTGTACTGAGCATGGAGAATTGACAGAAAGGGCTTTTATGATCTATTAATATATGACTATGAAAGCATCAGATTTTTATCCTATTTTTAAGGATTAAGTGATTTATAGGTCATTATCCTGCAGACTGTGGGACTATGTCTTAGCTGCACACCTCTATGTTTCTGAGCCTTCAAGTCCAACCTCATGTCCTAATTAAATCCTGACTCCTTCTTGAAGTGAGGTCTGGGAATGCTCCAGCCGTTTCCTCTCCTGATCAGCAGTTTCTTTTCTGGAAGGAATTTTGGGCACAGTTGGAACTTTTCCAACAGCGCCAGTCTGGCTGATTAGGAATGAGGGGTTTTCTGTGACACTGGCTATCACTGGGTGTGGATTTGGCCTTCTGTAGTATTACCTGCTTGAAAACAAGGAGTAAGAATGATTGTCAACTGCATGGCAGTGACGGAAGAAGCCAAGTCATCACCTAGTGGCCTTGAAACAAGGACAATCTGGAAATGATTCTGTCACACGCAGAAAGCTCAGGCTGGGATTGAAAAATTTGCAAGATTTCCAAGGAAAGTAGAATCCAAGAGTCCTTTTTACTTCCAGTGAAAAGAGGATGCACCCAAGTATAGTTCCCTTTGCTGCAACTTGAGCAATTCACAGAAACTCTGCTGCTAATTGTGACATGAGTTTTCTACTCAGGTGTCTTCACAGGGGCATGAAATTGTCCTCTAGCAATGCTACTTGTATATATCTAAGAAACTAAGGCAAAGCTCCTTTTTCTACTTATACCTTTCCCCCTTGGGATCACCTTCTGACACATTGCAGAGACATATTTCTTGGTTCATCATTTCCTTCCTCTGACAGGGAAAAAATGTCTGTTTAAAGCTTTACTCTATATAAATCTGAAATACCAGTGCTTCATACCCTGGCTGTACAGTGTATTTCTATCACAGCCTTTCAGAAATATCCTAAAGTGTGGTTTAATCTCATGAAAACAGGTAATTTGGCCATGGGTGATACTGTGTGAAGGGTATCCTGAAAATTTTGATGCTCCCCTTTTTATTTCTCTTGGTGGTGCAGATTAAAGGTTTCACAGATGGCAATCATTCCTCACATTAGTTGTCTAGAAAGGAAGAAATGAAATCTGCTCTATAAACTCGAAGGCCTCCTTATCTGCGGCTGTAACTCAACTTTCTATTCCCTCTACAAAGTTAAGGGGACCCAAGTGAAATTCCTGAAGACCAAGTAAAAGAGGAAGAACCTTCTTGTGTTCAGTAATAATTTCCAGGGAAATGCTTATCACATATATTATGCAACTCTACTAATGTTTTCAGCACTAGGGTTTGGTTTAACAACATAAAACTCTTGAATGATGCACTTTAAGTAACTACTGATAAACACAGACTCAGGCAGATAAAATGTAACTATTTTCTAAAATATATTGCCTGTATTTAAAAGCAGGATTTTAATTTTAATTAATTCTTGCTACATTTAGTAATTTAGTTAATTAATACATAAAGGAATATTAATTATTAATAACTAGGAAAATTATTAATGTATTTTTCTAGTAAACTGGAGGGAGAGTGTGACAAACCAGTAAAAGGCAAGTTGATATCTGTCCTTCACTAATATTTGTCCTCATATAGCCATAACTAGATAAACTATCCATTTATTTATTGAAAATAATGACAGATTTTATATAATTGGGATAATTATCTTGGTGGTTTGTGGGTTTTTGCCCTCTACATATCCCATTAGCATACCTTTTCAAAATAATCTACACCCACATTTACCAAATCTACTGCCACTTTATATAAATCTTGCTAGTAAATCCTAGTGGTAATGTCAATAAGCACCAATCTAATAAAAAATGTGCTCCATAGATTTCTTCTCTATTTAAATTCCTTTGACACTTCCTTAGTTATCTGTTTATGCAAGCAAGCACTTTATCTACCTTTCTTGTTTTCCTAATATCAATTGTTATGAAAGCAAACACTTGCAAATTCCAGCTTTGAACAGCAATTTTAACACAGCTTTTATCTTTCCTTCTGAAATTTTTCCTTACATTTCTTTTCGAATCTGTATTGCACTGTTTAAAAAAATCATCCTTTTCAGAAACAACAGTACTGAGTTGATATATCTGCATTCGTGTAACATTCACAGCTTATAAAACACTGGCCTTGTGATTACTAACTCCTTGAATAACCACATTCAAGTCCAAGGCACTGGAAAGAAACATGAATCATATATCTGACTACAGCGTTTCAGTGAGTCAGTGAAAGGCTGACTGGTTTATGCCCCAAAGCCCATGGATTCAATAGATGTCTTTCATTTAAATGAGTTTTAGGTCAGATCTACTATGGCTGCACAAACGCTGAAAAATCAACAACATTCTTTAAATGGAGTGAGTAGCCTGCTTAACATGATGAATATCGTATACTAGGTAACTAAATCTGTAAGAAATGCCTGAGTTCTGTTGCCTGTTTAAACAAAATCAAAGGTACTTTGAAAGAACTCAAGTGGACAGAAAGCTGCCTCAAACTGAGCATGTTAACAGGAAAGCTGAAAACATCAGTGTCGCTTTTATCACTGAAGCAGAAATTACAGGGTTTGGGAAGAGATTTTTAACACTTTATCTATCTCTCAAGAACATAAACATTATTGAATGACTTTTCTGCTTGGTCACAGATATTTTTTATGAAAGATTCATGTGTATTTTGTTACTACATTCTATTTTGCAGCATTAAGAAAAGTGTGGGTGCGAGGTGCAGGGATGAAATCTTTCTAAAAATATCCCTTCTTTTACTTCATCCCCTACTTTATCTGCAGGTCCCGACAGTTTTGGACATAATTTTTTCCCAGCAATTCCTTTCTCCTTGTTCCTTAGCAATGCTTCTGTCCTTGACTGCATTTCTGTCTTGGGATCTGTACTTTTTTTTTTTTTTTTTGGACTAAATGTCTGCTTTGTTCATATTACTTGCAGGTTTAGAATTTTTCTGGGTCAGAAAACCTAGTAGAAATGATAAAACTTTGTCTTTGGGGAAAGCTCTGACTTCTTAGAGCTGACCCTACAATGAGAATATCAAAGTCAGTGACAGAGCAAAGGAGTAAAGAAGATATTGTGAAATTGACTTGCTTTGATGGTATAATATAAAAAAGAAAATAGACCTTGCACCAAGCACAAAACACTTGCCAAAAACTTAGAAAAATCCAAAACTCAATTCTCTGGAACATTACTGAACTCATCTTTCATATTATTTTATAGTTTTTTAAAACTTTCCAATTATTCTATTTTTTGCTGCTAATTTTCAAAAATGAGGTGGTCTGGAATATTCCTGTGTGCTACCTAATGGGATTAGGTATGGCCCCATGGGAAATCAGTTGAATTTTATGACTGCTGGTGTTGTTTTTGACACTTAAAATATTTAAGTCTATGGACAACACTGAACAAAATCTGGATATAAAACCTTTTGGGTGTTCTAGAAAGACAATGGCAGGGACAGCAGAATAGCCTGAAGAGCAATACCTCACAATTCTTTGTAAAAATTCCCATGAAAAGTCCATCTCTGCAGGGTGAGAAAGATGGGATAAATGCACCTAGGATAAAAGGGAGGACTAAATGATAATCTGTCAGAAAGAGAAACTGTTTTCCTAATGGAGTGGCCATCCTTACCCAATTCCTTCCAGAAGCAGCAGGGCCCTCTCTCTCCCCTCAGGGAGCAGCAGTGAGGCTCCAAGTCAGCTTGCAGAGGCAGAAATTAAGGAGAACAATAGTCACATCCTTAAAGAAATTAACCTGGCAGCACAGAAGTGAGATAATGGGGCTGCCTTTTTTGCAGGAGTGGATTCCAGCTCACCAGACCGAATTACAACCTCAGATCCCAACATGACCCGTGGAAACTGCAGTTGGAATGAGCTCACTGAAAAAGCAAAGCACTCACCAGCAAAAGGAAGGATCAAAATAAAAGATGTTCAGATCAAATCCACGTTTTGGCTGGAGCAAAGGCAACCAGGACTGACGTGATTTTCCCATCAGTGATGCTTGACTGGCTGGGAAAAGAAGCACCTCCAAGCCCTGCTGTGAGAGAAAAAGAGCTTGTGAAGTCCTGCAGCCAGAACTGCCAACCAGATCAGGTGTGTTGCTCTGAAATTGTTGAGTTATATTGTTGAGGGAACAACAGATTGAGGAATTGTATAAACAAATTGTAACTGCTAATGGAAAACAGCGCAGCTCAGTGTTTCAACTCATGGCGTGAGAAGTGGGAAAACTTCTCCAGATTGACTCCAGCCTCTTCCACAAATTTCTTATATGCTCTATTTTAGTCCTCCTTGCTGTCTAGGAAATGGGAACAGGTAATAACTTGCCACATGTGAGTAAAAATGTCCTTTTAGGTATAATAAACTTTTCAGAAAATAAGACAGCGATAAAAGTAAGGAACTGCATTTCATGAGATTTTTTGCAATATGGCATCAGAGTGAACATCATGTGTTTTTCTGAAAAAAAAAAAAAAAAAAGTAAGTTTTTTTTTACCTCAGAATTTAAAATTTTCCCTCTAGTATACCTGGCATCATGCACAGAAACCTTTAGGGAATTAACATCCAATAATGGGTACAAAAAGACCCAAAAACATTATCCTGAGTCATCTGTCTATTTTTTCTTCTTTTAAAGCTGTGAAAGGGAGATATACTTAGGACTGTGTGCCTTTTACATCCCATCTATATTTTTCCAATTAAAGGAAAGCAAATCTGCTTTTAAGCTATCACAGGGAAAATAATTTCCCTCCACAAGATGGCTCCCACAGTGAGAAACTCCAGGCTCTGAAGATTTCTTTTTTTAATTCTTCAGAATCTAATCCCAAATCATATGGTTTAATCTGTCTACTTTCAGCTCCTGAGGATTGATGTTTATTAAATAATTTTTTTTTAAAGAGAAAAAGAAAAAAAAGTTTTGTTTTCTGCTGCAATTATTCTGTGGTGCAGGATAGATAACTTTGTTATTGTGATTGCTCACAATATGGGGCAAATTTCATCATGTCTGTTTTGATTTTTTTTTGCCAACTGTGTATTTTTTTCTAAAAAATCTAATCCAAGCGGCCATTTCATGCCAGGGATGCCTAATAAGAACTCCCCACTGAAATCAGTCAGGAACTATGACTAAAAGTCAATAGTAACATATGATCCAAGTTGTTTTATTCTAGAATATTCTATGAGAGTCTTTGGCTATATAATAGCAAAAAAACAATCTGATTATTAGCTTCACAGACACACCATTTTTATGATTTTTTAGTGACAGAGTTTCATGGAGCTTAGCAGATTAAAGGGGAAAGAGAAATCTAAGAAAATGTATAAAACCAAATCTGTAGAATGAAAGAGTTTTATGACTATAAGAGCATTTACAAGCACCATGCCTGGAAAGTTAATACCCCTTGCTCCTGATGCTCCAAAATGGTTACGTACATCTTCACATTAAAACATACCTAAAAGCTTGAAACTGTGAGAGAAGATTGAGCCACGTGGTTTTGTCTTGTTTTGCTGTTGGTAAAGAGCACAAAGGAAACAGAAATGCACCTTGATATAAGTGAGCCCTGATATTCTGGTTTTGAGCCTTGAGCAGCACGAACAGATATAAGCAAGTTTTGTGTACTTGTGGCTAATTAGTTTTTTTGCATACCAGCAGTACCTGGGGCTTTCCATCTCTGCTAGATCTGTACACAGAAATTGCACTTGCAATTGTGTCAGCATCTGTCTCCAAAGGAACTGTGAGGCTGAGGATGAAATTCTTGCTTTGTTTACCTGCATCTCACCTAGGCTAAAAGTACCTTGAAGTGCCCAATGCTGGTGGATTTGCACAACAGCCAATGAACTAGGTAGTAAGCAGTTATTTTGTTTTTAATGTCAGGAGAGTATTTTATTTTTTTCTTCTCATACTTCATGAATGGTAACTGTGCAAAATAATTTCTTCCTTTTAGCTTATTGACAGTCGCTACACAGGATTCTGGAAAAGGAAGTCCCATCTAAAACAAAAATTAAAATATTTGGGTTTTTTGTTTAGTTTTGAAAAAAAAAAAGAAGATGCAGGTATTTGTATCTTTCAAGAGGAAGATATCGAAAGTGGTTGAAGGTCATTTATAAGTTCAGAAGGATTTATAATAAAATGTGTGCTGATGTTTCCTCTGACTCAAGTTACCTTCTATTTAACTGGCATATAAATGAGCTTTAATTAACCTGTTTGAAAATGATAGAGAAATAGAGAAAGATCCAGTGCAAATTTAATAACTAATATCCCTATTATGCATGCTTGCAGGAAAGCCTGTGGGAGAAAGAAAAATCACTGGGCATTTTGTAATGTTCACCTTGCAAAGCTTTGTTCCCCCAAGCCTTATGTATTCAAAAATCTGTCATGCAAAAATGATGCAAATCTGTAGTTTACATAGGATGTATAACCATGGTGTTTGGTAGAGCTTGGGGAACTTCCAGCAAAACACAGTTTAATTGGAAAATGCCATTTCATTGAACCTACAATCTTTCGCTCCAGATTTCTACAGCTGAGCAAATATCCAGTGCTCTTAACAATGAATCTGACAAGGACATCAGTTTTACTGAAAACTGGAAGGCTTGGGAAGCTTTGTGAAAAATCATCAACTTTTTATGTTATTTTATTTTGTATTATTATTTTTCTGTGAGTAGGAAATGTGCATTTTCTCAGTTTGGACATTGGCAGAGGGATCATCTATCTCCTGCCTAGCATGGGCCCACATTTTTAAGTGCTGTGTTTCCCATGTAGTAGGGGAAGGCCACAAAAATCCAAATAACTGGAGTGATATATAATTAATGGGGGGCTGGATGGAGTGGAGGAAAAGACATATTCTGTTCTTTCACTTCAGAGACACATCAGTTTTTTTAGAAGCTGAGGATGTACAGAGCGACAAAGAAATAGGCTCAATGTCCTGAATTAGACTCTGATTATCAGAAATATTGATTAGATGGAGCAAGTAAGGAAATAAACATTTAGTAAGATTTTTTTCAAGGAGTGTCACTGAAGAAATCCTTACATAATTTTTTCCCTAATATCTAATGATGCTGTCAATAAGAAGCCTTTACAAAGCTTAATCTGAAAGGTGTGGAAATTTGCTTTCTGTACTAATGGATCTGTCCAGCCATTGGATTCAAATCTAGAGGGAAATTATATAAAGGTGATACTCTGAGTTGAAAATGGTATGGGAGAATGAGAGGAAAAAGCTATGGCAAGGAAAAAAAATAAAAAAGAAGAGGCAGTTTCAAGAGTTGAATTATATACCTATTATGTCATTAGGCACTGTCTTATGTTAAGCAGATTATATTTTTCCCCTGAATCTGTGATACTGTTTCAAACCACAAAAAAACCTCAGAAAATTAATTCCTGTTTAAAAAAACCCTTTTTAAAAAATTTCTAAAACAGTTTCATATTAAAAAAGAAAAACTAATGGAAATTACAATTCATACACAAATAAAGAAAACAGAACATGACAGTTGAGAGAGCTACAACTGAAAAATTAATTGTAGTTTATGTTTTTTACCAACACCTCCTTGGACACCTCAGGCTTCATTACGCTCAGACTCCCGGGAAAAGAAGTTCCTGGGTATTCTAGAAAGCACTTAATGAAAAATAGAGATCTGTTCCAAGAGTAAAGGCAGGGGTTTTTTGTTTTTTTAAATCAGCATCTCAGTGATCTATATTTTGCTAGGAAATAGATTTCTGAGGTCTTCCAGTTCCTTTTGAATCACTGACATCTCAAATACCTAACCCTCACAAAAAGGAAATCTACTAATGTGTAGGAAGAATTTACTGAACTGTAGTTACATATATGTTCCTAAATATATATGTACATCAGTAGATCTTCTTAAGCCATTCAGAAACTCCATCCTTATGAACGTTAATGACATTTTTGTCCACTCAGTTGGGATTATAGTTATTCTACTAATATTTTTACATTGATTAAACACTTACGTGAGATATTTTGCTGGTTTTGTGTGGGGTAGAGCTAATTTTCTTCACAGTAGCTGATAACCGGCTGCATTTTGGATTTGTGTTGGTAATTCAGGGATGTTTTCTTTACAGCTCAGCAGCAATTGCAAATTGTCAAGGCCTTTTCTGTTTCCCTACTCTTCAGCAACTGGACTTGAGGAGGGGCACAAGGAGAAGGGAGAAAACACAGCCAGGACGGGTGACCTTGGGATATCCCAGACCATGTAGCACCACGCTCAGCATACAAAGCTGGGGGAAGAAGGAGCAGGGTGACCTTCAGAGTGATTTGTGACTCTAAGTCACCACTAGACTGAAGGAACCCTGTTCTCCTTGGGATGGCTGAAGGCCTGCCTGCCCATGGGAAATAGGAATTTTATGGAGTAGTGTTGAGTTAGTGAGCTACACAGGGTACAGGAGATGCCAGCAGTATCTGTTGCAGATTGAGTTCATCAGTTAATTGAGACATGTCTGTGTCTGTACAAACTGGTTCTGATGATGCCCTGAGAAGGCTGAGCTGTTGGAGGGATTCAAAGATCCTTTATCTGTGGTGGTGGCCCTTTGAGACAAGTAACAGGGTGTGAGAGAGGAAAAGTGTTTTCTCTCAATTTGTGCTCAATTAGAATAAGTTGAAATGCATGGGAAGTATAAAACAATTTACTCTATATTCTCCAGAGATCAATTAACCAGAAATCTTGAAAACTTTTATTAGAAAGGGGTATAACAAAGATATCCTCTCACACCATTCTTTCCTTTTCTTGTGAATTGTCTGTACTAAAGATTTAACATGTCCATAATTCCTTCATGAATTTAATGATTTTTTTCATCACACAGAATGTCACCACATCATACTTTGTTATTATTGGTCCACTGTGTGCAGCCTATATATAGGTGTACAGATATGCATGTCTATTACATTTATATATTTATATATTTACAGACAAATGTCCCCTTTCCTCAGAATACAGAGGATTTTTTATAGCTGGATTTATGTGCAGGGAAAAAGAATCACCACCAAATTAAAATACTTTCATTTTGACCTATAAGTCTCAGCTAGACCTGCAGAAATACTCTTATTTACCTGAAAATATTCTGCTTACCATGTGTTTAACCTTGTAAATGTTCTTATGGGATGCGTGAAAGGATTTGAGAGATATTAAGGTTAAAATTTTACAAAACTTATTATTATTTGGTTGCTTCCATTTGAGAATGAATATTCAAAATCTATCAAGCTTTGTAGACAAATAATTCAACACCCAAAATTAGAAAATAAGTTCAAAGATCAGTCAACAGATCTGTACAAAAATATCCCTTTTTTTTTTTTGCTGTTTGTTGTAAGCTAGAACCTTTTTAGTCTAATGTAGTAAACATTCATAGTTAACATCTGACTAAAATAATAGTAACAATATACTGTTTCAATTTATCAATGTTTCCATTTCTTTATATTTTATTCCATTTCTTTTTCAGGAATAAAATTTCAAAAATTGAAAACATTTTGAAAATAATTTCAGAAAAAAATCTGCAATTTCCCCTTAGCCAACTAATTTATTTCCAATTTTGATGTACAGCAGAAAAGCTAATAGAAGGCAATTGCTGACAAAGCAAGGTCTAGGTAAATGGAGTTCAGAGTTGTAATAATTTGCCAAAGCCATCCCATTATATTGTCAACAAAGAAAAAAGATTGTATCTGAAGACAGCTAGGGAAAAAATTCAAAAACTTTTGAAGTGGCTTTTTCTCCATTAATTTATTTATTTGCATAATAATTTACAGCAACCTGAGACGTACACACATACATTCACAGGATGAAGGAACCTCAGGAAGTCTCTTGTCCAACCTTGTGCTTATGCCTGAGCAGTTTTGTGGTCAGTTTATTCAGAGAGCTAAATTCAAACCTTGTGGTTAGGGTTTGATTCAGATTTTGAAGCCCTCCAGAGAAGTTGCCTGCAGTATCTCAGGGCAGTTGCTGCAACATTTGATTGTCCTTAGAGGGAGGAAGAAAAAAATTCTTCTTATTTCTGGTTGGATAAAATTTTTTAAAAAATTATGTGGTTTTCCATGTTTCAGAACATATTGCTATTTTTCACTGACTGATCACAAAAGCAATGAACATGCAAGCTGACTCTGTAGCAGAACACTTCTTTTGCCTAGATAAATTTTTAATTAGTTGTTTGTGATTGTACCTGTGTATCCAGCATTCTATGCTTCATGTCTTAATTTTTGAGAAAGCACATCTAGAGATGGCCATAAAAATGTATTTTTGTTACTCCACGTCAATAAAAACTGAAGAACAGAAGGAAGTAGGTAACTCCTGGGGACACCTTTTCTTGGAGTACAGCTTAAGACCATACAGTATCAGGTGTAGAAAGATTATTATTTATTTATTTATCCTGAGACATGGATTGGAGCAATTAAAAGCTACTCCAGTGCTGGAACTCCTAATTAAGGATGGCAACCTGGGAAAGTTCAAGCAGTTTTTCTCTCAAAGAATTTGCTGTTAATAGGAAAGAAAACATTCAGAAGGCTGTTATTGTTGACTGTTATTGTATGTTTTTGAAGATTTTTAATTTTTCATGAATTTGAAGAATTTTTCAAGGGAAGCCAGGCAGAGATGATTGTTGATGATGATTGCTCCTAGTTGTAACGGAGCACTGAGGGAATGCTGAGCTGTGCTAGATTCCACATAAAGATGGAACATACGAGTAATTTGGCATTAATTGCAAATGTTACATGTGGAAACTGAAAAACTTGCAATCCATCTCAGGAAGCAAAGCCAGGGCTGTGGGGAAAGGGATGCTACCATCACCTCTCCTGGGTTATTGCAGACAAAAAGTTCATGTGACTTTGTCCACAACCAAATGTCAAGGGAAGTGTGTAAGAACAAGACACCCCTATAGCATTAAACCTGAAAATTTTCTCAGCCTCCAAAAATTTTTGACTCTGAGAATTTCTCAGCCAGTATCCTGATTGGATTTTTCTTCTTTTCATTTTTTCTAGCACCCTATGTTGAGTACTCAGCATTCAAAACATCAAATGCCAGGGATATTTCTTCATATATCATGTGAAAACCTAGCCCAATCTAGTTTGACTTTTAATGGTCCATGCAAGGATCAGAGGGTTTCCATACTGTGGTTTTCCAAAGGCAACATTTAGAATTGGGCCCTGGGTTTGAGAAAATCTCCTTCCAAAGCCAAATGGGATTGTTGTGCTTGAAGCAAATAACACTGCATTTTTTTTTGTTACATTTTAATGATGCCTTTTTAGCTTGGGGTATAGAATGTGTATTTATCTTGCTCAAAAGTGCCATGTAACTGATTACTATGCTGTCATGTTTTTGGCTTTAAAGATCAATTTGCTCCACCATCATCTTAGAAATTGGCCAAAAGACTTTCAATAGGATTTGTATGTGACTTATTTCTATCTGTATCTGATCTTAACAAATTACAAATAAATCCTCTACTTGGAATATATTGTTGTAAAGAGGAGCTGAGATTACCCTGACGTGTTTTCTGTTCAGAAGTGTAAATCAAATCAGCTACTCAGCACTAGGAATTTCAGAAATTGACACACTGTCATCTCCAGGGAAATACATTTTATGGCAGGTTCTCTGACACATGTAAACGTTTTGGCTTAATGCCATTATCTAAATAAAGGCATCTTCTGCTGTATTAGATCCCCTGTGATATATAAGAAATCCACAAACGGCTGGCAAATATCCACATTGGAACTGTGGAGACCCTTCAGGAGAGGAAAATCTTGAGTCCAGAGACCACACCAAAGGGCATCCCAAAGGCACTAAGTCCTTATTCTTAGGCAAGTAAGGATATTCAGCGAGAGATCACAATAAACCTCATTTTGGAGTATCTGTCCTTTAAGCAATAGGCATTGGGATTCCTGTCCTAAGAGGCTGTGGAAGCAGACAGCATTGTCAAGTCCAAAAATGAATAATAGAAATTTGAAGGATTACCCTGAAAATTATTTCATCTCTAGGAACTTTGATTCACACATTTTTTAAGAGTCAGATTTCCCCTTCTGTTTTTTTTCCCCTATGCCACAGTTTTTCATCTGTGGGCTCTCTGAGCTGTTCCACACAATCCTTCATTTAAAAACAGATTACCTGCAGTTTTACAGCAAAAAAAATATATTTCTCCTGTTACTGAAGTTCCTCCCTATTCACTTAGCTCACATAGGATATGGACATGGTATTTAAATGAAAAATTTGTTTAATAAAAGTATATCCATTCCTTGATGCTCGATGGCTAAATTAGCCAGATGATTCCAATTAATTTGCCCCTTAATTTGCAATGAAATTATATAAAGAACTATGCACATAGACAGAAAAAATATTTCCGACTTTCATTCAATATGAAGAAGAAAAGTATTAAAAATATATGACCAAATTGATGTTAACTTTAGCACGGTTAAACAATTTGTGCTGGCCAAACCACAGCTTTTAAAGAAAGGAATTGCTGAGAACCACTAGGCAGTGGCATAATTGACTTTTGGTGGCTTCAAAAGACTGTGAACACCCCTAATAGTTTCTGGCAGTTCCAAAGGCATTTATCATGATCAATGTGCAATATTAAATAAGTCTCCTTCAAAATGAATATAAATTCAAACTGCATTTCCATCTCAGCCTTCTGATGACATGAGGAAACCACTTGAGTTTCACTCTCATGGTTTATGACATCCCTGGAAGGCTTTGATGGAATTACAGCCTTATTAAGTACAGTTGGGGTACATTATTCCTTAAATAATTGCAACTACAAGTCATTATTCCCCCTAGAAATTAGAACTTGCTGTACTTTCATCAACCATGTAATCTTGAAGTAAGTTGGGGGGAATTTCAGCGTGGGAGGACATCTGCTTTTTAATTTCTGTCACTACTATATGTTCACAGCTTGGAAAGTTGTTAGCATCTAATATTAACAGCCCTCAAACTTCTTTGTTTTGTTTTAAGGAACACTATTCACAACAAATTATTTGAATCATCACTGATGTTTACACAGGTTTTATTGGACCAAATAAATTTTTAAACTTTTTTAAAATTATTATTTATATTTATATCAGTTTCAGGACTAGTGTATGCCAAGCAAGTTGAATATTTCTGTCATGAGCAAGTCTGACTAGGAGGAAGATGAGTACAAGTTATGTATTATTTTCTAGTTAAAAGGAGTGAACTCATCTGGAAAAAAATGCATGGTGTTTATCAGGCATGCTACTAAGATGGGAATTTTTCCTCTCTACTGATACTTTCAGTCATCACAGCCTTAGCTTAGTTAGCTTTGTGTATTTTCTTCTTTCAACAGTTTTCACACTGCATAGGCTTTTAAATAATGGAAAGTATTATTCAGTGCTGCATAGTGAAAAGAAAACATGTTAAAGAAAAGTCTTTAGTATAGCACATATATCATTAAACCTTAAGGAGTTGAAGGCTTTTATTCTCTCTTTTTTTTTCCTCATTTTATATGCAACTTTGAGGACTTGTCAAGTAGGAAGATTTCTGCACCCTGTTCACCCATAACTTTTCATACCATAAAAAATATCTAGCTATACCAAAGAAAAAATAAAATTTGTCACCACATTAAAAGACACATTAAATTTTTTGTGGGATTATGGAAAAGATGGAGTCCTTCTTTTAAGTGAGTCTTAGAGAAAGAAGAATCCTTGGTTATTCAGAGAAGTTAAAAAGCATTTATTTGCATCTCTCTAACAAGAGAGTGTAGAGAGTGTACTAAAGAAAAACTTTGAAAGATATATTTAAATTCTAAGATCATTCTCAGTATTTTGGGAGAGGTTATATTTTTAGTAGTATAGCAATCTTGTTACATCCATGTGAATACTTCTGTCTTAAAACCATATTCACTATCTTTTATTAATCAATGTTACTATTTCCAATGACTTTGGTAATATATTTTAAATTTAAAATTTTAAGAGATGGGCACAAATCTCTGAAGGGTTACGTAAAAATTATAATATTTATCAAAGATGAGATCTTAAAAATGTAGCATATTGGTTTAGCTTGGCTAGATTAAATACTATTTAAAATTCAAGTGCTTACAAATGATGCAAACAGTGTCAGTGGATTCTTTTTTAAAGGAAATAATATTTTCATTCACCTTGAGGGCTTGTTCTTAAATAAATGGTGGCATGAAATGCTATAAAGCAATACACACAAACAGGCTGCTGTTTAAAATCCATGAATGGTTTGCAGATGTTTCCACACTGGAGATGGTTGTCTCTATAGAAGTGATGTGTTGTGCCTGATATTAGAATTATATTGAAAGACAGATATAATGCATTGCTATGGTGAAGTAAAACTTTGTCTTCTTCTATTAACTTAAGACAAATGTGATGAAAAGAATTTTTCTAATATGTACAGCTCAAAAATATTTTACATCAAGAAGTACTGGGGTAATGCCATAACCATAGCTAATATATAAAATCCAGAGAAAGTAATGATCCATATCAAATTCCATGTGCCAGCTATAAATATCTACAACAACACAGAAAGAAGACATGTTTTATCAGTTGCATTCTTTAAATCTAATTATGCACTGCTTAGTATTATGAATGCACATAAATTTGCCTTTCAAGACTTACACGTTTTAGATCTAAAGCCCACTACAAAAGCATGCTGAGAGTCATGGGGAGAGATGAGAGATAACAGGAAGTATTTAAAAGGAACTTTTCTGGTTATGGTAGACTTTTTATTTTTAAATGCAATTAATATGTTAGAAAAATTAGACATATAAATACCACCAGATGCTCATAATATATCTTCAGTAACAACATACAAATGAAATATATTTGGCCACGCAGAAAACATCCTGTAGGCAATACTCACAGGAATGTCATGGTGAGAGCTGTAATGGATAACATTTTCAAGATAGAGCTAGTTTTCCACAGCTCTATTTGTCAGTTTAAGTTTAACCTCTCTGAAATTCCATTGAACTAACTGATAAGGTTGGGTAACATATTTGTAATTAAAAAACAAAACAAAACAAAAAAACTAAAAAACCCCAAAACCCCCCAAAAAAAAACAACCAAAAACCCCACAACTAACTGAGATTTCACGTTTTGAAGCTAATTGTGGTAAGTCAGCAAAAGAGAGACTAAGGTGACCATGACATGAATGTTACCAGAGATGATATTACCAGAGATGTCAAGGACCCAGGTCCGAGACCTTTTTATCAAAACTCAACACAAGAAATGAAACTTAGTCTTGGTCTTAAATACGTGACCAAGCTATGATGTCATTTGCTTTTCATACTCTTTCTCTTACTCTCCCATGCTACTTTGAGAACATTTAATTAAAGGAATCTTCATTAATAGGTTTTCTGTGCATGCCAGACTCTAAACATGGGATTTTTTTGTAAGGTACAGTCTCAGAGAAGTTTTTCCTTTTCTTTTTCTTGTTGGGGAGCTGTAGTAAGACATCAATTTACTTTTACTGTAGTCTGGCAGAATTTATGAGATTATTGCTAAGTAACTTGCTTAGGGATGGGATTTAAAGGATGGATGGATGGGTGGATGGATGGATGGATAGGTTTGAGTAACAGCAATTCCCCGGGGCTGCCTTGCCAACTTTCCCTGTTATCTGAATGTTCAGCTTTCACTAAAACCTATCTCACCCTGTGATTCTGAAAGACAGGTAACTTCTATCATTGGCAATCTCCTTCTGCCAGGCACCAACATGAAAGCTCTTGCAGGCTTTTTAGTTCCTGCCCATGCTCTCGCAGGCTTTTTACTTCCTTTTGTGCCATTAACAATAAACAGATTTGCTGGTTTTTAATTACTGAGAATTGCATATTTTGGCAATGCACAGGAAGAGGTCCCATGGTTTTATGTTCCTGGAGTGTTATAGGGCTCCTAAAGAGCTGCAGCTTTCCAGGACTGCTTATATTAGAATTCATACATTTACAGGGAGAAATTACAGCTTTTCAATTTCCAAGTGTCCCTTTCATCATTAAAGTTTCATCAGAGTCTTGTATTCTCCAACTGAACTCATTTTGCAAAGTAAACACACAAAAAAACCCCACCTTTGATTCCACACTGTGGTTTGCTTGCATATGCGGGTAATGCAGTGCAAAATTTCTCCTATTGCTTTGTGCTAAGGTATAAATATGAAAATAATGTATTTAAACATTTCAGTACTGATGTACAGGGTTTGAGTTTAACATCCTGCACATTAAAAAAGTGAATTTGAAACATTTGGTGAATCTCAGACATAGTGATGCAATTATACATTTTATTTCTTTTTTAGTTTAGCATATGGTTCCATTACGATCACTGTTAGTAGTTTTCAGCTTTCTTCACTAAATTAAAATAAAATAAACCTCACTAGAAACTGCATAGGCAGAGTTGAAATTGCCTCTTGATCAACGAAAAACTATATTTTACAATAGTAAGATTCTAAAAGCTTCACTGGTGATCTGTTGTTTATGCCCTTGGCTGAGTGAGGGGTCCTCAGCAGAGAAGTTGAACAGAAACCCAGCTCGTGTCCACTGTGACCAGGAATGTGTTCAGCCAGACATGAGTTACCCTATTTGAAGCAAATACTGAAAGAATCTGATTTCCCAGGAAATTTATTTCAAGTACTTTCAGTCTAAGTATGTATTGATATTCTTAAAAATGTATACTAATGGTTAGTTTGGGCTACTATTTCATTATTATATATAACTTCAGTGGGCCTGATGTAAGACTTTATATATGTAATACACTTATCTGTGGGTAAATACAGAAATATCACTTACTATTTAGAATTTAGTCTTCAGATGCCAATTTTAAGCCATGTCTGCATATCTATTCAACAGGTTTTGACAATGCTAAAGAAAACTGTAGAGTAGAAATTAAAAATATTTGTAGAAACTTAGAACTTTTTAGAGCTTGGGGATTTTTCAAGGTGATGAACTAATGTGAATATTGATATGATGTTAATGTTTTCATTTAATTATTTTGTAACTCAGTTCTGTTTAGCATTTTACTTTATTAGACACAACATTGAAATAAGATTCCCAAAAATAACTATCAACATTGATGCATCACCATTTGCTTTAAGATGCATTTAGACTGTCTACATTTAACCCATAGAACCCTCTGGATTTGTGAGCCAAAGTGTAATTATGAGCATATAGTGACTACAGTTAACTTTATATGTTTGGTTTTGTTTTTGTTCTGTGAATATCTACATCTCATCAACTTTATGTAAAATTGAGGGTAAAAGCCAGGCACAGAAGTCTAGTGGGTTGAATGTAGGCAAAAAATAAATACTTAAACAGTGGCTACCTACAAAACTCCTGACAGTTTTTATTTTTAAATTACCTGTTTTGTTTGTAAAACCTTATGATTCTGAATAGAAAGAACAAAAGTGCTAAATCCAAGTTAGCAGGGAAAATATAAAATATGCTTTTGATGCCATAGCTAAAGAGGGAATAAAATCTGTGTAAAAATATCCATATTAATGAATTAATGTGATGAACTAGCAGAACAGGAGAAATCTTTGTATGGTTATACACCACAAAAAGATATGTTTCCTTCCAAATCTGTAGATCTTGACAAATTTTCATTGAAGTGAAACTACTGTAGATGGTGTGATCCATCTCCTGAAAATCTCTCCGCAGTATCTTTTGGATTCAAAAAAGCATTAAAAGGACTGTTCTACTTATGGCATCACTTTGGTAGCTGATATAATTAAATCAGGTTTGCAGAGGGGGTGATATTCTCGTTGGTTGGTGGTTTTTTCGGTATTTTTTTGTCATGTGAGGTCTAATTCTGACCTACTTTCCACAGGTGTTTGGAATCTGTCATCAAGTTTTGTGCTGAGTTAGCATTGTTAACTTCAGTGAAAATGTAGCTCCTAAAAGATCTAGAAATCACAGCTGTGCAGTGCTTTGGAAGGGCATCACGGGCCTCCTTGTACATGAATAATGCAAAGTCTAGTCCTGGAAGTAGGGTTGTTTTCCAAATGCCATAATAATAAATTAATTTCTTTTTTTATTTGTGTAAAATAGGGGTGTGAAATAGGGTTAAAAAAAATGGAATCATTGGTAATGGGTTAGAAGACTGCACTTTTCAGTAGCCTGTTTATCCCCACAGTTGCAAAATTTCCCATGCCAAATTAATGCTGAGCTCTTTCTTCTCTTTTTAGGCTTAAATTCCTACACTACAAAGGGAAAAAATAAGCTGAGAATTCCACTCAGTATATTCAGGAAAAGAGTTGCGATATGGTGTGATTTTTATTTTTTTGAGATTAAAATAGGAAAAAGTATGAATTTTACATAATGAGAATGATTAGAATAGTTCCGAAAGAGCATGGCTATTGACTGGCATAGGATCATGTTACATATCTCATGTTTTGCACATCTAAAGTCCTATTTTATGAATCCTGTCAGCAGGGAATGTAATGTTAAGCAATATGTTTTAATGGAGTTGCTGTTGTGCTTCTCTAATGGGGAGATTATGAAATTATAATTAGTGTAATCCTGCTTGTGTTACATAAAATGACAAAACTGCCATTTACTTCAGTAGGAACTATATTAATTATGCTGTTGTAATTAACCTTCTCCATCCCTCTTTTAAACTTGCTATTCTCAAATAACTGTGGAATATTTTACTGCTGGCAACAGAGACTGGGGACAGATTAAACCAAACACAAGAAGCAGAGGAAGTTGATATCAGTTAAGAGAGCAACTCTGGTAGAGGATCTTTAGAAAGGGAAGTTAGAAAATAGGCTAAAATAAAGAGAACATGAAGGGGGTGTATCCCATTTCTCACAGTCTTTGCAACTTCTCCAAAGGATTGTACTGTAGAATTGTGCACAAATGTGTGTCTTGCTAGAGTCAGCAAACAATTTTTGTGAAAAATGTAATGGATGGGGAGTGACGCTGCTGAATGATAAAAAAAAGAGGAACAAAAAGAAACGAGATACCATTATTGATCAATATGGCAATGTTACTGACCCTGCTGCTAAAGTTAACTTGCTATTCAGAAACCTCTGTTCTGAAGAGAGTAAAAGCAAAGTTGTAACTTGCTTTCTCAGTACTTGTACAACGGAAAGTGGTTTATAAACTTGACAAAAAGTTAGGAATTTTTACTTCAGTTTTGCTTCCAGTAAAACCAGATTTTTAAATTTTTTTTTTACTTGCAATTTTCAAAAGGAACTCTGTACTGTGGAAAATAGATGAAATGCAACATATACCTGGTGTCTGTGAACACTCTGATTTAGTCTTCATCTCACTCACAGAAATACATTTCCTCTGATGTGCCTTCTTTTTCTTTATTTGGATCTCTCTTAAAATTTGATCCATACCTTTAAATTCCCAAATTGTAGGATCAATAGGGTATTGGAAATACAATATCCTGTTAGGATGGAATAACATATTAAGGAAGAGGGTACATGTAAATCTGTGTGCATTTTCTCTTCTGACAAAGCCCAATTTAAATGAGCAGTGAACTGAGGAGTTGCCAAAGCACTGACCTCTCCCACCTCATCACCAGAGAAACCATGAGGTCAAATCACACACTGACAAGAAAATCGAGCATGGCTTTCACCTGAGCATGAGAACACTCATCTGCAAGGAGAGAGAGTCTCAACCCTATGAATATTTATGCATTTTGTACAATTATTGTTGAATATAGAATACGAACATTCATTAGTGCAGGAACTGAAACCCCACTTTTCCTCATCCTGGGTAACTGCACAAGTCATTAGACTCCAAGGTCACATCCAGCCCTCAGTGAAGTATTTGTTTCACTATACTATCCTCATTTTGGATGGTATAGTGAAATGAATATTTTACTATACCATCTGAAATGTAACAACATCTGCAACAGCAAAAAGGAGCCTGCACTATTTTGAATCTAAAATCCTTTAAATTCGTGTATTTATTGTGGTTTTATCAGGTTTGGGTTTTTTTTAAACATTTGACCATATCAATTTTGTGCTTCTTAATTGATTATTGTAAAATGTATGTGTTTCAATTACCCATAGGTTTTATATTTTCCTTAATTATTAGTGTCATTATTTAAATCTGAAAATATATCACTAATCTATATCAAACATTTATCCACAAAGTTTGATTATATATTATATATACACACACACAGTATAAGTCTTGGCAACATGGCTCCATTGGGACTGTGAATTCATAAAAAGTAAATTAGTTGCCTCAGAAGCTGCATTCTTTCTGAATAAAAAGTACAGGGCTAAATATACTTGATTATGTTGTTGCACACTGAATCTTGTATTTATTCAGAAACTTATTTTCACAAAAATTAGGTGTGACCTTATGCATATCACCACTACTTGTCATTAACCTTGGCTTCCTCTGAAATATTTTATTACTGTATTTCAAGATGTGAACTGAGGTTACTTCAGGTATCATATTCCATGTTTTGGGGGGTTTGATTAACATTTCAGTTTTAGTATATTTAAAAGAAGCAATAATCATGCAACATATCCCTTCTATTTTAGTAACCATTAAATATGGAAATATAGACTAGATTTCTCTTATAACTTTGTCTCTTCCTCTTACAAACAGTTTAGGAGTCCTTATTTTTTATTGCTTCATCTGAAAAATCACTTGTCCTCATTACTTTTAGACATTGTAATGAGAGTAGAGAAAAAGTTACCACTAAAAGTACATTTGAGAAAATATATACACATGCCTCCATTCATGTATGTTTGTACCAATGCTTCTATTTAGAAATTAACTTAAAGTAGAATAAAATTAGTGAATAGATTTCAGTTTCCTATCTGTACTCATAAAACTTCATATTAATACTTCTTCTGAGTCATAGTTTGATAAACGTTACATAGGGATGAAACCTTTTTGATACAAGAATAATTTGAGAAACTTCTAATCATGGTTCCTTTTCTCATTTGAAAGCAGCTTAGATAATTTAAAATGCCAAGTGTACATGCACCTTCCTTTTTACTACTATCTGAAATACAGTGAAAAGTTTTTGTTTCATTATTTCTAACCTAGGAGAACTGGAAATTTTTGTCTTTCATTAAATTAATCTCCCTTTTCTATTATAACCCAAAGGTTTGCTTTTCAGATCTGGCACTTAATATCATTTATTCCAAAACTGATGAGTGTTGTCCAATTACCTATTCTTCCACTTGAACAGTAATTGAGTTCTGCTTAAGAACTCTTATGCATTGTTTGAATAAGCCTGATGGAGCTCTAAAATGTTCCTCAAGGACAGTAAAGAGGCCCTGTGTTTGTGAGACTGACTCACAGGTAAAAAGAAAATTCTGAGCTATAGTTTATCTAAGTGCTGGGGACAGCTGGAAAGTAAGGATTTGATTTTCCTTAAACTTATTTTGCATCAGTGAAGTTACTTGTCATGTGACTTATACATCTAAAGACAATCAGGGCCTTTGTGTTTGGGAGAGCAAACTCTTCAGAAATTTACAGGCGAAATAAAATCCCTTCATCCCAAACACAGAAAGTGAGGTAAAGCAGGACATGGTATGGTTCATTACAATACTACTTGTTGCTCACATTTATTCCTTTCCCTTCCAGCTGGCCAATGTAAACTGCTCTGACAGCCACGGATTTTCCTCTTGCCTGTCAATAGCTACACTGAAAGCTGCAGGACTAAACTGTGTACAGAATGCAACCCCGTCCCTTTCCTCTGAAAGGGTTATTGACACAGTTAATTACAAGAGTTATTAGAGGTTATAAATATGTAACAAAATGTTTCAGGTGCCATTTTTCATGAAAGTCGGACTTGACTTTACTTTGCTCTTGGCTCTATAATCTAAAATAAAGCTGAAACTGCTTTATTGTCCACTGGTCTTTTGACACCAGGCAGGATGTCCAGCAGCACCTGTGCTGTCAGTCAGTCTTACACAGAAATTGTCATCTTTCTTCCACAGTGGATCACTGACCTTTCACTGCGTGAAGGGGATTGACATGACAACATACCTTTTATAATTTCTCACAATATATACTTTTTTGCTGCTACAGACATATTGACCTTCTAATCACACAGGCTTGACGCTGCTGGCAGTGTAACATGGTCACTACTTTTGTTTCCTGTTGCCCTTTTTAAAAACATATTTCTTTCAGGCTTCACACATATATGTAATCATCCAATTGTTTGATAGGTGGCTGTACATTTCTTAAAATACCACATGTAATCATGTAAACATTAATATTATTAACATTAATATGTATTAATTAATAAAATTGTGATTATTCCCACCCTCCCCTAGGAGGGGTCTCTGCAGCTGCCCAGGGTTTTATGCTGAAAACTGGAGCTGGTGTTGAGATGATGAGTTTTCAGGAGTGGTTCTTCAGCCAGGAAAAAGGGCAACCTTAAAGGCAAGGTGCATGGAAGCAAGAGCAGTGCTCTTTGCACAAAGCTCTCTCCTGCAAATTTTTAATCTGTATCCCACAAAATATAACAGAGGAAAAATGTGCCTTCTGTAACATATAACAGGATGATTAAAAAGGAAAACTTCATAAAAGCTCTCTATCGCTTTGAAACTGTATGGATTTTCGGAGTTCCTATTTTGTTACTTTTTAAACTCTACAGATTCTTACCAGAAGTCTTTCCGAGAAAGGGAATGAGATAATTTGAGCTATTTGGCAAAGACATATTATTAAATTATTCTGCTCTAGCCATTTGCATTATCTCATCTAATGTTTGTTGATTTCTTTTAACCTCACACCCAAAATTCACTGAAGAATACTGTGCAAAATATGAACCAGTTTTATTAAAGTGGTGGGAAAACTGACTAGTCACCTAGCTCTGTTATATATTTCTCTATTTTTTACCGTGTGATTATTAATCATTATCATACATGTGGCTCTTTGAGTAGTTGACAGGTATTTGTTACTCCTGTTAATAAACTTTCAGATGGTCACTTCTCTACTAGAATAACCAAATGAACTATTCAGTTCTGTGCATCTCTGCTTCTTAGTCATGAATGTTCTTAGCAGGAGTGGCCCAAATAACTTATTTTAAAGTATAAATTTCTATGATTCTGAAAATTCCACTTAGATTCTCCTGAATGACCTATATAATCTGTATACTGCTGTTTATCAAATGGTTCAGAATATTTTGTCAAGATGTCAACAGAGAAATTAATTTGAAGCAATACTTCCATTTGCAATGTACAATTGTATTGGTTTGGGGGTGGGATAGAGTTACGTTTCTTCATAGTATCTAGCATGGGTCTGTGATTTGGATTTGTATTGATAATACTTCCTTTTGTATTTGTATTAATAATATTTCCTTACTGCTGAGCAGGGGATACACAGAGCCAAGGCCTTTTCTGCTTCGCACACCACTCCACCAGTGAAGACAAGGAATTGGGAGGGCACTCAGCCAGGACAGCTGACCTGATCTGTCCCAAGGGATGTCCCATATGTCATCATGCTTAGCACACAAGGAAGGAGGAAGGGTGGGATGTTTGGAGTGACAGTATTAATTTTCCTAAGTCACTATTATATGTGTTAGAACCCAGCTTTCTAGGGATGGCTGAACACCTGCTTGCCCATGGGAAGAGGTGAATGAATTTCCCATTTTTCTTTGCTGATTTTTGCTTTACTATTAAAATCCACCCACGAGACTTCTCACTTTCACCCTCCTGATTCTCTCCACATCCCACCAAGGGAGAGTGAGAGAGTGGCTGGGTGGGGCTGAGCTGCCAGCTGGGGTTAGACCATGACAACCACAGACGTGCCCCAAAACTTTAACAGGATAATCCTGGTACCTTGTTCACTTGCCTGAGGAATTTATTTGTCATCTGAAGCCTTTGAAGCCACTCGTATTTATGCCAAGTTCTGCTACAGCCAGCAAAGTTTCTGGATGCTATTGTTCCCATCCAAGCTGCCGCATCTTGAAGATAAACAGGAAATGCACGTATGTGTTCTCGAGGATCTGTCACATGTGAGATGTAAGCTATGTCCCTTTTCTGGTGTGTAAACATCCCTTATAAAATATAACACATTATCAGGTTTATTTTGTTTGAATGGGTTTTCAGAGAAATTGGGGAGGGAAGCATCTTCTCTGCATTTTCTCAGTCATCAGCTTTTTCTTAAAAAGCTTTATCCTTATTAGAACTAAATCTTCTTTATTCCTTCACAGCTCTACAGAGGTTTCTTAACATAAGAGACAGTCCTATTTTGAATTTATTATTGTTCCTCTACTATCTGGGATTGATTTTTCTCTTATTTTATTTTTTTTTCTTTGCAAAATGATTTTTTAGCATCAGGGGAGCAGTATAGCCAAACATTTTGCTGGTGGGTAATTCCAAGCATAGCATAAGGCCTTTTGCTGAACTTGTAAATACCATATTTTTTTAATTCTCTTTTATTTCTTCCACAATCTCCTTACTGTCTTATTCCAGTACACCTTTTGCTTCCTTTCAAGAATACTTATTTGGCGAATCATGGTTTCTTTCTAGTCCTATTTATTATCCTTAGTGAGACCCTCATTCAGGAGTTTTCATAAATGAATATCAAACTTAATCTTAAGTATAATGAATATCAAACTAAACTTTACTGCTAAATTATTTTGATTTCACAGACTAGATTTATGAATCAAGCCTGCAGTTTTATAATTTCTCATTTAGAAGCTGCCTTTGGTCATTTCATTTTTCACAATCTTCTATCCAGCTGCTACTATGGATATCAAATTTTGTTGCACTTTCTTTCCTCTGTGCTTCTTTCCTTTGTGCTTTCTTTTACTCCCACTTCCAAATTAAAAAAAAAATAATTCTTCAATACATTTTAAAAATGTTTTTTATTATTTTATTAGCACCATACTGGATTATGAAGGTTCCAGTGTCCATGGTCAAATAATGAAAAATACTTGCTTTTGTTCAATTTCCTTTGGCTGTGGATACTTACACTATAAGATTATTCTCTATCTAACATACTCTGATCTTATTGTATTCTTTTTTTTCCACTCCTTGTTTTAAAAGATGGAGTCTTTGAGGCATATATGATCTATCCACTTCTAGTTGTCTTTAATAGCATAATTATAGACCTATGATTCATCTAGTTTTGGCACATTAATGAAGTGAACTGCCATATTAAGAAGAGTAGATATTATTGGGCTATGTTCATTGTAGGTGTCCTCCTACTGGAAATAATCTCTATGAGTTTTGATTAGTAATTAAAAGATGGTTCAATTCAGAATTTTCTTTTCTGTAACTGTAGAAAAACTATAGTATTACTTCCAATAAATGTATGGAATATCCATAAATATTGATAGTATCTCAAAATCTGTAAAATATATATATGCATGTGTGTGTATGCAACACCCAAAATAAAAAATAAAAAAAAACAAACTGAATTTTGAATTGCTTGGTTGTTTAGCTCCAACATATTTCTTTATAGATTCAATATACTATTTTCTAAATTTAAAAGTAAGCCTCACAAAGCTCCTCCTTCACATGTAAAATGCTCTGTCATTTGGCTCAAAACGAGGAAAATGTTTTTTGCAGTGCTGGGGTTTCATCACTACTTGCATTACAGACTTCTGAGAGGCAATCCTACATAATTGTCTATGAAGAGACTAAGTAGAAGCAATTAATTCACTAATAATGTCAGCAGTCAGGGTCTTTTAAAATAGATCCCAAACCACCAGAGGGATAAATGCCGATATCTAATACCCCTTCATCCTACACTCATAAATTTTCTGTAACAAAAAGTGGAGAACTATTGAATTACTCTGTGGGTCAAATCCAGACCAGCAAGCTAATGCAAATCTGTCATTAAACACATGACTAACAGCTCTCAGGACTTGGACATTATCATAATTTCACTTGGGGTGGTAGGTTCGAATAACTTTTTTCAGTTACAAGATTTTTGTCCTCCAATTCTGTGAATAATCTTCTTTCTCCTGTAATAGGGTCCTGATGATTTTCCAACTAGATGGGTGTAAAAACCCAAAAGTCAAAAAGATTCATTTTTTGAATACTTCTTCTAAGATCCACAGTGAGAGTAATACTATTTACAAGTTTAAATTATTATCCAGTGACTAAAAAACCAGGGTTTTACTATGACCTATGTATAGCTTGGAAAGGTTAATACCTTTCAGGCAGAGTTGTGCTATAGTGTACAAATCTCTGTTACTACAAAAATTGTACATAACAATGTAATTGTACATTGTTACAACACTGCTCATAAGTAAGTTTACAATAGAAATTAATTTTATAGAACAGAATTTTTAATAAAAGAGAAATGAGCAAATAATATTTTATAGGACTTAAATGATTAGTAGTTGATTTTATTGGTATCTTCTGTTTGTATAGTATCTTTTATGGGTATCAGAATACTTAGATTCTGAAGATTCTGTTAATTTATAGGCCAATAACTATTTCTAAATAAAAGAGTTTTTAAAAAAAAATTAAAAAGAAAAGGCAAAAAAAGTCCCATGAGAAACAGACCAAAGTGAGAAATTAAACCATAGAGGTTTAGGGATAAATATTATTATCTCAAAGACAAAGGGAGAGCAGAATGATTCTTCAGGTAAAGAAGATTTCAAAATTAACAAAATCCTCTGGATGGGATGATAAGGAACCATATTAGGGTTACTTAGTATCTAGGGAGACAATTAACCCCCCTAAATGCATATATGAGGGATTGAGGCATAAAGGTCTATTACTCTTCCTCACACATCAACTGTCATTTTGGGCTGTCATTGCATCAATTTACCATATTTCACTTTAATAAGTGCACAAAGATGAGTAACACAAACAACTGAACTGAGGCTACAGTGTTTTTGGTAAAAAACAAGTGTACTGGAATTGGGCAACATTTGTTTCTGTTTCTAAATAAATATACAGTAGTGTCTCTGAGTTTTTTATTGTTTTGTTTGTTTGTTTGTTTGTTTTCCCTTTCCAGCTCAATCACCATTTCTTCTGCAAAACAGGTGAAGAAATTCTACTTAATAGGTGGGGAAACTGATTGACACTGATAAATAAGTGACTAAACCAGTGCAATATAATGCAAGCCATGCTGCAGCAAGAGACAACCTCAGATGCAATACATCAGAAAGTTACTTTGGTTTAGATGCTAAACGAAATTCAAAAACTACTAGGAAAAAGCAGCCTAGAGGGTTTCTATGACTCTTGCTGCTTCTTTTCCTGTTCGTGTCTTTGAAGAGAATTTCAGCACCACACACCTGGAGCCACTTTCAGTCTTGCTTCTCTGCTCCCAGAGCTGCGTGTGGAGCAGCTGGGCAGACAGGGAAAGGGAGGAGCACTTCTCCCACCACCAGCTCCCCTCTCAGCTGGGGGCTTGCTTACACAACCCTTTTGTGCATCTCAGGAGCTGGATTAAGGAAAGGTAATAGTGATAAAGGGTTGTTGGCTTTTGCAAAATATTGGCCATGAATGTTTGTAAAGACTCAGTTCTACATTCTAAGGTATTTCAATTCTGAAATGATTGAATTTTCAGTGCGTCCCTCTATAGCTTCAGACCCAGAGCAGATTTATTATTAGAGGTTAAAATAGCTTAGAAGCAGGTAGGATTTGCATTATGCCATTGGAACAGATTCCTTGGCTGTTCAGTATTGGGAAGCTGAAGTGCTGATGCTCCTACCTGTCTTCTGAGCTATGAGCTCTTCTTTCTACTCAAAGTCTGTTAGAGCTTTCGTACCACCTCCTGCTCTAGTTTGGAATACAATAGCTTCAGCTGAAACAAAATTACCCTGAAAATAAGAAACAAAGCACCAGAGTTGAAATAAAACAGGACAGAAGATTTTTATTCCACTGTAGGTGGCACAAAATGTTTAACCTTGTACAATGTATTTAAATAAGGGTTCATAAGGACTCATTATTTTCCTTGATATTATAAAATAAATACATCATAAATACTCAGATACTGAACAAGGACAATCACCATCTACCTTGAATGGACTGCAAATACCTGCCTAAATAATTCTCAAAATCCAGCTAATATAAAAATACCCATTTGTTAGCAGGAGAAAATGCTTACACCTTCTTATATGACATCTACACATGTTTGAGAATTTCATTTCTAGTTATTGGTCTCTCTGGCTGCAAGTTAAAAACAGCCCAGCAAACAAGGACATGACAAAATAGGAGCATTCAGGCTGTGTGGTGTAGAATAATGAAAGCAATTTAGATACATCTGAGATAATACCACATTAACTGCATTAGTGAAGCATTTTCTCCCATAACATAATCTGCCAATGGTGCTCTGTAAGTGACAGAATAAAAGTTTTTGTCAATTTTATTTTTGCATATACATATTTTCTCTAACAATATGTTCTTTTCTTCTTTGTGAATTTATGTATTACATCACAGCCTGCACTCTTAAAGCTCCCTTATGAAAATTCAGACCATTCACATGCATTTCATCTGTGCTCTTTCACCATGCCTATTCAGAGAGCTCTTCCATATATACTTCTACAACCTGCTTTGAGACAATCAGTGTTCCTTTAGCAGAACACCTGAGATTTGCAGATGTAAATATATGAGGATACCTGACTACTGGAAGGAGCTAAAACCATGCCTGCCTTGTACCCATGTTGGCTGACAGGCCAGGAAGCTGTATCATGTCCCGTGTGTTACATCTCTGGCAATGGCTGAAAACAGTTAACATAAATCTGCTTGGAATCAGGGACTCAGGATCTCCTGACTTGAAACAAGGAACTATCTTTGCAGTACAGACTGGGAGGAGAGTCAATCTGGGAACAGGCTGAGGGGTGCTACCTCTTCACAATCACTGAAGGTCTGCACTCAATCTCCTCAAATACTATGAATTCTTTGACAGAAATCACTGAAGACCAGTTCCTCACATTCCCCCCTATGCTTCATCTTAGGGCTTTGGAAAAGCCTGGCAGATGACCATAAAAATAGCAGGTTGGATAATTCCTAAAAGCTCTTGTGCCCCTATCAATGATGCTTTACTGTAAAGACAGCATCGGCAAATCCAGTAAATTGCTTAGACAGGAATTATCTGCAATACCCTTCTCATACCTCTTCTTGACCATCAGGACATGTAATTGTAATAAATAAAAAAAAAGTGATGCAACTGGCAAAGTCAGAGAAATATTAGCTAAAATTGGGATGTGCCAATTAGCTCTTCCTATAACATGTTTGCAACACAACTGGTGTGAGGCATGCCCTGAAAAAGAGTCTAAGATGCTGTGCATCATGAAAATGCCATTGGGAAAGATCTGCAGCTGTGAGCAGTAATTGGTAAAGTGCTATCATCAAAGCCCACATGGTCACATATGCAGAGGGAGATTCATAGCACATCAAGTGTAAAATGAAAGCTGTGATATAGCAAACATGAAGCCAAAGAAATATTGGTCAATATGCTGAGGCTGCTGGCTGAAGCAGTCCCCAAACTGTGTGTAACTTTGAAAATAGCAGGAGAAAACTGGAAACACAACTCCCAAACAGTTGTTCTAGTTAGTGGAAAAAGCTGATGTAGAGAAATATTCCACAGAAATGAGGTGCAGATGCTGGATCATTATCAATGAGTAATATCACAGTGTCAATGCTCTCACAAGCATGAAAGTGATATACATCATCACTAATCCCTATGGATTTATGATGTCACATGGTCAGTCTACATTCCTCCATCTCCATCAGGCAAAGGCTGTGGACACTAAAGAATAAAACTGATGTCCTTCAGTCACAGTGAATGGATGAATGAGGAACACAGATCAGTAGCATCACAGAGTATAGCAGTGGATTAGTAGGCTAATGAAATATGTCCTGGTATAAATGTTAAACTAATTATGAAGAGTGGTTCTGCACAGCCAACACCAGATGCTTTGATTCTGGCTACTAATCTGTTTGAAACACAAGGCTTTGTTACATATAAGTGTGGTCCTGCACACTGGCAAGGTGCCCAGAGACTGTGAACCTGTGATAGAATGGTGAGGGTGATAATTTCTCACTCTTTTTTAAAACTTGGTTTGAATGGTAGCCAGATAGTTCCCTCCCTCTTAATTTATTCTGCTACATGTTGAACAAAATGAAGGGTGTGTCCCTAAAAGAAAAGAGTTCTTCAGATTTTTGGAAAGAAAGAAAAATATCATCAATATCAACCTGTCCACTAGCATTTCAAGCACCTTTCTCTCCATCATCAGAGAGGGAGATAGGATTTGGAACATGTGTGGAGATCCCTAAGTGGCTACAGGTAGGAGCCCTTTTTCCTTTGTAGTTCCTTTGCTAAGTTAAGGAATGAAGAATAACTGACCTGAAAATTGATGCTTCAGTGATACCGAGTGGAGTTTTCCAGCCTGCATATTCTCTTGGTCATGGAATGAATACTTGGGAATTTTTGTACTTAGGAATAAATCAGCACGATGTGACTTTAGGAAACATTGTACTACATTGTACTACACAAAGAGAACAAAAGGATCCAGTTCCTTGACAATTCAAAAGCTTTGATGCATAATGGTTACTCCTTGGTGATATATCATACCATTTACATTTAAGGTTGCCTGGTCAAACCCAATGAAATTTGCACAGTTTTGTAGGCAATAGCCAGAATATCCTTATTAATATCACCTAATATCCTTATAAATATTACTTAAATGATTTTAGATGCTCAGCTGTAGTGATAAGAGGTGAAGACTTCTCTAGTGATTTATTCTTTTCACCTCTTATTCCAAAACTACACTCTGAAGGAAATAATCCACCACTGCCCATAAGTAATGCAATAGTTTAACTTCCTAGCCTCAAGTGAAAGCACAGTGAGAGCAATACTGGATCATATGCCATAAAGTCTCATGCTTTGATAAGATGTAGCTTCTAGGATGATTAAAAAATATTGCATTGGTATTGGAATGCATCATCTTTCTTTCTTCCTTACTCACTTTCCTTGGATACTTCTCTAATTTTATATCTTAGTTTTCTTTCTCCTTGGATTATATAGAGATAGAACTAAGACAGAAGCCTGAATTTCTGTTTGTGATATTTTATTAGATGAAGTGGTGCATTTTAGTGCATTTAATGTCTTGGAATGCCTGGGGTTTACCCTTTTGCAGGTGACAGAAGGGGGATTACACATCGTGTTTTGATGATTTACTTGAAAAGCAGCTTGGCTTTGTATTTGGGTGAATGTCAACCTTCCTATCTCACCTTGATAGTTCTTTGTGCTTGTGTGGCCTGCAACCAAAGGAATAAAAAAATTGGAGAGATTTAACCTCTATCTCTGAAAAGTGACTGAACCTAAAAAGATCTTTATGATTCTGTCCTAGAGGATTTCTTCCACTAGCTCACTTCAATCCAATTAAAAAAAAAAAAAAAAAAAGAGGACTCTACAGTTTGTTTGAATTAAGTTCATTGTCTGATTAGAAGCTCTGACTAAGCAGTTGTAGGAATACAATGTGTATTTAAGTGAGAAAGCTTTCCCTGGTTGATTAATCAAGGGAAAGTTTCATGGTTCAACTACCCTGCACAGGTTTTGCTGTGGTTTGCAAAGAGGGGAGATCACAGAAGGGTTGTGGTTTTTAATTCTAAAGAACATGCCCACTACATTGTATTGCAATTTTATTTAATTTTTATTTGACCACCATTCATCACCATTTACTCTCAGGTCAGACCATGACAGGAGCTGTAATTCAAAAAGCACCTGTTAAGTTTGCTATTTCCTGTTAAGTTTGCTATGAGGCATTGATGAGGTCTTTCTTTTGGAGAAGTGTAACTGTATGGGATCTTTTTACTTTATCTATCAGCACTTTGGTTAGATTTTAAAATGTGGGGGGTATTAAAGTTTTCAGAGTAAATTCTCTGATATAGGCTGCTAATCTCCATTTTTCATTCCTTCATTTCAATTTCATTACCCTCTGAATTTTTTTTTCCAGTGGTCTTAGTATAACTGTGTGATAGCCTCAACCATTTCTCTTGATATTCCCCAAACTACAAATAAGGCTTCCCTACATTTGTTTCACTTCCACACATTTTATTTTTCTTCTCTTTTAGTGCTGTTTCTTATTGCCAGCCATAACTTTTAAAATGTGTAATCTCTTTAAAACTACTTTATTTTACGCAATCTCTCTGGTGATCTGAGTGGCCTGGTACTTGCCAGTTTTTTCAGGTTTAGGTTGCACATTGTACTGCAGGAGGGGAGGGACTGCAGGTTTTGTTGGAAGAGCAGGAAGTCTGTGTATATCTGAGGTGGAAAAGACAAGGCAGCAGGCCAGTAGAGTTGTTTTGGAGGAGCAGATTCTTGACTTATTTCTTGTGCCTAGGTATGATGACCCTGACAAAAGCCAATGATCACATCCAGCTCTTTTCTTCAGGATCCCATCCCAGCCTATCTGCCCCAGGGCAGAACTGTTCTATGGGTTAATCAGGGTAAAAAGGCTGGGACCTGGGTTGGGTTGTTACTGGGGAATTTTGAATGCGGCAAGCTTTGTAGTGAAGTGAAGGAAGGTCTGACAATGAAAGCAGCTGAATCTTTTTGAGAAACTGGGGTTTACTCCTGTCTCTGACATGGAATGTTACTTTGTGCTATCAAATAACTTGGACCCGACTTTTCTCACTTGTAAACGAGATTCTCATTTCCCTGGCATCCTATGTGCAAAAGTGTTGCCGTATTTTAGGAACTGTATTCTCCAATTAAGTATTCCCACATAAAACCATGAGCCACTCACCTCTCCTGGAGTTAGATAGGAACAGTTTGCTGGAAACAGCAGTGAGATAAGAAAATGAATATGAACAGTAAGCAATCCTAGTAACAAAATTGTGCAAAATGGTTCACATGCCAAAATGTTCACCACTGCAGCCTCTCTGACAGCAAGAGAGACCTTCCCTGGAAAGACTCCCTTCCTCACACCCCTGGCAATGGTGTGAGCTGGTATAGAACAACCTCCAGGTCCTGCCTGGCCTGGGACAAGTGTTTATAAATCAGAACTAAAACTGTGGTCAATAAATCCATAAACATAAAAAGTGCTGTTTAACATTAAGGATTCTGAAAATTCAGTTTCCAACCACCTCTCAAACTTCACATGCAAAATCACTTGATGATTTTGACCTCAAACTCCCTGAGATGCAGAAGCCCTCTTTAAAATGTATATAATAATGAATACATCCCCATCATTTTAGAGGGGTGAGAGGTTGGGGAAATAAATTGGTATTTGGGAAGCCGTCACGTCGTAGAAATGTGTGAATTAAATTTCTGTTTTTAGAACAGTGTTTTAAGAGTGTGCCACTAATAATAGCTGGAACTACACATAAAAAAATGAAGAGGAATAAAAAATGGAGAAGCTTTTCATAAATGATTTCCATCCAAGATGTGCATTGCATGAGGAGTTAGGGGATTCATTAAATTTTCATGCTTGTGGTCTTATGTCTAAAGAGTACCATAAGCAGGAGAATTACATTCCTATGGCTCACATGTGGTCTTCAAATATTTTGCAGCATAAGGTGATAATACTTTTGACATTGTTTTATGGGTATGTACCTATGCATTTATGCTTATACATATGTATTGACAGATGCAGTTACAAAACATATTCACCGATCAATTATTACTTTTTTGGACTCTGAGACACTGTTACATATTTCAGAGATATCTTGATATCTTCAAGCTTTGGCTTTTACTGCATTTGGATCTTCCTATTCATTTTTGGCTTTAATCACATAGTTGATAGTAGAGTTTCATCTGTAATGTAATTTATATCAATTGTGCAAAATTGTTGTCAAATGACCTTGCTAATATGGCAAATCACATATAAGAGAGGGTATTTAAATGAGATCTAAATGTTTAAATAGCTTAAAATCATAGGATTAATAACATTCAAAATGTTGACTGTGCTACTTGAGACTTATAACCATTCTCAAATGGATCCTTAGTTAATTATCTCTAAACCCAGCCTTTTAAAATATTATTCTGTGTCTAGAGATTGATATTTAACTTTTTTCTATTAATCATATTTAGTTTTAAGATTTGGAAAGGTAGTCCTCTAAGGTTCAGCTGACATTTAGACAATTATGTTCAGACTTAGCATTGATATATTTTGGTTGCTTAACCCTTCTTGTCAGCAGTTTTGTATTTTATGCAGACCTTGCTGGTGTGGCACTGGCATTTATAGAAGAGTGAATTCATTTTAATAAAATAAATCCTGTCCTTGTAGTTATAACAGTTATGACTATTATCTGAAAACAAAGCAGTATGAAACTGTAATCAATTTATAGGAAACAGTTTCACATGCAGATATATTCATATCTGGTGAAAACTGATGCTGATATGTATTAAACTGTAGGCCATTTATTACAAAACCATTATATGTTCTTCCCAATTTAAAAAAGAGGAACAAATCCAACATCACCAAAAGAAAACAGAAAAAAAAACCCAACCCAACTCTAAAGTAAAAACCTTATTTGTCAGTGGTTTAAACTTGATAGGTTACTTGTATAGGTTACTCTATGACTCTGTCTGTTGAAGGCTACAGGGAAAAAATCTTCCTGATTTGGATTAAGGAAATTGGGGGTATTTAAGCTGTAGCAAGGCTTCTGTCATTCTGTTGTTTATTACTTCCAGAATTGAAGAGCTTTTATTCTGGTTGCATCCTAACTCACTGTTTCTTAAAGGAATATTTTTTAGGGGTTGAAGGAAGATAATGTCAAATGATATGACCAAAAATATGGTACCCGGATTTCGGTATCTCTAATCAAGCTAGTATTTGGTTGTAAGGCTGGAGTGTTGAGTGCTGTCAATGTGTCACTGCCATTTAAACAGCATTCCATGTCCCTTCTCTATTTCTAGGCAGTAGAAAAAATATTTTATGGAGGTGTCATGCACTGGAACTAAACTGGTGTAATATAAAGTAGAAATAATGAAATGAAAGTTGTCAATAAATTGGTGATGGACAGAGGGAGAGTGAATTGCTTTCTTGGTGTAAACACTGATTTCAGTTCATCAATTCTGTTTTTTTTTTTTTTTTAAGAGGTCAGAAATGGACTGGAAAATGCTTGTTTACATTTAAAACTATCCTAAGATTAATTAACATTTTAATGCCTCTGAAGTTTTGAAAATAATAATCAGTAGATAACATATAGAACATGTTAATTATCTTTCTAAGATTACTCATTTTTCCAAACATAGTCCTCTGAATTTTTGAATCGTGGCATCTGAAGGTCATTTATGAACAATTCGTATGACAATTCAGAGCTAATAAACAGCCTCATGTACTATGAATTACCACCTGCTCCCTTTTTGCAAGAAAGCATCTTTCAATATCCATGTCACACTACTGTTTATCACATTTCAGATTGATGTCTATTTTGTTCAGGAGAACCTTAACAACAGGGTTTGAAAATTAGTATCTTGTTTGTGTTCTGCTCTCAGAAGCTTTTTCCTCAATGCTCCTGATGTCTAATCTGTCTTTTGTTAAATATTTCTGTAAGTACCATCACCAGGTACCATCATTGTCTAGGGAAGAGGGCAGAACAGTCTGTTTCACTGAACGTGAAAAACGTACCCTGGTTTTGGTGGGATAGAGTTAATTTTCTCTGGGGTAGCTGGTGCAATGCTGAGTTTTGGATTTAATATCAGAACAAGGTTGGAAACATATGGATGTTTTGGTGCTGAACAGTGTTTGCCTTCAGTCAAGGACTGAAGTTGTTCAGTGTCTCATGCTCTGCTTGTGAGGAGGGGCACAAGAACATGGGAGGGAGATGACCAGGACAGCTGACCTGAACTGGCCAAAGAAATATCCCATAAAAGATCATGTCCAGTATGCAGACTGGATGGAGATGCCTGGAAGGGGTAATTACTGCCCAGGGATGTAGCATCAGTCATTGGGTGGTGAAGACGTTGTATTGAGCATCACTTCTCTCTTGATTGGTATCTCTCATTCCTTTTCATTACTATTATTATTTTCATAGGTTATTTTCTTTCCATTTTTAAACAGTTCTTATCTCAAAAGGTTTGCTTCTTTTCCTTTAGTTCTCCTCCCAGCTGTCAGGCTGAGGGGGTTGTTTGAACAAGTGGCCATATGGGTCTTAATTGATGGCTGGGGTTAAACCATGACAGGTAGGAAGGACCAAATGAAATCCTGTCCTCCTCCTAGAGGACTTGTGTGATTGACATAATGCTCAGTAGGCCCAGAGGGAAGCCCTAGAATGCATCAAACAGAGTGGAATGTGGTTATAAAGAGTGGATGTACAGGCAGGGTTGGTTTGCTGCTGCTGCCGCTTCTGGTGGGAAGCCCAAGCTGGGCTGAGCAGTACTTGCTCAGCTCAGCGGTAACCTTGTCTTTCACTCAGCCTAGCATCTTCCACTCCAAACCAAAAAACATTGTTTATACTGCCAATTATTTTCCCTGCCAGTGCCCAGCACAGCAGCCAGACTGGACTGTCCTCTCCTCCTTCACTTCTCCAGGATGTCAGCACTCCGGAGAGAGGATGAAGAGAGAGAGTGGGTGGGTGTGTGAAGGGAGGCTGCTCCACGGGTGGGACTGCTGCCCACATGGAGAGAACACGTGTGTGTGCAGGCTGCAGCCTCCCACAAGGAGGGGGGATGCTGAAATCTGCATTCAGTTCCTGCAGGCACTGCTCGCAGGGTGCCTATTTTAGGGGAAATATTTAGAATAACCGATGCTTCTGTGACTCAAAGTCTGATGTGAGGTGGGATTCAGAGCTGTGAGAGCATGCCAGGTTTTGTTCAGGGCACCAGAGAAGAACCTAGCCTTTTGTTTGTGTTGCTCACACAATTCAGTAGTTGGTATGTACTGTGCTATATATATCGTGTTGATATATACTTTTGAAAATAGTAAATTCCTGAATTTATGCAACAGCTAGGCAAACAATAAAGGATGTAGAGAGCTGAAATATAGAATAGGTGCCAGGATTACTCATCCTTCTCCCACTCTCTGTTGGTAATACTCTCCCTTAAAAGTAGAAGGCAACAGTAAATTTTAATGACTTTTTCCTTCCAAGTTTCTATTTTTAGATTTATAGGTAGAAGAGGCTAGCAAATATTTTTAAGTTTTAGTGCTCACAGAAAGTTTCAAATGAAGAGTCCTTGAGCATAAAACCTCTAGCTCTGGCAGGACACAGGAAAGGCAGAATGTGTCTAAACTTCAGGCCTCTGTGTGACGTGCTTGAGAGCTGGAAGTGTTCCCGTTGTGTGACCTTTCAGCTGAGACTACCCGTAAAAGTATCAATTAACGTTAACAGTTTTATGGTATGGGTTCTTGCACTTTGAGAACTATGCTAAGACCATTTATTAACCTTATCTGATGTTCAGAATAGTCAAATGAACTGGTTTTTGTTGCTTTTAGTACTCACTAATCCTCTCAATCACTCAGTCCTTCAGCGTCAAAAATGACCTTTTTTCCTACAGACTGAGAACTAATTCTTGTGACATATTAATGCATTTTTTATTCATTATATTCAAATAATATGTACCAGACTGATAAATGGTCATGTTTGTGAGATTCTATATTTCCAAATTTCCAGATTGTTTGATTTTCCCTTTCTGTACCACTCTGAAGTGCATGAGGTACATACTTTGTTTGTACACGGTGAAATGCAAAGAAGGTTGGCTGCAGCTACTCAAACAATTCCATCTGAGCTTGTTTTAAGTCAGTGATTGCTATTTTAATGGAAATTTGATGAGAAAAAAAATCTACTGCTTTCACCTGAGTTGAGTGAATATTTTGTGAGAAAAGGTTTCTATCATTTTTTTTTTTTTTAAATTTTACTTTGAATTCCTTGTATGAGTTTTCAGATGACCTTTACTGAGAATGGTTGTTGCTTTTATTTTCATTTCCTTCAACCTCTTGTGCTATGCAAACCAAATTTATTGTAGTGACCCACCTGCCCAGTCAGCATTAGAAATTCCTCATGGGACATGCTGTAGATTCATGTAGGGAAAACCTATTACTGCTAGCAAGGACTGGTACCCAAAGATAAAACAAGTCTACAGCTGTGACAAACTATGAGAGGGAAAGCACGGATAGCCATGGTGAAAACCTAGTGTTACAAGCTCAGATTAATAGCTTTGAATAATTTAAATGTATAGGGTTTGTTCATGTGTCTGACCTTGTTGTGATTAATGCTCAGGTCTGGAACTACAAATAATATTCCCCTCTGCTCCACAGGAGGCTTCTTCAGCTTCAGATTTGGAGGGCATGTGCTAGCCACTGCATAATTTCTAAGGGGATGTTGCTTGATCTAGTGGCTTGGCCACACTCAAGGCATTGAGGTCCATCTGCTATTCAGGGAGCATAGGAAAAGAGGCAGGAGGCCAGATGTCACATATTAAAGACCTTGTCTCACTGTGGATGGCAGCTCTGGAATGCAGACCTTAGAACACTCCTTGCATCACTAAAAGAGTAAGAGGAGAACAGTGTGATCTTCCTACAGCTCATATTGCATCCTGACTTTTGGGAGGATGCTGAGCAGGTCAAGGTGTTTACAGCTTTCCTTTTCCTTTTTTTTTTTTTTTTTTTTCTCTCTCTCTCTCTTTTTCTTTTCTTTTTTTTTTTTTTTGTGTCAAGTGGTTTATTTCAAAATGATAAGGAAAACAGTGAAAGTTACCAATTATTCTTGTTGTTTAACAGTTTCTGAGTCCTTGGAGATGATGTACACCTTTGTAAGTACGTAATTTAAATACAGGTAAGAACTGCTTCTAGATTGCTAGAAATAAAACACATTTCCTCTAGATTTGAGGTTCTGGGTTCCATATAATTTGTAATAATTAACTTTACAATCATAACACATTAAGTAAGGATACATTCATAACTGAGTAACCTTTCTTCACAGTGCCCAAGTTCTTTGCACAATCTGGGCTGAACTTGTAACATGCTCAGATAAACATATGAAAAAACCCTCCACCCCTAAACAAAAACAACCCTCCCTTATCCTGGATCAAAAGCTCACAAGAACAGATGTCTTTCCAGTTAAATTTTTCATACCATTTTGCCATAGCCAGAAACAGTGTCTTCACTTTCTTTAGAAGTTGATTTTTCTCCTAAGTCTGAATTACTCCATCAGAAAGGTGAATATCCATTTTCTAAATCCCTTGAGCCAAAATCATGCTGTGCACATTTATGCTTTGTGCTCTAGCCATAAGAATTTCCCAAAGGCAAGACAAATGGTGGGAAAAATTAGAGAAGAGAATGGACAGCAGTTTTCTTACCTAAGTTACAGCCTGTTGGATGTCTCACAGCCAGAAGCTTGGCACTACTGCGATGTATTGCAAACAGCTGGATTTTAATTTTTTTTTATTTTGGAAATTACCTTCATAATTAATTTTCCATCCTAAACACATTTTGTTTAATCATTATGGGGCAGGTTCATTATTCAATTATCCAGATTGCTACAGCAAAAAGATGAGGCAACTATCCAAAGCTTTAGGTAGCAATATAGTATTTTTAAATATTATAAACCTATGAAAATACTGTTTGGTCATGGCGGAAAAAGCTATTGAAGTCTAAAAGACAACTCCTCCTATAAACAGTTAAAAAAAAATCTACATCCAAAAATCCAGCAGTCAGTCATATGTGATTAATTTTATAGCACTTTTTCAAATTATGTCTCCTAGCTATCCAAGCATTTTAGTGTAAGAGCTGATGCTTTAATAAAAGAATATAATTTATCTGACTTGCACTTTCCAATTTCCAAACAAAGAACTCTATGCCAAAGTAAACGAACTGTGCCTGTCCTTTGGTAACTGCCCATATATTGTTTGTACCATTACACATATAAAGTTTTTTGAATAACTCACTTCTCCATTCTTTGAATATTTTTGGTCAAATAATTATTCTATTTACTTTAGGAATGAGGGAAGGAGTAGAGAAAAGAGGTTCAAGTTGCCAACCCTTTAGCTACTTTTGCTGCCACTCATATATTTTATATATATTTATTTTGTTTGATGGTTGTTTTGTTTTTTTTCTTGATTAATATTGCTGACATATACTGAGTTTTTTTTACTGTTTTATGCCAGCATAGTCCCTTCTTAAAATGATAGCAGATTGATAAGACATTTTGATAATTTTGCCTATTTATAAATAGCTATTTCCCCTTCTTTTAGAATTGCAAATACTTTATTTGGATTCCATGCTTTTGGGAAAGTTTCAAATTAGAAATAAATGGCAAAAATGCACTCTGTATAATTACCCAACCTTATTATAATTGCAAAACACAAAATAAGTGCAAGTTATTTAAAACCCTTGCTAGTTATAGACTATAAAATGTGAAGTTAGTCTGAAATTAAATGGAAAACTATGTAAGCTCTAGTAAAATGCTGTTCTGTGTACTTTATGTGATATGCATTTCTATTAGGAAAACCAGACTGCCATTTAGTCCTCTAGTGCTTATAGGACATGTGATTCCACACTATGGTGGAGTTCTCTCTCCCTCTGCTTTGCTTGTTCTCATAGCAATAATATCACACAGCATTGGCATTAGAACAAAATTCCTTATTAGAAAAAAAGAGAAAAAAAGAAAAATACTGAAGTTCTACATGCCTGAGCTCTGTTGAAATTGGTGGAAATACCAAGGTATAAATTTAGCTTGGCTGATATGTAGCAGAAACATTAATTATCAGGAAACCAAGAGAAAAAGGTCTTTATCGCTGTTATTTTTTTTCCAACATGTTTAACAAATTAACACAAGGCTCCTTTTGTAACCATTATTGCAAAGTACCAAATTTATGTCTATTATGGATGAGTCAACAATGGAAATAAATTGGTAATGGATTATGCTTCAGCTTTGTTTGTCATAATCTTTTAACCTTATTCAAGAATACTTGCACTCAGAATGGCTGTTCTTCATTTTAACGTGATTTAATCAAAAAAGTAAATTGTGGTGAAATGCTGAGAGCAAGATAGTCATATTTGGGTGATCACACATAACTCATTTGCATTTTGTAGTTATGCTACTTCAGTGCTACTCATAGAATTTTTTTCTGTGTGATTATGGAAATTAAAAAAAAAAACCCAAACAACAGTCATTTATTCTTTGAACATTTCCATTGCTGTTAACAGTAATTAATCATTTAGTGTCTTTAGATGTCACTAAGCATCTGTATTTGGCAAGTCTTCTGTTTAACTAGAAGCATTCTATAAAACATATAATTCATCCACCATTTCAGCTACTGTTGACTTCCTAATTAAGCCACTCAAAATAATTATTTTCATTTGTCTCATTCTCTAAAATTCTGCTGGTTGACTTCTTGGTCAAAACAAAGGTTTAGCCTTGAAAATAGAAAAGGCTTCACTGGTTTATACAGTTTTTTCATGAATCCATCCTCTAGGAACCCTCACCTTCAGATAAAGGTAGATGTTCATATTTCTTAATATCATACTAGATGTGCTTCATCCAGTTTTAGTCATTAAAATTTTCCCCAAAACAGTCCTTTTGGAAAATGACGATTTGTCAAAATTAAAACATTTCTAAGAAATATACACATTTTGGCAGTTTTTATTCATATGTTTTTTAACATCCCTAAGGCCAAAATACTCAATTTGAACTTTTTCAGAATGGAATTTTTTTTCCTTGAAGAACAACTTGTTTGTAATTATTTTCATTCTGCAATATTTTTAAATGCCCTGCTAATATCTGTGAAGTCTGTATCACAATAATATTTTGCTGTTTGTTTTCTGAAAAGTATAATATCCGAATTAAGCACTGAACTAATCTTTTTCTTACTTTTTAAATAAGTTGTTTTAAATTTTATCTTTCTTCTGAGTGGGTAGTAAACATTCCAAAGGCCATCATTTGTCAAACAGATAATTGGATTCCAAGACAGTGTGGTGAAATTTACTTTTATGAAGATAGCTGACTTAGAGCAATTCCAAATTGGAGCATTCTGCCAGCAAAATTGATGGTATCTGTGAAGGGCAAGCATTTTGCCATTTGTGTGGAAAGAAGTTGTCCAGGTCACTTCATGGTTCAGCAGGGCAAAGCAAAAGTGCAAGCCAGTGGGAGTAAAAGGATATTGAAGATCAGGAAAAATACTGTCCCAAGCATATTGAGTAATTTTCTAAAAAAAATCTCCCCACACGTAAACATTTCAATGAGGGACATCGCTTGTTTTATGTAGAGCTGAGCACTTGTTTGCTAAATGCCACTTGATTGCTAAACGCTGTGGACAAATTAGTAGCATGCTTGAGAGAAGAAAATAATTAGGATTCCCATTGCTGTGTTCATGGAGGTCTTAAACTGAAGCATCTGAGTCCTTATAATCATAGCACACTTTTCTGCACTCATTTTCTGCTTTGGCATCTTCTCGTATCCCAGTGTTCTACACAATCATCTACACTTCCAGCTTATTCATTTGAGGGATACATCTTCCTTTTACATCTCTAATTTCCATATAAGTTAAGAGAACTTAGCATCCGTCAGGACGAAGACATGACAATGTTCCTGCTTTTTATGCAGATGACAAATGCTGATATCCAGTGGGGTAATTCTGTGTGGTTCTTTCACTGGATGCTGGGATGGAGCCCTGTGGGATCCCCTTAATTTAGAGGTGAGATACTGACTAAGAGAGATTACATCTTCTGGAAGATTTTGGTTGCTAAGTTATTTTAAGCATAAAAGTTCCTTCTCCTTTTCCAGTAGGAAAAGCGCATAATGGCTAATTAAGCCCTCAGGGATCAATTTTCAAAACAGTGTGCAGGAAGTGTGAGCACAAATCTTATTTGTTAATGGGCTTTGTGAACATACCTCCCGTGATTTTTCAAAATTTAGATGGCAAAACAGCAACCTCATTGGAGAAGCAGGTTTAAATATATAGCATATGATGTCTTTTTCTTGAGGGCATTAGGTAGATGACATACATCAAGGCCACAGAGTATTTTTGTGGTCATTATGCTTTACTTCCTCAAACCTTTAAACAGAACAAAATAATAAAGTAATCACTGCAGTCCTGTTGATTAAATCAATCCCACAGTTCTTACTTAACTCCTCTTTGCTTGAAGGAGGAAAAGAAATAAAACACTAGTCCCTAATTTTGGTGAGGAAAAAAATATTTTAAAAATAAGATAAACATTATTAAACATTTAATTGTAAAGATTATGCAAGAATGAAATGACAAGAGAGCATATGGAAAGACTCCACAGTAATATTGAATTTAATTCTCCATTTAAATTGTTGGGAAAAGATTCCTTTATATTGCATAGGAAAATGCAATAAATGCATGTTATTTTTTTAATAATGTCAAACAGAAGGGGAAAAACATGATTCATGAAGTATGTAAATATTATAGTATGCTAATGGAATTGATTATCATCATTTATAGTAATACTGAAGGTCATGACTACAAGAAAGAATTTAGAGGTAGGTGGATGTGTTTGGAGACAGGGTGAAGTTGATTCAGGGGACGTGCAGCTGTAAACTGAACACATTTGTTCAGCTTGGGTAATTTATTTGGTTGTGCTCAGGCAGTTTTCTGCTGTGGTGCCTCATTTCTGGCCTGGTCTGTAGGCAGATCACCTCAGGTTTTTTAGCACCTTCACATTTTAGTAGTTTTAAAAAGTTGAAATGAGGATCTGGATCCATGTGACCGGATACTGATAACACGCATGTACATCAAGAAGTAGACACATCAGAACCTATAAATATTGCATATGAAGCCTATATCTTTATTATCTCAACACTATATACAAATATCTGTTCTAACAAGTGTACAAATCAGAAAGGTAAAAAGAATAAAGTAAGGAATTACATTTCAAATACTTAAGATTGCACAGTGTCCAAAAGACAGTCCATACACTAAGGTACTTACAATTTAAGTAGGGAATAGAAATGGTGTGACATCCTCTTCTGATTTTGCTAGCAAAAATCAAACAGCAAATGTAAATGGAACTTGGACTTCAGTAGGTCAATGAAAGTTTGCCATTGATTTCAGTGGAATCAGGATTCTGCCCTAAATTATTTTTTCATGAATGCAAAAGAAAATTGTGAAAATACAGCAGAAAATACAAGTTTACCAAATACCAAGCTGGTGTCTTATCAGCATAAGTTCTTCATTCAGTTTTAGGCAGATTTTGCTGATTATATGACATTCTAAAGAAATGACTCCTTCTGTGTTTTTACAACTCCAAATGTATAATTGTGAAATTCACAAATAATAGACAATCACAAAATAATGAACAAATAATTCACAAATAATGAGCAATCACAAAATTCCAACTCACACTTCTTATTAAAAGCTTTTGATTTCAAATACTTGAAACTTCTCTAAATGACAACAATTTCTGTCCTGAGCAGAAAAGGATTTGTTGTCTTAAATATTTCATTGCTCAAGTGGCATATTATCTAGAAAACATTAGATTTCCCAGAGAAAAATAAAAGATATTTAAAAATATGTGAGCATAGATAATCACTATCAGTTGGTGATTTTATTTCTTAATGTAACTGGACAGTAGCCTAAAGCGGCAAGTTCTATCACACTAAATATTGTTTTCACCTCAGTCTAATTCTTTTTCTTTCAGAGCACATTTAATGGAATAATACAATAGTGTGAGAATATTTATATTGTGGTACATGACTGGAAAGCTCAGAAAGTGTATTTGTTGCAGCTCCATTGTTTTACTACTGAATATCTAAATTCTGCCTTTCAGAATGAAATATTTAATGTTTTGTTATATATGTTTGCATTTGGTATAACAGATTACAAAAGTGAAAGGATCATTAGAATACTAACTAGAAATTATGTGGCTAAGTGTTTAATTTTACATAATTTGTTTTCAAAGACAAATTTGTACCTCACAAAACCCCTGTGTTTACAACAAAGGCTAGCTAGGATGTCAGTTAGGATATTGGCACACTCAAATAATCCTGTAAGTCAGTACTCAAGTTGAAGAGAGATTCTAATATAAGAAATGATTACTGAAACTTTAAAATCACCTGGCATCTGAGTGAATACATTTATTTTTAGCTATATGTTTTTATACTTCAATAAATGCAATATATATATTTTTTTTAATTAATCTTTTATTTAGCTCTTTTCTGCTTTGACCTCTTGACTGCCAGGACTGAAAAACAATCCCCTTTCTTAGGTACTGTATGCACACACTATAATTGTTGATCTATGTATGGTTATGGAAAAAGTCTAGATGGAATAATTATTTAATAATATGTCTTCCTTGTGGATATTCCTATTCCAGGATGGGAGCATTTTTTTTTCCTGATATAACTACCAGATTTGTAAATATATCATGTCTAGCTAGTCTCCTTAGTAAAAATTCTTATGGGGTCATTGCTGCAGCAAAGATATTGCAGCTTATGGGTTTTTCATATCTTTTTTGGGAAGAGTTGCACCACAGATAAACTCTGAAAGAAGGAGAGTCCTTCCCCCTCCTACCTGGGCTTCTGCTAGAAAGAGGTGCACACCAAAGTTTCTGTGTTTTTCACATAAATCATTATAGCATGCAAATACATACTAAAATTCAATAGAAATAAAAATATTTCAAGGTCTGAAGCACTTTGCCAGTATGGTGTTAATTTCCCTCACTGTAAAATTGAGATGACTCTTTCTCCTGCATGTCACCCATTATCTATGCATATTTTTTGCTTTCTCTTACCAGCAGTTTACAGGGCCCAAAACCATCACCCCTTCATGTTCCTGGTGATTTGCAATAATCCTTTTCTGTAGTCTATAGATTTTTAAAATTTAATTTACCCAAGACTTGAATGGATAAAATATCTCAACTTTCCAAATATACCAACTTCTAACCCTTATGAGTTCTTAAGACATTTTAAGCATCCTGTCAGAGATCCACAGAATTTTTGAGGATGGAAAAAGCCTCTAAGATCCTGCAGCCCAACCATTAAACCATCACTGCCAAGTCCACCACTAAACCATGACCCTAAGCACCACATCTACATGTATTTTGAATATCTCTAGGGTTGGTGATTCAACTACTTGCTTAGGCATCCTGTTCCACTGCTTGACCACTCTTTCCCTGAAGAAATTTTTCCTAATATTGAATCTGAACCTTCCCTGGCACAACTTGTGGCCACTTCCTTTCATCCTATCACTTGCTGCCTGGGAGAAAAGGCTGACCTCCAGCTGGTTACAACCTACTCTGAGAGTTGTTGAGAAGGATAAGATCTTCCCTGGGCCTCATTTTCTCCATGCTCTAGCTCCCTCAGCAACTTGTGCTCCAGACCCTTCCCCAGTTCCATTGTCCTTCTCTGGACATGCTCCAGCACCTCAGTGTCTGTGTTGGAGTGTTGTACCAGTGCTGAGTACAGGGGGACAATCCCTGCCCTGCTCCTGCTGGCCACACTATTGCTGATCCAGGCCAGGTGCCACTGGCCTTCTTGGCCACCTGGGCACACACTGGCTCTTGTTCAGCTGCTGTTCACCAGCAGCTCCAGGCTTTTTTCCACTGGGCAGCTTTCCAGCCAGTCTGGAACCCTGAAGTGGGTTGTTGTAAGGTGCGGGACCTGCCCTTTCACCCTGTTGAACCTTATGTGGTTGACCTTGGCCCATCAATCCAGCCTGTCCACATCCCTCTGAAGAGCCTTCCCACCCTCCAGCAGATCAGCACTCCCACCCAACTTGGTGTTATCTACAAACTGACTGAGGGCACACTTGCTCCCCTTGTTCAGACCACTAGTAAAGATATTGAACATAACTGAGTCCTAAACTGAGCCTCGGAGCATCACTTGTGTTCAGCAGCCAGCTGGATGTAACTTGATTTTCCACAACTCTGCCCTGGCCATCCACACAGTGTTTTAGACAGGGAGCAGTG